>NC_082665.1:83114311-83717003 GCF_025265405.1 Mesoplodon densirostris | reverse complement strand
TTATATTGATCTCTCTTGTACTAGGCAAACTTTAGTTTTAGAACTATTTTAGGTCTACCAAAACAAAAAACAAAGACAGAACGGTGAGTTCCCGTATACCCCACACCCAGTTTTCCTTATCATTAATATCTTACATTAGTATGGTTCATTTGTTGCAATTAATAAACCAGTATTGATACATTCTTATTAATGAAAGCTCATGCTTTATTCAGATTGCCTTAGCTTTTACTTAATGTCCTGTTTCTGTTCCAGGATCCCATCCAGGATGACACAGTACAGTTAGTCTTCATGTCTCCTTAGGCTCCTCTTAGCTGTCACAGTTTCTCCGACTTCCCTTGTTTTTGATGACCTTGACAGTTTTGAGGAGGACTAATCCGTTATTTTGTAGAATGTCTCTCAGTTGGGATTTGGCTGACATTTTCTTCATGCTTAGTCTTTTGTTTGGGGGAGGAAGATCACAGAGGTAAAGCACCATTTTCACCACATCATACCAAAGGAACATACTGTCAGTATGAATTATTCATGTTGATGACGACTGATGTTGGCCTTGACCACCTGGCTGAGGTAGGGTTTGTCAGGTTTCTCTACTATACAGCTACTCTTTTTCTCCCCTTCTCCACAATGGACTCTTTGCAAGGAAGTCCCTATGTGTAGCCCATGCTAAAAGAATGGGTATTTTGCCTTTTTGTGCCTACGTTTCCTCATTTGTAAAACTGGGGATAATAACAGAACGTATTTTGTAGACATGTTGCACATATTGAGTTAATGCATGTAAAACATTTAGAACAGTGTCCAGCACAGAATAAACAGTAAGTATTTACAGCTCTTATTGTATTCTTTTTATACCAGCTTCCTTGTGGAAAAGCACACTGAAATAGTCATTCATATATTTATTCATTCATCCATTTAACCAACATGTTTTGAGCACCTGCTATGTGCCAGGCACAGTGCTAGACCCTGGGGTTACAATGCTGAGCAAAACCAAATACATCTCCTGACCTACAGAACATAAAGAGAGAGAGATTAATGAAGTAATCACACAAATGAACATATACTTCCAAATAGTGAGAAGTGCAATGATGAAAAGTCACGTGGTGCTATGAGGGCATGTTTCAGGAGAACCTACTTATTTCTCCCCTGAAGAAGTCAGTTTAGCAGGCAGCTGAAGGATGGAGCCCTGGGGGACACATAACTAAGGAAGCACCTGTGAGAAGGACAGGATGACTAGGGTGTAGAGAGTGAGGTGGAGGGTGGCATGATGGGAGGCTGGACAGGTAGGCAGGGCCAGACCAGGTGGAGCCTGTGGACCACACCTTTGGTATTTATCCATAGTAGCCATTGCAGATTTTCAAGCATTGCAGATTTTCAAGAAGTGATCTGATTTGATATCAGTTTCAAAAAGATTACTCTGGCCACAGAGCAGAGCTGGGATTGGTTGGTGTCAGAGTAGATGTGGGGAGACCAAGCTACTGCAGTAATCCACGTAGGAGTGATGGTAAATTGCACCAGACGGGTGCCCACAAAGAAATGAGAAGTGGAAGGACTCTGGAGCACCTAGTCACAAACTGGAAATGAGAGGGGAGGGAGTCAGAGTATGAAGTCTGACTCTACCTTTCTGTCTTGGGGAATTAGATGGCAGGCAGTGATGTTTAGGGAAAGTGGGACACTGAAAGGAGACACAGTGAATGAAAGGATGAGGCAAGAGTATAAAAGAGATTGGGGGGCCAGGTGGTGTAGGACCTTAAAGACCACCTGAAGGAGTTTGTAGTTCATACAGTAGACCTAGGAAAGATAGGAACATTTTATGCTGGCCTGTTCCTGACATTCTTTTGGCCCAAGGCAAGAGTCTAGATAGCTTCTAATTCCATATATCCTAAAGCTTTTCTTCACCCCACCAACTCAAAGACAGGCAACCTCTACCCTCAAGGGGTCTCCAGCTTCTCAGCTCTGTTGGCAATGGCCTTTTACGTTTTTTAAAAGAACCTGAGGCTGGAAGGTTAAAATTTAGACTTCTCAAACTCTCGGAGTTTGGTACTTGAATGTAGAGATGTGGGGAGAGTCAGCCCCAGGCTCTGGCCTAACTGCCCCTTCTATTCCCACCCTCAAACCCACCTGTGGCATGAAGGACCTCAAGTGCACGTCTATGGACAGCCGGACCCACTCATTCAAGCTCCCACCCACCATCAACACCCCCAGGAAAAGCAGCTGTCCCTTGGCCACCCCCACACAGATCCTAGATGCCAAGTGGGCAGGAGTATCCAGAATCCTGGTCATCTTCAGTGAGAGCTGTAAGAGGGACATGTATTCCAAGGGGCTGGTGTGAGCTTTTCTCCCACCTGGTGCTTATTTTATTTCAATTACACTTTCCATTAGCACCACTATTGTATTACTTTGAGCATAACTTACTTACTGACTGTCACATTTAAAATCTACTATTTTGAAAGAAGGGGGAAGATGTCATGTCCCTACCTTTCCAAATCTGATGACTGAGTGAGATAAACGCTGCTTCCCATTGAAAGCTCAAATAAAGGAAAAACCATCATAATAATAAACATCATCACCATTCATCTCAGTGGTAATTACCATTCATGCCAACCCCCCTCAAGATTTAAACTCTAGTTAAAATGCAGAAAGATGAACAGATTGAAGAATGTAGCTTATTTACTTCCAAAGTGAAAGTGCCATTCTACAATCCAAAGACTTTAAGACAAACCTGACAGCCTAAATTACTCCCTACCATAGGAAATGGTTTTGATAGAATAAGACATTAATAAACAATCTGGATTTTCCTCATTTATTTTCACTTTATTTATTTGTCATTTCTACTCTATATTTCAAAAGGCAGCTTATAATAAAAATCCATATACAGCAGCAGATAGTTAAGAGTGAAGTGAAGAAAAATATCTCAGGAGCTATTTAGAGGGAAAGAAAAAATTTAATCATGAATCTGAAATCAGACATTATTCATATGAGCACTAAATTGGCTCTGAGTTTCCCAGCAGCCAAGGGAAAAAAAAAAAAACTGGGAGGAGGACCACAAACTTCTCAAAGCCTGTTAAGGAGCATATTCTCAAGTTCTTTAGAGACACACTTCCTGCTGCCACCAAAGTCATATCAAACAGTACCTCCAAGTAGCAACATTGAGGGTTGCTAAAATTTCTGCATTTCATTATTAGTCCTGCATATAACCTAAATGGGTAACAAGAAGACATATTTGTTAAGAATAAGCTATTGCCCTGGAGTAGCAATACTCATATCAGAAAAAATAGACAAAAATAAAGACTGTTATAAGAGACAAAGAAGGACACTACATAACAATCAAGGGATCAATCCAAGAAGAAGATATAATAATTGTAAGCATATATGCACCCAACATAGGAACACCTCAATATATAAGGCAAATACTAACAGCCATAGAGGGAGAAGTCAACAATAACACAATAATAGTGGGGGACTTTAACACCCCACTTTCATCAATGTACAGCTCATCCAGACAGAAAATCAATAAGGAAACACAGGCCTTAAATGGCACATTAAACCAGATGGACATAACGGATATTCATAGAGCACTCCATCCAAAATCAGAAGAATACACATTCCTCTCAAGTGCACATGGAACATCCTCCAGGATTGACCACATCCTGGGCTACAAAGCAAGCCTCGGTAAATTTAAGAAAATTGAAATCATATCAAGCATATTTTCTAACCACAATGTTATGTGATTAGAAATAAACTACAATAAAAAACTATAAAAAACACAAACACATGGAGGCTAAACAATATGCTACCAAACAACCAATGGATCACTGAAGAAATCAAAGAGGAAATCAAAAAATACCTAGAGAACAACGATCCAAAACCTATGGGATACAGCAAAAGCAGTTCTAAGGGGAAAGTTTATAGCAATACAATCTTACCACAGGAAACAAGAAAAATCTCAAATAAACAACCTAACCTTACACCTAAAGCAACTAGAGAAAGAAGACCAAACAAAACCAAAAGTTAATAGAAGAAAAGAAATCATAAAGATCAGAGCAGAAATAAATGAAATAGAGGCAAAGAAGACAATAGTAAAGATCAATGAAACTAAAAGCTGGTTCTTTGAAAAGATAAACAAAATTGATAAACCTTTAGCCAGACTTATCAAGAAAAAAAGGGAGAGGATTCAAATCAATAAAATTGGAAATGAAAAAGGAGAAGTTACAACTGACACCACAGAAGGATAAGAGACTACTATATGCAACTGTATGCCAATAAAATGGAAGAAATGGACAAATTCTTAGACAGGTAGTCTCCCAAGACTGAACCACAAAGAATTAGAAAATATGAACAGGCCAATCACAAGCACTGAAATTGAAACTGTAATTTTATTTATTTATTTATTTTTGCAGTACGCGGGCCTCTCACTGCTGTGGCCTCTCCCGTTGCAGAGCACAGGCTCCAGACGCGCAGGCCCAGCGGCCATGGCTCATGGGCCCAGCCGCTCCGCGCCATGTGGGATCCTCCCGGACCAGGGCACGAACCCGTGTCCCCTGCATCGGCAGGCAGACTCTCAACCACTGAGCCACCAGGGAAGCCCGAAACTGTGATTTTAAAACTCCCAGCAAACAAAAGCCCAGGGCCTGATGGCTTCACAGGAGAATTCTAGCAAACATTTAGAGAAGAGCTAACACCTATTCTTCTGAAACTGTTCCAAAAATTGCAGAGGAAGGAAAACTCCCAAACTCATTCTATGAGGCCACCATCACCCTGGTACCAAAACCAGACAAAGATACCACTAAAAAAGAAAATTACAGGCCAATATCACTGATGAACATAGATGCAAAAATCCTCAACAAAATACTAGCAATTCAAATCCAACAACACATTAAAAGGATCATACACCATGATCAAGTGGGATTTATCCCAGGAATGCAAGGATTTTTCAATATCCACAAATCAATCAGTGTGATACACCACATCAACCAACTGAAGAATAAAAACCATATGATAATCTCAATAGATGCAGAAAAAGCTTTTGATAAAATTCAACACCAATTTATGATAAAAACTCTCCAGAAAGTGGGCATACAGGGAACCTACCTCAACATAATAAAGGCCATATAGGACAAACCTATAGTATCATGCTCAATGGTGAAAAGCTAAAAGCATTTCCTCTAGGATCAGGAACGAGACAAGGATGCCCACTCTCACCACATTTATTCAACATAGTTTTGGAAGTCCTAGCCATGCAATCAGAGAAGAAAAATAAATAAAAGGAATACAAATTGGAAAAGAAGAAGTAAAACTGTCACTGTTTGCAGATGACATGATACTATACATAGAAGATCCTAAAGACCCTACCAGAAAACTACTAGAGCTCATCAATGAATTTGGTAAAGTTGCAGGATAGGAAATTAATACAGAGAACTCTGTTGCATTTCCATACACTAACAATGAAAGATCAGAAAGAGAAATTCAAGAAACAATCCCATTTACCATTTCATCAAAAAGAATAAAACACCTAGGAATAAACCTACCTAAGGAGGCAAAAGACCTTTACTCTGAAAACTATAAGATGCTGATGAAAGAAATCAAAGAATACACAAACAGATGGAAAGATATCCCATATTCTTGGATTAGAAGAATAAATATTATCAAAATGACTATACTACCCAAGGCAATCTACAGATTCAATGCAATCCCTATCAAATTACCGATGGCATTTTTCACAGAACTAGAACAAAAAATCTTAAAATTTGTATGGAGACACAAAAGACCCCAAATAGTCAAAGCAATCTGGAGAAAGAAAAATGGAGCCGGAGGAATCAGGCTCTCTGACTTCAGACTGTACTACAAAGCTATAGTCATCAAAACAGTATGGTCCTGGCACAAAAATAGAACTATAGATCGATGAACAGGATAGAAAGCCCAGAAAGAAATCCATGCACATATGGTCAATTAATCTATTACAAGGGAGGCAAGACTATACAATGGTGGAAAGGCAGTCTCTTCAACAAATGGTGCTGGGAAACCTGGACAGCTACATGTAAAAAATTGAAATTAGATCATTCTTTAACACCATACACAAAAATAAGCTCAAAAT
This sequence comes from Mesoplodon densirostris, assembly GCF_025265405.1. Lineage (NCBI taxonomy): Eukaryota > Metazoa > Chordata > Mammalia > Artiodactyla > Ziphiidae > Mesoplodon > Mesoplodon densirostris. Next base: position 83,710,918 of record NC_082665.1, on the reverse strand, counting down.
GGATTAAAGACCTAAATGTGAGACTGGACACTATAAAACTCCTAGAGGAAAACATAGGCAGAACACTCTCTGACATAAAATGCAGCAATGTTTTTTTCCAATCCATCTCCCAGAGTAATGGAAATAAAAACAAAAATAAACAAATGGGACCTAATGAAACTCAAAAGCTCTTGCACAGCAAAGGAACATAAACAAAACGAAAAGACAACCCACAGATCGGGAGAAAACATTTTCAAATGAGGTAACCGACAAGGGATTAGCCTCCAAAATTTACAAACAGCTCATGTGGCTTAATATCAGTAAAATGAACAACCCAATCAAAACATGGGTAGAAGATCTAAATAGACATTTTTCCAAGTAAGACATATGGATGGCCAAGAGGCACATGAAAAGATGTTCAACATCACTAATAATCAGAGAAATGCACATCACCACTACAATGAGATATCACCTCACACCAGTCAAAATGGCTATCATCAAAAAATCCACAAACAATAAATGCTGGAGAGGGTGTGGAGAGAAGGGGACCCTCCTACACTGTTGGTGGGAATGTAAATTGGTACAGCCACTATGGAGAACAGTATGGAGGTTCCTTAAAAAACTAAAAATAGAGTTACCATATGGCCCTGCAATCCCACTCCTGGGCACATATCCAGAGAAAAACATGTTCCAAAAGGATACATGCACCCCAATGTTCATTGCAGCACTGTTTACAATAGCCAAGACATGGAAGCAACCTAAATGTCCATCAATAGAGGAATGGATAAAGAAGATGTGGTACATATATACAATGGAATATTACTCAGCCATAAAAAAGAATGAAATAATACCATTTGCAGCAACATGGATGGACCTAGAGATTGTCATACTGAGTGAAGTCAGACAGAGAAAGAGAAATATCATATGATATTGCTTATATGCGGAATCTAAAAAGAAATGATACAAATGAACATATTTACAAAACAGAAATGGACTCAAAGACTTAGAGAATGATCTTATGGTTACCGTAGGGGAAAGGTGGAGGGAAGAGATAATTAGGGAGTTTGAGACTGACATGTACACACTGTTATATTTAAAAAGGATAACCAACAAGGACCTACTGTATAGCACAGGGAAGTCTGCTCAAAGTTATGCGGCAGGCTGGATGGGAGGGGAGTCTGGGGGAGAACGGATACATGTATATGTATGGCTGAGTCGCTTTGCTGTGCACCTGAAACTATCACAACATTGTTCATCAACTATACTCCAATATAAAATAAGAAGTAAAAAGAAAGATAAAAAAATAGAATAAGCTACTGCTGAGCACATGCTTCCTGAAGAACTGGACTGCTACAGGGAGCAGTATTAGGGAACTCAGAATATGGATAGCCAGTTAGTCTCTGATGCTCTCAGCCACACATCAGTTTCCCCTGGAGCATCTGGTAACCAACACAAGACTGAGCTTTAAGTGCTTGTGCTTCTGTTAACTAGAAAATATGTTTTAAAAGGTCTATATTATAGTTAATTAAGAGGAAATACACATATAAAAAATTTCGATCTCAAAGCAAATATAGCTTAATTTATAATGCCAGTTATAAGAGATCTCAGCAGCCAACTTGAACCTAGACAAAAAATTTGGAAAAGCATAACTTATGCCTGTGATATACTCAGCTTAGTAGCACACCAGCCTCCTTTCACTAGGCTGGACTTAGGCAGAGACTGAGATTTCTGAATTATCAAATGGCTACAGATAGCAATTTTTCTCTTCTTTCTAAGTAATAGAACCCCTGGTTTGTTCAGGCTGGCAACATACCCAGCTTGAAATAATCAGGTTCCCAGACTCCTCTGCAGCAATGGCTTGCCATATTGGTCTTGGGACACAGTTATGGCCAAGGAGAGATGAGCAAAGTCTACCAGGAACGGCCTTTGGAGACTTGCTAAATGGAACTCAACTGACATTTACATTTTGGTTTTGCTCTTCATCTTTCATCTTGTTTGAAAACAAACAAAATGTCTGATGAAAGACCAGCCATCTAGGGACAATGAGTGTAAAAACCAGAGATAAGAACACTGAAAACGGAGCTGGAAAGAGCTTGGGTGCCGACGGCTCCCTCAAATACTCCACCAGCTCTGGACTGCCTCCCTCGCCCTTCTTTTGAAGTGGAAAAAAAAAATCCTTTTGAGTTAGCCACTCCAGATGGGTTTTTGTCACCATCAGCAGAACATAATCCTTAACTGAAAACAGACACAGACCCACCTCTCTAAATGCTTCATTCAACAAACTAAAAGTGAGATTTCAAGTCCAGGGAGACTGGGCAGAAGAGAATCTCCCTCTCAGTGTAGCATTTGTCTGGTGGCAGGAGTGTTGCAGACGTTCACCAAACACTGGTTTCCTCCTGGTCCCACAGCTGAGTACATTTCGCATCTTCCCCAGATGAGTCCAAGTGTCTGAGTTCCGGCCAGTGAAACAGGGAAGGGAGTGATGTGCTGCATAGAGCCTTCCCCCCAGTTCCCTGTGCTGGCTTTTTTTTCCCATCCTCCAGCTGAACGAGAAGGAGGACAAGCTCCTGGAAAATGGCAGAGCCATGCAAAGGAAGAGGCCCAGGTCCCCGATCCAGGGGTCAGAGCCCTGCACCCACTGCAGCAGAACAGCAATACACAAGGAGAACGTTTATTATGCTAAGTCACCAAGATTTCGAGGTTGCTGTTACAGTAGTCAGTCTACTATGAATATAACTCCAGGAATGGTCTCCAAAGTGGAGGGCAAGCATTGTAGTAGCAAGATGTAGCATTGTAGTAGCAAGATGATGCCCTAGGGTACAGGGAAAAAGTATTACAACTTGTACTTAACCACACTTTTAATGACTTTAACCAATTTTTGGCCATTTTTAAATGTGCATATGTTGATAAAGTACAATATGTATAAAACAAATAAATATGCTTATACTAAAAAGTATGTTCAGAACTGTTTTTTACTGAATGGGATGCACGATTCTAAAAAAATCTTGAATATCATCGTTCTAGGGTGGTGGTTTTAAAACATTTTTTAAGCCACAAAACTCAGTCTTCACATAAGAACTTCCATGTGAGCCCAGTACAGAAAAAGAGGTGATGGCTTTGCTGCTCTGGTTAATGAAAGTGGGAGCTCCAAACCCTACCTCTCTCTGGCTTGCTCCAGAAGGAATGAGGCCACACAGGGGAAGGAGGAGAAGCATCAGTATTGAGGTTTTGCATAAGATTTTGATTAGAAAGAGGATCATATTGCTTAATTTTTAAAAACAATTGTGCTCTACAAAATCTATTGGAACAAAGCAATAGTAACAACATTCTAAAGACCTTTACAGTTGACATATCTCTAGTCTCCTTTTTCTTGGTTTGAATTGGTTTGAATGGGTCACTTATACATTGGCTCTTCATCCAGGGCAAAGAGAGCTGGGAGACCTGACCACCTACCTCTGCTTGACCTACTGCCAAATTTCTTCATCTTTATTGAAGCGTCAGGAACAGAGCAGGAGGAGGCAGAAAAAGAGAGGAAATGGCAAAGCCAAGATATTGTGATTATTGTTTCTTGGGCAGTTTAAGAAACCACGAGCAGCTTCGACATCCCGGGCTTCTACTTGCAGAGGCACAAAGAGGCCAAGCAGAGGCCACGGTTTGCTCACCAATATTCCAGCTCCTCTTTCATTAAGTTGAGGGTACAAAGGAGCTCGGAATTTAGTCCAAAGAAACTACTTAAAACCATTTAGAAATAAGAAGTCTTGCATGAAATTAAACCTATGTTACTGATAAGTGTGAAATATAAAACAATTATTCACACACCAAAGAAAGTACCATGTACTGTTTCTATGGTGAGACTACACAGAAACCCAATGCATTCAGAGAACTGGAGCCTATGTCAACCACTCCTCAACTCATAAAAACGAGGTCAGAAAATTAACGCATGCCAATCTGAAGTACACAGACCTTTGACTCATTTCTTCTTTTCCTTCACGGTGGAGAGAAGGAGAAGGGAATAATAACAAAATTACTCCCAGCAGCCAAGTATCTAGCTGAAAGGAATAATCAACTAGAACTGTCATTTGACTTTCTATCGTTTATAGCAAGCTTGTGCCTTCAAATATTTACATTTATTCTTCAACTATTGCAGCCTTTTAATATTTCAATGTATAAAAATAAATATATATTTTTTTACTTTTCCCCTTATTACAGCACCATTCGTCTTACACACTACTTCAGGCTGCACAGAGTCAGTACAATATATATCGTCAGAGATCACTGAGTAAGCAGTAGTAAATTAGAGTTGTGCGTCTTCCATCCGTAAGTGCTTGCCCCACCCAGCTCCTGCACTCACGGCCCCAGCTTCTGACAGGTACCGATGATGTAATTACCATCTCAGCCATCATATCGAGGTGCCAAGAATACCTCTTCAAATCTTGAGTTACGTTGTAAGAGCAGAGTTATCTCTGAACTCAGTGTTGCTTGTTAAATGGACATAAAGCAACTCAAAGGACAATAAGAAGCAATTCTTTAAATGGAATGTCCCTATTAAGAATATTTGTTTCCTTCTCTGTGACAGATGCTGTCACGAGGCTCATATGTAACTTCTCTTTCTTTTCCTCCCCTTGAATATGTTTGCTGTCCTGATGATAAATCTACAGTCTACGCTGAGCGGAAGAAAAATAGCTGGGGCTTTTCTGCATGCCAAGGTTGTGGGCCACATCTATCATCCTCTTGCTTCTGTTTTCCTTTTAATTAATTATCTCACTTCAGTCAGAAACTTGACTTCAAATCATAAGCCTAAGGAGAAACTAGATTTTAATTTACAGAAGCTCAGCTAAATATTTTTGTTCTAAGACTATATTTCATAAGAAAGACGGGAGCCCCGGGGCTCTTTAAACTAAACAACAACTATAAACATTTTTCTTCATGGCATGGTTTTTTGCTTCAAATCAAACTTGAGTTCATCTACAGCCCATCAACCAAAAAGTTATTATAAGATTACATTCACCTTTTCCAGTCTGCCACCCAGCACACAATAGCCTGAATTAATCACACGTTAGAGAGGAATTTTCTTAAATGGGCCATTTCTTCAGGAAATCCTGACAGTTAATTTAGGCCTCTAGTTGGGGCTAGAGGCGGGCCCACTCTACTCCATCAGGACAGCGTTGCATCTTTCTCTTTCTAATTTTCCCTCCAGCTCTGCAGTTTCTACACCAGAGAGATGAAGAAGCTAATAATCTGGGACTGCATTAAGATTGCTCAAACAAGTTCCCCCATTCATTAAGAACAAGGTTTGCCCAAAGTACCACAGCTGTGTTGCCCACAGTTGACTTGTTCCGGCTCCCCCAGGGCCCCGTGTAAGAGTGTGCAAGGCTGTGGATCAGCTCCCAGGTCTGTCATGGTGCTGGAGAGATTTCACACCAATTAAGAGAACTAATGGCCCCAGGAGCAGAGGGAGGGAGGGGACAGTCAACATTCCTCAGCATTCTGTCCAGCAGCCTTTGTTGGAGATATTAAAGTCCTTTCAAAGGGGATATATTATTTCTATAAGCCCAAAGGTCTGGGTTAAGTGCTTTCCTTTTATATTTCTTTTCTTTCAATGGCAAAAAAAGACTTTACAACTTCCAATAAGAAAGGTGAGTTCATGTTTCAAGAAAATTGATTCAATGAACTCAAACATGGCAGTGTTGTCAGTGATGTCTAAGAAGTTGAAAAAAAAATCCAATTTGATGGGTCAGGTTGGGTGATATAGTGGAAAAGTAAACAAATGGCAAAAATCTGCAGGCTCTGTAGGCTCTAATTTTAGAGAGGAAGGAGCTAAAGAGATCCTGAAATTCAAGCACCAAGTCAGTTAGGTCAGGAAACCGAGTCTGCAATTTGCTCACATTTGCCCAACAAGGAAGTGGCAGAATGAGGGCAAGAACCTATCGCTCTCCTCAGGTCATTAAGAGTTTGTTGAGCACCTACGGCATGCAGTATGCCATACAACAAGGGGCTCTTAGGTCACCGACAAACTCTTCCCCCAAAATCAGCATCATAAGTAGGACCCAGTAGAGCATCCCTCAAAATGAACTAATTATATGGTTTGCTTTCAAAGGACTGGAAGGCAAAAAAACTCAACACCTAATATGGCATTACATTAAAAAATTATAATGTTATTTAAATATGTATAAATGTAAAACTAAACCCCTATACTTATTGTTCTTTTAAGCAACTATGAAACCAGAACAAATTTTCAAATTAAATGCAAATAAAACCAAAAAAAATCCAATTAATAGCCTTACTTTAATGTGACAAATTTATGTGCTTTTGCCAAAACCATATTACTGCTGGGAACGTGCGTGGGGTGCTGATGGATAATGGCAGGTTCTTTGGGCTGAGCAGACCCGTTCCACCATGTGTGGGGAGGGTACCATTTGGCCAGCTTCTGGTCTTCCTCCTTAGCCCAGACTAGGAAGCTGGGATCATGTGGCACCAACACGAGCAGGCACACAAGCCCACTGTTCAGTTACATGATGGCCCAGGAGATGCTTAGCTTAATTTGCAGACTGTCATCAAAACAAAAGCCCTAATTTTAAAGATTCTCATGAACATGCATTGTAGCCTCAAGAACACAGCCCCAGATCGGTTTGGAAGATACTGGTCAATTTATCATTTTAAGTTATTTTTTCACTGTTTTCCATTTAAAGTCATATAATCAGAAGAGAAAGCTGGCTCAAATAGAAATATTTTTCAATATAATATGATCACAACAAAGGAGTTTTATTGGATAGTTTCATATCATTTCAAGTTAGAGCATCATTTTAATACTTGAACTCCATCCCCTACGATGAATGAACTCCATCCCCTATGATGAATGAACTCCATCCATTTGCTGGTAAGGGATTAGAGGACACTCTGTATTCATAAAGTCTTTTCCTGGAGCTTTCTGGGAGTATGAAAATCATAAATGTAAATCAAAACTGTGTGGCAGTTACATAGAAGTCCCCTGTGAGGGCTAAGCCACAAGATGGGAATCTCAGCAGCATGGAGGCCTGCAGCAAGAGCAGGGAGGCCCAGGGCAAACATTTGAAACTATGACTTGCAAAACCACACCAATAAAGTTTGCTGTAAGCCTTTTCTATTATCATAAGGGCCCCAGTCATTTTCTGAAACAGGTCATTTTCTTTTAAGCTCTATCGTGTACAATGTCACACTGAAATTCCTTTAACCACAATTTCAGATTGGATGTGCTTTTTTTTTTGAGTCTGCAAACAGATCTTAACTTGATGAAGCAGGTGAAGAGAAGAATGTTTACTGTTAAACACCCTTGATCCTCAGATTCTCAGTCCCTGGACTCTTTTACCAGATGCAGCACAGCCTATGTCTATTAGAAATTCAACTGAGTATCATCCATGGAGCACCCACTGCCTGCCAGGTACTGTGCTGAGGATACAATGGTGAGTAAGAAAGAACAGAATGGTCATAGTCTAGACAAGGAGAGGAGATTGACGCAGTAAACAACCATCCAGGCAGGGCATCTAATGTTACAGCAGAATCAAGCACAAGAGGAGGAAGGAGCACAGAAGAGGAACAATCACTGTGTCTAGGCTGGAGGAGAGAAAAGGCTTTCTAGAGTAACATTCTAGGATATTCCAGCCAGGCTTTGAAAAAAATGAAAAGGAGTTCATTAGAAAAAATGCCAAGTGGGAGAAGATGCAGAAGAAACACAGATGCAAACAGTAGAATGTGATGACAGGATGATAATCATTTAGCAAACCTTCACTGAGCAGTTCTGGGTGCCAGGCACTGTGCTAAACATTTTAGGGGCTCTCTTTCATTCAATCGTCATGACAGATTTATCCCCATTTTATTGATAAGAAATTTGAGCCTTAGAGAGATTCACCTGCCCAAGATCCTACAGCTAATAAGGGGCAAAGTTCAGGTCAAACTAGGAACAAGATACGCACAGCCAATGTTTTCCACCTCTCCACTCTACTGTTCAGAAGGCTAGAGCATGAAGTAGAAGGTAGAGAGGAAAAACATAACTGATTGTTAAAATACTACATTTCTATCAACCTTTATATGGATGAGTATGAAATATTGTAAAACCTCCTCAAACGTTGTTGCAAAGGATACGTTTGACACTTCACACACAAACTATGTTATTACCGTTTATATGTATTAGAGATCTTCGTTATACCAATCTCTGATTTCATTCTTCTCAGGAAAGGCGGAATTTTCGTTTGTTTACTTTTGATTTTAAATACTCAAGTGGATATGATGAACATGTTTATAAGATGTTCATGTGTAAATAAATTCACAAATTAGACAAAATTCTTTACCAGTCCACATACCCCAATTTCATGTTTAGAAATCAACACACACACACACCAGCACACCAAACACAGAATGCTGAGGCTGTCTCTAGAAACTAGTAAAATAAGAGAGAATATGATTATTTCTTGCTGAAAATATAGGGCTTTTAATTGGCAAACAACACAGAATGATAACAATTATAACTGGCATGGTTTTCGGTTAATACAATTAAAAATAGTATGACATGCTTTCTTAGCCTTTGAGAAATTTTACGTGCTGTTTTTTTTTTTTTAAATTTGGCTCTTTGAGAGTTAAAGAGAGGCTGTCTTCTTAGTTGAGAGAAAGTGAATATCATTAACATAAGGCTCTTAGTAAATCAAGTTAACTTTTGTGGGTTGTGTGATCATTTCCTTATAAATGTCCTGCTCTCCTCAAGTGAGCCCAACAGAAAGGGTGGATTTACGTATTCAAATGCCATGGTTGGAGAAAGCCCTTGTAGGGGAGCTAATCCCTTCTACCCTACAAAAGGAAAAAATCATAACAAAAACAGCAGGCTTGGAAACAACTTTCCATCAACCTACTCAGTAAGTGCCAGGTGCAAGATTCATTCCACCAGGCTTCCACTCAGCTCAAGGATGCCATAAGACTGCAGACAGGCAGAAATGTCCATGTCTAAAGATTTCTGGTTGAGCTCAGGGCTTGTCATTGGTAAATTAAGAGCTATTATACCCACCTCACATAGTTATTGGCAAGATTAAATTTGATAATATGTTTAAAATGTCTAACACAATCCTTGACCTGGGAGGCATCCAATATGGGTTGATCCCATCCCTTTTCACACACAAACCCCACTCCCTCTCTATCCTCTGGTGGAGACTGCCAAACAGCAGCATTTTTCATTATAGTGCTTTCTTAGAAATTAGAAGAAAAAAATAAAAAACAATAAAACACAAGGAGTTTATAGCATAATCATTTGATGTTTTTGCGACTTCAAATAGTTGTTTCTGTGACTAAGTGGTAGGCGTGTGAGGGTATCAAGATGATGGGGATCTACCGCTGAGCTCCATGTTGGGGCATGAAATTCACCAATAAATTACTGCAGCAGAGTTTCATAGCTAATAGAGTTATGTAAATCACATTTGAGAGCCTTTTTTGGAAAGACTTGATGTAAGTAACCAAATAGAATACAAGGTGTTTATGTAAACAAATCAAAAAACCTCCCTTTTGTTTTCTTTCCTCATCACCTATTTTATGTAGGGAAGAAGACAGTCCTCTTTAGCTCCCCAAAATTAACACCTAAGAGGTCAAGAACTGCCTTTACTTTTAAATAAGCAAACACTATTATGAATTCAAGCCTTTGTCTCTTCTAGTCTTGTTGCCATCTAACATTTTTTATTTTGTTCTACAAGATGAGAAAATATTCAGGTTTGTAGGGAATAAATGATGAACAAAACGCATGCAAATCAATTAATTTTAACCAGACCTTCAGTATCCTTACTGCTGACAAAAAAGGAGAGCTGGGAAATGTAATCTCAATTTGTCAATATTTACAATCCCTAAATAAAACAGTAATCACAATGGCAGTTTCTCAGGGCTCCTGGCAAGCACTTACATTATGTAAATTCTCATTTCACTAACTTGAACTAGAGATGCATGTTGTCTCCATCAACTCAATGTTAAAGTTCTTTCCATGCCCATCAAGTTGTTTTCTAGAAAGTCTTTTGGAAAACCACAGATGCAACATGCACATTCTCAGTTCACACAGCTATTTGGGAAAGCCCCGGTAAGCAGGAGTTGGAGATGACAGCAAGTTCTCAGGGTGTAGAAGCCTGCTGTCCCTGCCTGTCACCAGTGCCCAACACCTCAGGAACATCCAATGAAAGAATGAATGAATGAATGAAGACAATCTATGTTGATGGTGAGAAAGCTCAGGCCTTGGGTGCTTAGGCCCTCCACTTACTAGGTGCCTGACCTTGGCAATTTGCTTACCCTCTCTGTGCCTCAGTTTCCTCATCCATAAAATGCAATAATAACAGTACTTAGCTCATAGGTTGCTATGAGGATTAAATGAGTAAATAAAGGTAAGGCACTCAGAACAATGTCTGGCACATGATGAATGCTCAATAAATTATTTTTAATATTGTTCTCAGTCTTATTAATATTACTTATCAGCTTATTAATATTACTCTCATATGCAGTAGCACTGTCCTTAAACAAACTGGACAGAAGTTTCATTAGCTGGTAGATGGCAATTTAATTTAAATAAAATTAAAGTTAATCTAAAAAATAGAAAATAAATATAAAGATATTAAGTACACCAAGTAGTTAGGTATATTAGATAAAGGAATGAGAGTTCTATATGAGAAAAAAAAAAAAAAAGAAAGATGCCTGCTACATGAATCGCAACTCTTAAGAAAAATTAGGGGGTGATAATTGGCAGTAAAACAGAATATTTGACTTCACAAAAGGACTCACTTCTGGAAAATCATTCTGAGTAATAGGAACCTCTGGTGCCTATAAGGCAGAACTTGATTTATAAAAATACTAACAATAAACAAAAAAGTATGTACATTCGCTTTTCACCTACACTGTGGGAAATGGATCTTGGGAAAGTCTTTGATGAGCCCAGTTTTTGCCAAATTCAGTGACCAGTGTCTTCATTTTGTGCAAGTTTTCAGCAGCATCTGGCACAGATGACCACTCTCCCTCTTGAACTCTCTCTTTCCCCTCCCACCTCACTGCCCACTCCCTCTCAGTCTCTTTTGCTGGGCCCTCTTCTTCATCCTGACTTCCAAGTGTGAGCTAAATCCCTCACCCTTTCTCCTCCTTCTCTAGCACCCCTCACTCCCTGGCGACTGGCTTTAGAACTGCCTATACACAGACAGTTCTCACATTTATATCGTAAGGTCTAATCTTTCTTCCAGGCCCTGGGTTGCTTCCCTACTTGACAAGGCCCCTGAATTTCCAGCAGATATCGCAAACCAAGCACATCCAAGATAGAGCTCCTGGCTCTCTTCTTGAAATCTGCTCCTTCTTCAGTCTTTCCCACCATTGTTCCCTACAGTCAACCTTCTTTTCTCTCACCTTCCCCACCCCAATCTCCCCTCTTCCTCCAGACACATTAAATGAACTAGCAAATCTTATTTGCTCTACTTTGTAATATATTTCAGAACTGACCACTTCTTACCATTCCCACAGATACCTCCTTGGGCTACAACAATGGTATCCTAATTGATCTCTCTCTTCTACTCTATTTGCCCTCATAATCAGCCAAAGTGATCGTTTTTTTTTTTTTTACTTTTATTTTATTTATTTATTTTATAAAGCAAGTTCTTATTAGTTACCTATTTTATACATATTAGTGTGTATATGTCAATCCCAATCTCCCAATTCATCCCACCACCACCACCACCTCCCTCCCACTTTCCCCCCTTGGTGTCGATACATTTGTTCTCTACATCAGTGTCTCTATTTCTGCCTTGCAAACCAGTTCATCTGTATCACTTTTCTAGATTCCACATATATGCATTAATATACGACATTTGTTTTTCTCTTTCTGACTTACTTCACTCTGTATGACAGTCTCTAGGCCCATCCACATCTCTACAAATGACCCACTTTCATTCCTTTTTATGCCTGAGTAATATTCCATTGTATATATGTACCACATCTTCTTTATCCTTCTGTCGATGGGCATTTAGGCTGGTTCCATGACCTGGCTATTGTAAACAGTGCTGCAATGAACATTGGGGTGCATGGGTCATTTTGAATTATGGTTTTCTCACGGTATATGCCCAGCAGTGGGATTGCTGGGTCATATGGTAATTCTATTTTTAGTTTTTTAAAGAACCTCCATACTGTGCTCCACAGTGGCTGTATCAATTTACATTCCCATCAATAGTGCAAGAGGGTTCCCTTTTCTCCACACCCTCTCCAGTATTTGTTGTTTGTCGATATTCTAATGATGCCCATTCCAACCAGTGTGAGGTGATACCTCAATGTAGTTTTGATTTGCATTTCTCTAATATTAGTGATGTTGAGCAGCTTTTCATGTGCTTCTTGGCCATCTGTATGTCTTCTTCAGAGAGATGTCTATTTAGGTCTTCTGCCCATTTTTTGATTGGGTTGTTTGTTTTTTTAATATTGAGCTGCAGGAGCTGTTTATACATTTTAGAGATTAATCCTTTGTCCATTGATTCGTTTGCAAATATTTTCTCCCATTCTGAGGGTCATTCTTTTCGTCTTGTTTATAGTTTCCTTTGCTATGCAAAAGCTTTTAAGTTTCATTAGGTCCCATTTGTTCATTTTTGTTTTTATTTCCATTACTCTAGGAGACAGACTGAAAAAGATACTGCTGCAATTTATGTCAAAGAGTGTTCTGCCTATGTTTTCCTCTAAGAGTTTTATAGTGTCCAGTCTTACGTTTAGGACTTGAATCCATTTTGGGTTTATTTTTGTGTATGGTGTTAGGGAGTGTTCTAATTTCATTCTTCTACATGTAGCTGCCCAGTTTTGTCAGCAACACTTAGTGAAGAGACTGTCTTTTCTCCATTGTATATTCTTGCCTCCTTTATCAAAGATAAGGTGACCATATGTGCATGGATTTATCTCTGGGCTTTCTATCCTGTTCTATTGATCTATATTTCTCTTTTTGTGCCAGCACCACATTGTCTTGATTAGTGTAGCTTTGTAGTATGGTCTGAAGTCAGGGAGTCTGATTCCACCAGCTCCATTTTTTTCCCTTAAGATTGCTTTGGCTATTTGGGGTCTTTTGTGTCTCCATACAAATATTAAGATTTTTGGTTCTAGTTCTGTAAAAAATGCCATTGGTAATTTGATAGGGATTGCATTGAATCTGTAGATTGCTTTGGGTACTATAGTCATTTTCACAATATTAATTCTTCCAATCCAAGAACACAGTATATCTCTCCATCTGTTTGTGTCATATTTGATTTCTTTCATCAGTGTTTTATAGTTTTCTGAGTACAAGTCTTTCACCTCCTTAGGCAGGTGTATTCCTAGGTATTTTATTATTTTTGTTGCAATGGTAAAAGGGATTGTTTCTGTAATTTCTCTTTCTGATCTTTTGTTGTTAGTGTATAGGAATGCAAGAGATTCCTGTGCATTAATTCTGTATCCTGCAACTTCACCAAATTCATTGATTAGCTCTAGCAGTTTTCTGGTGGCATCCTTAGGATTATCTATGTATAGTATCATGTCATCTGCAAAAGCGACAGTTTTACTTCTTCTTTTCCAATTTGTATTCCTTTTATTTCTTTTTCTTCTCTGATGGCCGTGGCTAGTACTTCCAAAACTATGTTGAATAATAGTGATGAGAGTGGACATCCTTGTCTTTTTACTGATCTTAAAGGAAGTGCTTTCAGTTTTTCACCACTGAGAATGATGTTTGCTGTGGGTTTGTCATATATGGCCTTTATTATGTTGAGGTAGATTCCCTCTATGTCCACATTCTAGAGAGTTTTTATCATAAACGGGTGTTGAATTTTGTGAAAAGCTTTTTCTGCATCTACTGAGATGGTCATATGGTTTTTATTCTTCAATTTGTTAATACGGTGTATCACATTGATTGATTTGCATACGTTTGATTGAAGAATCCTTGCATCCCTGGGATAAACCCCCTTGATCATGGTGTATGATCCTTTAATGTGTTGTTGCATTCTGTTTGTTAGTATTTTGTTGAGGATTTTTGCATCTATGTTCATCAGTTATATTGGTCTGTAATTTTCTTTTTTTGTACTATCTCTGTCTGGTTTGGTATCAGGGTGATGGTGACCTCATAGAATGAGTTTGGGAGTTTTCCTTCCTCTGCAATTTTTTGGAAGAGTTTGAGAAGGATGGGTGTTAGCTCTTCTCTAAATATTTGACAGAAGTCATCTCTGAAGCCATCTGGTCCCGGACTTTTGTTTGTTGAAAGATTTTTAATCACAGATTCAACTTCATTACTTGTGATTGGTCTGCTCATAATTTCTATTTCTTCCTGGTTCAGTCTTGGAAGGTTATACCTTTCTAAGAATTTGTCCATTTCTTCCAGGTTGTCCATTTTATTGGCATAGAGTTGCTTGTAGTAGTCTCTTATGATGCTTTGTGGTTCTGCAGTTTCCATTATAATTTCTCATTTTTCATTTCTAAGTTTATGGATTTGAGTCCTCTCCCTCTTTTTCTTGATGAGTCTGGCTAAAGGCTTATCCATTTTGTTTATCTTCTCAAAGAACCAGCTTTTAGTTTTATTGATCTTTGTTATTGCTTTCTTTTTTTCTATTACATTTATTTCTGCTCTGATCTTTATGATTTCTTTCCTTCTACTAACTTTGGGTTTTTGCTTGTTCTTCTTTCTCTAGTTCCTTTAGGTGTAAGGTTAGATTGTTTATTTGAGATTTTACTTGTTTCTTGAGGTAGGATTGTATTGCTATAAACTTCCCTCTTAAAACTGCTATGGCTGCATCCCATAGGTTTTGGATCATTGTGTTTTTGTTGTCATTTGTCTCTAGGTATTTTTTTTATTTCCTCTTTGATTTCTTCAGTCATCTCTTGGTTTTTTAGTAATGTATAGTTTAGGCTCCACATGTTTGTGCTCTTTACTTTTTTTCCCTGTAACTTATTTCTAATCTCATAGCCCTGTTGTCAGAAAAGATACTTGATGTGATTTTAATTTTCTTAAATTCACTGAGGCTTGATTTGTGACCCAAGATGTGATCTATCCTGGAGAATGTTCTGTGTGCACTTAAGAAGTGTAATCTTCTGTTTTCAGATGGAATGTCCTGTAAATATCAATTAAATCTATCTGGTCTATTGTGTCATTTAAAGCTTGTGTTTCCTTATTAATTTTCTGTCCTGGATGATCTGTCCGTTGGTGTAAGTGAGGTGTTAAAGTCCCCCACTATTATTGTGTTACTGTTGATTTCCTCTTTTATAGCTATTAGCATTAGCTTTATGTATTGAGGTGCTCCTATATTGGGTACATATATACTTATAATTGTTATATCTTCTTCTTGGATTGATCCCTTGATTATTATGTAGTGTCCTTCCTTGTCTCTTTATAACATTCTTTATTTTAAAGTCTATTTTATCTGATATGAGTATTGAACTCCAGCTTTCTTTTGATTTCCATTTGCACGGAATATCTTTTTCCATCCCCTCACTTTCAGCCTGCATGTGTCCCTAGGTCTGAAATGGCTCTCCTGTAGACAGCATATATATATAGATCTTGTTTTTGTTATCATTCAGCAAGCCTGTGTCTTTTGGTTGGAGTATTTAATCCATTCACATTTAAGGTGATTATCAATATGTCTGTTCCTATTACCATTTTCTAAATTGTTTTGGGTTTGTTTTTGTAGGAGCTTTTCTTCTCTTGTTTCCCACTTAGAGAAGTTTCTTCAGCATTTGTTGTAGAGATGGTTTGGTGGTGCTGAATTCTCTTAGCTTCTGCTTGCCTGTAAAGCTTTTGATTTCTCTGTCGAATCTGAATTAGATCCTTGCTGGGTAGAGTAATCTTGGCTGTAGATTCTTCCATTTCATCACTTTAAATATATCATGCCCATCGCTTCTGGCTTGTAGAGTTTCTGCTGAGAAATCAGCTGTTAACCTTATGGGAGTTCCCTTGCATGTTATTTGCTGTTTTTCCCTTGTTACTTTTAATAATTTTTCTTTGTCTTTAATTTTTGTCAATTTGATTACTATGTGTCTTGGCGTGTTTCTCCTTGGGTTTATCCTGCCTGGGACTCTCTGCACTTCCTGGACTTGGGTGGCTATTTCCTTCCCCATGTTAGGGAATAGGGAAGTTTTCGACTATAATCTCTTCACATATTTTCTCAGGTCCTTTCTCTCTCTCTTCTCCTTCTGGGGCCCTATAATGTGAATGTTGGTGCATTTAATGTTGTCCCAGAGGCCTCTTAGGCTGTTTTCATTTCTTTTCATTCTTTTTTCTTTTCCCCGGTCTACAGCTGTGAATTCCACCATTTTGTCTTCCAGGTCACTTATCCATTCTTCTGCCTCAGTTATTCTGCTACTGATTCCTTTTAGTGTATTTTTCATTTCAGTTATTGTATTGTTCATCTGTGTTTGTTTGTTCTTTAATTCTTCTAGGTTTTTGTTCTTTAATTCTTCTAGGTCTTTGTTAAACATTTCTTGCATCTTCTTGATCTTTGCCTCCTTTCTTTCCAAGGTCCTGGAGCATCCTCACCATCAATATTCTGAATTCTTTTTCTGGAAGGTTGCCTATCTCCACTTCATTTAGTTGTTTTTCTTGGGTTTTATTTTGTTCCTTCATCTGGTACATAGTTCTCTGCCTTTTCATTTTGTCTATTTCTGTGAATGTGGGTGTCATTCCACAGGCTGCAGAATTGTAGTTCTTGCTTCTACCGTCTGCCCTCTCCAAAGTGATCTTTTTAAAACAAAAGTGAGATCAAGTAACTGCCTGTCTTAAAACCTGCCAGTGGCTTCCTCACACACTCATGATGTCCTTTTCATGACCTATAAGGCCCTATATGATGTGTCACCTGCCTATCTGTCTGCTATAATTTGAATGTTTGTGTCTTCCCAAAATTCATATGTTGAAATCCTAACCCCCAAGGTGATGATATAAAGAAGTGAGGCCTTTGGGGGGTAATTAGGTCATGAGAGTTTGTTCTCATTAATGGGATTAGCACCCTTGTAAAAGAGGCCTAAAAGAGCTCTCTAATACTTCAGTCATATAAGGATACAGTGAGAAGTTTGTAGTCTACAACTCAGAAGAGGTTCCTCACCAGAACCTGACCATGCTGGCACCCTGGTCTTGGACTTCCAGCCTCCAGAACTGTGAGCAATAAATTTCCACAGTTTATAGGCCACCAAGTCTGTGGCATTTTGTTACAGCAGCCCGAATGGACAAAGACACCATCTACCTCAGTTTCCCCCACTTGGTCACCAAGCTGTAACCTCAGGGGCCTCCTATTTGTTCCTCAAACCACCAAGCTTGTTCTCCCCTCCTAACCTTCACATGTTCTCTTCCTTCTGCTTTGAATGCTCCTGCTCTGGATTTTTCTGTGACTGGCTCTTTCTCATTCTCCATATTCAAATGTCCTGATCAACAAGTCTAAATTATCCACTACCACCACAAGATCACTCTAAGGTCCCTTTAAGCCAACTGAAACTGTATATTTACTTGTCCATTGTCTCTCCCATGAGAAATGTAAGCTCCACTGGGGTAGAGATTTTGCTTATTACCTCCGCTATTGTTCTAGAGATATAGGCTGAAGGGAAAGATAGCAGATTAATTCATCTCTATTGAGCTCCTACTACATTCCAGGCTCTGTCTTAGGAGCTGAGAGCTCTAGAAGTGGGCTAGGTATCAGCAGTTAAGAGAGTATTGATTATAATAGAATCATCCATGAGAAAAGGTCCTAGACTTGTCCCAAAAGGCTTCTGGATCTTAAATACACAGACAAAGATATATGTTTGAAGCCCATCTCCATGACTCATCTGCATGTAACTTTAATAAATGATTTCATCTTTCTGAGCTTCAGTTTCCAATAAAATGGGAATGCTACTACTAACTGACTGTTGTTGGGAGCATTAAGAGCTTCTTGGATTCAGTGGTCATGTCTTGTTTTTTTGTTTTTGTTTTTTTTTTTTTTGCGGTACATGGGCTTCTCACTGTTGTGGCCTCTCCCGTTGCGGAGCACAGGCTCTGGATGTGCAGGCTCAACAGCCATGGCTCACGGGCCCAGCCGCTCTGGGCATGTGGGATCTTCCCGGACCGGGGCACGAACCCGTATCCCCTGCATCGGCAGGTGGACTCTCCACCACTGCACCACCAGGGAAGCCCCAGTGGTCATGTCTTGATTTCATTCATGCACTTGTTCATTCAATCAACAATATTTTGATAGAATATCTACCATGTTTTATATATTGAGCTAGTTACTGAGAAGTTAACCATTCAACAGTGAGCAAAGCAGACATGATCCAGGCCCTTGGGAGCTTATTGGTTAGTAGAGCATTATAATAAAGTGCCATCTTAGGTTCAATAAAGGAAGTACTGAGTTCAGAACAGGAGCTAAGCATACCCTGGAGGGGAGATCAGGAATGACTTCTTGAATCAAGTTACATTTAAAGAGAAATGTAAAGAATATATAATAGTAGGTGTTATTCAGGTGGTGAGCATGGGGAGCAAACAGGAGATACAAAGACTTCTGCAACTTTAGAGGAAAGTAAGGAAGTCAGTATGACCTGTTTTCAGGTGTGGAGAATGGTGTGAGGCCAGTGAAGGGAGCAGGAGCTCTAGGAGAACGGATAAGTAAAGTACAGCGAATTTATACCATAAAAACTGTCCAGAATTAGAAGCAGTGAACTAGCCGTACACACATGGTTAGATATTTTAAATGTGTTGAGGGGAAAAGGCAAGAAGGAATAAGAACTATGACACAATAACACATACAAATTTAAACACACACAAAGACTACATATTTTATAAGGAATCACACACCATCACATTTACATCTCACACATTTGAATGGATGTCTTGGGGAGGGACAATGAGTATGGTGACCAGGGATTAAGAGGAAAATAGTTTCATAAAACAAAAAAGAGAGCTCACACGAACTGTTGAAAAGAGTGTCCAATGAACTGAGGAATGGGAATTGCTCAATTCTGAATCCAAGTACAAAGGGAAGGAACGAAAGGAGGGGTGGAGTGGGAGAAGGCCAAAGACCAGATCACCAGGGGGCCAAGGAGAGAACACTTAAGGCACGCCTGGGGGACAGCGAGTGGTCCTGTGTGGCTTCATATCGCTCTGAGGTCACAGGCTACATTTGCTTTGCTCATTTCTAAACTGTCAACTCCCTAACAACCATACCTGCTGAGGCCTGTAGGCCAAGAAGCAAAGAGACTGGATAGAGGCTCTCTCAGCCTCACTAGCCTGGCTTCAAAATGAAACATACATACATACATAAACAAACAAACAAAATGAATATAACAAAACAGACTCACAGGCACAGAGAACAAACTAGTGGTTACCAGTGGGGAGAGGGAAGGGGAGAGAGGCAAGATATGGGCAGGGAATTAAGAGGTATAAACTACTATGTTAAAATAAATGAGCAACAAGGATATACTGTACAGATAGGAATATACAGTCATTATTTTATAATAATTTTCAGTAGAGTATAATCTATAAAAATATTGAATCACTATGATATACACCTGAAACTAATATAATATTGTAAATCAACTATACTTCAACAATAAAAAAAAAGAAACCCATGTAGGTTTGTACGATTTTAATATATATTAAATGAAATCATTGCAGGGTTTCCTTTTCAAAAGTGGGAAACTGAAACTGTATCTATTCCATATTTACGCCTCAGCAGCTATTAGGAATTTAAAGTGCCCTTGTCTGGTGTAAAGAGAAATGAGCACTGCATTCATCCCAGCAAACCAACAACTTAGACATAAAACACTGCAGACGAGTGATTAAATGTCAGCTCTCAGAAGATTCCCCCACAGACTTCTATAAGAAATACCAGCATTATGGAATTTTAAACTTAGCCCAGAGAAGGAAAATACAAAACTTGTTTTATAAATATTTTATTTCAGAATGGTGAGTTTTGTTTGGACTTTTTGCCCTAAACTGCCCTATAAAACATACTTGCTCTTTCATCAAGGAGGATGTAGATCCTAAAACATACTTAAATCAAGCCATAAGCTATTACAACTCCATTTTCTGTTTAATTTACTCACTAAACACCTCAAGAGTGGAATATAACACATTTCAAGAAGCTTTATAAATGCCTATCAAATCACATGCCAGTGCCTGAGAGTGGAAAGCATAAGTCAAGTCAATTTACCTACAAAAGAAGTAATTCTCCAAGGCTTTAAAACATAAAATGACACTATACATTTTCTGCAAGTATTTAATTATGTACACGTTTTGCAACTGAGAAGACATTTAATAATATTAAAAATTAAGTTTATACTAACTTGTAAGTAACTTTCAGGTGGAATCTTTGTGAACAAAAGTGGATATTTTCTCAGTAATCTGAACTATAGACATACCTGAAACATACCATCAATACATGATAGCCTCATCTCTGGTGTAAAAATAAATGAACAGCCTAATGCTAGAGGTAAGATACATAGATGCTTGGAAGTGCACTTTGATTTTAAACAAAAAAAAAAAAGAGAGAGAGAGAGGAAAACCTGTGGAAATGGCAAATCATTTGATGCAGCTCTTACACAAATGAAGTTGCATCATTTCATGTATTGATAGCTTTTACAGGATCATCATACCAGGAATAGAGAACCAAACTTTACTATCAGTTCTTTCCAAAAAAAGAAAACGAGAGAGATCCCCTCATTCAAGGCAAAAACTGTCACTAGTCACCAGGACTTTTAATTGCTCCCATACAATGAAGAGAAGAAAGCACAATACCTATACAAACTAAAAGACTGAGTACCAGCTATTGTTCTCAGCAGAATCAATTCATTTATTTTGGCTCTGTTTGCACATATCCTGTCAAAGCTAATTATTTGTTTATTTTTTAATGGTGTTAGAGACTTCAAAACCATTAATGCCAATAAATTTATGTATTAGAAGTGCCACAGGTGAGGGTTGGTATCTAGTTCAGTGCTCAGGAAATTCAGTCTAGCCAACATTTGCCTGTGTGGACACATGTGATCAGTACAGGGCATTTGAATTGGAAAATTACTATCTTTCCCAGTCAGAGTCTAAATAGAAGCCTAATTCAGGAATTAATGATTGTTCTGTCCAGCTATGGATATTAGTTGCTAATAATTTCTAAACTTTTAAAATACCTGCTCTTCTCTGCAACTATTTTTTCCTGAAATTCTGAATAGATTGGTCTTTTATTACTCTACTCCCTAGGTGCTTAGAAGGATAAATACTATTATCAAGGTGTACTGCAAAAGCGAATACATTTTAATAGGATTATGGTAACAGAATCTCTATCCAGTGACTGGTGCAAAGAGAAGAGAAAAGGAGACTTCTGTTTTAAGATTAGAGTATAGACTTTGAAACGAAAAGAGGATTATCTTATTAGCTTGGCAACTGATGTACAGCACTCAAAGTCATGTTTCTTGTTTGTAAAAAGAACCATTTCAGGTGAACATGCTTTTGACTGGCTACAAGTATGACATTCATCATAGCAGAAGAGCAGGAGAAAATATAATCAAAGACAGCCATTCTGTAGATTCAAGCCAGCTGTGATTACTTTTTTCTAAATCTGAAAGGCAATCTAACACTCTAGAAGCTAAAAACGTGCAGCTGTTCTGTGTAAATAGTACATAAATGAAATTGTATACAGAAATATACTCTCATGGGATAGAAATATTTTTACTTGAACTACAAAATAATTTAATGAGTTTAGCCTTTCCTACACTTATGAAAAACACATATGCAACTGAACATGAGCTAGAGATGATGGATACTGGCATTAGAAAAGCACTGATCCCAGAAAGACTTGGGGCTGTACCTAGTGAAACCAGAAGACAAAGAAAGTGTAATGTCTAGAGGATATTAAATGCGTTTGAGGCCATGGACCAAGAGAAGTCATCATGGGGGATAGCTAAGGACAACTCCTGGGAGGTCTCCTGACAAAGATGGAGTCAAGAGAAGTCAATAACTGGTGAAGGCTGACATTATAACAAAGCACACTGGCACGATAGCTGATACCCACTGAAGAGCTCTCTCCTCCACGTGGAACAGCCTCATCCCTTACAGGATGACCTACCAACGTGCATGGAGTACCTCTAGTATGCACAGCTGCGTTGTGCTTGATTCCATCTTAATGTTCCTCTCGACTGACGGTCTCTGTATTCCAAAAAGAGGCAAGTTCTCTCTCAAGCATTCAGGAATATGAGCGCTATCTGTACACATTTACTTTTACTATTTTAACTAGAAACCTACTGAGACTGTAACTTCCACTTGATGTTGTGATTTTGAAATAGTTTTAATAGTCAGTTTGCCAAGTTCTAAGGTATAAAATATTTTACAGGAAGAATTTTATAATTGGTTGTCATGAAATTAGGAACTATAATAATAACTAGGGCAAAGAAGATATTCAAAATATGTAACAACCAGTTTCCTGGCTGTGCCAAGTATTAATCCTTTGGTTGCTGGATTTTAGAGATGGGGATGGTGGAGCCAGTTCTGGAGAAGATGCTGAGAGAGTGGAGGTGAGCGTTCTCATGGAGCAGTGGTTATTACCAAGTGATGTAAAAGTATTTCAATACTGTGACAACTGGTCCCACTGTACAGTGCATATTAGACAAATATCAGCAAAGTTCTAATGAATATGAGTTTATGTCAACTAACAGCTGATAATAAGGAAGATGACTTTAAAGTATCATTCATGATCTGACCCATCCAAGATCAAATCCTATCTCCCAAAACACAGTTCCATGAACTTAAAAAGACATGACAGAGATCAGATATCTTTTAGCAGCTTTACTCTCATCCCCCCACTCTAAGTGTTCACAAGAGCCTCCTCTGTTACTCTCTGCTCCTCAGTGAGCCCATCCACTGGTGTCACACCCAGTGGTGACACATCTACAAAAACCTCTCCATTTTGTAGATGTGCAAAGAAAGACAACAGTGAAGTAGAGGACAGTGTGAGGTGGGGTTTGAGATCTATTCTTTGGATACTTCTCCAGGCCTATGCTTGATTCTAGAGTTAAGGGAATCATCAGGGATGCATGTTTATCCACAGTTTCCAATAGTAAGTAGAAACACCCCCTGTTTGAGGAAATAGCATATTCTCTCTGTAAAACTCCAGAGAACTGCAAAAATAAGATCCTGAAGACCACAGAGGTACCTCTGAGCAACTTCTCCACCTCCTTTTCTATAACAGCTAATTCCTATTTAAGATAATATCTAATATCTCTGATATATTTAGTATCTAATATTTACTCCTTTTTTGCCATGCAATAAGCACTTTGAAGCCAGAAATTATAAAGCAATTGTCTTTTTCCCCAGCGCCCCAGCCCCCAGGACCCTGGCCTGGACATACAGCAGATTCTCAGTCAACAATTAGGACTGAAGGAAATGCCACTGCAGGAATGGTAGGAAGCACAGGTTTGGGGCATTGCCAAGAGGACACCTGTAAAGGAGAAAAAGCCCCAAGGAACCAGGAGGCCCAGATCCTGTCCTGTTTCCATCACTCAACCACGAATTACCTGTGTGACACAGGCTTCTCCCCAGCCTCCATCTCCCCATCATGAAAAGAAGGAAGGTGGCCCCTGTCCTGCCAGCCTCACCAGGTTTTGGTGAAGTTCCATTTGGAGGACAGCACACAACACAGCTGACTCTGGCTACCATACTAAGGTGAAGGACTTTATGGAAAATGGGGGAGTCAAATCTTGATAAAAACATGTAAAGTCTTCATATATACATCATCTATATGAATAATGATATATCTATGTGAATAACGATAATCTAAAAAATTAGTTCACAAAAGGGGTTGAAAGTGGTAATAGAGGAGACCCTGACTTTTCTCTTTTCTAAATGATTATTCTCTAGGAAACTAGTGGTCTAGATTCAGTTTCAGACAAAGGCTAGATGGAAACCAGGAAAAGACATAAATGCCTCTTGCAAAACTGTCACAAGAACCTAAAAAATGGTATATATACACTACCAAACGTAAGGTAGATAGATAGTGGGAAGCAGCCGCAGAGCACAGGGAGATCAGCTCGGTACTTTGTGACCGCCTGGAGGGGTGGGATGGGGAGGGTGGGAGGGAGGGAGATGCATGAGGGAAGGGATGTGGGAACAGATGTATATGTATGACTGATTCACTTTGTTATAAAGCAGAAACTAAAAAAAAAAAAAAATGGTAAGGATCATGCAGGCTTATATGCTAACGTACACCGTTGACTGAGATGCAGGTAGAGGATTCTGAAGGACACAGGAGACTAATACAAATCCAGGCATTTGCTTCATCATTACTGAGAAGGTACAAAGTTGAAAAGAAACCAAACAGCTGATGAAATGGGAGGCAAAGTTCGAACCACCAGAGAGGGATGTTAAATGAACTGTCATCACTTTGAGAAATGAGAAAGTCCAAATTAATAACCACTAAATTAAAGATCTAAACCAACTGTATCAGATCATAAGTCCCAGAAAATTTAGTTTTTTGAAAGTACATTGTAGATATCATGACACTTCATCCCTAAATATTTCAGCATATATCTCCTAAGAAGAGGGGTATCTCTTATATGACCACAAATATAGTCATCCCTCCGTATCAGCAGGGTATTTGTTCCAGGACCCCAGCGGATACCAAAATCCACTTATGCTCAAGTTCCTTATATAAAAAGGCGTATTGGGGCTTCCCTGGTGGCGCAGTGGTTGAGAGTCCGCCTGCCGATGCAGGGGACACAGGTTTGTGCCCCAGTCCGGGAGGATCCCACATGCCGCGGAGCGGCTGGGCCCGTGAGCCATGGCCGCTGAGCCTGTGCGCCCGGAGCCTGTGCTCTGCAATGGGAGAGGCCACAGCAGTGAGAGGCCCACGTACCACACACACACACACACACACACAAAAACGGCATATTGAAGTCGGCCCTGCATCTGTGGATGTAGAACCCTCAGATAAGGAAGACCAGCTGTACAGTATCCCAGCTGAAAAAAAACAATCAGGTTAATTCAAGAATATTATCTTGTAGACAGTCCATATTTAAATTTTTCCTGTTGTCTCTAAAATGTCTTTTGCAGTCTTTGCTTCAGGTGGGCGGTGGGGAAGAGAGCCTAGTATCCAACCAATATTCACATAGTGTATTAGGATGCCATGTTTCTCTTTAGTTTTTTTACAACTAGAACAGTCCTACTGCCCTTTGTTTGTCTGTCTGCTCTTCATGACACTGACTTTTATACAAATACCAGCCACTTATAAAAGGGTTCTGAATTTGCCAGATTGTTTCCTTATGATTATATTCTGAATTAACATTTTTGGCAAAAGTACTGGTAGGTGATGTTGTATTCCTCTTACATGTGAGGAAGCAGACAATGCCAGGGATGATAAGTCGGTAAGGTGGTGTCCTGTGGGTCGTTTCACTATACAGGCACATATTCCTTTTTGTAATAATTTAAGTCATCTGAGGGGTGATATGTTAAGATTATAAGAATGTCCTTTATCTCCAAAATGATTTTAGCATCCATTGATGATCTTTGCCTAATTTATTAGAAATTTCAAAATAGTGGTTGTTTAATGCCATTATTTCTTCTGCATTAATGGGCTGACATTCTTCGAAGAACAGTTTTCCGGGACTCCCCTGGTGGCGCAGTGGTTAACAATCCGCCTGCCATTACAGGGGACATGAGTTCAATCCCTGGTCCGAGAAGATCCCACATGCCCTGGAGCAACTAAGCCCATGTACCACAACTCCTGAGCCTGTACCCTAGAGCCCGCGAGCCACAACTACTGAGCCTGCGTGCCACAACTACTGAAGCCCATGCACCTAGAGCCCGTGCTCTGCAACAAGAGAAGCCACCGCAATGAGAAGCCCGCGCACCACAACAAAGAGTAGCCTCCGCTCGCCACAAGTAGAGAAAGCCCACACACAGCAATGAACACCCAACACAGCAAAAAATAAATAAATAAATAACTTAATTTTTTTTAAAAAGGACAGTTTTCCTCCTTTCTTTTTATAATCACTATGAACCCATGGACTTTTAAAATTTTCATTTAATGAGTTATAATCCCTTAGTGTTATTATTACTTTGATGTTTAAACTGTCCCAAATTTTGCCAGAGGGTGCCCTTCAAGCTGTCTTGTGTGTGTGTGTACGTGTGTGTGTGTGTGTGTGTGTGTTTAATGACTCCTTTAGGTTTTGAGAGCTGCCTTTATTTCTTTTTACAGCTTTACTGAGGTATAATTGACAAATAAAACTGTAAAAATTTTAAGTGTATAATGTGATAATTTGTTACACATACATTGTGAAATGATCCTCATAATCAAGTTAATTAACACATCCTTCACCTAACATAATCACATGAGAATGCTTAAGAACTACTCTCTTAGCAAATGTCAAGTATACAATACATTATTATTAACTATAGTCACCATTCTGTACATTAGATCCTCAGAACTTATTCATCTTATAACAGCTTGTATCCCTTGACCAACTTTTCCCCATTACTCCCTCCCCCCAGACCCTGGCAACAACTATTCTGCTACCTGTTTCTATGAGTTGAACTTTTTTTTAGATTCCATACATAAGTGATAACATATGGTATTTGTCTTTCTCCATCTGACTTATTTCACTTAGCCTAATGCCCTCAAGATCCATCCATGTTGTCACAAATGGCAGAATTTCCTTCTTTCTAATGGCTGAATGATATACATATATATGTATGTATATATATATACATATATATATATATATAATGATACTCATATGTATATATAAAACATCTTCTTTACCCATTCACCTATCGATAGACACTTAGGTTGTTTCCAGATCTTAGCTATTATGAACAATACTGCAATGAACATGGGAGTACAGATACCTCTTCAAGACCCTGATTTCATTTCCTTTGTATAAATATGCAGAAGTGGGATTACTGGATCATGTGGTAGTTCTATTTTTAATTTTTTAAAGAATTTCTATACTGTTTTCCATAGTGACTGCACCAATTAACATTCCCACCAACACTGCACAAGTGTTCCTTGTTCTCTACATCGTCACCAACACTTGTTATCTCTTGTCTTTTTGATGACAGTCAAACAGGTATGAGGTAATATCTTATTGCAGTTTTGATTTGCATTTCCCTGATGATTACTGATGTAGAGCACCTTTTCATACACCTATTGACTATTTGCATGTCTTCTTTGGAAAAATGTCTATTCAGATTCTTTGTCCATTTATAAATCAGGTTATTTGGGGTTTTGGTATTGAGTTGTATAAATTCCTTATATATTTTGGATATTAACCCCTTATTGAATATATGTTCACAAATATTTTCCTCAGTCCATAGGCTCTTTTTTCATTTTGTTAATTATCCCCTTTGCTGTGCAGAATTTTTTTAGTTTGACGTAGTCTATTTATTTTTGCTTTTGTTGCCTTTGCATTTGGTGGCAAATCCAAGAGAACCATTGCCATGACTGATGTCAAAAAATTTACCTCTTATGTTTTCTTCTAGGAGTTTTATGGTATCAGGTCTTACATTCACGTCTTTAATCAATTTTGAGTAGATTTTGTGTATGTTGTAAGATAAGAGTCCAGTTTCATTCCATGGCATATGAATATCCAGTTTTCCCAGCACCATTTATTAAAGACTCTATTCTTTCTCCATTGTGTATTCTTAGCACCTTTATTGAAAATTAATTGACCATGTATGCATGACTTTATTTCTGGGTTTTCTATTATGTTTCACTGATCTATGTGTCTGTTTTTATGCTATTACCATACTGTTTTGATGACTATAACTTTGTAATAGAGTTTGAGATCAGGAAGAGAACTGCCTAGATTTCTGGCACTACAGATATACTTTGTATTTTCCCTACCCTACACCTATAATCCTCCATTTATCCCAGTCGTATTCTTTTTTAATTAATGTTACAGTAGCAAAACTGATGAACTGATGAACTATAAAGATGACATTGCTGAAGTACTCAGAAATGCACTAGGACAAATTCAAATTAAGGTTTCTAGGTGTCAACATTAATTATTAATATAATTTTTAAAGTTCCTCAATTGATGTTTTTCACTATTCCTTAGGAATTTAACTTTTTAGCTACATTTGTAGGAATTATGATACAAATCAACTGGGGAAATCAGAACACTCAAGAAAGAAAAAACATATTTATTCCTTTTTCCTAAAAGCTGGTGAGGATTTTAGGTCATGCCCACATGAACCCAGACAGCTGATCACTTTGATCAATTCCTTCCAATTGGACAATTTTAGTGAAAAGAATGGGTAGAAGCCTGAGACTAAGTCAGACAAATGGGCTATGCTGGGCCCAGCTCTTGTCTCTCAGAGGGAGGGGCCGTGGCTGTCCCAGGCCTTGTGAAAAGGAAGGTCACTGCAGGCTCTCCTCAGCCCTGGACTCAGCTACAGAATCATCTCATTTCACACACTTGCACCTTGATTTTCTTACAGCTGACCTTCACTTCACTCCATTCCCCTCCTCCCAGATCTTCCATTATGACACACCCACTACATGCCTCCCACCTTTCAGCCCTGGCCAAATCTCCTGATCAGTAGTCTTACTTCCCTCCCTTGGTCCTTAAACACTGACTCTGTGAATAGACCTGGTACCAGCCCTACCCACCAGCTCTGAGGACCACATGCTTATAAGAACCAAACTACCCATCCAACAACCTCATGCAAACAGTGTCTATCCATTTTCCCTTGATAATACATTGCAAGGATGCATCTGAAATCTAAGGAACAGGACTAGAATAAAACCCCATTAAATCTCAGGCTATAGAAACTGGGTCAAAATAGCATTACCATCTCTGTCACTTCTGTGATCTTCTCTTTTCCTGTCAAGGCTTGCAATGATCATGTTCCTTGTGCTTTTACCCTGAGCTCTTCTCAACTGCTGAAGGCAGGGTAACCTCTGGAGTCACATAGACTAGTTCCTCTGGTTACCAGCTGTGTGGCCCTGGTAAAGTTACTTAACCCTTCTAGGCCTTAGTTTCCTTATTCTTTTAATTTTTATTTTTAGATAATTGTAGATTCACATGCAGTTGTAAGAAATAATACAGAGATATCTTGTATATTCTTTACCTAGCTTCTCCCGATGGTAACATCTTTTTTTTTTTTTTTTAATTCCGATGATAACATCTTGCATAACTAAATATCACAACAGGGAAACTGACATTGATACAATCCACCTTCCTTAATTATATTTCACCAATTTCACATGCACTGTGTGTATGTGTGTATATTTAGTTCTATACAATTTTATCCCATGTATATGCTTGAGTAATTGCTACCACAGTCAAAATAACATAATGTTCCATCATAAGGATCCCTCATGCTACCATTTTGTAACTACACCCACTGTCTTCCCTCTTCCCTAACTCCTGACAACCACTAACCTGTTCTCTGTCTCTATCCTTTTGTCATTTCAAGAATGCTACATAAGTGGAATCATACAGTGTGTAACCTTTTGATATTGACTTTTTTCACTCAGTATAATGCCCTAGAGATGACTCAAACTGTGTATATCAATTGTTCTTCTCTTTTTACTACTGAGTAGTATTCTATGATACAACATACCACAGTTTAGTAAACTAGTCACACTTAAGTACATTTGGCTTGTTACTAGTTTGGGGCTATTATGAATAAAGCTGTGAACATTTGTGTACAGCTTTTAGTGTCATCATAGTTTTCATGTTCAGGAAAAAATGCCCAACCATGCAACACTGGTTTGTAAGGTAAGCACATGTTTAGTTTTGTAAGAAATTGCCATATTTACTCCACAATGGTTTAACATATTACATTCTCACCAGAAATGTATGAGTGATCCAGTTTCTTGACATCTTCATCAGCATTTGGTATTGTCACTACTTTTTACTTTAGCCATTCTGATAGGTGTGTAATGATATCTCGTTGTTTTAACTTGCATTTTACTAAAGATGTTGAATATCTCTTCACATGCTTATTTGTCAACTGTATATCACCTTTAAGGAAATGTATGTTTATGTATTTTGTTCATTTTTTAATTGGATTGTTTCATTTATTGTTGAATTTTGAATTTTAAGAGTTCTTTATATATTGTAGATAAATTCTTTGTCAGATATGTGGTTTGCAAATATTTCCTCCCAGTCTGCAGCTTGTCTTTTCATTCTCTTGATGAAATGATGTTTTGTCTTTCATAGAACAGAAGTTTCTGATGTTAATGAGATCCAATTTGTAAACTTTTTTTTTTTAAAGAATCATGCTTCTAGTGTTGAGTCTAAGAATTATTCACCTAGCCCTAGGTATCAAAAATTTTCTATGTTTTCTTCTGTAATTTTTATAAGTCTTACATTTTATATTCAAGTCTCTATATATTCCATTATGAGGTAAATTTTCTATAAGCTATGTGTTTTGGTCAAAGTTCACGTTTTTGCTTAGGAATATTCAACTCCTCTTGTATTTCGATAATGGTATCACTAATCACTGAGAAGTTACCAAGCCCTGTGGGTCTCCTAGTCCAGGACTTACTGTCTCTGTTCTGGATCATTGCAATAATCTTGTACACTCCTGCTCTCACCAGCCTCTCTTATCTCAATCTGTTTCTCTCCATTCTTTTCCAGAATCATCTTTTTAAAGCCACATTTTATCATGTCACTATCCTTCTTAAAGATTTTAGATAGTGTTGACCAATGACAGACAGAGCCCTGGCTCCTTAGCTTGACATACATGGTCCAGACAATATAGCCACAGTTTTCCTTGTCTTCACCTCCACTTATTCCCCACATTACAGTACTTCGGCCACACTGAAGTGTGGCATGAAAAGGTCTTTCAAACATGCTTTTGCAGACACCATTTTTTCCCACTGCTAAGCCTTTTTATCTACACCTCTTCTCTCAATCCTAGTTAAAAGGCCATCTTTTTTCCATATCTTTTCCCCAAAAAATGAGCCCTGCACTTCCTCGGGCAGAATTAATTGCACCCCCACAAGACTCTCTTTATCCCTCCCTATTACCTCTGTTCTTTCATCTGAAAATGGGGCTAATCAAAAGAAATTTATCTTCTAAGGTTGTTGTGAGAATTAAATGAGTTAATACACATAAAGCATAATAAAAGCATACTATAGACCATAATAAGTGCTCAGTGTATTAGTTATCATTGCTGTTATAATTATTATATACCTTTGCTGTATCTCACGTAGTAGTTTATCACAGATGCTTCTTCTATGTTGGTTACGTACTCCTCTTCTCCACCAGGTGGTAAGACTTTCTATGGCATATATTACTTATTCTATGTTAGTACACTGTAGGTTCTTGAAAATTTGTTGAACTGAATTGATTGTTTCAATTCAGTTAATAAGCCAATTCAATTTAGAAATTATTTAACTTGTTTTCCCCCTTGAATCAACACATAATTTTATTGAACTAATTACTTTGGCAATTGATGGATATCCCACGACTTCAATTTTTGTTTCAATTATGCTAATACAAGCCTGAAGATTAAAAAACTTGCTTTTTAAACTTTCTGAAATAAGAGATAATCAGAGTATTCATTCATGATAGAAAATGCAGGTCTCTTTTACTTAATGCTCCCCTATAAGACAACACTGATTTTTTTTTAAGCAAAAAACTGTGCTAAGTCTAGTACACAGGCACTATTGGAGCTATCTTCACTTTCCATTAAAATTTTACTTTCTCCTCATTCTTAGAAGTTGTCTCAAGAAGGAATAGTGCTGAAGAGTTAAAATAGTTGAACATTTGGGTAAAGAATAAAAATACAGAATTCTATTAGAGAAAAGTGATGGAAACGAGAAGGATTTGGTGGACCACACTGAAAAAATGATATGTTCATTTCTAGACGGTGGTTATATAAAAATAAAACTTTCTAGAAAAGCAACAGTATACTCTTCTCCCATTGAACATAATTACTGAGCCTCTGAAAAACCCAGAACCCCTCTGTCTCAGGATATCTTGTTAGACAAGACAGCAAATTTTCTGTTTCTGGCCTACAAAAGTACCTTGACTGACACAGCATTTATAAGTGGATTGAGTCTCTAAGTCTGCCTAACACAGTGATTTTTTAAGTGGGAAACTGCAGGTTAGTTGGTTAAAAGTGTAGTTGTGCTTACAATGAATATTCTAGAAGAGAAAGAGTCAGACCTGCTGTGTAACTGGTGAGAAGAAGCACTATACAGAGCACAGGCTCCAGAAGCAGGGAACCCAGGTACAAATCCCACCTTTACAGCTCACCAGCTATGTGGCCTTAGGCAAGACACTTTATTTGACTGAATTTCAGTTCCTTCACTGTAAAATGCCCACGGTAATACCTACCTCATAGGTTTCTAGGGAGTATTAATTGCAATAATGTAATAATAAAGGGCTTGTCAAATAAAGAACCCAAATAAATGTTAGTTTCTCTTCCCCTAATTAATCCTTTGCCAAGCTGAAACACTAACTCAGTTTATTAGACCATTAGTTCAGACATTTTCTTTCCAGCAGGAATTACTCTGACAGCAAGGCTGGTGTCAAGAGTAATTTCTACTGAAAATGTTCCAATTTTAACATTTCTATTGTGAATCCTAGTGTGATACAGAAAAGATCAGGCAGGGTTACTTTCAACCCTTGAGAAAATTGATGTGATGATAACCACAGTGGAAGAATTTACACGCCCTCGATTGTTTTATTCTCACACCTTGAAAAGGGTATGTGGGTGGAATTAATTGGCTCCGGTGGAAATTTGCTTGTAGTAAGCTTTCCTCTAAATTATCTCAACATTTTCTGTTACAATATTTTCTTTCAAAAGCTAATCATATTATACTGATATCATCACCAAACTCCCAAATACAGTTAACAAACTATTTTATGGATATATTATGTTTGGAGTATAACAACAAAACTAGAAGTTGGCATTAATAAGAAGTAGTCTATTCTTGGCATAGCAATACAGGCTAGTGTAAACGTATTCGCCTTTTACAATAAATGAATAGAAGTCATGTTTACTGAAACAGTCATTGATCTAGTTGCACTCATACTAGTAGTAAGGATAAAAATGGTAAAAATTTAACTGGAAGGCAATTTGACACCAAAAGCCTTAAAAATGCATTTACACATAGACCTAGAAATTCCACTTCTAGGAATTTATTTTTTAAAATTAATTAAAGATTTATACAATGATTTTTCAAGAAAATTTTTCTTGAAGGAAGGAAAAACCCTAAGCATTCAACATTAGAAGATTAGTTAAATAATGAAATATCCACCCAAAGGAATACTATGCAACCATTGAAAACGGAGTTATAGAAAAACATTTGTTGACATGAAAATATGTACATAATATTCTGCTAGGATTTGAAAGGCCATAAACTATTTGTACAGTGCTTTACAGTTTTTTTTAAAATAAATATACTTATTTATAAAAGTTTCAATAACTACATACCGAAATAAATATGAATAATGCTTCTTTTCTTTCTAAGGACTTTTTTTCTATTTTGACTCTGTACATTTTCTGCAGTAAGCATAAATTTATTGCATAGTAAAGGAAAATAAGTTTAAAAAACTCAAAAGAAGAATTAGTAAAGTACTTTTCAGCTAAATAGCAAATAGATTCCTTCATCATTCACTGTGTGAATTCTGAGCTCTGGCTTTTTGGATTTCCCCTAAAATCTGACTTAAGAAGTTGAAATTTAAGAGACTGAAGACAAAGTCCCAGAGCAAGAAGATCTTAGGGGTGCTCTTTTAGGGGAGGTGACTATCCTTTTGTTAAAGCCCTGGGTGACTGGGCTTTACCTACTTCATCTCACTGCTGACCATAAACTGGAAAACTGGTGGGCTCTGTTTCAATTTGGGGGTGATCTCTTCAGATCAAGCCCTTGCTTGAGCACTGAGGCTCAGTGAAGTTTTAGGCAACTTTTCTGCTCTTGCTTAGTTCTTTGTGGTTCCAAGGAGGTTTCCTTCAAAAGGAAAGAAACTGATTGGTGCCCACTTTGGGATGCAGCTCCTGCAGTCACCACCAGGTGGACAAAAGCTCTGGTCTCTATCAGAGCCTTGCCTGCTGCACTGACCTGGACTCTGACTTATTTATAATATTATTAATAATTATTATTGTAAATGTATGTATTGACCCTTTGCTATGCTTCATGCACTCTGCACTTTTCATACATTATTTTACTGAAACTCTAATAGCACCCCTGGAAGATTAAAGCTATCATTATTCCTATTTTATAGATGAGGGAACAATAGCTAGTATGTAGCTAGTAAGGGGTAGAGTCAGAATGGGAACCTGGATCCATCTGGATTTTATTAGATGTCCCTTAACCATTTAAATGAGTATATTTATTATTCACAATGGGGAGGAAGTTCAATTGGGCATTCCTAGGTCTTCCTAAACCAGAATAGCAGTGATTCCACAAAAATACTAAACCAACTTCACAACCATAGGAGTGATTCTGCTTTGCAGCTGTGCCCTTGACTGGTGGTGGAAAGGACAACCAAGACATAACCAAGGGTCCTTGTGTGTTCAGCTCCACACTGACTGGCTTATAAGCTTATCACTTAACCTCTCCAAACCTCAGATCCTTATGTAGAAAATGAGCTTTATAATACTTGTCTTAAATACCTCATCTGTGAGTATCAAAGGAGACAATGTATGTGTAAGCACTTTTAAAAGTACAAAGAGCAAGGAATCTTGATTAACCCCTGCATGCAAATTACTTCTGTCCTCAAAACCCAAAAGCAGTGCGACTTTTGTATAGCATTTTGCAAAAGACGGAGCAAGGAGCTTTAGAAATACAGAAAAACCTTAATGCAAAAAAATCCCATGTGTAATATTTCCCTACATTTAGCATTCAATTTAGTAAGTCCTGAGGAAAAGTTATTGACTCAACGTTCCCTTCTCCCATCTAATGCTCTTTGATTTAATGTTTACTCTCTAAGTGCATGAACTTTTAAATAGCAGGAATTTTTGCTGCAGGACTTAAGGCTCTCCTGTGACTTGATGTTAGGAAATCTCCTTAGTAATTTTGGTTTCTGCTCCCTGGGAGCAAACTACAGCTTTGGCAGTGAGTTGATACACATTCTGTTTTAACTTAGGATGATACTTGGCTCAATAATTCAAAAATATTATACCAAGGCTTAGGATTATACTTGCATGAAGGACTAATCTTTTTAAAAACTAATATCTGGGGGTAGGAGGAAGAAAGGGACTTTATTTTTTAAATTGTAAAAGCAATACACGTCTATGTTAAACAATTCAAATAGTAAGTACACATACAGTGAAAGGTAAAAATGCACATTTCCGTTTCTCATTGGCAATCACATATATTTTGAATTTTTTAATGATTAAATAATAATAATAAGGAGGCTAAACAGGAGTCATCTATGTGAATAAACAGAGCTTACGGGGGGCTGTATCACACCTAATCCTTCCTTCATCAGAGTTCTGTATGCTTAGAATGTTCATGCACTTTTAATAGTATGCATGTGATCACATAGTGGCAATTTGCTCTCTCCCATAAAGTGTGAGCTCAAATTGTCCTGTGTGGACCAAAATTGAAGGCAGAATTAAAGTTTTCCAATTCCAAATATCAACAAAGCCCATTTAAGAAAAGTGACATAGTTGGGTGAGGATGAGCAGATGGACGCCCACACTGCAGGGACATACATCACTAGACTATGGTAGCAACATTTTTTTTTTTTTTTTTTTTTTTTGCGGTACGCGGGCCTCTCACTGTTGTGGCCTCTCCCGTTGCGGAGCACAGGCTCCGGATGCACAGGCTCAGCGGCCATGGCTCACAGGCCTAGCCACTCCGCGGCATGTGGGATCTTCCCGGACCAGGGCACGAACCCGCGTTCCCTGCATTGGCAGGCGGATTCTCAACCACTGCGCCACCAGGGAAGCCCAGTAGCAACATATTTTTATCTCAGTGAGCAACTCACCATCAGTCCATCAGAAAACTAGGTTTGGTGCTGGGTCCTGAGTTTACAACTGTATTTCCTTACTGTATACAGAAAGGACCCAAGGGAGATAAGAAAAGCAGCAAGAAGGAGGAGAGCTTAGAGAAGAAGCTTCTGGGTACAAAAGCCGGCCAATCACTGCTCTGCTCGCACCCACCATGCCCAGCACAGTGTGTGAGAGTTCAGGCCTTGGGTTCAAATCTGCTCTGCTACTTACCTGCTGTATGACTTTGGACAAGTTACTGAACCTCTCTAGCCAAGTTTCCTCATCTGTAAAATGAGTAATACCAATAGTACTTAGCTCATTAGCCTGTCATGAAGATTAACTATCATCTAGTACAGATCGCTGCCCTGAAGCTTGAGAGTATGGTACAGAATCACCCAAGGCCACATAGACAGACCCCCCTCCCTTTCATGTTGCAGTCTTATTGCTTGTTTCATTTAATGCAATCAAGAAAACATACTGTCCTATATCTACGTCTGGAACAGAGAAGATTTCTACTCATCTTTTTTTTTTCACCTTAAAATACTTATTTTTTTTATTTTATTTTATTTATTATTTTATACAGCAGGTTCTTATTAGTTATCCATTTTATACATATTACTGTATATATGTCAATCCCAATCTCCCAATTCATCACTACACATCTTATATAGCTTCATATTCTAGTGGTCAGAGTATGTAAATCCTGTATTTCCTGCGTCTGGCAACCCTAGTTATGAATGGGCATCAGATCTATGTTATCATCGTCACAAAACAAACACGTTACCAGAGCTTATCTCTTGATTATCACCGCTTGTTAGGCACCAGGTTGTCTGTATATGGCCACGCAGTAGCCTTTGCAAGTTAATTTAATCAGTTCTTCAGAGTTTACTTTTTTGTACCCCATGGATGCTAATGTAATATTACCACAAGTGTTTTCCAGCACTACACAGTAAAATAAGAAAGCTTGGAAGAATATGCAAATTTTACTATTATGTTGTTCAGTTTTAAGGACAATTAAATATTTGCTTTGAGCTCCTCACATTACATTGCAAATCCATAAAAAACTTACCATCATTTCTGTACCTAAAGCTTATTTAGCATTAAGTCTTTGCCATTATTTCCCTTTCACTGAAAATTGGGTTTTCAACTATACATCACAATCCTATGTCAATTTATTTGCAAAGAAATTTAGTCTTTTTTTCTGTTTATGTTAAATCAATAGCCTCTGTCCCTTTCTGAGGTAGTGGGAGGCAGCGGCTTCAGGTTTTCTCTCTGAGAAGGTGTCTGCATCTCATGAAAACAATGTTGGCTCTTCTATCTACCCTGTGAACAAAGATCTTCAATGAAATGGGCCAGTCCTGCTGGCCAGGATCAGGTGTATACAGAGCCAAGACGTCTTCTTAAAAAACAAAGTCTAGGCACTTCCCTGGTGGTGCAGTGGTTAAGAATCCGCCTGCCAATGCAGGGGACATGGGTTCGAGCTCTGTCTGAGAAGGTCCCACATGCCTCAGAGCAACTAAGCCCGTGCACCAGAGCTACTGAGCCTGCGCTCTAGAGCCTGTGAGCCACAACTACTAAGCCCATGCACCACAACTACTGAGCCTGAGCTCTAGAGCCCACGTGCCACAACTACTGAAGCCTGCGTGCCTAGAGCCCGGGCTCTGCAACAAGAGAAGCCACCACAATAAGAAGCCCGTGCACCACAACGAACAGTAGCCCGTGCTCGCCACAACTAGAGAAAGCCCGCACGCAGCAACGAAGACGCAACTCAGCCAAAAATATAAATAAATAAATAAATAAATAAATAAAGTATAATAATAATTCACTCAAACTGGCTGCTAGAAATTGTGTGGATCCAAAACAGGTATTTTTACATTTTAATTTAGAAAAAGGAACCTAAGTTCTGTCAGAATGGTTGGTGTCTATAAATATAGCTTTTGTCTTCTATGCCTTAATCTTTTTTCAAGGGATTATGATAGTGAATTAAAAATTAGGCAAAACTTGAGGAGCTGAATAAGCAGTGCTTGAGAGAGAGAAAAATGTAATAGTATGTCATTTATTTGGGGAAATCAGTGAGATGGTCTACCCACACACAGTTCTTGGACTCCTGTTGTCTTCCCTTAACAAGAGCCTCCTCCTGTCCGTTTCTGGTTCCCATACACCAGCCTCCTGGAACCCAATTCAAACTTTTAAGTCCCTTTTGAGTACTCTCTTCCCTGAACCCCTTCCTTTAATCAATTCTGGAATCCTGTCCACCCTTACTTCATATTTTCCCACATCTTTTCCATCCTTTACACACTGAGTTCAAGATCTCACTAACTCTTGCTTGGAGTAGCAAAAGGCCCTCTGGCCCTCCTAACTGATCTGCCTGACTCCTGATTGCTCTCCATCCAGTGCAGCCTCGACACCATAAACACATTCACCTTCACACAAGATCATTTTCATCATGTCACTTCTCTGCTCCAAAACCTTCAGTGGAAAACTTAAACTCCATGGCTTCAGTTCTTTGATCGATTCTGAGTTACTTTTCTGGGCTTATTTCGCATTAACCTCTTATATATTTTCTAAATTCCAGCTAAATTTTCCATTCCCCTAATCACCCCCAAATCACCTCATTCTGCTTCTTCTGTATGAAATAGCTTCTCAACTCTACAAATTCCTACCCATCCTTCAACACCAAAATTAAATACAACCTTTCTATATATATAAATAAACACTTTTGCTATTCCTTAGCTGTAGTAATGAAATTCCTCCAGCTTTGAGTCCAGATTGTCCACACAATCAGATCATACAGGGTCTTTCTGTGCCATAGAAAGAAGCTTGGAATTTATGCTCTAGGCTACAGAGAACCAATGAACAGTATTAAGCATTGGAATTATAAACCAGGGTTGCATTTAACTCAGATGATGCTGTGGCAGTGGAGAGACCTGAGTAGGACGGTAGAAAAGACACTGAAGATATAAGGACCCATTAAGCAGTTACTGGATCTGCCTGGGAGAGAAGACTGAAAGAAGGGCATGTTTTGGAGAGGAGGATGATGAGCAAAATTCTAAGTGTGTTGAATATGAGGTTCTGAGGACTAGGGTGAGACTGGCAAAGCACACAGGGTGTAGACTTAAAGAGGCACTCACTCTCAGGTGCCTACCCTGCACTTGCATGACCCTGAAAGTGAAGACTTCCTTAAATTCTTTGCCCTGGGTACCTAGCTTGCCTCACCCTGAGTTCCGATGGTATATTTTGTATAGACATCACCTTTGCAGCCAAGGATGTACACACCTCAGATCTCCCTTTGAGAAAGAACTTGCTGTTCAGTTGCAATAAGTGCAGATAGCTGACAGCCTCCAGCTACAGAACATTCAGAATCTGTTCCAACTTCTGAGTCACAGCCATGCCTTTCCTGGGAACCTCCCGTCCGTGACCAAGCAGGTTAGCGGTACTTGGCCTGGCCATTTCCTTCCAACAGGGGGCTCCTCTAACAGGCAGCCTTCCCTCTGGAGATCACCATCAAGTTGGGTGAGGCTGTGTCAGATCTGCATTGTGGTCTGAAGCCTTTCCCTGCACAACTCTGCTTCCTCTCTCTTTTATCTTTACCCTCCAGTAAAATACTCGCTCAATAATTCTGTCTCAGCATCTGTTCCCAGAGGACCTAAATGATACATCTAGTCAGCAACTGGTCACATCAGTCTGGATCTGGAGTTAGAGACGAAGTGATAAGCAGAAGTGGCTTTGTCATGTAGTGGTTAGAAGGCTGGGCTCCAGAGTCTAGGTTTAAATCCCAGTTCATCCACTTTTGACCTTGTACAACCTTAGACAAGTTATAGAACTTCTCAGTATCTCAATTTCTTCATATACAGAATGAAGATTTTAATGAGTAAATGAGGACTATATGAGATAAAGCATTTAAAGTATTTAGCACAGTACCTGGCCCACAGTAAATACTCAAGAAATATTAATTAACATTATTGCATAGATTTTGAAATGTTGTTTTACAGATGTTGATAGATAGAATAAAAGAGAAGAAATGTTCATTTGCTCAAAGAATTTTCCATAGGATATAATAAGGCTAGTGAAGATTAACTAAAAATATTTCCAACTCAACCTTGTAATTTTTTTTCAATTTCTCTTGTTGTCACTCCTAATGATTCCTCTTCTCCATATAATATCATCACCCTTTTTTCTCCTGACATGATTTGTTTCTTCCCATATTTCTTTTCCATCCACCCAATATGACTATTTCTCTCCTTTCTATCAGCTGCTGCTAATAACCTCCTTCAAAACTTGGTTGAGAACTCACCTTCTCCAGTTTCCTTAACCTGCCTGCCC
Source organism: Mesoplodon densirostris (assembly GCF_025265405.1). Taxonomy (NCBI): domain Eukaryota; kingdom Metazoa; phylum Chordata; class Mammalia; order Artiodactyla; family Ziphiidae; genus Mesoplodon; species Mesoplodon densirostris. The sequence goes on along the minus strand of NC_082665.1, from coordinate 83,670,753 downwards.
TACCCGTCCCAACTGTGATCATTCCTCTCTACTTGCAAACCCTAAGAATAGAAGCATTTTGAAGCTAGGTAGAACAAAAAATAATCTAGTTCTCAAACTATGTTGAAGGTATCTGTACCTTCATAAACAATTATTAATAACAAACTATCAGGAACAGCATCTCCTCTTTCTTTAGACAAGACCTACCCCCGCCAACCCACCCATTTACTCAAGGCTAGGAGATGGCTTGGCAAAGTGATGCTCAATAAATGCTTACTTAAAAGATGAATGTTTCAGCTGTGGATTCATGGTCAGTCTACAAATTATATTTTTATAGCCTCTTTCTATATGTGAGCCTTACAAAATGAAATGTTTCATAAAACAATCTCAGTCATACAGTGGAGAAACTAGTGTATGGGGGAAGTGTTTTACAATCATCTTAGGTATTGTAGGTAATATAAATCTGCTTTATAAAAATAAAGGCCTGTTCTATAATCTAAAAGCCAGTAGGAAATCATAATTAGAGACAGATGGCAAACGTGGCACTCTTTCCTCTATTGGGTACATATGATAGTCCCTACAAAATGGCACTGTTTCCCTGTTACCACACAGCACCATATAAACTCAGAAAAATAAAACTTCTTTTTATGCCTATGAAACTAACTTCAAACAAAATAACCAACTCCAAAAGTAAGATGAAAGTGTTCTGTAATGTGGTTGAATGCAATGAATGTTTTTACCTAGCTCATTATCTGTATATTTACATTAATGCACATTGCATTACATACCAAAAAAAGTACTACTAAATCTTCAGTCATCCTATACATTCAATTTGAAAGCTTCATCAAGTTATTCACATTCAAAGGCAATATTCCTACATCAAACAGGTCACAAGATTAGGTGTATTTAAATATTGGAAATGCATAGCGCCTAAAATAAAATCAGTTACACACAGAGCAATACATGAGTATAACGTTCATAGCCAACACAGTTTTTAATGGCTTCTAATATAATATGCCCTTTCAAGGAACCATTCGTACATATTGAAATGTATTTTTACTGTACTGCTTTGAGTAATTATGAATTGAACATGGCTGATAAAAATCAGCATTAAAATTTATGTAAATTCTTTTGGAAATACATATAATCCTCTTAAGTATGCAGCTCTATAAGTGATAAAATATTGGATCTCAAACACCAAAAAGTAAAGTGGTTTTCACACTGATTTTCAAGAATATGCCTTTTTATTGTTACAATTCAGTAAACTATTTTACCAAAGTTTACAATCATCTCAAATTCAAAGCTTGTTTGTTCTATAATCAATATCATGAAGCAAAAGTCATTAATAGCCAATATAAAATGAGCTATTTACTACCTCATTTTAAATATAGTGAGGAACTACAAGAGGGCATTAACACTATCCTAACCTGTTCTACTTAAGTTGATATGTGTTTCCATTTTCAAATATCAATACCTACTGCACACTTAGAAAACTCACTTGTGAAAATATGTTTCATTTAATTTCTCAGAAAACTGCTAATTCAACCTACTTTTGTTTGTGAATTCTGAGTTACTACATTATTTTCTTATCTTCACAACAATTAGTGATTATTGATCTCTCAAAAAGCAAGGACAGGATGCAAAGTAAAATTAATATGAAGACAAGAAAGCAAATTCTACTGTACAAGTGAGCAATACTCAAGAAAAGTTGTTTATCTTAAACATATAGCACATTAGAGTCATAATTAGCTCACCACCACAGTTAGAAATATACATACACATTTTTCAAAATAAGTCTTTTAAATAAAGTACTGCATGCATCTTTCTAGCTTAAGGATTTGAAACAGCAATTAAGTCTGAACCTTAAATCATTTGTCTCTATAACTAGAAGAGCAAGTCCCCAGGATGTAAATCTCACCCAATGAGACAAGGGATGCTGAATGTATTATTAATTGCTAAATAATTTCTTAATTTTAGAATCTAGCACCCAACACTGGCAAATAAATAATGTGATTTATGAACCCACACTCTCATGCTGCTTTACTAGAGTTCAATAAACACATGCACATTCTAAATGTACAGTGTGAATGCAATTTCTACAAGCCAGGAAACATAGCAGGACTCGGTGAGAGCAAATCTACCCTATCTACTTATTATTCAAGCACTAGTATTTAGAATACCTAAAATGCCTGCTGAACACTGCGGCTCAACATCCCCGTGGGGTTACTCTGAAGCAGAACCACATCTCTTCCCCTCAGTGATTACTGAGTTTCAAGAAGGCAGGTAACATAGGGTAGAGATTCTCGTGCAGCAGCAAGATAACTCTTCTCTCCAAATTTTCAAAAACCAACACTCCCTACACACACACACACACACACACACACACACATATACACAAAATCACCTTTCTTTAAGAAAGAAAGGAGGGTTTTTCAAATAGGTGCCTACAACATGCCGTTTGCATAGGGATGAAAAATGTATTTTTCCTCTACTTGCTGCTGTGTAAGATGTTTACAGATCTGATTAGAAAACCTGGATGTACATAAAAAGTAGTGCTTTCAATGAGATTCCTTTAGTGAAATCTGTCTATGCAGACAAGTGTGTACATAAATAATACACATTTATGCAAACATGCCTACATAGACAACACACACACACACACACACACACACACAGACGTACCTAGACCAATAATTAAGCTTACACGGTCCTCTAAGCCCCCTTTGACATTTTAGCATGCATGCTATTCAGAAGACAGATTTTTTAAAAATAATAAGTAGCTGCATATAATGCATGCCAAAGTGGCATGTTAGAGGAGCAAATACATTACCAGACGCATTTTGAAGTTTCTGGAACACCTGCAGGTAAAAGGAGCCTGTGAATCGGTTGCTGGCACACGGTATTCCTCTGAATCCCAGAGCTCGGTGTGACTGTGGGGGAATGTGAGGCGAGTGTGAGGCTGGAAACCTTTGAGTTGAGCTCACTCCAGGCATCAGAAAGCCTCAAAGAGGGGAAAGAAAAAGGCAGCCCAACAGACAGCTAGATGAGAAACTTCTGGCACCCCTCCAGCTCAGGAATGAATTCTCTGTAATTTGGAGATGTATAGTGATGGAAATGAAGTGAAACTTGGATTTAGGGGGGAATTTGCTCAGCCATGCAGAAATGGGCAGGTAACAGTCTCTCGGTTCATTTTAAAACAGTCATTCAGGAACAAGACTGAATCAAAAATTAACAGGCATCCTTTTGCTGAAAAAATAAAAGGCTACTCCCACCAGCTTCCCAAGATGCCTTTACAAACTTCAAATGGATCATTCCATCAGCTATTTGTTGCACACTTTATTAATCCCAGTGCAGAGGTAAACTGGAAAATCTAATCCCTTTTATGTAGAAAACTGGATTTATTGCTTCTTTTTATAATGCACTTTAGTCATATAAATACATAGATTTACTTACAGAGTTCTCGTTTCTTGTGTAAAACCACTACTGTTTGGTCCAGATAAAATGCTGAAAGGCTTGTTTGCAGCTTTTCAAGGAAGTGGAGAAAAAATGTTTTAATACTCAGAAGCCGAGCTGAATACAGATATTTAAATGTAGAGTTTGAAGCAAAGAGAGTATAAAGGAAGCACCCTGAGCTATTAAGTGGCACATAAGACATACGGTTATACATGAGCATTGAGCAGGCAGGTGGCTCAAGTCTATAAATATATACATAATTAAGGACAGGAAGAAAAGAGCTTTGGCAAATTAAGTTCTTAGAGACAATAGCTGTGATTTTGTTTAGGCTTACAAATAGGCTAATAATTTCTGGGGAGCACATGTGGGCTTCACCTTATCTGAAGAACTCAACTCATGAATAGAGAGCAAGGTTGGAAGCCTCACATGCTGGCAATCTATGTTCAAATGTAATGAGGGGAAGGACGATATTACCATGAAGAATGTTGTCATATTACATTGTGCCTGTGTGGCTTAACTACTCATCCAACCTTGCAAATGGCCACTTGCCTGGACTCAATAGGAAATGTGCTATCGATGGGAGGGTGAAGGTGGGAGGCCGATTTTATTTGTTTTACTACCCGTGCACCTTTGGGAGGCTCCGGATAAAATGCATGGGCTGAGCGTAGGAGTGATTCTTTTCAAGGCCACAGTTATCTATAATAAATTCAAAGTAGAATTAATGATGACCAATTAAGCTATTTATTATTTTAACTCTTGAGGTCAAGGGCAAAACAGTGTTTATGTTTATTGACAGAGGGTCGATAGCAAGATGGCTGAAGATGGCCGGGCTCAATAAACACGTATTGACCAAGTAGCTTCCCGGCCTCCTCACATTCCAGGGTCCAGTCCTTTTTGTCTAGGAGATGTTTTCTTATCTCTACACTGCCATCTGCTTCATCCATCCATTCAACACATGTCTAGTGAATTAGACCCTCCATCTGATGCTGTGGACCCTTAAGACGAGACCCTCCCTCAAGGAGCTTACCATTGCCAGGTAGTACCGCAACAGGTCTCAGGAAGGGAGGGGCACATCCAAAGTACTTACAAATACCCAGGCTCACCACAATCTCTTCTTCCATTTTGGATTCACTTTTGGTGGGGAGAGGCAAGCAGAGTTTGTGCACGGGCTTTGGGAAATTATCTCCCCAGGTGATTCTGATTAAGTCCCCTCCTCTACCCCACAGGAGTAAAGGCAATTCAAGATGACTGTTATCAGCCCTCTAGTAATTGAGAGGAGGGTGTCCCATCCACTGCTGCATATACACTCGAGCTACAGAGCCACTCAAGCTAACCTGCCCTCTGTGTCTTTGCTCATTCCCTCCACTGTGGGGAAGGCCCAGACTTAATCAGTGTGCCCTAGAGCCTGGGTCTGCTGGTTCTGAATGGGTCTGGAAGCCAAAGCTAAAGGCAAAAGAGAGCCCAAATATTTTGGTTCATTCATATAACCTCTCTGGGCCTCTGCTTCCTTATCTGTAGAATGAGAGGGCAGGGCAGGCTTTGAGTCTGAGATTTCTCTGCCTAAGCCAAAACGTATGAGCACCCTTTCTGAGGGAGTCAGTTCTATGCTACATTGGCGCCTACACAAGAGCAAGCCTGAGGTTGGAACTCAGAATTCTCCATTCTACCATCTCACTGCCTAAAGGTACCTACTCAGCAAATCAAATTTCACGAGGGTGAATCTTCAGCCTGAGGAGCTGGGGACCCAGCATTGTACACTTTTCCTTCTCCATGGGTGGACCACTGAGGAATTCAGAGCACGGAAACAAACGCGTTATCTTCTGGCTCTCTCCCTCCTTGCTTCAGCAACTGCCTCAGCTCCGCTCCAGACACCCTAGTGAGTGGCAGTTCCTGGAACCTTCAGGCAGAGTGGTCACACAGCCAGAAGCCAGGCTGCCACCTGGCCCACTACCTCCATGGCTGATCCCCTTCTAATGAGCGTGAGGGCTTGAGGAACCGGGCTTAGGGCTCTCTAGAACAGCTTCTCCAGGCTCTGCTCTTAATCTCTGGTGGTGGAGGAGTATCCCAGGTCACTCTTCAGAGGTATAAGAAGAAGAGAACAGCCACACCATCCTCAGTTGGCCAGCCTGCCTGCCCACCTCACCCCTCCTTGATTTTCAGCACAGGCTCACCCTATGTCCCACGAGCCCACCCACGGTGACAATAAGAATAGCTCAAGGGGGAGGGCTCACTCAGCCTCTTCTCCCCACTGACTGCTCTGAGCTCAGCAACATCTGCATTCACTCAGGAAAAAACCAATAGTGGCAGGCATTTTGAAGACAAAGCTCATGTGACCAACTAAAATATAAACTTCTTCATGTAACAATTCTACTTAAAATTAAATGTTTTCTATCTCCTCTAGTTCTCTAGCTAAGAAAATCAGAAAAGCTTGGCCTTAAAGCACAAAGAGAAGGAAAAGCACAAATGTTCGAAGACGGCAGCACTGCAGAGAAGCTGGAGACCCAGACCTGAGTTTGAAGACAAGATTCTCTACTCAGTGGGTCTTTGGGTAAGCCATTCAAGTTCCCTCATACTGCTTCCTCCTTTGTAAAAGAAAAAATACCTACCTGATCAAGTTATTTCTAGAGTTAAAAATTTCAAAGTTCCGGGTGCATCATAAGTTACTCAAGAAATAGTAACTCACATTATAATAATCAAAAGTGTCCAGTCACCTTCAATACCCCCATTAACCTGTGAGGACAGGGACTATGTCTTAGTCATCTGCCTCATCTCTAGTTTGCCATGTGCCTCCTCACCCATTACACAAGTTTTCTCTGAGGATCTACCACTCCCACATTCCCAGATAGGTGCCAGGGACACGGCAGTGGACAAGACACAGGTGGCTCCTGCCCTCATGTGGCTCAGAGTCCAGTGAGGAAGATGAAAATTAAGTGATAACTAAAATATATAAGTTAAACTAAGTGCTAATTAAAATATATGCCTGCTCAAGCTGCCATAACAAATATCATAGACGGGGTGGCTTAAACATTACAGATCTGGAGTCAAGGAAGTCTGATATCAAGGTGCCTAAAGGTTCGGTTCCCGGTGAGAGCCCTCTTCCTGGCTTGCAGACAGCCACTTTCTCACTGTAGCCTGGTGTCTCTTCCTCTTCCTACAAGGACACTAATTCCATCATGGGGGCTCCACCCTCATGACATCATCTAAACCTAATCACCTCTCAAGAGTCCTACCTCCAAATACCATCACATTGAGGGCTGGGACTTCAACATATGAATTTTTAAAAGACACATTCAATCCATAACAATATATAAATGAATTAACTAATTAGTTAATGATAATCTTTTTAGTTTTATTTTTTTGATTATAATAGCCCAGACAATGTCAAGGGCACAAATGGAAGAAAATTTGTGACTGCTTCCAATAATCACCTTCAAACTGGGGTCTCAGGGCTGATGGGCTGGCCCTCATCAAGTAACAGGTTTCTCCCCAGAAGCTGTCCCCTGAGACCCATCAGACTAGCTAGCCCAGGCAGCCCTTTGATCTGTCCTCATGGGCCCTTCCATCCCACCAGCAAAACGTTCTGGTTCCTGGCCTCATTGTTTTACATCCAAGCTGTCTGAAATGCAATAGCGTTTTTTTAAAGAGCAACCATGATTTTAATTAAAGTTCCAGGGATTCAGCCAAGGATATTTTTCTAAAAGAGAAGCAATATCTGTTTTTGGAGACAGAACATTTCATAACAGAGATCTCATATATTTCAATGAGTGATAAATAGCGACATGTACTGAACCCTCACAGGAACCAGACCGCAGAGTGCATGTGTGTGCACGTGTGTGTTTGTGTGCACACGTGTGTGTGTTTAATGCTCATCCTGCCTAATGAGGACAAAGTCAGGGAGACAAATGCACTCTAGTTACTTAAACCATTCAGATATTTAAGGCAAACAGTTAAAGGAACAACATTAGAGCCTGTCTCTTAAGGGCAGGAGATTACCTTTTGTTCTCCCTGATGATTCCCTTTGATTTAAAAGGCTTTGGCTACAACACTCCCTGCAAACAGCACTAGGTAAGAATTCAACCTCTGCAAGTGCTGGTCAGCAGATGTCTACATACACCTAATCCAGTGAGAGACCACATGGGATACTGCAATTCCACACAACTCATGCTCAGTGGCAAAGGAATTTAAAATAAAATAGAATGAAGCCCCAATATGATAACTGTGAGTTTGGCAAGATTATTCCACCTATGAGTTTTGTTTTGTAAATTCATGCTTGCTGCATGGAAAACCTCTGATAATCTCCACCCATCAAGATAGTCAGGGGCTATAGGAAGTGAGCTCCAAAGCCACACAGCTTCCTCCATGAACCTGAAAAGCCTCGAGGGTGGGCAGGGGTGCACCCGTGTCCATCTGGGACCCATCTGGGGTCCTTAGATACTGTGAAACTGAGGCATCAGTGGAAGACGTGTTAGGAGCTGGCAGTCCACCTCAGGCAGAAGGGCTGGAGGCTTGGAGGCTTCTTATGTCTACCCGTCCCCAGAGGTGTGGCACTGCCATGGGGCCAGCAACCACAGATGGTGCTCCGCACAGACAGGCAGGGACAGACCGCCATGGGTCTGCATGAAGCCTCAGCCAACACACAGGCTGGGCACCATTACTGAGCCTGTGGATGTGGAACAGGAAGCTGAGGGGGAGGGGTGGTATTAGTCTCATTTTCCTAACCTTATGGGTGTTATTTCTCTGAATCAAGTGGCAAAGGATAAGGAGGTGATTTTATGAGAAGGTAACAGTGCCATGCTAGATAGACATCTCAACCCTAAACCCTTACTCACCTGAGAAAAAATTAATATGATTCCCCCGCCTCTGGTAAACCATCAACACTTAGGCTGAATTACCCCCAACCTGGCTTTTTACATTGATTCCAGCTGGTGATAATGGGTATAAAATCACAATATAATACACATGCATATGTAATTCTGTATTTATCGCTATATATTTTGCTGTAAGACAAATATATTGTATTCCTTAAGTGACAACAGCAAGTGACAATACTTTCAAGCTCTGAAAGGCTAGCCAGTGGAAGAAAATGAGAACAATGTGCAAGCACCACCCACAGAAATCCAAGGTATAGAAAGTGAGTGACTAGGAGTCAATTAACCAACTCAGAATAAAGAAGTGACATCTTTGAGAGTCACTCATTCTCAAAATGTGCAGAGTATGGGGGGTTGACCCTCACTCCAAGGGAAATGGGTCCAAGTAGGGGACGAGTACTGGACCAGGAGTCAGAAGATCCAGGGTCTCAGTTGCTGCCATCACCTAGCACTGTGACCTTAGCCTCAGATCTCCCATCAGTGCAGTGGGGATTATGTCTGCCCTGCCTACTCTATAGCATTGATGTATGGAAAACACCACCATGTATATTAATTAGTATACCAATTGAAAAACAGTATACGAATGTACTGTGGTCTTACTGCCCTACTTTAGCCCAAGGCATCAGAGTACCACTCATAAATCATTACTGTTCTGTCCACGTAAGTCTTAGCAAAGGGAGAAAATTCCTGTAAGAACCTGAAGAGGGAGTCAGTGTACAGAGGATTAAGCCATATGAAAGAGAGAGGCAAGAAAATCAAACTTCCCCCCATGCTTAATAATCCAGCCCAGTCAGGGGTAATGCACTACAATTAAGTGTTAGGCTTCCAAAGAGCCCTGTAGATTGACTATCAAAGTTTCTGCTCAACTGAACTGAGACTTTGCAAAGTGGCCACCACTAAGACTCACCAAGGAATTCCTCATATAGACAGTAGTCGATGTCAATTAACCTTTGTGAACATGAAAAATAAATGCAAAGGTTGAGGAATTAACAAGGAGACAAGCACAGATGCCAGACACAAGCATGATGTTACTGTAAATGCTACAATCACATGGTGGTTAATTTTAGTATACTAGAAATGGCTCTCGTGATAAAAGATCTTTTCTAAAAATGGAAGTGCATTAAAAGTAGGGGCTGAGCCTAATCTATATTCTCCCCTATAGCACTCTGATTAGTCCCACATCTGCACTGGGAGTGCAAATATTTATTGAAGATACCATATTGGTGCCTTCTGAATGAACGCTTGAAGAATCAGTAAATATACTGCATTCAGCTGTGTATCATTCAACTTCCTTAATTGAAGATTCAAGCAAAATTAATTAAATTCATAAGTTATGAAAACATCTTTTCCCCTTAGAGGGAAAAAAGGATTTATGGAGTATAGAACAGAGTGACAACAACATCACTTGAGTTCAATAGCAGCCCCAGGGCAACAATGCAGTTGGAAGCTGCCCCCTCCTCCCCTTGGCCTACGCCCCTTCTCTTCACATCCCCACTTCCAACCAGCAACATGGGGGGCCTCACAGGCATATATTGATATGTTGAAACTCAGAAGACAAGTGCAAGTTCTGTTCAGACCACCCCTGTCCCATGGCCCAAAACACCCCCAATGCACACCCCTTGGGCTTAGATACGTGCACACTAGTTATGCAGTCAGGCCCGTAAGATACTGGACCAAAGGCAGAGGTCTTCATGAGCTCTAGAAATCACCTTGGGGTCACTTAGGTAGGGATTTCTGGAGTCTGGTTATGGAACCATGTTCTAAGAAAGGGGACCAGAGACTCCAGGTGGGTATGTCCCCTTGGTTCCTCATTCCTTCACCTAACAGGAAATGATACAACCAGAGAAGGACACGAGTCAAGCCTTCTAAGACTCAGGGCAAGGACTCCAGTCGCCCAGATCCAAGGAGGTAATCCTTGAGCCCATCACCCTTCCAGCTAAACTCTCTTCTCCCTGTGATTCCTTTAATGGTAAACTTGATGAATAAGTAATCTACATCCACGGTTCATTTTTTCATCAGCCTCTTTTTTGTTAAAGCCTTTAATTTTGCAACTTCTCTCATTATAATCTGTGTCCTCACTACCCAGTACAATTGTTTTCTCTAAGAACATTCACAACATTCTTCTTTCCAAATTCAATCACACCTGGCAGGTTCCCCTACCAATGCACCCTCTTTTAACTGCTAACATCATTCTCCACCTGGACCCTCTCTAGACTTGTTCTGCCCCTGTGCCCCTTTCATGCTACTTTCATCAGTTCCCTCTGCCACTACTTTAATTTCCCTTCCTCTACATCAATTCACTGGAGGTTAAGTACTTCTCTGGACCAAGTATCCTTCCAACTCAACACGTAGATGTTCATCTATTCCCATGGTTAGCTGACCCCAAATGGATCTGTTCAATTTTCATCAACCCAGAATGCTTCTCTCTCCCTTTTCAGCAAACCAAATCTCTTTTTTGTTTTTAAACACTTGAAGCTCATCTTTTCTATGAAACATCTCCACATTAAGTCCACTCAGACCTAACCCCTCCAGATAATATATAATGATGCGAAAGCTGAGGGTCTATCTCTGAATGGGTATCGTGGAGGAGCACACAGAGATGGTAAAGCAGGTTCCTCTTATTTGCCAAGCCTAACTGTTTGTTATTACCTATATTCCCACAGTCATGTTTCTCACAATTTGATGTACACAAGAATCATTCCGGGATCTTATTAAAATACAGATTCTGATACAGTAGGTCTGGCTGGGGCCTGAGAGTTTGCATTTGTAACAAGCTCTAAGGTGATATTGTGTTATTGTTCAGTAAGTCACACTCTGAGTACCAAGTGCCTAGAGAGCTGTATTGCAAAATTTTCTGAGAATGAGTTCAGATTTAGCAGGAGAGAATGACATGATTGATTAGTATTGTCTGCCATGAGCATGGGAAGACAATGGCAACATTGATCAAATGATCAGTGATTCATTGATTCAATGATTTATTCAACAAAGATTCACTGAGCATCAACTATGTGTCAGGCATTATGAACACAGACAGAGGAAGTCCCTATGCCCATGGGATTTACATTCTATTAGGATAGAAAGACAATTAAAAAGCAAACAAATAAGGAAGATAATTTTATATAGTGGTAAAGGCTGTGAAGGCTATAAAGGCAACAAACAGGTGGAATTGGAGAGGGCTGCTTCCAACCAAGTGGTCAAGGAAAGCCTTTCCACTGAGGTGATGGCTGGGCCGAGGCTTAACAAATAGAAACAACTCAGACATTTGCTTACTAAGAGAACAGACTCTCATCAGTGGGAACAGACAAAGCAACTGCCCAGAGTCAGGAATTGGATGAGAGTGCCGCATATTTGCCATCCTCAGATAGTGAAAAAAAAGGCATGGACTCTGTATTCAGGTAAGTATGTGTTCTAATCCCAATCGTCTCATAATGGACAAGTTATTTAACTCATTTCCTGTTAAAAATTTTTATTTCTTCCTATCTATCAGAAGCTTTCCTAAATGTCAGAGATACAATGGTGAATAAGGCAGATGTGATTCTACTCTCATGAAGCTTCCATTCCAGCCCTCTTAACCTGTTTCCTCAGCTATAAAATGGGTAAAATAATACTGACTTTGCAGTCATCAAATGAAAAAAAGTTTTGAAAATTTTCGTATACAATACTTAATAATAATACTCAGTAATTACTAGAACCCTTATCTTCCCTTACATTTTTGGTAATATAATGTTGACAAAGTTTATATGCCTTTTGCGTATCTAAGATTGATTTTTTAATGTTACATTCTTTCCCTTAGATTATAAATTCTCAAATTTAGGGAACATAATCTTTTATAACAGTTTGGCATCTTGGAGACTCTTCACACAATTCTTCAACAAATATTTTACTGAGTGCCAAATAAATAAACAGATCATTGTTTGGTAGTTGTGTTATAAGGTAAAACAGAGCAAGATAAGAGGGGAAAAGAGCAATGGAGGAGGGGAAAAGAGCAATGGAGGAGGGGAAATGTTATTATACTTAGACTGGCCAGGGAGGCCTCACTTGTAAGATCACATTTAGGCTGAACTGAGGAGGGAGTGCAAGCCACGTGAATTTCTGAGAAAAGAGTTTTCAAGCCGAGGAAACAGCAAGCGCAGAAGTCCCGAGTGTTCAGTGTGTTTGGGGAAGAGCAAGGAGGCCAGTGTGGCAAATTCCTTCATTTTATAAAAGAGGAAATTGAGGGCTAGAGAAATAATTTTGGCAGACCCAAGTGTACCGGTTAATTTTAGCTGCTGTAACAAAATGACCAAATACTCAAACTCAAGAGAAGTATGTGTCTTGTTTATGTAAATTACAATACCAGTATTCCAGAGCAGCAGGGGAATCTCCTCCAAGCAGTGACTCAGAGACCCAGGCTCCTTCCATGTTGCCTTTGCCATCTTCAATACCACGTTTCCAGGCTCGTTTTGGGTGTCAATCTCTGGTGTCTGATAGGAAGAGATTATAGAGGATCACATATAAGAGGTTAATAATACACCAGCCTAGAAGTGGTACACATCAATTCCACGAACACTCATCCGCTATCATTTAGTTACTTGACCACTACCGACCACAAAGGAGACTGGAAAATGTAGTCTAGCAGGAAGATGAGAAAAAAGGATTGGGTGAGCAGCTAGCCAGGCTCTACCAGGCCAAATCACCTTCCTCCTAGCCCTTTACTTTCTTCCTTTGTAAACGTGTGTGTGAAAATACACACGTGTGGGTGAAAATAATGTTCTCTATAAAGTGGTCTCTATCTTAATGATAGTTGGTGCTAATAATAATGAGACACGAGATAAAAGAATTTCTAGTTATCTGTTACCAGCCAAAACACATTCCATTGTCAAGTAGTTTAATCTTACTGAGATGAGAACACTGGAGAAAGAGAGATACATATAATGGAGTGAAGGATCAGGCAGAGATATGTTGTGATGGGGAAGGAAGATTGCATAGAGAGAAAATCTATTCATTAACACACTTCACCTCCACTGGTTCATAAGATTTAGCTGCAACTTGACAACCAGTTGTTCTCTGAATTTTCTCACTCTATCATTCACATCAGCAAGATTGTTGTGAGGATCATGTAGAGATTACATATGTAAATATAAAACTGAGGTATCATTGTTGTTATAAAATGCAATTATAAATAATGGAAAGAAAATATCAGTGTTAGGGAGGAAAGAAATTAAGACTCATACAACTGAATTGGGTTACTCTACAGAAAGTCTTTTTCAATATCAGAAACAGTCCAATTAAAACTTTCAAAAGCAATACATATCTAAGAAAAACATGATTACCAGGGAATAAGTCAGGATGTAAATAATTACTAATGAACCAAGTCCGTGCTTTGAAAACCCTACCCTTAAACTAACAAGGCAAAAAAAGCCTTTTTAAAAAAGTAGTCTTCTTTAGTTTTAAATTTCTTAGAATAGGCTAAAATTATATAATTAAAGTCAAATGAACCCATCCCATATAGACATTCACAATTTGAGATGAATGAAAGTGGTCCTTTGACAGAAAATATAAATTAAAATAAGGCTGAATTTTATTTAATGCTCATTAATGACTAGAAAACACCATGTAAATTAAATCTACCACTGATTTTAAATTGAGTCATTTAGGTAACAACTTGAAAAATCCCTGATAAACTCATAAGAAGATTAAGGTAACCTATAGCAAAAAATTAGGAAAGTGCCTATCAACTTGGAAAAAATAGTTAAGAGCTGAGTCATATCATTTCATTTAATAAATATTTACTGAGCACTCACCATGAGCACTTTATGCTGACCACCTCCTGAATATAACCCTATTAGCCCCAGATTTCTGAAAATAGTCATAATTCCCCAAATCTGAGCATGAATTTTATAACCTTACTTGCATCTGGTGCCAAAATTTTGCCTTCCATAAAGACAGGTTAACGATGATGTGGAGAACCACCATGGCTTTGGGGGCATGCTCGATGGAGTTAAGTGGTAACAGGTAATATATGGGCATGGGGTACACACAACACAAAGAGAGAGATCCTTTCTCAGAACTCATTATAATTATTTCCTGTTCCACTGATTTGCCCATTAATCATTGATCATGTGCTGCCTCTGACATTTCCTGTCTGGTCAATCTGTATTAATATATTATTCTTTTGCTGGTTTAATTTCTTCATCTTGCCTCTCTGAAAAGAGAAACCATATATAAAATGTTTTGACTTATTTGAAAGCACTTTTGCACACAGTAGGTGCCAAATTGTAATATCTGTTGATATAATGATTGAATTCAGAATCTGTGAATCTTTTTAGATTAGGCCAGAACAAATTAAAAGTAAATCCAAGGTAGCATAGTCTTCTCCCTATAACTGAGGATCTGAAGACTCTATTGTAAGTGTTGAGGTTTTTATCAGTAATTATAGGAAAAGCTTTGAGTAGAAGGAAATACAGGGATAATGTGAAGAGAATGCACTGGGGGAGAGAAGGAAAGAGCAGTGGATTGTAAAGCACATCACAACCAAACTTCAACAAAATCCACCTACCAAAGAGTTGACTAATATCTCTGTAAACTTCACACCCAAATACCAAAAACATATAAAAGATTAAGAGTGAATGGTCGGTCATAAAAGACTTTTAATAATACCATCCTAATTGTAAAAAAAAAAAAAAAAAAAGATTTTGTAATTAATTAAAACCTTTGAAGTGCAAATATACTGTCTCCAGAAAATGTTAATTTATATAATGAGGTATATTTGATTTTAAAATGAATGGATAATCACCTTATAATCAATTCATATTTTGTTCAATATATAATTTTATTTTTAAATGTATAAAGACATGAGTTTGAAGAAAAGACTGTATTGGGCAGAATAATGTCCCCCCAAAGATGTTCACATTCTTGAAACTGTAACTTTGGTACATTAAATTGCAAAGGGGAATTAAGGTCGCAGATGAAATTAAATTTGCTAATCAATTGGCCTTAAGATAGGGAGAGTTTCCTGGATTATCCAGGTGAGCCCAATGTAATCATAAGGGTCCTTTAGTGGTTGAGAGTCCGCCTGCCGATGCAGGGGATACGGGTTCGTGCCCCGGTCTGGGAGGATCCCATATGCCGCGGAGCGGCTGGGCCCGTGAGCCGTGGCCGCTGAGCCTGCGCGTCCGGAGCCTGCGCGTCCGGAGCCTGTGCTCCGCAACGGGGGAGGCCACAACAGTGAGAGGCCCGCATACCGCAAAAAAAAAAAAAAAAAAAAAAAAAAAGGGTCCTTAAAAGTGGAAGAATTAGGAAGAAGAATTATGTCAGGGTGATGCAATATGAGAAAGACCCAACCAGCCTGAAGATGGAAGAGGAGGGCCATGAGACAAGGAATGCAGGCAGTCTCTAGAAGCTGTAAAAAACAAGTAAATGGATTCTCCCCTGTAGCTTAAAAAAAAAAAATGCAGGTCAGCTGACATCTTGATTTTAGCCAGTGAGACCCATGTCAGACTTCTGACCTTCAGAAATGTAAGATAATAAATTTATGTTATTTGATAAATGGAATATTTATAAATGGAATGGAATATTTATAATGAAATATTTCCTGCTATATCAATAAACAAAGTATGTCACAGTCACCAATGATTGCAGCCCTCCAATGTGAACTGGTGAGTCCTGAGGAAACTCAGGAGGTGAAAATACAGGCCTGAGATAGCTAAAGTGCACATCAAAGGAATGATTTCAGTGAGCCCAGACTCTTTGCATCTTCCCATACACAGAAAAGCACTAAATTCCTTAACTTGAGATATCTGGTTTTCTTTATTTAACAATAGTCTTTTGATGTTCCCAATCACCTGCTCTTTGTTGCAAAACTCCTATATGTCCTGGCTCCCCGCTTTGCCTCCTGGGAGTGGTTTCTCAGAGTTGTCTGAGATGCTGTCTCCAGGGCAGTCCTCATTTTGCCCCAAAGAAAACTTAACTCACAACTCTCACGTTGTGCATTTTTTTAAGTCAACATATTTTAACACTAAGTTTGTAGTCACTTTTTATAGTACCTATATAATACAAAGGCCAAACATTTTAAGTCTTTAGACTACAATTCATATCTCAAATGCACCTTAAAAAATGTAAGGAAATAAAATGTACACTTTTCACAAATTTCACAATTTGTATGGAAACACAAAAGACCCCGAATAGCCAAAGCAATCTTGAGAACGAAAAATGGAGCTGGAGGAATCAGGCTCCCTGACTTCAGACTATACTGCAAAGCTACAGTAATCAAGACAGTGTGGTACTGGCACAAAAACAGAAAGATAGATCAATGGAACAGGATAGAAAGCCCAGAGATAAACTCACGGACATATGGTCACCTTATCTTTGATAAAGGAGGCAGGAATGTACAGTGGAGAAAGGACAGTCTCTTCAATAAGTGGTGCTGGGAAAACTGGACAGGGACATGTAAAAGTGTGAAATTAGATCACTCCCTAACACCATACACAAAAATAAGCTCAAAATGGATTAAAGACCTAAATGTAAGGCCAGACACTATCAAACTATTAGAGGAAAACATAGGCAGAACACTCTATGACATAAATCACAGCAAGATCCTTTTTGACCCACCTCCTAGAGAAATGGAAATAAAGACAAAAATAAACACATGGGACCTAATGAAACTTCAAATCTTTTGCACAGCAAAGGAAAGCATAAACAAGACCAAAAGACAACCCTCAGAATAGGAGAAAATATTTGCAAATGAAGCAACTGACAAAGGATTAATCTCCAAAATTTATAAGCAGCTCATGCAGCTCAATAACAAAAAAACAAACAACCCAATCCAAAAATGGGCAGAAGACCTAAATAGACATTTCTCCACAGGAGATATACAGACTGCCAACAAACACATGAAAGGATGCTCAACATCTTTACTCATTAGAGAAATGCAAATCAAAACTACAATGAGATATCATCTCACACCAGTCAGAATGGCCATCATCAAAAAATCTAGAAACAATAAATGCTGGAGAGGGTGTGGAAAAAAGGGAACACTCTTGCACTGCTGGTGGGAATGTGAATTGGTACAGCCACTCTGGAAAACGGTATGGAGGTTCCTTAAAAAACTACAAATAGAACTACCATATGACCCAGCAATCCCACTACTGGGCATATACCCTGAGAAAACCATAATTCAAAAAGAGACATGTACCAAAATGTTCATAGCAGCCCTATTTACAATAGCCCGGAGCTGGAAACAACCTAAGTGTCCATCATCGGATGAATGGGTAAAGCAGATGTGGCACATATATACAATGGAATATTACTCAGCCATAAAAAGAAACGAAATTGAGCTATTTGTAATGAGGTGGATGGACCTAGAGCCTGTCATACAGAGTGAAGTAAGTCAGAAAGAGAAAGACAAATACTGTATGCTGACACATATATATGGAATTTAAGAAAAAAAATGTCATGAAGAACATAGGGGTAAGACAGGAATAAAGACACAGACCTACTAGAGAATGGACTTGAGGATATGGGGGGGGGGGAAGGGTAAGCTGTGACAAAGTGAAAGAGCGGCATGGACATATATACACTACCAAACGTAAGGTAGATAGCTAGTGGGAAGCAGCCGCAGAGCACAGGGAGATCAGCTCAGTGCTTTGTGACCGCCTGGAGGGGTGGGATAGGGAGGGTGGGAGGGAGATGCAAAAGGGAGGGGATATGGGAACATATGTATATGTATAACTGATTACATTTGTTATAAAGCAAAAAAATTTTTTTTAATTTAAAAAAAATATAAATAAGTTTGCAGCATCAATAAAACAAGTAAATCAAAAACAAGAACAATAAAAGTAACAATAAGACCCAAATAGAATAATATTTATTTTCAAGAAAAAAACAAACAAACCTAAAACTCAGAAGCATTTTGTGATTTTAAACCTGCCTTCTTTGGGCAGCTATGTAGCTCTTTTTCTTTCACAGTGAGGTGTAAATTATAAAATTCCTTAAGAAAAATGTGATGAAATGTGTCTCAGAGAAAATGATAATGTGCCTTAGCCCTCCACTCCGACATCCAGTGGATTGCTTTGGTGTGGCCCTAAGCCCTACTTTAGCTTTAATTTTAAAGAGCATAATACAATATTTGCTTCAAGTTCTCTGATGAGAAGAGGTACTATACTAGGAATAGCAAGCAGGTAGACTCTGACAAGGTCGAAATAAACTGTTCCCAGGGTAACAGCAAAACTCCAGCTGTTCATCACTTCATCACAGGCAGTGTAGCAGGGGTGGAGGGTGAGGGCAGGATTCGCACGTATCGTTATTGCTAATTGCTGATGTTGAATTGAATTCAGTCTTTTAATTTTGAGAACCTCCAAAATTCAAATTCCGCATACGCTGTGCTCAAATACAAATAAGTATATACAAATAAGCAAGCAGATATGTAAAGGGAATAGTAAATCTACTCAAAGAAGGCAGGAAAGCAACATGGTTCCATTACCAAAAGCACCATCCATAACTCGTTATAGCAGAGTTCAGCTAGACCAAGCCCTAAGTTGACAGGTTACCTCTAAAAAGCATCCTACTTTTGTTGCTGTTTTAATTGCAGGGAGAGGATGTTTGGAAAAGAATGGGGATCAGGAGACCCAGGGTCCAGGGTTAACTTGCCCAATAATTGATCTTAGTGAAATCTAGGTTTCTACTTTGAAAATTAAGGAGATTAAGTTAATGTGTTCCAAAGTTTGGGATCTATAATGGTGGAAGTAGTAGACGAGTTGGTAAAAAGTTTTAAATAATATTGAATCTCAAAGTAAGAAAGTTGTTTCCATTTCAATGCTCTTTTTAACTTTTCTACAAAGGTCAAGGATAACGTCTCAGCTTGGTGCTAGTAGAGCTTTGACACCTCCCTAATAAAAGCAAATCTCCTTTTTTAACAAAAAGAGGGCAAGCCTTAAGTTCAGAGACTTCCAAAGTCATTAGCTAGAATTAACATATTGTTTTACCTTTATTGTATTTAATTATACTTTTTTCAATTTATGGTATATAAAACTAATTTCATTTATATATAAATAATAATGTAATTTATTTAAATAAAAACAAGAAGTTGATTTAAAGAAAAATATTAACTAAATAATATATAAGTGCTAGTTGCACAGGTATTTTTTAAAATCTTGAAAAGGAGGTATCCAACTGACTTGAAGTTTGAAAAATGGTGAATTAAATCATTTCTAGGATCCTTTCCCATTCTATCACTCACTCTCTGAGCCAGTGATCAGAAACCTTGCCTCTATTATCAAGGTAACTTACTGAAACATTTTCTATTCCATTTAGTTGCTAAGATATCTCTTGGAATTGTTCTATTATTGAATTAATATATACATACCTCATTTCCAAAAAAGAAATAATAATTGCCCAAAACCAGGAAAAGCAACATGTGTCTCATTATTGTGTATTGAGTGAATAACTGGATCCTTGCTTCTCTTATGTAAGGATGTTTATGGACCTAAAGAGAATGAATCCTAGATCTAAAGCCACACCTAAGTCAGTGTAAACATATGGCTTCCCTGTTCATAGTTTATACACCCTTGGGAATGTTAGAAAGATAAACCTCTTCAGTCATTGTCTCAGAACTCAAGTTCCTCCCAAACCACGCAATACTATTTCAATACTATTTGAAAGCTCAAACCTGTAAGTCAAAGGGATATTTTATTACTGGCATGCATTATCTATCTTTGCCCAATCAGGAAGGTATGAGAAGGTGGATGTCCATACTCATAATCTGCCAACCCAGTTCTTGTGAAAGGAAAAGGCTGGGTAGGGAATGAGGTGGCAGAAGCCAGGCCAGACAAGAAAAGTCATGAAAGTACAGGAACTGCTCTGGGCCTTGCAGGGGGATGGCTTGTTGTGTGTGTGCTGGGGTAGGGAGTAGGGAGGGAGTGGATGCACAGTAAATTATGGGGCTCAAAGGGGAGGCATTGTCCTCCTGAGCAGAAATTAAGTAACTCATGTTCCAGCCTGGCTGGGTCAGCTACTTGCTGATATGTGACACTGGACAAGTTAGGGTTAGGGTTTGCTTCAGTTTCCTCAGCTATAAAAGGGGGCTAACAATAGCTATCTCACTGGGTTTCTCTGGGGATTATATTAACATGAAGACATGTAAGTGCCCGCCATCATCCCTTCAGCATAATATGTGTCTTATATTGTCCATCACTGTAGCACAACTACGTTGTACCGTCTTTATCTATTTGCAGGTCTTGTCCTGCCTCACTGGTCCCTTAAAAGACAGGAACTGTGCTTTATTCATTCTTATTTCCAGAACCTTGAACAACCCATTAAGGTCCGACTGGACCTTAATAAATTCTTCTTGAATGAATTCATAACAGACCAATGCTATTACAGTGATTCTCATCACTACACAGCCCAACTACTTTTAGAGGATACACTAATGCATGTAATCACTAAAACTGGAAGAAGGGAAAAGGCTTAACTCATCCCAATAGGGCTTGAGTATGGTTTTTATGGAACTGAAGGAAACAAATTAAAAGCACATATTGTGCATTACGGTGAAAAAATGATAAAGAGAAAGGAGTAGGGGACTGCACAGAGTAGTACTGCTTTGTGCCAAGAATTTTAAAGCACGATCTGGTCTTTCATACACACACTGCAGAGATAATTTCTTCAATAGCCCTTTATTTTTTCCAACATTACTAATTAGCCTGATGAGAGGGACTTAGCCAAGCTGGCTAATACAGTACAGAATTTGGATAAGGACTTGATGAGGGACATTGTTCTCTAACAGCCAGCTGAGAGGCTCCCTGTCAACATATTTAAAAGTCTTTTCAGCTTTCATAATTCTGCCGCCTCGGACTCTCAGAGCTTGTTTCCCAAACACGATGCAACTTGGACTTACTCTCAAGTTAAAATATTTTGAAAGGTCATGCCAGACTTCTTTTCAAAAGAAAATATATTATTTAACTTTATGATTCTAAAAAGGCAAGGATGATTCTATGAAGATGATGTAATAAACAATATTTTTAAGTATATTTTGTAAAGTTAGTTTATCTCCTATATAACATATTCTCTCTTCTTTTCTTTCTTTGATGGGGGAGGGTATTTTAAACAATACTTTCTCTGAATGCCCATAGGTGACTAACTTTGCTGGTTCACTTTGTTTAAAGCTGAACCTAGAACAACAAAAACTCTCATTCACCTCCTGGGATCTAATTAGTGGAGGACTTGCATGCTAAAAAAGTCATCTCCAAACACCACAGGTACTTCGTTTAAATCTCTAATTTACCTCTCATGTTTGAATTACCAGACAGTTCTAAAAATGTGCCAGTCTGAGGTTGTTGGAAACTAATATGGCTTAATATTTTCTGAACTTGGCTTTCAAATTGAGTTTTCAGAAATTTCAGCCACTTGTTAATATGACTGCAAAAGAAAATGGATATTTTCTCTTTGCTTACTACTATTTCCTTCGAGAAAACAAGGATGCAAAGACTCCAAAACATCAAACGGACCTACTGCCTTTTGGAATATGTAATCATTTCTGCCTTATCAGTTAATCAGTCTTTACATTAAACAATACCAGGTAACAAGAAGTAATGAAGTCCATGAACCTAACTTTGATCCATTAAAATAGCCTTGATGTAGATTCAACTGCAGTCTTGTTGATTTATTATTTAAACTAGACTTGATCTTTAAAATGTGGTAGTACTGAAGGTAGCAATCTTAAATAAATTGCAAAAAGCTTTGAGTCTACTGATATAAAGTACATATGACTATTATATTATGTAATTTGCTAATAAGACTACAGTTGAGTTAGTTGGTTCCCCAGAAACTCCTAACTTTTATTCCTATCCCTAACTTTTGAAATGCCAAGTTTCAGACATATTGTAAATAGCCTGTATGAGAAAGACTTTTTTTTTTTTTTTTTTTTTTTTTTTGCAGTACGCGGGCCTCTCACTGTTGTGGCCTCTCCCATTGCGGAGCACAGGCTCCGGATGTGCAGGCCCAGCGGCCATGGCTCACGGGCCCAGCCGCTCCGTGGCATGTGGGATCTTCCCGGACCGGGGCACGAACCCGTGTCCCCTGCATTGGCAGGCGGACTCTCAACCACTGCGCCACCAGGGAAGCCCAAGAGAAAGACTTTTGATGGCTGTGATTAATTCAGTTCTGGGCACCTAGGTGTAAAAAAATAATATAGCGTTTGATGACGCCCGGTGTTCAATAAATTGTATCAGTTTGCACAAACAGAAAAAATCTTAAAACATTTTTTAAATATAATTTAGATATTTCTAAGAAGCATTCCCATAAAATGAGTATCATGGCATAAGTAATAACAAGCATAACTGGAAGGGAAAAGCACTTTTATTTTTCTAATTAACTTCATAACCAAGTCTGATATCTTTCCCTAGGATATTTGATTCCCTTTGTTTTGCTTCTAATATCTACTGCTTCAAACATAAAACTCCTTCACCTAGCAGGGAGTGATTTCAATTGCATTTCAAAATATGAATTTCTCTCTCCTGGGTTCTACACCCTAGAGCATTTCCTATTTCTGCATTTTTCAAAGCAAATGTTTGGGCAATGCTAAATGTCTCCCTCCATGTTGAATCTCACAGTCTCATATGTTTGCTAGGAAGATAGCTGGAAATAATTAAGATCCTCAAAACCATTTCCTGGGTACTCAGAGTTCTGCCACTCAAACTTTTAATTACAAACTGACATCTAATAAAGCAGAATGTCAGAGAGCTACTGCAACTACACTCGCCTTGCAGTTTTACTGTGGATCTTGCTATATCAAAAGGCTGCCTTGCCGATCATTTTTAATTAAATACAAGGCAAGTCCTCCCAGAGTAAGAATTACAATGAAAGTCAGCTTTTCAGTGGAGCAGCTGTGTAAACAGGTTCTAAAATTAGCCTAGTCATTTCCAAGCTGTGGTTTACAGATTCAATGTGTCTTCTGCAGCCCATGTCGGGATGAGAAAACGAATTTTCTCAAGAACATCCCAGTCATTTTGGGTTCAGTCCATTTTAATGGTGTCAGAGCTAACTCAAACCTCTCAGTCCTAAGCAGTCTGGGTGTAGGGAGATGTGATCAAAAAGTGCCATCTGAGAAAAGCGTTTGCTTTAATTTAGATGTTGACAGACCAATGGGTACTGTAAAAAAACCACCCGGCCTCTTGCCCAGGGGATATATAATCTAAACAAGACAAACAGGGATATAATGAACAACTTGGGCTAATAGGTAGTAGCTAACGTCAGATTTAAGACTTCCTGTTCTTTATTAGAACAGTTAGGAGGAACTTTTTCAATTCCAATTTCTAATACTTGTTTTTGCAGGGAAACAGTAGGGGTGATCATAGAAAAAGAACACAAACTGGATGAAAGCACTGAGTTTAAAAACCAATCACTGTAATTTATACTTTGGTGGAGTTATTTAACTTCTCTGTGCCTCAGTTTCCTCATATGTAAAATGAGGACATGAGTACATATGTCAGAGATGGTTATGAAGATTAAATGAGCCCAAATATGTAAAGCACTTAGAGCAGTGCCTGGCACAGAGGAAACACTATGTGCTAGGTGTTTGTTGTTATTGTTGTTAGATTATTAACTCCTAATTTTTTACACAAATCAATTAAGTATTTATTTATGAGAAAGCAGTGTGCCCATAAATAGCTAATAATCTACTGGTGGTATTGTATAATCACTGATTAAAAGATATCTTTATTGACTTATGATCACTTTTTTCCAGTCTTATTGAGATATAATTGACATAAAACATTGTATTAGTTTAAGGTGTACAAGATAATGATTTTATATATGTTGATAATGCCAAGTGATTTCCACATTAAGCTTAGTGAACATATATCACCTCACAGTTATACTTTTTTCTTGTGATGAGAACTTTTAAGATCTACTCTCTTAGCAACTTTCAAATAAACAATACATTATTGTTAACTATAGTCACCATGCTGTAGATTACATCCCTGGAACTTATTTATCTTAGAACTGGAAGTTTGTACCTTTTGATCACACTCACCCATTTCCCCCCACCCTCCCACCCCCTGCCTCTGGCAACCACCAATCTCTTCTGTTTGCTTGAGTTTGGTTTTTTTAGCTTCCACATATAAGTGAGATCATAGAGTATGGGTCTTCCTCTGCCTTATTCACTTAGCATAATGCCCTCAATGTTCCTTCCATGTTGTTTCAAATGGCAGGATTTCTCTCCTTTTTATGGCTGAATAATATTACATTTTAGATACAGATATGTAGATCATACTTTCTTTACCCATTCATCTGCTGATGAACACTTAGGTTATTTCCATACCTTGGCTATTGTAAATAATGCTGCAATGAACATGGGAGTACAGATATCCCTTGGAGAGACTGATTTCATTTCCTTTGGATATATACCCAGAAATGGGAGAGCTGGATGATATGGTAGTTCTATTTGTAATTTTTTGAGAAACATTCATACAGTTTTCCATAGTGGTTGCGCAAGTTTACATTCCCACCAACAGTGCACAAGTGTTCCTTGTTCTCCACATCCTCACCAACACTTACCTTTTGTCTTTTTGATGATAGTTAAACAGGTATGAGGTAATATCTCAAAGGTTTTGATTTGCACTTCCCTGATGATTAGTGATATGCATCTTTTCGTGTTGACCATTAGGATGTGTTCTTTTTCTTCTGTTCTGCTCATTTTTATTTTTTATTCTTATTTATTTTAACATCTTTATTGGAGTATAATTGCTTTACAATGGTGTGTTAGTTTCTGCTCTATCACAAAGTGAATCAGCTATACATAAACGTATATCCCCGTATCTCCTCCCTCTTGCGTCTCCCTCCCACCCTCCCTATCCCACCCCTCTAGGTGGTCACAAAGCACCAAGCTGTTCTCCCTGTGCTATGTGGCTGCTTCCCACTAGCTATCTATTTTACATTTGGTAGTATATATATGTCCATGCCACTCTCAGTTCATCCCAGCTTACCCTTCCCCCTTCCAGTGTCCTCAAGTCCATTCTCTACATCTGTGTCTTTATTCCTGTCCTGCCCCTAGGTTCTTCAGAAGCATTTTTTGTTTTTTTTAGATTCCATATGTATGTGTTTGTTCGGCTCATTTTGAAATCATATTTTTTTGCTTTTGATTGATTTGTATGAGTTCTTTATATACTTCGGGTATTAACCCCTTATCAAATATATGATTTGCAAATGTCTTCTCCATTCTGTAGGTTGCCTTTTTGTGTTGTTGATGGTTTTCTTTGCTGTGCAGAAGCGTTTTCGTTTGTCATTCCACTTGTTTATTTTTGCTTTTGTTGTCTTTGCTGTTGGTGTCAAATCCAATAAATCATCTAACATGTTCTTGAGTTCAATTCCCTCAAGGCATACTGGGAAGATCATTCCTTTTTGTGGAACTTATTTTTAATTATTATTAAGAACAGCAAACATGCCTGTAGAAAATTATTTTATACAAAATCACTTGGGGAATTACCTAATCCCGTGTAATTGCTCCAGGAGAATAAACTAAAATTAGTGGCTCATTTAGAGGTAGAATTGAATTCAAGATAATAAGAATGTTCCCAAAGAGAACACTGTCCAATTATAGTATAGACGGGGCTAGCTTGTGAGGTAGTGAGCTCCCAAACACTGAAGATATTCAAGAAGTCACTAACCAACCACCCAGAGATGTGGTACCTGGATTCTGCATTCGATTTATGATTCAACTGGACGACTTCTGAGGTCAAGCCCAACACTCAGAATCTACGTTTTTATCACATCTTATACTGAACAATTTCCTTCTCTTTACCACATACTCAGCTCTCTTCACTACTACATTTAGCATGATGGGTTTAACACTCTCTACCCTGAGGGTTAGAGTGTGGCCTGTTAATTCACCCTTGTCCTTGTGAAAGAAAAACTTCACCAGTAGAGATTCAAAATTCACAGTAAATGCATAGAAAATACAAAGATTCTCCAGACTTCAGAATAACAGAGAAAAGTAGAAATGTTCAAGGTGTTCAAGAACTTTGCAATGAGGAAAAGTTTTAAATATTTAATGTGCCTGGCAAGGTCTTTTTGGGAGAGATTAATGTTCAAATGCAGTTTGGTTGCATTAAAGTATTTAAATGCTATGCATTTAATATAAAATACATATTCTCACTTCTTCCCTGATGCAAAATCGCATTGGGAATTATGTGATCATGTGTAATTTGTTAAATGCAAATCATGTTTTAAATATTCATATACCATACTTGCATTTTTTTTTTCTTAATCAGAATTTTCAGAAGGAGGAGGGGGAGCAAAGCAAGAACAAACTCTAAAATACATTCTACTGAAGAACCAAAGAAAAGAAAATAATATGCATGGTAGACAGACAAATCCCTGCAGCTACTGACAAGACAACCAGAGAAATCTGCACAGATTTGAAATGTGAGGTTCACATCAAGGTATTGATCATAACCTAGAAGCCAGGTGGGATCTTGGGGGCAGTTGGCCCTACCCCTTCATTTCATGAATGAGAAAACAGAAGTTGAAAGAAGAGAAGTGACCTGCACTTTGGCAGACCAAGAGGAAACAGATGCCAGTGAGATTCTATGATGGATGTCCAAACAATGGGGATACACTGTGCACTATATTTCTTCAATCTTTACCTAGCCCAGCCCTTTCTGAAAACTCATTAAGTAAGCTCAGTGGAATCCAACAGCTGAAAATTAAAAATCAATAAGAACACTAACTGCCTAATAGATAAACGATAATGTCCAATGCTGGCTGGGATGCCCTGAAATATTTTCTTACATTGCTGGCAGCAGTTTGAATTGGTATAACCTTTTGGAAAGCAATTTGGCAAACTGCATCAAGAGTCTTAAGTGCATTAATGCCTTTCTTTCCAGTAATTCCAAATCTAAGTATCTAAGTGCAGAGATATAATGCTTAAACTGAAAAAAAAAGTCTATGTACACCAAGGTTTATCACAGTATCATATATTACAGCCCAAGGTTGGAAATGGCTCAAATGTACAGCAATGAAGAAATGACTAAGAAAATTATGATTTATTCCCCACATTAGAATATCATATTATAATTTGAAATGACAGTTACATGAAGAGTCTATGGAACTTACAAAAAAATGTATTAAACAATGTTTTTAAGGATGACTGAACCCACAGTCTGGAAGAAGAACTACATAACATCTTCTCATATTAACTTGAGCATAGATAATTAGAACAACCAAAAGCACTCAGAAGTCTGATGTCAACATCTAGTTTCTTTTCCTTGCTAAGAAATGCCTTATGCCTGTTGTTCTAAAACTTCATTGTGAGCATCACAAAGAATTTGTCAAAAATTCAGATCCTGTTTGTTGGGTCGAGGACAGGGTTCAGGAATAGACATTGTTAAACAGACATTCTTAGTCCCTGGGGATCAAGGAGAAAATTTTTTTCTCTGCTTCCTTCTGGATGTCTCTTCTGCCAGGCTTCCTGAATTCTCTCATGTGTTTGCCCCAGCAGACTGCTCTGTGCTTGGGGGAATCCTTTCATTAGGACTTGTACCTCTTCTCTACCAATGTTCTATGTATCTCAATTCAAGATTAAGGAGGGAGGGTTATAGTTTTATTGTCATGACACATTTTCTGTCATGTTTTATTGCTTTAACAAATTTAAAAATGCATTTTCAAAAAACTTTAGAGGGACTTCCCTGGTGGTGCAGTGGTTAAGAATCCGCCTGCCAAGAAGATCCCACATGTCGCAGAGCAACTAAACCCGTGTGCCGCAACTACTGAGCCTGCGCTCGAGAGCCTGCAAACCACAACTACTGAGCCCATGCACCACAACTACTGAAGCCCGTGCACTCTAGGGCCCACGTGCTGCAACTACTGAGCCCATGTGCTGCAACTACTAAAGCCCATGCACCTAGAACCTGTGCTCCACAACAAGAGAAGCCACCACAATGAGAAGCCCACACACTGCAACGAAGAGTAGCCCCTGCTTGCTGCAACTAGAAAAAGCCTGTGTGTGGCAAAAAAGACCCAATGCAGACAAAAATAAAAATAAATAAATTAGAAAATAGATGCTTTTATAGAACCATGCCCAGAAGTAATAGCAAAAAAAAAGTCAATAAATAAGCTACAACAAAACTATAATTTGAATTAACTTCCTGGAGGATGCTAGAAGAAAAGAACAAATAAAAGAATGTTATGAACCATTTTTTGATGGGATTTTTTTTTTTTTTTTTTTGTGGTATGCGGGCCTCTCACTGCTGCGGCCTCTCCCGCTGCAGAGCACAGGCTCCGGACGCGCAGGCTCAGCAGCCATGGCTCACGGGCCCAGCCGCTCTGTGGCATGTGGGATCTTCCCAGACCGGGGCACGAACCCGCATCCCCTGCATCGGCAGGCGGACTCTCAACCACTGCGCCACCAGGGAAGCCCTGATGGGATTTTTTATAATACTTAACATTAAGGTTTTTGTTTACTAATGGAAAAGATCATACATTTGCCCTCTGAGTTTTACATATTTCAAGTACTACATACAGGAGAAATTATTTTCTTTGGAGAAAAGTAAGTAACATCCACTTTTAACAGTATGATGGACGAAAACTCTAATAAGTAAAACTATAGATTAACTTAAACAAACATACTTTATAAGGCATTTTGAGGCTTAGGAAAAATCCTCAAGAACCAAGAGAGAAAAAAAGAAAAATGATGAGCTGAATCTTGCATGGTGCCAGTCAGCAAACATAATTGAAGAAGCAGTCAGAGGATTTTCCTGGAGCCACTGCTGATAAGATATCTGGAATGTTGCCCTTGGCCAGGTGAAGGATCTGAACCCGATACTCCCACTTCAAGCAAGGACTCATAAAAGAGGCTGAAACATTCCAAGATTGGCAATACCTCCTGGCCCTCAGTGGATGCAAACTCAAATCCTCTCTGCAGAAAAACAACTAACATTTAGGCCCTCAGAATTTTCACAGGGTAAGTTCAATCAAAGCCCACCAAACACACAAGGAAATGAGACTTCATGAGTATGAGTCTACAGACTGAAAAAAACAGACCTACTATATAACACAGGGAACTCTCCTCAGTGCTCTGTGGGGACCTAAATGGGAAGGAAATACAAAAAAGAGGGGATATGTGTATACATATAGCTGATACACTTTGCTGTACATCTGAAACTAACACAACCTTGTAAAGCAACTATACTCCAATCAAAATTTTTAAATAAATAAAATTGGTAAAAGAAAACCATAAAAAATAGACCTCTAAGAACTTCTGAAGTTGAAATTATCAGATACCAAATATAAAATAAATACCTGAGTATAAAATGCTTTAAAATTTAGAATAAAACAATGAGCAAGGAACAAGAAACTACTAAAATTGACCAAGAAAATTTGAAAAACAAGTAGAAAAAACTTTTGAGTAATCAATAAACTTCTGAAATTGAGCACTTAATAAATGAGTTATATAGTAGGTAAGATACAGCTGAAAGGTGAGAATTACAATTGATAAGTAGACATTACAGAATACAGTTTGGATGTTCCATGATCAAAAATATAAAGGTGACATAACAGATCAAGATTAGATAAGCTATATTTAACTGGCGTCTCAAAGGAAGAGGATAGATAGAATGTAGAAGCAATTTTTAAAGAAATAATGGTTGAGAATTTCTATAACTGATCAAAAACATTGTTTAAGTTACCTGTTGTTACAGAACAAAAATGATCTGAGAAGGAAGGTCTAAGTTGCAAGAAGGAATGGTAAGTGAAGTAGAAACATAAATGTAAATCCAAAGAGATATCATAGTAACAAAAACATCCATAAAGTCTGGTTTTAACAGCACAAATAAAAGAATGATATAATGGGAGATGTTAGCATGTGAGTCAGTCAGGAGAAGAGGGACCAGTTTGGGAGTGTCCTTTAGTACCTCATGTGTGCAACAGTGGTTCTTTTTATTTTGCAAGGGGGCTTGACATACTAATTAGACTCTGTTAGATTGTTAAGTATGCAATAAGAGTTCGAGAAAAAACACTAAAAGAGAAGAATATAGTATATAAGGTCAAACCCGTGGAGGGGGGAAAAGTTGTAAAAGGAAAATAAACAAATAAAACATAAAAAGAGGCCGGAGGGGAAATACAGCATAGACAATGTGGAAACTATCCACATATCAACTCTAAGGAAGATGGCTGAAATAGCTCCAGATATTATCGGTAATAAAATAATGTAAATAAAATTAACTTTCCAGTTACAAACACAAGTGGTCTGATTGCAAAAGAAAAATCAAACTATATCCTATTTACAAGATATATACCTAAAAGAGAAGGCTACACAGAAAGGTTTAAAGTACAGAATGAGATATATCACACAACTACTAACCAAGAGGAAAATGGGGTAGCTATACTACTATCAGTTTCAAAAAAGAGAGAGACTTTAAGACAAAAGGGATTATATAGCAAATTCTTTCCTAAGAAAACAAAACCTCACCCAGGGGAAAAAAAAAAAGAAGAAGAAGAGGAAAGTGAGTAAGGCAGGACACTGAAGGTCATGAAGAAAGAAGTTTCAAATACTATACAGTGAATAAGAGTCCAGAGAAGGCAGAACTCAGGAAGTACTGAACAACAAAAATACTACTGATACATCTAAAGGTAAGAGCACTTCTTTTAAACACAACATTCTTAAAGCTCTAGGAAAAACAGGGCTGGAGGCAGAAAATCCAGAACCAGATTTTTCTCTGAAAGACAGAGGAAGAGCTGTAGAGAAAAGCCAAATATTAAGTATCTTAGGTTAACAAAGAAGAGCAAGCCTTTAAGCTATGAAGCTGTGAAAGCTACTCTGGACAATCCCCATGCCCCTCAGAAACCCTGTCCTCATAGCCCAAGAAAACTTATCTGACTTGAATATGAAATGAATATACCCTTCAATTCCATACTATTATAAATGATTGCTAGAAAAACAGATTAAAACGAGCTGTAAAATATCCCAACAGACAATGAGAACAAACCAGAAAAATGTGGACTCAAACCAGATGGAAGCTATAATCTAATATTTCAAAGTGAGCTAAAATAAATCAAGAAAACATAGTTTTAAAAAAATAGCACATGTCAGAAATAAATGAGGTCATAAATAAAATGACTAGGCAAGAGAATAAAATGTGAAAAATTATCAGAATCACATAGAATCAGAAAAAAATCATCAAAAAGAACACGAGAGAAAATAGACCTCATACAGAAAAAGAGAAAGCAGTAAAAAGGATCTGAGAGAAAGAAAAGGTAGGCAAAAAAATGCTCAAACATTCATATAATTTGAGTCTCCAAAAAGAAAACTAAAGCAGATGAAACTGAAAAAAAAATTTTTTTTAATAATAATTCAAGAAAATATGCCTGAAATTAAAAAAGACATATCTTTATATGAAAAGGGCACATCATGTACCCAAGGACAATCCCATAATGGTTAATATATATTCTTGTAAAACTATTAGACTTTTAAAAAGAGGAAAAAATTATTTGGGCATCCAAACAGAAAGACCAGGTCACACATGAAGTGCAGAAAATAAAATTGACATCAGACTTCTCAACAACAACATTTTATGGTGAAAACAATGGAACGATATTTTTAAAGATATTCCAAGAAAGAAAACATAAGCCTAGGATTTTATATCCATCTTTCCAGAATAAATGCTTCAACCAAATAATTATGAACATGCAAGAATTCAGAGATACTGAGTCCATGAACCTTTCCTGAGTATTCTTCTGGAAAATGAGCTTCAGACAAATAAGAAATTACTGGGGAAACTTCAGTATAAAGAATGGACTGAGCATTGAATCTATTTAACTGTACAACTAAGGTTAAAAGATAAGGATAGGGCAAAATACATAGTATGGAAAGTGTCATATGCTCTGACAATGTAAAAATAATACAGCTAACAAAATAGGAGGAAAGGGGGAAAATATATGGAAACTTCAAGAAATTTCAATAGCATTGGTAAAGTTCTTAAACAGGGAATGGGTTCATGAATGTTCACTTTATTATTATGCTATATACTGGACATATGTGATACCTACTTTAAAAGTTTTTTAAAAGAGTGTTTGAAGCATTAAGATGTCATCTCCTCATCCCCAGCTATCTGTAAATAAATACTGCAATATCCATCAGAATTCGTAAAATGGAATAACTTTTACCAATGATCAGCCTTCACAAATGGGTCACTAATGTAAATTTAGACGCTTCTATTACTAATGTAAAGATTCCAAAAGCAAAGCTGCACCGATTAAAACAATGCATCAGCAAGCAGTCATATATATAGGGCAGTTGGGAGCAGAAGGCAGGTTAAGTCAAAGACGAGGGAATTGAGTTCTTAGAGAAATTAAAATTTTTTAATCTTTTGTGGAATAAGGATTCTTTCTTCAGAATTAAAATGGGCCTGATATTTGGAAAGTCAAGCCAATTGCTAAAGCATTTGCTTAAACCATGCCTCAAAGTTGTGGAAATGGAAGGAAGCCTGGAGCAATGGAAGTTCTCCCTTGTGGGTTAAGACAAGTACCAATGCTCTCCAAATATGTCTTAGTAATTAGCGGCTGGCATGCTCCCTTCAAGTCTGTTGCTTACCATCTGTGACGTTCTCTACTAGCCAATCTCTAACTCCTCGTTAAACAAGAGGACTATTCAACTAAATGATATTTTGAGCTACTGATTACTAAGTCAAGCACTAGTGTTACAAATGGGGGCCATACTTCTTGATCCTTGGCTTCTGTGAAGAAAGCAGCTAGAGAGATATATAAAAGAAAGTTGGTGTACCTGGTGGTGGACAAATACAAGTGGGTCTTGTCTTTCATATATTTGACTTTTGGAAGAAAAATGTAGTTGTAGAAAATACATAGGCCCTTGCAAAACTGCCTGCATGTGCATATTTTCATACTTCAGCTGAGTAATAAACATTTAAATCTATCACACCATGGCACTGCCTGCTTGCAGCCAGTTCCATTTTGGCAGTCACCATCTTTGTACAGCAATTTGTGCAATTATGTGAATACTTTATTGCATTTTGTCCTTATTGGTTTACAAACAAGTGGAAAATTGAAAGTGCTGATACTAGTGATAGGAAGTACAATTCTCATAAAGTTAATACAATTGGTACAAACTTGGAAATCACTAGGTGTGCTGAAAACAGCAAATCTTAAGGCTCAGTTGGGTAGCTCACTGGACTTAAGCCAGTTGCCTGTGTCTACAACAGTGAAGGCAAATAAGAAAATTAAAGAACATGCATGAAATGCTGGCACTGTATAATCAAAGATAATGTCTACAAGGAAAAGTAGAATCAGAGATTTTATGTATTTTACCTCTTTTATAAAACAGTGGCAGTGGTAGTGGTTGTAATCGTACTGACCATTACTATCTATCAAGCTCTAAGTTGAGTACTTTATATACCTCTCTGGCTGAGTCCTCTCAGTTTTCTTCTATTCTGCTTGACGTCTAAATGCTGGAGAGCTCAGATCTCAGCCCTCTTTTCTTCTCCCTCTACATCCACTCCCTATAAGATCCCATCCATTCCTGAGGCTTCAAATGCCATCTACATAGCAATGGTTCCCAAATATCTAGCATCAGTCCCTATATCTTCACTGAGCTCCAAATCCCATATCCAACTGCCTACATGATATTTCCACAAAGATGTTTAATGTCTAAAAGACATCTCAATTTATGGCTAAAACAGAACTCTGGATTTCCATAAACTGTACCTACAGTCCCTTCCCCTGTAAAAAGTCTATCTTCTCCACCTTAAGTATCACCCACTTAGTTGTTGCTCAAGTCAAAATATTAGGATTATCATCAACTCCTCCCTTTCCATCTTCTCCCACAGTCAAGCTATGAGCAACCCTGTAGACCGCACATCCAAATACATCTAAACTTACCCACTTCACTCCATCTCCACCACAACCACTCTGTCCTAAGGCACCATCTTCTCTTGTCTTAGATTATTACAATGGGCCTTTAGAGATCTCCTAATCAACGAGGCAAGTGGAATCCAGTCAAGCCTGAAATCACACCTCCCAAGGCCCACCCAAACCCACACCATCCTCCAATTCACATTGTGAAATAAGAAACATTACAATTCATATACTCAGACCAAATCACAATGCACTATATTAATTACATTAATTGAAAGCCCAGGATGGAAATTAATCCTAATTACCAGATGCCTTAATGGAGTTTCCTGAATAGATATAGGCTTTACCTTCAGGATTTTAAAGCTCATCATGGCTGGCAGAGCCAAGTCCTGATAACAAAGGTACAAACATCAGATACCTTTCAATGCCTCTAGACTAATTACAAACGTGTTTATTCTCCAAATTAGATGCCATCTGAAGTCATAAAAGGAGCAGTTAGCCTAAAATGTAAAATACCCAGGTCTCTTCTGAGACTTCATGATCTAGTATCCTGTTAAATAGTAACCTAATCACTGATTCTCCCCAATCAAGGCCTGAAATAGGCCCCTAAACTCTGCAGGAGGCCCAGGCTCCAATACCCAGCACATTATTTTTCAACAGGGAAAGAACTTGAACAGTTTTGTTTGCATTTGCCGATGTTTAAGTAAACTGTCCTTCAAAACTGATGGCTATTTTGAAAAGCAGAAACCGCATTTTAACAATATATTTTTTAGGGACTTCCCTGGTGGCACAATGGCTAAGACTCCACACTCCCAATGCAGGGGGCCTGGGTTCCATCTCTGGTCAGGGAACTAGATCCCACATGCATGCTGTGACTGAGAGTTCACATGCTGGGCTTCCCTGGTGGCGCAGTGGTTGAGAGTCCGCCTGCCAATGCAGGGGACTGCTCCGGTCCTGGAAGATCCCACATGCCGCGGAGCGGCTGGGCCCGTGAGCCATGGCTGCTGAGCCTGCGCATCTGGAGCCTGTGCTCTGCAATGGGAGAGGCCACAACAGTGAGAGGCCCGCGTACTGCAAAAAAATACAAACAAACAAAAACAAAACAAAACAAAAAGAGTTCACATGCCACAACTAAGGAGTCCATGTGCTGCAATTAAGACCCAATGCAACCAAATAAATAAATAATAAATAAATATTTTTTTAAAAAGACTTAAGCAAAGTATAGCCGATAAACTTTTTAAAAATACAATTTTTAGGGAAAATTCTACTATTCCACTAGAGTAGGGAACATTCCATTAGGCGGGAACATGTGTGTGAAGATATACAGAGAAGGGGATTGAGGCCTGAATTTTTTGGGACACGCATTGCATGAAAACCAAAAGTTTTGCCTAGTTTTTATGGGTAAAGTTTACCTGAGCCTCCATGTGTCACCTCATGAGATTTGAGGGACAAGGGAAACCGACATGAACATGAAGCTCATGCTTCTTGCTGAGCCATGAATAATAAAGTCCTTTGCCTCTGATCCAGGCATCTTGTGTCTGCTGGCAGCATCCATAAAACTATAGCAGGCTAACTTCTTAGCTTGCAAGTAGGATCAAATTTCAGACCCTTTCCAGGTCTTGACAAATGGTAAGTAAATGGGTAGGAGTTACAGATCCTGTAACTCCCATCCACCACCACCCCACTTCCCTTCAGCCAAACCATTCTGTGTATGAGTCTTCATGTAAATGTCCCAGTCCTGCTTTGTGACTCCCGAACATGCATAACCTTCGTTGTAACTAAAGGCTTCATTGAGGCAGCTTTTGCATGATATTCCTCTCTCTCCTGAAGTCTCCCTGGGGCTACCATGTGCTCTTTCAGTTCATCTCAGACCAGTCACTTGGGGACCTGGAATAGTGACTACATTCTTTTACTCTTTGTAAACACTATCTGTATTATGTGGCATGAGACAAGGGTTATCGATTAAGCGATAAAGGATATATATTTTTAATTGAACATCCTAGTCAGAGGATCCCATTTTCGCATTTATAAAAAGATAAACATAAACTTAAAAAAAAAGCATAAAAGGTTATACACAACATTTCAATAGTAGTTATCTTTGGCTTGTAGGATTATGAAGTCTTTTTTCTTATTTTTGTTAATTTGTATTATTTGCTTTTCTATTATGAACATGAATATACTGTATAATGTTTTAAAGTCAACCATAGCTTCTCACTTGGCAGGATAAGTCCCCACTCACAGCTTCCCACAGCCTTTATGCTCCAAAGCCGGCATGTAAATAACTCTGCCAGTAGCCTCACCTCAACCCTGCTTCTGAAATTCTCTCCCTTCCTTTCCTTACTGGGGGTGGGGAAAAAGCAACCTGTAAATAACTAAGTATTAAAGTAATATTTGGTTATTCAAACTGGTTTAGCCAAGATAACCTTTATAAGACTCTTGTTAAAAGGTACACGAAGAGTTTTCTCAATCCTGAACACAAATATAAGATCCAATTTAAAACCTCTTGTATTTCAGCTGAAGCCAAAGCAATGACAACCCCTGTAAATTCCCTAAGGTAAGACCAGAAATGCACTGAGCTATATATAATAGCTATCTCCCAAGAAAATAATAAGAAGCCATTTATGAAATCTTACCATGTAGGAAGACTAATGTGTCTATTAAAAGCAAAAATGTGAACTCCAGGTCCTCTCATCAGGGACTGATTTAAATGCAGTTTTGCTAAATTAGCTATAGAAGAAATCTGAAGGAAAAGGCTAACAATAGAGTCATATAAAACAGAACATTCTTGGAAGGAATAATTTATATGGTCTGATTCCAATACAAAGCAAGTGAATAAATGGGTTAAACAGTTTTTTTTTAAGGAGTTACTGTATTGTATGTAGAAACAATGTCTTTTTCATCAAATTCACATCATATTAGTGAGAAATTGTTTTCAATATTCACTTCATTGTTAAGAAGAATAACCCATTTCAAGAAAGTCAAGCATTCATGAAAATCAACTGTACTTTATAAGTGGAATGTTTTTCTAAACTAAAGCTGACTTTACCTCTAAAAAGCCAGTACTAAAGCCCAACATAATATGAAAAGCAGTCAGTCAGCAACGTCTAATTCTATCAAACTCATTGTAGATAAATGTCTCACAACATAAGCATTTTCTTTTCCCTAGTCCATTTTCTCTTATTTTCCCAATGTTTAGAAATTTTTATCATGCTTTTAGGGAGCAGTATGTGTCAATCACTCAGCCACTTTGGATTAAATTCTAGTTCATTTGGGCCTGCTACACAGACAAACAAGAGAGTTTATTAGAAGCATGAAGAACAATATCTTTAGAAGCCAGGAAGTCTTTCCCTTAGAAATAATTTCAAATGCGCCACTGCCCCTGACTCCACCCCCAAACCTCTACCGCCTTACACATACACACATATACACACACACACACACTTGACTTTAAAACATAATTAAGCAAGGAAGATATTTAACAGTAGGGAAAGGTTCTTTATTGAACAAGGAAGATACTAATTCTCCTCTATACAGCAAAATAAAAACATCTGTTAATCCAGCTCCTCTCTTTGGCTTTTACAATAAGAAAGCTCAGAGATTTTGTAGATAACAACAAAAAAACACACACCCCCAAGGCACAAAAGAATGAGAAAAGCTACCATCAAATAGGCAGCAGCAACAGCAGGCAAGGACTGTACCCTGGGTACTATGCTCAAGGCAGCTAGGAGCCTTGAGTGTTTTGCAAGACATCAGGCTTAGCTAGAGCAGATGTTTCTGATTCACCAGAGAGGCCTGGGTACCATGCATGCCTGCATGCCTGCCCGCCTGCCTGCCTGCCTGCCTACCCAGTGAAGGAAACATTATCGGATTGAAGAGTTAGTACGCTCTGTTCAAGTCTCTTGTTCTCTTTCTTCTCAGAGCTCTCGAAAATTAAAAATAAAGGCAAAGGGAGTAAAGCAAGTGAAGGAGAAGATGACCTATTCTGAATTGAGCATCCTTCAAGAACTCAGGTTCTGCTTTGGGTCCTGTAAGGGAAATCACAAAAATATGACGAGGCAATATACTCCTGGAGACAGGGAGAAGAGTAGTACCAGGTACTACTGCATGGGACACGGCAAGGAAGAGGTTTCTAACTGATATCAAAACAGAGAGAGTCCATGTCATTTGAATAAGCTGCAAATAATATGTCATTTTTCATTCACTCAGCCAACATCTATGTGTTGCTGCTGTTCTATGTGCTGAGGATACAGCCTTGAATAAGGTGAAGAAGGTCTCTGGCCTCATGAAGTTTACACTCTGATAGAAGAGGTAGATGATAAAGCTGGGAATAAATAAATTCAGGTAGTGTAAGTGCTGGGAAATGAAATAAAGCAGGATACAAGAATGAAGCAAGTCCAAGGGTGGATGGGTGGGTAGAGGGGGGAGGGACGGAAGCTGGTAGCTATTGTAGATTGGGGGTCAGGATGGACCTACATAAACCAACAAGGATTCCAGCAAGGTCTACCTTAAGCTGCCTGCTAAATGTGATTTAAGGTGTCCTGCCTGGAAAGGACCCATTCACTCATTCAAACAAACATGTATTGGGCCACTATTGCACACTGGCCACTGTGTTGGGCACTAGGGACTCAGGGTAAGCCAAAGACACATACTGTCTGCCCATGTGAGGCTTACCATCTAAGAGGGAGGTAGAGCATTAATCAAGTACACAGGCACAGAAATAGAGGGTGAGTGGGTGACCACTGCAAAAAGTGCCTGGAAGGAAACTGCATTTACTTGAGTTGAAACAGGTAAGTGCCAAAGCTATAAGGATCATCCACACTCACATACTTTCTGGCTTCCTCAGCCAATGAAGACCAGGTGGGAAGAGAGAAGAGGGAGCAGAAAAACTGTGGAGGTGGGAAGAGGAGGGGTCTGGACAGGCTCTAGCCTTAGGTTACTCAATGTCTGGACAGGTAAGAAGACATCTCAGATGGTGGAAGAGGTCACAGAAAGGGGAGGGGAGGTGTGTGCATGGATCCAGAGGTTCTTGGGTTGGAAGGCACCTTGGAGCAAGTTTATCAAAATCCACCTGAGCCCATTTCTCAGATGAGGCAACTGAGGCCCATAAAGGTTAAGTGGCTCTTTCAAGTTTAGAGAACTGGATAATGGGAAATCCACAAATAAAATCTCAGTCTACTTTTCAATGAAGTGTTCGTCTTAAAACTTAATATTAATTCAGGGTGGGAGGTATGTGCTTTTCCTCTATTTCCAGAATTTGATTAAAATTTTTTTTAAATGAAGGGATTAGGAGTCGAAATTTGCCAGCAGACTCAGAAATATGCCTATCAGAAATATCTTGGACTTCACTGGTGGCACAGTGGTTAAGAATCCGCCTGCCAGTGCAGGGGACACAGGTTCGAGACCTGGTCCGGGAATAACCCACATGCCACAGAGCAACTAAGCCCATGTGCCACAACTACTGAGCCTTCGCTCTAGAGCCCGTGAGCCACAACTACTGAGCCTGTGTGCCACAACTACTGAAGCCCGTGCACCTAGAGCCCGTGCTCCGCAACGAGAAGCCACCGCAAAGAGAAGCGCGTGCACTGCAACAAAGAGTAGCCCCTGCTCGCCGCAACTAGAGAAAGCCCACGCGCAGCAATGAAGACCCAACGCAGCCAAACATAAATAAATATATATATATCTTTACAATGCATC
Organism: Mesoplodon densirostris; assembly: GCF_025265405.1. Taxonomy (NCBI): domain Eukaryota; kingdom Metazoa; phylum Chordata; class Mammalia; order Artiodactyla; family Ziphiidae; genus Mesoplodon; species Mesoplodon densirostris. The sequence continues at coordinate 83,630,926 of NC_082665.1, read as the reverse complement.
AAAATTAAAATAAAAAAGAAATATCTCTAAGCCCTCCTTAAAATAAATCAGAATTTTATTTAAAAACAAAAATCAACCCCTAGACACAATAGACATGAAATTCTCTTGTTAGAAAAGGGATATGCTGGGGCTCATTAATTCCAAGCCAGGACTGTTTTCTGCCCAACTTCCTTTGGTGTGTATTTTCATTTTTCGTGCTTGTACTTTCTGGGCACTGAGCCCGGTTCTCCGAGACTCCTGGATACAGGCATTTGGAGAGCAGCTGCTGTCGGGCCTGTGTGCTGCAGCCATCCCACAGCAGAAAAAGATGATGATAAACCACCATTTATTTCTAAGTGTAAACCTTTTAGTTACATAGAATGGTGATGCTCTAACTAGCTGGAATGTTCTAAGTGGTGACTTATCTTCTTTCCCCTGACAGGGAGGGGAGAGATGTCACTGCAGCCTTTCCGGGTGGGGAAGGGTCCTGGCTAAGGGCAGGGGTCCTCAGGACACACCAAGGCAGAGAGGAAGGATGAACAGTCTGAATGTGTTGGTTTCACTGTTGCACATGCCCCACCTCCACCCCAGATGATAAAGGGAGGAATTTTATCCATCTCTCTCTGATAATCCTTTAATTATTGACAAAGAGCCTTGACAAGATTGGGTGGTTTGCTGTTTCTTTCTGGAATTTCACATCCATGGTCAGTTGCCCAAGTTCAGCTTCACTGGCCACAAGGCACAATACTTGTAGATAAGAATGATAGTGTCAAACTCTGCAGTTATTTTTGCCCCCTTTGCTAGAATCACGTAGAAATTGAAGCTGTGCTATCAAAATAATGTGGCTTCATGTGGGTGCATGAGGGCATGGCCACACAGGAGATCTCTCGCTACATCCTACCTGGGGAGGGGAAGCAGAGTATCCTCCTTTACCTAATGTCCCACTCAAGGCTTGCAAAAATCAGGAAGGGGAAACACTGGGACACACGTATTTTATTCCACTGACTTCCTTCCTTTCTTCTTCCCCAAATTCCCAGGGTAGAAAAAGGTCAATCTTTTCTCTTACTTCCCTTGCTCAAGAGGCTCTTTCTTCCACTAAAGATATGGAAGAAAGCCCTATGGCTTTGCTGTCATAGTCAAGAGTATCATCTCTGTTCCTTCGTATGTTGAAGGAAGGAAACAGTGATCTTTGCAAAATCCTCTCTTCACAACAGCCTGGATTTCCAAGCTATCACCTGTTCCATGATCTGACTTTGCATGTAAAAAACTGATTATGTTCCCTTCCCAGGCTGATGGGCTTCTCAGGCTAACTGGAGACGTTCAGGGGCTCAGAAAGAAAAAACAGAAAAGCACAGTAAACATTTTCTAAATGTTACCTCTCTTACTTATAGATGCTACCCAGATGATGGACACTTACATGTTTTTCTTCTTTTGCCATTACAGATAATGCTGCAGGGACGGACATACATATTTGCCCGCATGTGTGAATTTGTCCATAAGACAAAATCCTAGAAAAGAAATTGCTAAAAACTTTATATTTGTGGATAACATTTGCAAAACTTAAACCTCAAAGTGGAAGGGAGAGCGGAGGAGGAGTGAGAAGTAAAACTCTTTCAAACTGTGTAGGAGAAGAGACTCAGAAACATTACCAAAACAATTTATCCAGACACCACTCACATTTCCCATGCCAAATAAGAAACTCTTAGAGAAAAACATGAGGTACATGCTCTTTCATTTCAAGAGGGCAGATTTCTCGTTCAGTTTCCCATTCAGTTCATAGTTCCAGGTTATCTTGGATCATGTTCATTTGCCCTTCAAATTTTCTTTCTTTAAGATGACTGAAAAAATTGCTAATGGGATACCACAGCTTTAGACTCTAGGTCACTGGTTTTCATATCAGGCAGGCCCACAGCAATGTTTCCAATAGAAAATAAATGAATAACTAGACTATCACAGTGGTGACTTATTCTCCTCCAGCTGATTTCCTTCTCAAGCTCATTCCTATTTCTTCCCTTTTTGTTAAATCAACACTTTTAATTACAAACCCTGATATGAAATGTTCATTATGTTTTCATTGTTGTAGGGTGGTTTCCCTAATGTTTTAGGCTCAGCTTTCTCATTTTAAACTCTCCTCATTTTCTCTCTCACTTCTTAAATATCTTTTCCTTAGTCACCTCGCCGCCATACTTTACTTCTCCTTTATAGAGTTCTGTCCACTGTGGGTCATTCTGTCACCTGGGCATACATACATATATTTGTCTCTCTTTCTTTTAGTCATAATTCATTGGCTGCCTAAATTGCAAACCGCTCTTACATTCTTCTAGCTTTTTCCCCATCACTATGCTCACCTATAATTTTTTTCAATGATCATTTTACCTGTCGTCACTATTTACCAGTTTGCATTTATGCTATGTCCTAGTAAAATTTTCTACAGGATTACAGTTGGGGAAGGGAAGGAACAACAGAAGTAAGTGACATCCTCCTTAGCTCTGTTGAAGAAATTAAACCAGAAAAATACTATATTCAATCTTTTTTGTGAACATTCTTTGATAGGTGGCATTGCTCTTGTCCTTTGACCAAAACTAAAGATCGAATCAAAATATTTTCAGAAATTGTGGGATGACTCAGTTAGCTAAGGAGGACATCACTGCTGATGTACAGATAATACAATTATCTCAAGACAAGGACATAAACCTCTGAGTCAGATGCCCTCACAATTGAATTTCTCAAGAAATTCAGAAACTTATTACAGGAACCATGTTGCACTCCAAAACAGAGACTATACTTTTTTTTTTTAACCAGAGCATAAAAGCATAATCTCTCAGAAATGTCTACGTGATTGAGTTTTATGCAAATCAAATCACCATAGACTAAGGTCTCTGCAGACCCATTTCCTAAGATAACAATGTAAAATCTCCTAGAAGGAGAGAAGAAATAAATATGATTTTTATAAGGCGTAGTCTACCATATGTTTTTGAGCACTGCCTGAATGCAGGAACATAGACTGCTGGGAGGGGAGTAGAAAGTCAAGTGGTGTGAGAGGACCCAGGAAACAAGGAGCAGGAATAATGAAAAAAGAAATTCCTTCCAAGACTTCAGAGGAAGCAATTCTTGCCTCTCTTCACCACCTCTCCTTAGCATCACCTTCCCATCCCCATATGGACCACTGCTCCAATCCCATCCCTCAGTCTTATGAGGCTGTGTGTATGTACAGGTTTGGTTTTTACAGGAACTTGTCCTCTCTGGCCCTCTGGGCTAGCCATCCTTGTGCTGAAGGTTAATGTTAACAAAGACAGAAGAGCCATATGTTGACCCCCATGGTACTGGCAGCTAGAAAATGAGGCTAAAATGGTTAGTCATCACAGTGCTTAAATAACCCCACACTCACACTGGGCCTTGGAGTGTCATTCACAGCAGTAGAAAAAAAATACACTCAACCTGGAAGTGCATGGATTTCAAGTTCAGGGCTTAGTATGTATCTTGAGTACGGTGAAGAATTTTGATCTCCAATGTCTTTTTAGATTTCTGGCTGATTCTGGGAATATTTTTCTTTCACTTAAGCCAGGATTGTGCCACTCCAGGACTAGCAGGCTTCCTTACCTGACAGGAGCAGTGGCTCTGACAACCAAATGACTTGCAGGGGCCCTGCAGTTGAGGGGTCTGCAGATCCTGCTGTAATGGCATCTCATCTCAACCTAAGCTAGGTCACGCTGTCCTGGCTCCACTCACACCTCCGGAAATGGAATTTGAAGCAGGCCATGCGGTTTTTCTCATAGTCAATAAGACACCCACCTACACTGAAGTCCTCAAGACTAGAACTGCTAAAAGCTGAGAGTGCAGTTGTTTTTCTGCCATTGACCAGCTAATATGAAGTCCTTAATATCTGTTTAAAAATGACTAAATTATCCAAATAAGCAAAAATATTTCAGATGTTTCAGATTTCAAAACAATCTGCTTCTTGTGTCAATCCCCCATTAGCACCAACCTGCTATGAGGGGAAAAACAGATAAAGAAGGATAATATTTTAATAATGTTAGCTATGATATTAATTATTATTAAATGAATAATATTAATTCATGTAAATTAAATGCATGCACACAAAACAATATGCATTTTTAAGAAGATACACAAACAAAAATTTACTCATTAAACAAGCTGAAATAGTTGTCTATAAGTAAGGAGGAGAAAGAAAAAGGGCATAGGGATAAAAGGAAATTGCCTATTAAGTAACTTAGTAAATAAATAATTAATACTTAAGTAACAAATTAAATTAAACATTCAAGGGAATCATATATATGAAAAAAGAAACCCTTGGACTGGAGGATGGAACAGGGAGTCTTGGAGAAGCAAGACAGATGGCCAGTGATGAGTGTTCCTAGGAAGGACCCCTGCACACTACCTACACCCAGGCATAGTGTGGAGAGAGGAGGAAATAATGGTAAGGCAACACCCTTCCCAGGTGCAGCTCAGGGAGGAGCAAGCCTTGGAGAGAGGACCCCCTGCCTTGCAGGGCTGGTGAATAGAAACCAATGTCTACAGAGAGCCCACCACAGGTTCACAGCCTCTGAGCAAGACCTAAGGTGCAGAAGACCTTTGCCCCTGTGGTTAAGAGCCAGGAAGACATGGCAGAGGAAGGCAAGCAGGCCTGAGCAAGCCTTGTTGTAAGAACAAGAAGGATACCACAGCAGATGCCAGAGAAGGCTGATGATCAGAGGCCAGCTGGGAGCTCAGACATCTCAGCAGATGCTGACAGGAAGAGATGATGCTTGGGGACCAGATGGGTTGATGGACTGTTCAGCAGATACCAGCCTGGGCAGATGAAACCCAGAGACCTAATGCTTCCACCACCTTCCATAGATGCCCTGACTCTGCAAAGTTTCTGAGTACTTAGAAGCAGCCTTTGTGAAAAGGTTGGTGATGGAAGAAAATCTTGAATTGACTGAGAAAACAAAGGAATATATGTATCCTGACTGATTAAGCTTTTCCCATTAGGAAACACTAGGCAACATGGGACCATGAACTAGAAATTAAATAATTCAGTTGGTGGACTGAGAATTCATTCCTTCTACAATAATAACCAAATTTCTCCTGTGAATGACACGGGTCAACTTCTTCATGTGAGAAATGTTGGAAAATGATCACAAGCAAGTTTTGCAGGTCAATAGTAGATCCTGAAAACTTTAAAGAAAAGCAAATTCATGTACCAAGAAACATGAGGGGAGATGTGGCAACTGACGGAAAGGATACATACACAGTTTGTAGTTAGAAGGCTAGGGTTGGATCCAAGATCTTGCTCAGTGACCTTGGGCAAGTCGTTTAGATTCTCCCTTGCCTTTATTTCCTCACTTATAAAGTAGAAATGATAAAAATAATGCCTATTTCACAAATCTTCTATGAGGATAAAATGATATAATATATGCAAAAGTGCTTTGTAAACTATAAAAAACACATACCTCTTATTCATCATCATTTTTATCATCATCTGTGAATAATAAGCAGCCTTATAAAAAGCATTTGTATAGATTCTTAACATCTAATATATTCATAGGAAAGAATTTATGCACTGGAAAAATCTGACTTATCTGCTCTGTTTTGATCTCCTTTAAAGAATCACACTCTCCAAAATCAATTATTAAATGGATGAGCAAAATGAATGTTCAATGACTAAAATAAATTAAGGATAAGATTAAAAATTTAAGTCTAACTTTAGAATCATGAAGTTACACATATTGTTTTCTTTATGATCAACAGCTCTTGCCAGCTTTTAAAATAGTGAAATATTTATTCTATCAAAATCTTTCTAGAATATTAAAAGCAATCACCTGAAGTCATAGAAAATTTATACTAACCTTCTTGCTGAAATTCTAAGTATCATCTATGAATAATATTTCACATTCAATCAAACATCAAAAATATGGCAATGACAAAGTGAGCTGAAAACTACTTTTTATTTATTCTGTATTATCTAAGCATCATATAGGTACAAAAATGACCTTGAAAATGAAAGTGCAGCAATTTTTTTAAGGAAGTAAACTCAGAATTTGGTGAAGAAGTAAGTCATTATACTTTTTGGTAGAATAAAATTCATATATTTTCTTTTTAAATATATGAACTGACCAGAACAAGATTATGACATACCTGCAAGACATTCAGGAAGAGATGTTAAGTCTAGAAGTGGAAATTGAGTTCTTATCTTCCTATTAGGGACTTGGGAGTCATCTGTATATGGGTACATATTTAATACCCTAGGGTAGATGAGAAATACAGTGGAGGTCTTTGGGGGAACTGCTTTAATGAATGGATATAAACACTTCACACTTAATGCAGCAGAGGTTTTTTCCTCTGTGCTCTTCTAGCCTTTGGTGTTTCCTATTACACTGTTTTCTAATAATCTGTTTGTCTCCTGCGGCAACCTGAATATGAGAAGATGCAGAGCAAAGCCGCTTTTCTACTGCCTCTGTGCCTCAGTGTTGGATACTTCCATATAAATACATGTTCCTAAGCTACATTAAAGATGCTTGAAAAGACAATCCACAGAATGGGAGAAAGTATTTACAAATGAAGCGACTGACAAGGGATTAATCTCCAAAATATACAAACAGCTCATGTAGCTCAATATCAAAAAAACAAACAACCCAATCAAAAAATGGGCAGAAGATCTAAATAGACATTTCTCCAAAGACATACAGATGGCCAAGAGGCACATGAAAAGATGCTCAACATCACTAATTATCAGAGAAATGCAAATCGAAACTACAGTGAGGTATCACCTCACACGGGTCAGACTGGCCATCATCAAAAATCTACAAACAGTAGGGCTTCCCTGGTGGCACAGTGGTTGAGAGTCCACCTGCCGATGCAGGGGACATGGGTTCGTGCCCCGGTCCGGGAAGATCCCACATGCCGCGGAGCAGCTAGGCCTGTGAGCCATGGCCACTGAGCCTGTGCGTCCAGAGCCTGTGCTCCGCAACGGGAGAGGCCACAACAGTGAGAGGCTCGCGTACCGCAAAAAAAAAAAAAAAAAAAAAAATCTACAAACAATAAATGCTGGAGAGGGTGTGGAGAAAAGGGAACCCTCCTACACTGTCGTGGGAATGTAAATTGGTACAGCTACTATGGAGAACAGTATGGAGTTTCCTTAAAAACTAAAAGTAGAGCTACCATATGATCCAGCAATCCCACTCCTGGGCATATATCTGGAGAAAACCATAATTTGAAAAGATATATGTGGTATACATATGTGTGTGTGTGTGTGTGTGTGTGTGTGTGTGTGTAATATTACTCAGCCATAAAAAAGAATGAAATAATGCCATTTGCAGCAACATGGTTGGACCTAGAGATTGTCATACTGAGTGAAGTAAGTCAGACAGAGAAAGACAAATATATGATATCACTTATATGTGGAATCTAAAAAAATGGTACAAATGATCCTATTTACAAAACAGCAATAGAGTCACACATATAGAAAACAAACTTATGGTTACCAAGGGGGAAAGTGGGGGAGGAATAAGTTGGGATATTGGAATTGATATACACACACTACTATATATAAAATAGATAACTAATGAGAACCTACTGTATAGCACAGGGAACTCTACTCAGTACTCTGTAATGACCTATATGGGAATAGAATCTAAAAAAGAGTGCATATATGTATACATACAACTGATTCACTTTGCTGTACAGCAGAAACTAACACCACATTGTAAATCAACTATACTCCTATAAAAATTAATTTTAAAAAAACTTGCTTGAAAGAGGTATAAATGAAAAGGCAACCCAAAGAATGGGAGAAAATATTTTCAAATCATATATATGGTAAGAAATTAATATCTAGAATAAGTAAAGAACTGCTACAACTCAACAACAACAACAAAAGCAAACAATCTGTTTTAAAAATTAACAATAGGCTTGAATAAATGTTTCTCTAAAGAAAATATACAAATGGCCAATAAGGACATGAAAAGATGCTCAATATCACTAATCATTAGGAAAATGTAAATTAAAACCACAATGATATACCACCTCACACCCATTAGAAGGGTTATATATAAATTTTTTAAGGTAGTGGCAAAAATGTAGAAAATTAGAACCTTATGCATTGCTGGTGGGAATGTATTAATAAAACAGTGCAGCCACTATGAAAAACAGAATGATGGTTCCTCAAAAACTTAAAAAGAATTACCATATGATCTAGCAATTCCACTTCTGGGTATATATACCCAAAAGAATTGAAAGCAGGCACTCAAACAGATATTTGCACACCCATGTTCAAAGCAGCCAAATCATTCACAATAGCAAAAAAGTGAAAGCAACCAACTGTCCATCAACAGATGAATAAGCAAAATGTTGTCTATACATACAATAGAATGTTATTCAGCCTTAAAAAGGAAGGAAATTCTGACTCATGCTGAAACAGAACAGGGCACTATGGTCCTTGCCCCCAATGTCTTCAGCCTGCCTTTTGTCTATGGAAAAACTTTAGCCAAAGAGTAAGTTTAATCAGAGAAGTGAGAAAATGCAGAAACAAAGGAAAACAGTCCAACAAGACTAAATAATAATAGTTTAGTCATTAAGTACAGTCAACGACTTTAGTTCCTTCTCAAGGGCTATAGATAAAATTCTGAGCCATATCCTGTGAGCTGTCTTATAGATACTGAAACCCCCAGCAGGTGGAAGAAGGTAAACTACATGATGACCAGACCATAGCCATGACATAAGCTGCCACAATTCTGAGAACTGGCCTCAAGGAAATGGGAACAAACTGACCCTGGAACTGAAGATTAACTGTACTTAAAACAATCAAATTGACACTGATTAGACCACTGCATGCCCAATTTCAAGATGACTGTCAGACCTGACTGTACTGTTTCTTCAAGTAGCCCCCTCCCTTCACCTAAAAGAGTTCTTGCCCACTGATTGTCAGTGGGGCAGTTGAGTGGGAGTCGGCCTTTGGACAGGAGTCCCCCCCCACTCCCCCACCCCCATTGTTGCTGGCATCTGAAATAAAGCAAACTTTCCTTTCCACCAACCTTGCCTCTTTATTGGCTTTTGAGTGGTGAGCAGTCAGACCCCACTTTCGGTAACAGTGCTACAGCATGAATGAACCTTGAAGACACTATTCAAAGAGAAATAAGTCAGTCACAAAAAGACAAGTATTGTATGATTCCACTTATATGAGATCTCAAGGTATCTTCGTCAGTTTGGGCTACTATAACAAAATACCATAGACTTGGTAGCTTATAAACAACACATACTAATTTCTCGCAGCTCTGGAGGCTGAGAAGTACAAGATCAAGGCACTGGCAGATTTGGCATTGATAAGACCCCATTTCCTGGTTCATAAACAGCCATCTTTTCACTGTGTCCTCACAAGTCTCCTTCTCTGGGGTCTCTTTTATAAGGGCACCAATCCTATTCACGAGGGCTCCGCCCTTATGATCTAATCACCTCCTAAAGTCCCCACCTCCATAAACCATCGCAATGGAGATTAGATTTCAACATATGAATTTGGGAGGGAATCTGAATTTAGTCTAAAGCACTAGGATAGTCAAATTCATAGAAACAGAAAGTAGAATGATATTTGCCAGAAGCTGAGGGGAGGGGGATTGGGAAGTTTTTGTTTAGTGAGTATGGAGTTTGGGAAGATGAAAAAGTTCTGGAGATAGATGGTCATGATGGTTGCACAACAATGTGAATGCACTTAATGCCATTGAACTGTAGCTTAAAAATGGTTAAAATTGTAATTTTTATGTTATAATGCACAGTAAAAAAAAAAGTGCAAAGATGTTTGAAAATGTCCTTAAGTAGATTTAAACATTTTCTCACAATCTTGTGTATAGGTTAATTTTTTCTTACCCAACCCTTTCTCCGTAGTTTAAGCAAAGGTAAAATTCTATATAGCCTTTTTTAGTGAATACTTATGGCCCATCTATAGACTAAAGTGTTTTAGAGCTCAGAACAGAAAAGTCTTCCTCCTAACAAGAAGACTTGCTTCATATTGACTTTACTCCCAAATACTTTACCTCTAAAAATTGCAAATTACCTTAAAAATTGCAAGTTAGGGGGACTATGCACATGGCTAGTACAACAGTAAATACTTATAAAGAATCAACCAATCACAGGATTTGTAATCCTCCCCTAGTCCCCTCTACTAGTTCAGTTCTTAGCACATAGTTGTTTCTCAATAAATAACTGTAGAATTAATTACATCAGTTAATAAATTCACTGCTTAATAATTAGGTGTTAAATGAATGGCCTTCAAAAACTGACACCATCCGCATCATTATCACCACTCAGGCCCTTCTCAAGAGATCTGGATCATATTTCCAATTACCCCTGGATACTTGAGATCAGATGTTCTACAGGAAGACAGAAGGAAGGGGGGGAATGGTAAATTAGGAAGGAGTGAAAACAGGTAACAGAATAAAGCAGTTTGTTTTGGCTTCACAGGCTCACAAATTTCAAGTTGCTATGAATAAGTCTATGCCTTTTAGTCCTTCAGAAAACCAAATGGAAAGTGTTCAAGATTTTTCTCTTTAAAAAAGAAGGAAAGGCTGTAAATGAATAAATAAAAATGCCAAGAGTGATTATTTGGTTGGACAGTGGATTAATGAGTGTGTTTGTTTTTCTTTTCATATATATATATTTTAAATTTATTTTATTTATTTATTTATTGTTGGCTGCGTTGAGTCTTTGTTGCTGCACGCAGGCTTTCTCTAGTTGCAGCGAGCAGGGGCTACTCTTCGTTGTGGAGTGCAGGCTTCTCATTGCGGTGGCTTCTCTTGTTGCAGAGCACGGGCTCTAGGTGCATGGGCTTCAGTAGTTGTGGCACACGGGCTCAGTAGTTGTGGCTCGTGGGCTTAGTTTCTCTGTGGCATGTAGGATCTTCCCGGACCAGGGCTCGAACCCGTGTCCCTTGCATTGGCAGGCAGATTCTTAACCACTGGGCCACCAGGGAAGCCCCAGTGAGTGTGTTTTTATTTGCCTTTTTACAGTTACAGTTTTTTATTGGTTCTCAGGAGCATATATATATATATATGTATCATCATTTGTTCTTACAAGGCCTCTCTCTTGTCCATTTTTTTCTCTTTTACTCCCATTCCTTTCCCACAGGAAACCATGGTATTGTGTAACAAAATGCATATGACTGATCTGATATGTATTTTTTAAATTACATAAATGGTATTGTGGTTATTTCTTTCATTTTTACTTTTTTCATTCAGAACTATATTAAGATCTGTCTATGATGTGTGCAAACCCTGTCTGTTGTTTCTAACAGCTTCATAGTGTTCCAATTTATCACTTTTATAATTTAAAAAAACTTTTAAAATAATTTTTAAAGGCTTTCTTTTTAAAGCAAATTTGGGAAAATCAGGGTAAAATAAGCAATAGACAACTGAAGCCCATTACATTAGACAGTTCTTTAAATTCTGCCCTATATAATGATAATGAATCAATTTTCCACATAAGGAATTAAAGACCCATTGATAAATGTGCGTTATTTTAACAAACTCTCCAGGTTGTGCTCTGCTTTTATATGGATCATGCAGTAACCTGGTCATTAATGCCAAGATATCAAATGTTTCTCCTGGGGAAGTTCCAGAAATTTTAAAAATAAAACCTTGGAGAAAAAGGATAAGAGCAAACATCTGATGGGCCAATTCATTTAAACATTCAGTCCAACTGAAGTTTTGACTAGACTAACCAACTGAAGGATGGTCCTATGATATGCAATGCTATGCTGATATCAGATGAATTCTTAAACCACAATATTTTCACTGGTCTGCTGGTCATATAAGATTATGTCCTAATGGAAATACCAGGCCTACCATTCTCTTAGATTGAAAGCCCAATTTAGTTAAATAACTAGAGAAGAAATTTTTTCCTCCTCTCTAAATGAACCAAACGTGCTCCTTGCTTCAGCAGGGCTGGATCCTAGGTTGAAACACCCACTTTGGGGTGCATGCTCAAGGTGTTATGTCAGAATCAAGAAGACTCAGAAGCAGTTCAACATCACAAAGCTAGAAAAAGGAGTCATGAAGGAGTCAAGTCAGATCACGAAACTGGGATCAGAAACACCAGAGAGCAGAATCTGGAATGAAGAAAACACAGCAGTGTAGATTTAACCAGGCCTCAAACTAGTATCCTCGTTTCTCTCCTCCTTTTCTTCTTCCCCCATCTCATCCCCGTGAGAGTGTATAATTACTTATATAATAAGTATATTATATGTATACTTTCTAATATTTTATATCTTAAAAATAATTATTCATCAGTTTCTCCAATTACTTACATGTTTAAATGCCTAGGCTTTTATAATCTGTCGATGATGGAGAATTAATTTTGTTTTCTTCACAATTTTTATAATTACTTTATTTTTCTTTTTTTCATGATAACTATAACCATTTAGAAGTTAGAGTTTCCTTTACTTAAAACTTCATCCCATTTTGGAAGTTTTTATAAAGAATGGGGTAAGAAATATTTAGTCTGCAAATCCCAAACCACTAGCTCCTACCTTCAACCTGCACATAAAATTGTCCAATAAAGAACTTCTATGAAAGGAACTAACAATTCAGGTCATCTCTATCTAAAAGGTTAGAATAGGTAACATCTATCAAATCCCAACAATGTTCCAGACACTGTTCTAAGGTCTTTACCTGCGTTCACTTAATCCTCACACCACATTAAGAGAGAGGTTCTCTGACTATCCCATTTTACAGACGAGGCTGAGAAACTTGCCCAAGGTCACCCTGCTCATTCAGTGGATGGCTGGGGTTTCACCAAAGCCCATCTTCTTAATACTGAACTTAAGAAAGTAAAGGATTCTAGCACAGAAAACCTCTCTGCAGTTATTATTTCCAAGGAAATTTCACCAATATCAAGATGAACTTTTTTTTTTCATCTTTATTGGAGTATAATTGCTTTACAATGTTGTGTTAGTTTCTGTTGTACAACAAAGTGAATCAGCCATATGTATACATATGTCCCCATATCCCCTCCCTAATGAGCCTCCCTCCCACCCTCCCTATCCCACCCCTCTAGGTGGTCACAAAGCACCGAGCTTATCTCCCTGTGCTATGCGGCTGCTTCCCACTAGCCATCCATTTTACATTTGGTAGTGTAGTGTATATATGTCAGTGCTACTCTCTCACTTCGCCCCAGCTTCCCCTCCCCTGCCACCCGTGTCCTCAAGTCCATTCTCTACATCTTCTTCTTTATTCTTGCCCTGCAACTAGGTTCATCAGTACCATATTTTTAGAGTCCATACGTATGTGTTAGCATACGGTATTTGTTTTTCTTCTTCTGACTTACTTCACTCTGTATGACAGACTCTAGGTCCATCTACCTCATTGCAAATAACTCAATTTTGTTCCTTTTTATGGCTAATATTCCACTGTATATATGTGCCATATCTTTATCCATTCATCTGTTGATGGACATTTAGGTTGCTTCCATGTCCTGGCTATTGTAAATAGTGCTACAATGAACATTGTGGTACATGTATTCAAGGTGAACTTTGCTTTACACCTCTAAGAACAACTAGTGACTTTCATTATAAAAAGCAGTAAAGAGTCTTGCACCAAATATAAAATGATATATGTGTTGAACTGTGCATATGACAATATACCTCTCATTGACAAAAATGGCAAGTTTGGATATTAGAGCAAAATGGAAATTTATAATAGGAACCCTGAAGAGCTTTAGACTATGTGGCACTAATAAGAAGCAACATTAATCCTATTATGCAAATTCCCTCTTGGTTCCTAAAACAGGTCAAACAAAGAATGTTACTCCTGAAAACTAGATTTCATCCTCTCATAAACTGACTAGTTGATAAAGTTAATGAGAAAGAAGTAAACCCAAGTCTCACTCTCTCACCTGCTTATTAGAACCTAAAAACCTCAAATTTCACTGTTAGCCAGGAGATATCAATATACCTTCTGCTGTGGACAATTTTCTGAGTTTTGGCTTCCAGCAGCTATTTCTGCCCTCTCTGGTAAGAATATTCAGATTTTTTCTTGGGGGAACCACTCCTTCCCCTTGTCTCTTTCATATGGTTCAGGTGGGAATGTAGTCAAGGCCTGGCAAATTAGCAGAGTCTACCTGAACATGCATAGTAACTGGTTAAAGGATGGGATATGACTCAAGACAAGCCAGTCACAGCCAACAGATATCAGCCCTAGAACTTATGCTGGAATTCCAGAGAAATCAGTGCTCTTCTTCCATTGATTTCACTAATCTAGAAAAAAGCAAGTCATGAGAATATTTGTTAACTCTTAAGGAGAATCTGATTGAGAATAAAAACAACCCAAGAGAAAGCAGGACTGAAGAAAGCACAGTCAGATTCCTGGCAACATCATTTGAGTACGTAGATCCAGACATACTGAACACAAATACCCCTGGACTATTCAGGTATATGACACAGACACGCATGCACACACAACATATGTGTACACTCATATTCACTTTTTTTTCTGCATAAGCTAGTTCGATTTGGCTTTCTCTGCCTTTCAACAAAAAATTTCCTTCTAAATTACGAGTTAAAAATCATTAAAATTATGGTATGAAAAAAGAGGATATGGCATTATAGGGGAGGAAAAATATATATTTCCTCCACCCATCTTAGATTCTCAGGCTGGGGCCCTGTGTGTTAGACTGACAAAAGACAGATTAACAAAGAAAAAGGAACAGAAGTTTATTAACATGTGCATCGTGTATACACACAGGAGCACTCAGTGATGAGTAATTCAAAGGGATGGTTAGAACTTGCTCATATAGAAGCTTAGCAAAGAACAGTAATTTTTTAGAGAAGTGACAAGAGGACTTTGAGCCTCTAGGGGCAGCAAATTATGGGAAGGCAAATATATGGGGAAACTGATAGAAGATAAGGGCTATTTAGTAAGGTCTGCTTGTATAGACTCTTTTTTTGGTGTCATCCATCTCCAGTGATAAGGTTGTTATTCCCTTCCTGGTATGAGGAATGGTGGTGGGGGAGACACCTTCATAAGGGAAATTTATATTCTACTCTCGAGCAGATAGGGGGAAGGCAGAGAGCTTTTAATCAATTGCCTTCAGCTCAAAATAATCCTATGACAAAGTAGTATATTTTGGCGTGTTATACTCTGAACCCCTTCATGGTAGAGGTGAGAGTGCACAGTGAAGGACCCAGGCCAACACTCAGTACAGAACCCAAGCAAATTCTGCTGCCTACTACTTCTACCCCCTCTTCTCAAATGTTTATACAAATAACACTTGTTTACAAGGAACAGCAAAGGCAACCTTGCATGGGAAAAGGAATCACTCAAGGACAGACTGAGCAGCATATCGATATGGTGGGGACAAGTGGACCCCATGTGATTTTCCCTGAAGATAACAGGGGATGGGGAAGATGAGGGGCTCAATGTCTAAGACCATGATTTCAGGACACCTCAAATATCAGCTGGAAGAACCACCTCCATTTTTGCTAGGCTGTCTCCTTGATTTAATGTCCTAGGTGGGTACTGTCCCCACTTCTTTCTACGCAAACCCTGATAAGCCCCTCTCCATTTCTAATGGATGATTCTGCTTTGGGAAGTTTTTTCTTCTCCAGACACAATTCTGGAGCAAGTAGACCCCACAGGTTCAGAAAGACCACACTGCCTGGAGACACCATGCTGCAGCCTGTCTGTCTCCACTGCTACTTTTACTAGTTGTGATTAGTCACCCCATCACCCATGATAAACTACAAGAGGAAGGATCCCTAAATGATTCTATGGAATTGGTGCAATGCTATAGCACAAAGGTCTATAGTCTCTCCAGTACTATGAGAAACGATAGATAGCTGGGGGTGGATGAAAGGAATAAAATCATTACCTTAACAAAAAGTCTTTTATTTCAAAATTTAGAGGAGCAAATTCCTTCTGTGAACTCAGTAAAACCCACCTCTAGAGGGTTAAAGAACACCTCCTTTGAATCCATAGAAAACCATAATCTTTGTAAATGGTGGCACTTTATCAAGATGTTGAGTCAAACTGAGAGATCTAGGTCTAGAACAAAGCCCACAAGTGGAGTTAAACCCAGCTTCCTCCTCCCCCTGCTCTAACGTCTCCGTGGCTCCCACTCTCCACCTCCCTCCCAAATCAACTGTGAGGGAAATGTCTCAATGCTTTCTACTTTTACTTCTTCAAATCCATTTCTGACTTGATATTTCTTAATTCTGATCTGTTTTCCAGGTCATCTCTTCAATTTCCAAATGATTTATAATCTTTAGAATTCTCATCTAGAAAGTGGTCAGGTCTATTAATCACCACTTCCATGTCTTCACTTTATCTCTGCTTCATGCAGCCTTGAAACAGAGCTGGTGAATTTTATATTCATTACACTTATTGCTGCCCTAAATGCCTTTAGCCTTTTACTAATATCTGAACATGTCTGTCTAGGAGAACTTAAGAAATAATAGCCAGAATAGCATGATACAGACTTACAACATTTCTTGAAGTGTGGTCTTCCCTCCTGAATCAGAATCATGTAAAAACCCTGGTTTTGTTTTTGTTGTTGTTGTTGTTTTTAAAAAAGGAGATTCCTGGAACTCTCACCAGATATACTGAGGGAATAAGGCCCAGAAATCTGCAAATTGAACCAGCAGGATATGATTCTGATGTACTCTAAAGCCTGAGAACCAGATGCCTGTGTATTGAAAAAGGAATAAAAACTAATGAAATAATCCTCAAGTTAAAGAATCAAGGAATAGGCATGTATCAGTCAGAATAAACTAAGTTATGCTGTGGTGACAACTGGCCTTCATATCCAAGAGACTTGAAACAAAACTTTCTTCTTTGTTCACATTATATGTCCAGCATGCATTGATGCTGATACAGGTGAAGGTGAGAAGAGAGCTCTGTTCCATATTTTCTCACTGGTTCCCAGGCTGATGGAGGCTCCACCATCTGGAACATTCCCGGTTGCAGCGGCATGGACAAGACAAAGCTGGAGGTCTCCCACTAGCGATGAAATGCTCTCCTAGGGAAATGACACACATTACTTCTGCCTATAAATCATTGGACAATACTGGTCTCATGGTCCCACCAAACTGTAAAATGGGTTGGAAAGTGCAAACCTCTTACACACCCAAAAGGTGAAAAGAACTAGATATGGGTGAGCATTAGCAATATCTCCCACAAGGAAGCATCTCATTTCTGAAAGATGAAAAGTGAGGACGGAGAAGTTAAGCTACTTTCACAAATCCATGCTGAAGTCGATACCGGAAACCCTCCTCTCTCAATTCTCTCCACCAGTTTCAAGGAGGTAAATATTTCTTACAATCCTTCCTATTTCAGCAGAGTTTTGCTAAAGTGCCAGTTATTGCAGAGGACAGACAATATTGAAATTTAAATGTCATCATTTTCTTTCCGAAGCAGGTTGTCTAGTGTGTAAACAGAGAAAAGAAACCAGTTTGCAGCCTTTTCTCTGAATTAATTATCAGAGGAACATATTACATGGGTGTGTCCTGCTCTGTTGTACCATCTGAGGACTTCAATCAAACTGTTACTTGAGCACCTACTATTTGCCCAGAAAATGCTAGGCATCTTCCAATAGCATCAAAAGAAGTCTGTCTGCCACACTGATCAACTCACTCAGTCCTTCAGAGGGAAAAGTTGTTCCTGCTTCTCTCACCGTTCATCCCTCCTTTCCATTTTAATGGACACCAGCCTGGATGCCTGATCCCAGACACAGTCATCAGGGCACATACCTGCCATAGCACCAGGTAACCACAGAACCATGTCCCAGATCTCTGGAAGCATAAGCCAGAGGTTTAGTGTCTCCAGTTCAGGAGAACTGCCTGGGGCCAGAATCGGGAACATATTTGCTCAGCACAAAAAGAAGGACCCATGGGGTGCATGTGTGTCCCTCTGCCATGATAGGACTTTTTCCATATACTTTCTGAGATAGATGAGAGACTCAAGGCAGATAACAGCTTTGATGATGAAACAAATTGCAAGTGATGACTTCTAGTTCCATATGGGATAAGGTCAAAAGATAATGTTTTTAGGTCACAAATGGCAACAAACCAGATTCAGCTCCTTCTGATCTACATATTTTTGAAAAAGATGAAAAATATCATTCATTTTTCCAGTGATTACCACAAGTAAAAGAGTTCCCAATCTATCTGATTATAGCTGTTATTCTCTTCCCTTGAGCACAAACACATCTGTCTTTGTCAGAAGCAGTTTGCTGGTTCAACGTGAGCTCGTTTCTCAACCTACAAGACCCCTGCTTTCCATTATCGTATCAAATGGCTTTCGATAGAAAAGTCGACATTAAGCATCACTCTAGTAATGTCAGTAGTATCAAAATTACCAATATCATATCATATCAGGTAAACAATTCTATCTATAAACTCTGAAGCTGCTATCCTGACAGTTACCTCTAAGTATAAAATTTTAGCATTATTCCATGGTGTCTGCTAATCGTGATATTATTTCTTGCTATCAACACAAGTTTCTGTGATTTGAATTCTAGCACATTTTCACACCAAAGTCAAGCCTTGCTATTGTAAGTTCCTTGCAAGCCCACATCAAGCAATAGTGTTTTAGCTGTGATGTTCTCAAGATATCCTCTAAGAATCCCCCTTTAATGAAGTCCTCATATGCAAATCTTCATGACTTCCCTCAGGGCTCTGTAGCAAGGTTCCGGTAAACTTAAACTAAGCAGCATGCAACACATGCTGTATCTTCCTATTACTTCTGAGACCATTTGTCTTATCTCCTTTCTAATGTTTGCTCCTGCTTTTCACTGTATTAGAGACTGGTACTTAAATGAAAATGGAGGGAAAAAAATAAACCAAAGCATTTGTATTGATTTCTTTTGATCTGGGTCCTCAATCAAACTGCAGGTCTAATGTTTGCCTTTTCAAAATGCTTTTTCACCCATTTTCTCTCCTCTGCCCCATTCCATGAATCCAGACTCCTTACTTTCCTCTTCCATTAAAAGTCTATTACCTACTCTGTGTATTTTTGTAAACTGAGGAGTCAGCAAAATCTCTCAGTATTGTTTCATTTACCCTTCAATTAAATTTAGACATGAGATAAACCCTATTATGACTTTGACCTGAAACCACCATGGGACCTGGAAACAAATTTTTAAATTTCTCTTTGCTCTGTTATCTATATTGGCTCCAAATGAAAGAGCTAAATTTAATTTGTCCCAAGAAAACAACAATTTTTTTCACCAAGTTTTATTCTTAAAGCCCTTGAAAGTTTTTAATAGATTTAGTAGCAGGAGAGGGGTAGAGGGAAGGGTGGCTAATTATCAAAAACAACAGAAAAATAAGTGTTTTTCTTACCACTAGAATTGTATATACCTCCCCACTAGTTCCCACCTCTAATGTGGGAAAGGAAGGCTTCAGAGCAAAATCACAGAATGTTAGAGCCGGGTGAGATCTTCATTTCAGGACCATCCAGAACAGCCTCATTTGGTACATGTGAAAACAGGTTCATAATGTACTGTCACCTTAAAGGTGATAAACACCAAAGAAATAAAGCTAATGTTGAGCACTTACTATCAGCTAAACACTTTACCTACATTATCTCACTAAGACTCACAACAGCCGTTACAGCCAGGTCCTTTCAGGAGCTCCATTTTAAAGGAATAAGAGGTTAAATAACTCCAAAGTCACACAGCTAGTAGGTAAGTGGCAGAATCAGGGCTGTGATTCCAGAGCCACGGCCCTACCTCCAAGCCCTGACACTGGCTGCCAATTTCCTGAAGGTCCCCAAACTATGAGGTAATAAACCCCCTTCTTCCCTCCTTTGAAATTAGCTAAAGGGGTGTCTTTCCAGGCTTCATCACAGGGGTGTCTGTGAGGTCAAAATTATTTTCATGTTAATACTAAGATGTTATTTGCCTTTTGCACTCACATCCTCTCACGAGTGTATAGTGGAGCTTTCCAGAGCCAACTTAATGTGTGAGATCACAATGGACCGAGTCCAGAAGCCAATCTGCGAACCCAGTTGTGTTCTATTAAGCCAGATGTTAAAGAGAGTTAG
Organism: Mesoplodon densirostris; assembly: GCF_025265405.1. Classification (NCBI taxonomy): domain Eukaryota; kingdom Metazoa; phylum Chordata; class Mammalia; order Artiodactyla; family Ziphiidae; genus Mesoplodon; species Mesoplodon densirostris. The sequence goes on along the minus strand of NC_082665.1, from coordinate 83,610,923 downwards.
GACTTCACTGGTGACGCGTGGTTAGGAATCCACCTGCCAATGCAGGGGACATGGGTTCAAGCCCTGGTCCGGGAAGATCCCCTCCACATGCTGTGGAGCAACTAAGCCCGTGCGCCACAACTACTGAAGCCCACACACTCTAGGGCCCACGTGCCACAACTACTGAGCCCGCGTGCTGCAACTACTGAAGCCTGCGCGCCTAGAGCCCGTGCTCTGCAACAAGAGAAGCCACTGCAATGAGAAGCCCGCGCACTGCAATGAAGAGTAGCCCCCGCTTGCCGCAACTAGAGAAAGCCTGCGCACAGCAACGAAGACCCAACACAGCCAAAAAAATAAAAAATAATAGAGATTCAGAAACAAAAAGTGAAACAATGCTACTCTTCTAATTTTGTTTTGAAAAATGTAATTATTTTTTGCTTAAAATATGCTATTAATGTTAACAAGTATGAATTTATTAGCACTATTTTAAGTGAATTAATAAATTTTAATTTCTAACATGGTAAATGGTAAATGTCAATAGATCCAACACATCAACAAAAGCTCTTCAAGGTCCTCAATAATTTTTAAGAGTGGAAATGGGTCCTGAGGATAAGTTTGAGAGCCACTGTTTTAGGAGATCTGCTAGTAACCTTTGCTCCACTGGAGTCTGGGGTCTCTCTCCCTCTAGCACCAGCCTAGACCAACATGCCAGGCCTTCAACAATCCTGGCACCAAAGGACAAAGAAGGGGCAAGAAGTACAAAGAAATCCAGATGGATGCGAGTAGTGTCATGACCTTCCTCATACGTAGGTAGGTCATTCCCTCTGTGTGTATGTGTGATGGCCTCTCTCCTGGAACCCCTCAGACCCTATATCCATTAAGTGATAAGATCCTCAAGAACAAGGGATCCATGATTTTTTTTCCCATCTTTGGGTTTTCTCCTATATTGCAATAGAGTAAATACTCCTTATTCTTGAAGATACTAAATGAACTCATCTTCCTAATACTGACATAGAATATCTAGCCTAATCTGTCCCCTCTTACTACTCACCCTGACACCCCCAATACACATTCGTATAGCATTTTCCTAAACTGAGATGTACTGCCCGCTTCCTTGACTTCTGACTTCCAGAAAAGAAAAGACACTGATTATAGCTAAGGAGCACTTCCCCTTCCCCCATGTACTGAGCTCTATATTGCCAAGGGCAGAAAGTGAGTTTCGCAGTAGAGGCCAGAGTACATAAAAAAGTACATCTGGAGCTCCTTTCTACAACTCGAAAAGAAGAACTGAAATTAGCCAACCAGTTCCTATACAATTTGGTTTGGGCCTTTTACATCCTCATGCCTACTTGAAGAGTTCCATTTTGCTACATTGGTATTATGGGGATAAAGTCACCAATTTCGTAGTCCTTCCTTAATTCCTTCCCTAGTCCCTTTGACAATGCACCCTTTCACTCTTTGTCAAAATAACTGTGGGCAGGTATCTGCAGAAGGTAAACAGTAATAGCAACAGTATCAAGTGATTGCTGTGTGCCAGACCCAATGCTAGGTGCTGGACACGAATTATCTCATTTACTCATATGAATCCTACAAGCTATGACTATTATGGAAACTGAAGCTTAGAGAGTGAAGCCACATGTTCAAGTTCACCCAGCTGGCTAGTGACAGAGCCAGGAGGATTCTAGCTCATTAATGAATAAGCACCCCCAAAGAGCAGTGATTCTAATGCATGTCATCAGAGGGGTACCAACACAAAAGAGAGAATTAAGATGGCATCAACCCTGAAAAGCAACTCTCCTGAGTGATGAGCATGATTCCTGGAAACCTTGCACTAAGCATCACTGATAAATCTCTGATTGCATTTTCTCCTTAGTGGATTTTTGTGTTTCTACCCATTTTTCACTAGCACTGCTACAAATTTTCTTGATTAGAACAGCACCAGATACTGTAATATCACTTTAAGTTCCACTCACTGCTCTCTCCTTGGCCTTAATTCAACGGAAGAATGATTTACTAGCACACGAAGCATGTGCTCCTGTATATCAATGCCACCCTCACCCACTCCCAGAAAGATTTAATAGACACTATATATTAGAATAGCAATTATCACATAATGTCAGAACATTAAGCATTTTGCATTTTCCAAATGATACATGAATAATTTGAGCCCTGAGTGTACACAGCCCTTATAAATCAAACATTTAAATTTCAAACACTTTTGAAAGCTAGAAAGGAATCTCTTCTTAACTTTAAAGCAGCTCATAGAGTTTCCTTCTGTGCCTTGATTTACTCCTCCATGGATTACACTACTAATTCCTGATTCACAAACAATTGTGTAAGCACCCTAAATATTTAATAAATTAGATTTATTTTAAATCAGATCCTAAAATCAGAAAGTACTAAACACTATTAAAGCATTGAAATTATTTATGAACACAAAAAATTAATCACCTTTCCAGGCAAAAAGAAGAGGTGCTGGGACGATTGTGTAGTCAACTGCATAAAATTGCATATTGAAGAATGGTAATCAGTTTTGTTTCATGGATGTAGTTCCTCAAGTTAAAATATAATTACAACAAAATGAGACAAAACATGATCCTTAGATTGTGCCAAATTTAAGAGATGATTAAATTTGTATTTTTTCATACCAAGAAAGCCATGTGGGTTAGAGTTTATAATTTTATCTGCCTATTCTGATACTCAGCAGAGAGGCACCTCTTCAGGGGACTGGGCTTGCAATTAATGTTGATGCTAATGTGGCCATTAATCCTTTTCCAAATGACACATATGTCTAGACAAGAACCATTAACAAGAAAGAAATAAGAAAAGTTCATTCTGATGCCTTCTATCTTGTGATCCGATGTCACAGATTAACCAATACATTTGCTTGACCAAAAGAAAGTAAAAGATATCATGAAAAGCTCCATTATCCAAACACTGACACATGATTAAATATGTTTTATTAAAACTCACAGCGAGGTGAGCAAAGCAAAGTCAAGAATCAGGTAGGAATTAACTAACTGTTCAGTCAACTCCATTAAATATATGAGAGCCTAGGAGAAACTGAAAAAAAACAGGCTTTGGAAGTTCAACACAGGAAAATAATGTTTTGGAGAAATTAAACTCTGACAAAACAGAAAGTTTGGGTTGCTTGGGGGAAAGATAGAAATCAGTTTAACACGGTAATTTCCACTTTACCATAAAATTCTGAAACATAAACAATCACAGATGTTGTCTTGAAAGAAGACCATTAAACATAACTGTAAAGAGTTTTTTTCCTTATTCTTTAAGTTCATATAAAAACAATGTCTCTAACATCAAAACAAAAGTCATCCCACATCCGCTTCAATAGTCCAAATTTAAATATCTCAATTAAATAAGTTCAATTTTCACAACCTTGGTGAGAGGTGTACTCAAAACAAGCTGTTTCAAAACTAACCTGAACAAATAAAATATGGAACTTCAGTAACCTAGAAGTCTGTCAACCAGAAATGCCTCAACTGGAGGGGAAAATTATTTCAAGGAAGCTAGTGTTTTCAAATATTGGTTTAAAGTGTTTCAGCTGACACAGAATGTGACCCCCCAAACTCACAACCCTGGGGCAACCATCCTATAATGGTGTCGCATCCACCAGCTGCTCACAATTAATAACAGCTTGGCTGGGATACGTCTCCATCCCTATGAGCGATCAATCCTTTGCCCTGACCATTGCCTTGGATTCCACATCTGCTATCCTGGATTGCCAACTCCACTCAAAAATTTGATAAACATTTATTACACAGTTACTATGAGCCAGAAACAGTCACTAAGTACAAAACACCACGTAAAATACATGTTATGTAAAGCACAAAGAACGATGAGATATGGTCTCCTGTCTCAAGGAGTTTAAAATATAAAGTGGAGAAGCAAGAACAATGTGGGAAAATAGTAGTTAAAAATGTAAATAACAATTCAGGGCAGCTATAGAACATGTCACAAAGCAGTACACAATTATCAAGTCGAGACTATGGACAGTGCACCAGTCAGGGTCCAGTCAGGAACACAGAGACCACTCTAGGTATTTCAGCAGAGAAAATTTAATAAAAGAGATTGGTGTGGGAGGGTGGTGAAAACAAAAAGGGAATGCAGCTGTAACACACAGAGAGTAACTTCAGGAAGCAACTAACATCCCTAGGGCTGAGGAACAAGAGGAAAGAGTTGGGATATCAGATAACTTAAGAGAAGAGGACCCATGGAGCTGAGACCTAGACCCCTGCGAGGGGTAGCACTACCCTCCAGGGCTGGTAGTAGGAGCTCAGAGGAGTGGCCTAGTGGAGCTAGGATACAGATTCCCAGGGAGAGGACACTGTGCACCTGAGGGACCGCACTGTGTATAGTTGATCTGTAAACTAGAACTCGCTACTGCTGCCAGGGTGAGCAATCATTGCCGAGGACTGGGCAGAAAAAAACAAGCAAACAGGAAGAAGCAAGTCCATTCCTTCCCATTCCTACATTCTGGTGTCCCCCTATTGTGGAACCTAATAGGAAGACAGTTACAGAAGAAAAATCTATTTTGCAAGATGCCGGCTCAATATCACAAAGCAGGGTATAGAAGGATGGGTTTGGAACTGAGAGAAAATACCTTTGTAATTAGCACAAATGGCTAAGATAGAGAAAATGGATAGATCACACAGGCTGAGTTAACTGGAGAAGATCTCATCAAAGAGATGGCTATCATATGAGTCTAGAAGGGTGATTTATGAAGTAAGAAGAGCAGGCACAGTAAGGGAAAAACAAAATTAAATTGGGAAACTAAGTGAACTATTTGGCTAAAACTAGTTTTTATTTAAAGTATAAATAAAAAATATTTATATTTTTCCTAAATTTTCAAATGTAAGTTTATCTTTGGATGCTTTATCAGCAAATCAATAATAATTAGTTAGTGTTTATTATGGGGCTGCTGGCCTCTACAAAAAACAAAAGAAAGCATATGAAGATTCTTGTGACCTCAATGGTAGAAAAGAGACAAATATGAGACAAAAGGACACCACCCAAGATGGCATATAACTGGCAGATTGTATTTTCCAAAGATGACTGCAACAGTATTTCCCACCCCACATGCTCTTATGCAATATGACCTCAACATATCCTCTCAAGAGGTGGAATCTATTTCTCCACCCCCTTGAATCTGGATGGGCCTGGTGATGGCTCTAACAGAACATGGCAGAAGTGATACTGTGCCGGCCCTTTACTGGCCTGGCAGCTTCTGCATCCTACCTCTTAGAAGCCAATCACCCTTAGAAGCCAATCACCCTGCAAGAATAGCAATCACCATGAAACCACCCTTCTGTGAAGCCCAAGCTATGCTGGAGAAACCCTGCAGGATGAGAGGCCATGTGGAAGGAAAGAGAGGCTAAGAAGTACTGAGGCAGCAGACGTGGATGAAGAAGCTATCCTGGAAGTAGATATTTCCCCAGCCATGAGATGAATCACCCAGTTGAGCCCTTCCAAAATTCCTGACCCATAAAATCATGAAATAAATAAAATGGATGTTTTAAGTCCCTAAATTTGGGGGTTGTTTGTTTCACAGCAATAGAAAGCTGAACAATGACCAAGCACTAAATGGTATAAATGTAATTACTTCTTTTTTTTGTTTTATCTTTATTGTAGTATAATTGCTTTACAATGTTGTTAGTTTCTGTTGTACAACAAAGTGAATCAGCTATAAGTATACATATATCCCCATGTTCCCTCCCTCTGGAGCCTCCCTCCCATCCTCCCTATCCCACCCCTCTAGGTTGTCACAAAGAACAGAGCTGATCTCCCTTTACTATGCAGCAGCTTCCCACTAGCTATCCCTTTTACATTTGGTAGTATATGTATGTCAATGCTACTCTCTCACTTCGTCCCAGGTTCCCCTCCCCCACCACTCGTGTCCTCAAGTCCGTTCTCTACGTCTGTGTCTTTATTCCTGTCCTGCCACTAGGTTCATCAGTACCGTTGTTTTAGATTCCATATATGTGTGTTAGCATATGGTGTTTGTTTTTCTCTTTCTGATTTACTTCACTCTGTATGATGGAATCTAGGTCCAGCTACCTCATTACAAATAACTCAATTTCATTCCTTTTTATGGCTGAGTAATATTCCATTGTATATATGTACCACATCTTCTTTATCCATTTGTCTGTCGATGGGCATTTAGGTTGCTTCCATGACCTGGCTATTGTAAATAGGGCTGCAGTGAACATTGGGGTTCATGTGTCTTTCTGAATTATGGTTTTCTCCAGGTATATGCCCAGTAGTGGGACTGCTGGGTCATATGGTAGTTCTATCTTTAGTTTTTTAAGGAACATCCATACTGTTCTCTATTGTGGCTGTATCAGTTTACATTCCCACCAACAGTGCAAGAGGGTTCCCTTTTCTTCACACCCTCTCCAGCATTTACTGTTTGTAGATTTTTTGATGCTGGCCATTCTGACTGGTGTGAGGTGATACCTCATTGGGGTCTTGATTTGCATTTCTCTAATGATTAGTGATATTGAGCATCTTTTCATGTGTTTCTTGACAATCTGTATGTCTTCTTTGAAGAAATGTCTATTTAGGTCTTCTGCCCATTTTTGGATTGGGTTGTTTGTCTTTTTGATATTGAGCTGCATGAGCTTCTTGTATATTTTGGAGATTTTTGTCAGTTGCTTTGTTTGCAAATATTTTCTCCCATTCTCCCATTCTAAGGGTTGTCTTTTCATTTTGTTTATAGTTTCCTTTGCTGTGCAAAAGCTTTTAAGTTTCATTAGACCCCATTTCTGTATTTTGATTTTATTTCCATTACTCTAGGAGGTGGGTCAAAAAAGATCTTGCTGTGATTAATGTCAAAGAGTGTACTGCCTATGTTTTCCTCTAAGAGTTTTATAGCGTCTGGCCTTACATTTAGGTCTTTAATCCACTTTGAGTTTATTTTTGTGTATGATGTTAGGAAGTGTTCTAATTTCATTCTTTTACATGTAGCTGTCCAGTTTTCCCAGCTCCACTTATTGAAGAAGCTGTCTTTTCTCCATTGTATATTCTTGCCTCCTCTGTCAAAGATAAAATGGCCATATGTGCGTGGGCTTATCTCTCTATCCCGTTCCATTGATCTATATTTCTGTTTTTGTGCCAGTACCATACTGTCTTGATTACTGTAGCTTTGTAGCATAGTCAGGGAGCCTGATTGCTCCAGCTCCATTTTTCTTTCTCAAGATTGCTTTGGCTATTTGGGGTCTTTTGTGTTTCCATACAGATTGTGAAATTTTTAGTTCTAGTTCTGTGAAAAATGCCTTTGGTAATTTGTTAGGGATTACAGTGAATCTGTAGATTGTTTTGGGTAGTACAGTCATTTTCACAATGTTGATTCTTCCAATCCAAGAACATGGTATATCTTTCCATCCATTTGTATCATCTTTGATTTCTTTCATCAGTGTCATAGTTTTCTGCATACAGGTACTTTGCCTCCTTAGGTAGGTTTATTCCTAGGTATTTTATTCTTTTTGTTGCAGTGGTAAATTGGAGTGTTTCCTTGATCTCTCTTTCTTATTTTTCATTGTTAATGTATAGGATTGCAAGAGATTTCTGTGCATTAATTTTGTATCCTGCTACTCTACCAAATTCACTGATTAGCTCTAGTAGTTTTCTGGTAGCATCTTTAGGATTCTCTATGTATAGTATCATGTCATCTGCAAACAGTGACAGTTTTACTTCTTCTTTTCCGATTTGGATTCCTTTTATTTCTTTTTCTTCTCTGACTGCTGTGGCTAAAACTTCCAAAACTATGTTGAATAATAGTGGTGAGAGTAGGCACCCTTGTCTTGTTCTTGATCTTAGAGCAAATGGTTTCAGTTTTTCACCATTGAAAATGATGTTGGCTGTGGGTTTGTCATATATGGCCTTTATTATGTTGAGGTATGTTCCCTCTATGACCATTTTCTGGAGAGTTTTTATCATAAATGGTGCTGAATTTTGTCAGAAGCTTTTTCTGCATCTACTGAGATGATCATATGGTTTTTCTCCTCCAGTTTGTTAATATGGTGTATCACATTGATTGACTTGCATATATTGCAGAATCCTTGCATTCCAGGGATAAATCCCACTTGATCATGGTGTATGATCCTTTTAATGTGCTGCTGGATTCTGTTTGCTAGTAGTTTGTTGAGGATTTTTGCATCTATGTTCATCAGTGATATTGGCCTGTAGTTTTCTTTCTTTGTGACATCCTTGCCTGGTTTTGGTATCAAGGTGATGGTGGCCTCGTAAAATGAGTTTGGGAGTGTTCCTCCCTCTGCTATGTTTTGGAAGAGTTTAAGAAGGATAGGTTTTAGCTCTTCTCTAAATGTTTGATAGAATTCGCCTATGAAGCCATCTGGTCCTGGGCTTTTGTTTGTTGGAAGATTTTGTTGGTGGTGGTGGTGGTGGTGTTTTTGGAAGATTTTTATTCACAATTTCAATTTCAGTGCTTGTGATTGGTCTGTTTATATTTCCTATTTCTTCCTGGTTCAGTCTTGGAAGGTTGTCCTTTTCTAAGAATTTGTCCATTTCTTCCAGGTTGTCCATTTTATTGGCATATAGTTGCTTGTAGTAATCTCTCATGATCCTTTGTATCAGGGTGAGGGCTGGGGGCTGTGGCCTGGCATCTTGGCAGAAGCCTGGCCCTTGCCCCCTCTTTGGGAGAACTCCTTAGAGCAGATTTGCAAACTATTGTTTCCAAAGACAAAGACTGCTTTCATTAACTCTGAATTCACAGGTTGGAATGTTATTTGCTTTCTCAAGGTAAATCACTTGTTTTGTAATAAGGGACCCTGAAGAAAAACAAAAAAATGCTTTCCTTTTCTCCCAATGGTCTAAGCAAAGTGAACAGAGCGTTAGTACCATTGGTACCTATCACAGAGAGAAATCAGTCCTGAGGCATCCTCTTGGAAGGGCTTTTACAGAAAGGTGGCCTCAAGTCCTAGATCAGTCAGCAAGCCCCAGAGGAGGCCAATGAGAGAAAAGTTTCACCAGAAACCGAAAGAAGACCTTGTGTTCATACCTCAGAGACTTACTGGGTTATATTTACTGAAACCTGATAGTGATTAAGGATTAATAAGCTGCCTTATATCTAAGTGTTTCTTAAGTCTGCCCTTAAAGGTAGCTCGTTAGAAAGCATCATTCATGTGATTAAGACCACAGTCTAGAGCCAAGTGGCCTAGATTTGAAGTCCAGTTCTGCCACTTGCTAACTTAGGACTTTGGGCAAAATAACCATCCTAAGTTCTAGAGCTCTGCTCGCCAATACGGTAGCCGGGAGCCACGTGTGGCTGCTGAGCACTAGAACTGTGGCCACTCTGAGCAGAGACGCACTGTAATTGTTGAGATACACACTGGGTTTCAAGAACTTAGCACAAAAAAATGCAAAATATCTTATCAGTATTTTATACTGATTACATGTTAAATGTTTTAGATAATTTAAATAGACTATAAAATTAATTTTACCTTTTTAAAACTTTTTAAAATGTAGCTATACCATAAAACTTGAAATCCCATACGTGACTCATGTTATATTTCTGTTGGACAGTACTGCTTTAGAGGGATAATAATAAACTCCACCCCTAGGGTTGCTATAAAGGTTAAGGGAAATTATCCAAGTTAAGCACATAGAACAGTGCCTGACATGTAGAAAGTTCCCCATTCACTCATTCAGCTATTCATTCACTCATTCATTCATTGAACCAACATTTATTTATTTATTTATTTATTTATTTTTTTTTTGCGGTACGCGGGCCTCTCACTGTCGTGGCCTCTTCCGTTGCGGAGCACAGGCTCCGGATGCGCAGGCCCAGCGGCCATGGCTCACGGGCCCAGCCACTCCGCGGCATATGGGATCCTCCCAGATCGGGGCACGAACCCGTATCCCCTGCATCGGCAGGCGGACTCTCAACCACTGCGCCACCAGGGAGGCCCTGAACCAACATTTATTGAGCAACTATTATGTGCCAGGCACTTTTCTAGGTATTCACATTACAGCATTGAGAACAGACCAAAAGTGGGGGTGGCGGGGGGAAGCCTCTATCTCAGTGGTAGTGGTAATTATCTATCTAAACTCAATGATTATTCATATAAGCTAGAAGCTATGTTCGGTGATTCTAATAAAAGTAATTCTAATGTTTACTGTTCTTGGGTATCATTTAGTAGAAATAGATGTTGCTAACCCTCGCAGTTAACTTTCCCTGTGGAGAACCCAGCTGTTGGAAGCATGAGGTCATAAAAAGGTATATTCACCTGGGGACAGCAGGAGGTCCAACTGCAATAAAGACTCTTAAGCCCTGACCTTGCAAAGCCCAAACTAGAAATAGATTACAAAATCCGATAGGAGTTCAGAGAAGGAGAGATCAAAGGGGGCAGAGAGCTGGGAAAAGAAATCAAGGAAGAGATGGACTCAAAGTTAGGTCCTGCAGGATGCCTAGGGCTAAAAAGGCACCAAGAGAGGAGCTATATCTCAGGCATTATAAGATTTATAACAGAATAGAATCCTGGATGAGCTCAGTGTTTCCATGCGCTGTGTCTGAGGCATATGCATATGTGTCTGGAAAATTGATTTTTCCTGTCAGATGCTGGCTGGCACCTGGAAGACAGCCCACAGCATGACTGGGAAGATGAATACCCAAGCCTTACAAAGGTGAATCATGCCAGCAGAGTCATCCACCTTATTAAGGTGGACCTATCCAAGTTGCTCGCTTAAGTTTTTGTCTAGGCCGGTCTCCCCAGTCCTCTTCAGCCCCCTTCCCTTTCTCCCACACTGCAGCCACAGTAACAGAAATCCGGTCATGTTATCCCCCAATAACAATCTTTTAATCATTTCCTATTGCTGTCAGAATAAAGACCAAAATCCTTCTTGAAGCTTACAGGGCTCTTGCTCACTTCATGGCATGCTCCCCTTGCTCTCTGTACTCCAGCCACCCTGACCTTTCAGTTTCTCAGCTTCACCTTGCTTCCTCCAGCCACAGGACATTGGCTCATGCTCTTCCCTCTGGTATCTCACTCCTCTACACCAACCAATGAACTCCTTCCATCTCTCAGCTCAGTTATTACTTCCCCAGAAAAGCAATCCCCCTCCAGCATGCATTTGCACAGCACCATGTCCATTTCTCCATGGCTCCCATCTCAGTGTAATCTACATTCATTGATGGGATTATTTGAGCCATGTCACTTCCCTCTTTCAAGGACTGCAGTGTACTGCAGTCCTTGAAAGTAGAAGCTTTGTCCTTTTGGCATCTAGCACAGGGCCTGGCACAGGGGAGGCTGTAATTAAGTATTTATTCATTTCATTTACTCCATATTTTGTGTAAAGATTAAATAAGTGTATTATATATAGCTTATAACAGGCCTTGGCACAAAGTAAGTGCTATGCAGTGATTATTCTTATTGTTACAAGAGTTAGCTGTGCTAGGCATTGTTCTTCCACCTATAACTATGACTACAGTTTTATTTAAGTCTTGTTATACTTAATTCTTGAGGTTTCTTGGTGTGACATTCCAGTTACAGGCTTTTAATACCATCCTTGTAACATGCAGAATCTGAGGTTACACACTGTGCCTCCGAATGAATTCCAGGATGTCCTCGATCTCACTCTCATTAATGCTTCAAGTTAGGGAGGGTCAATATCAGATATCAAGATTGCAGCTTGCAGGAATCAAATAAATCTATTCGTTAGGACTTAGCACAGAATATGATTTAATGTTAAATGCCAGTGATTACTTTTATATTATAATTGTGGTATAGCAGGAAAAATATCAGATTTTTCAGGACAACAGAGATGAAGAAACAGAGGTTCAGAGTTGTGAGTGATGACAATAATTAGAATCATTAATTAAGAGCTGGACATAAACTAAATGGTTATACATACCATTTCACTTAGTTCTATTAACAACTAGGCATTACAACCTCACTTTTCAGGTGAAGCTTAAGGAGAATCAAATATTAAAAATAAAAAATAGACATTTCTACGAGGAAGATATACAAATGGCCAATAAGCACATGAAAAGATGCCCAACCTCATTAGTTATGAAGAAAATGAAAATCAAAACCACAATAAGAGACCACTTCACATCCACTTGGATGGCTATAATAAGAAAAAAAAATTTTAATGGAAAATAAGTTTTGGCAAGGATGTGGACAAATCAGAATCCTCATACACTACTGGTGGAAATGTAAAATGGTGCAGACATTCTGGAAAATAGTCTGGCTGTTCCTCAAACAATTAAACATAGAGTTACCATAAGACCCAGGAATTCCATTCCCAGGTATATACCCAAGAGAAATGAAATTATATGTCCACACAAAAACTTGTACAAGAATGTTTTCTTCAGTGTTATTCATAATAGCCAAAAGATGGAAACAACCCAAATATCCATCAACTGATGATAAATAGAAAACAAAATGTGTTATACAAATGTGTTATAGTGGAATACTATGCAGCCATACAAATACAGTATTGATACATGCTACAGCACAAATAAATGTGAAGACTTTTTGCTAAGTGAAAGAAGCCAGATACAGAAGACCACTGTTATATGCTTCCAATCATATGAAATGTCCAAAACAGGGAAATCTACAGAGACAGAAAAGAGATGAGCAATTGCTTAGAGCTGGAGAAAGCAGGGGAAGACAAGGGAATGATAATTAAAGGGTACAGAATTTCTGTTTGAGGTGATGAAAATATTCTAAAACTGATTGCAGTGACAGTTGCACGTATCTGTAAATATATCAAAAAACAGTGAATTTAATGCTTTAAATGGGTGGACTGTATGGTATGTGCATTGTATTTCAATAAAACTGTTTTAAAATTTTTTAGACTTCCGGGTAAGATGGCGGAAGAGTAAGACGCGGAGATCACCTTCCTCCCCACAGATACACCAGAAATACAGCTACACGTGCAACAACTCCTACAGAACAACTACTGAACGCTGGCAGAAGACCCCAGACCTCCCAAAAGGCAAGAAACTCCCCACATACCTGGGTAGGGCAAAGCAGAGAGATTCCCGCAGAGAGGAGCGGTGCCGAGCGGCACTCACCAGCCCGAGAGGCTTGTCTGCTCCCCCGCCAGGGCGGGCGGCGCTGGAGCTGAGGCTCGGGCTTCGGTCAGAGCGCAGGGAGAGGACTGGGACTGGCGGCGAGAACTCAGCCTGAAGGGGGCTAATGTGCCACAGCTAGCCGGGAGGGAGTCCGGGAAAACTCTGGAGCTGCCGAAGAGGCAGGAGACTTTTTCTTCCCTCTTGGTTTCCTGGTGCGCGAGGAGAGGGGATTAAGAGCGCCGCGTAAAGGAGCTCCAGAGACGGGCGCGAGTCGCGGCTGAAAGCACGGAGCCCAGAGACGGGCGTGGGACGCTGGGGCTGCTGCTGCCGACGCCAAGAAGCCTGTGTGCGAGCGCAGGACACTGTCCACACCGCCCTTCTGGGAGCCTGTGCAGCCTGCCACTGCCGGGGTCCCGGGATCCAGGGGCGGCTTCCCTGGGAGAACGCACGGCGCGCCCCGGGCTGGTGCAACATCACGCCGACCTCTGCCGCTGCAGGCACGCCCCGCACTCCGTGCCCCTCCCTCCCGCCCGGCCTGAGTGAGCCAGAGTCCCCGAAGAGGCTGCTCCTTTAACCCTGTCCTGTCTGAGCGAAGAACAGACGCCCTCCGGCGACCTACACGCAGAGGCGGGGCCAAATCCAAAGCTGAGACCCAGGAGCTGTGAGAACAAAGAAGAGAAAGGGAAACCTCTCCCAGCAGCCTCAGAAGCAGCGGATTAAAGCTCCACAATCAACTTCATGTACCCTGCATCTGTGGAATACATGAATAGACAACAAATCATCCCAAATTGAGGAGCCAGGAGTCAGTGCTGTGCCTCTGAGGTGGGAGAGCCAACTTCAGGACACTGGTCCACAAGAGACCTCCCAGCTCCACATAATATCAAACGGCGAAAATCTTCCAGAGATCTCCATCTCAACACCAGCACCCAGCTTCACTCAACGACCAGCAAGCTACAGTGCTGGACACCCTATGCCAAACAACTAGCAAGACAGGAACACAACACCACCCATTAGCAGAGAGGCTGCCTCAAATCATAAAAAGTCCGCAAACACCCCAAAACACACCACCAGACGTGGACCTGCCCACCAGAAAGACAAGATCCAGCCTCATCCACCAGAACACAGGCAGTAGTCCCCTCCACCAAGAAGCCTACACAACCCACTAAACCAATCTTAGCCACTGGGGACAGACACCAAAAACAACAGGAACTACGAACCTGCAGCCTGCAAAGAAGAGACCCCAAACACAGTAACATAAGCAAAATGAGAAGACAGAAAAACACACAGCAGGAGAAGGAGCAAGATAAAAACCCACCAGACCTAACAAATGAAGAGGTAATAGGCAGTCTATCTGAAAAAGAATTCAGAATAATGATGGTAAAGATGATCCAAAATCTTGGAAATAGAATAGACAAAATGCAAGAAACAGTTAACAAGGACCTAGAAGAACTAAAGACGAATCAAGCATCGATTAAAAACACAATAAATGAAATAAAAAATACTCTAGATGGGATCAATAGCAGAATAACTGAGGCAGAAGATCGGATAAGTGAGGTGGAAGATAAAATAGTGGAAATAACTGCTGCACAGCAAAATAAAGAAAAAAGAATGAAAAGAACAGAGGACAGTCTCAGAGACCTCTGGGACAACATTAAACGCACCAACATTCGAATTATAGGGGTTCCAGAAGAAGAAGAGAAAAAGAAAGGGACTGAGAAAATATTTGAAGAGATTATAGTTGAAAACTTCCCTAATATGGGAAAGGAAATAGTTAATCAAGTCCAGGAGGCACAGAGAGTCCCATACAGAATAAATCCAAGGAGAAATACACCAAGACACATATTAATCAAACTGTCAAAAATTAAACACAAAGAAATCATATTAAAAGCATCAAGGCAAAAACAACAAATAACACACAAGGGAATCCCCATCAGGATAACAGCTGATCTCTCAGCAGAAACTCTACAAGCCAGAAGGGAGTGGCAGGACATACTTAAAGTGATGAAGGAGAAAAACCTGCAACCAAGATTACTCTACCCAGCAAGGATCTCATTCAGATTTGATGGAGAAATTAAAACCTTTACAGACAAGCAAAAGCTGAGAGAGTTCAGCACCACCAAACCAGCTTTACAACAAATGCTAAAGGAACTTCTCTAGGCAAGAAACACAACAGAAGGAAAAGAACTACAATAACGAACCCGAAACAATTAAGAAAATGGGAATAGGAACATACATATCAATAATTACCTTAAATGTAAATGGACTAAATGCTCCCACCAAAAGACACAGACTGGCTGAATGGATACAAAAACAAGACCCATATATATGCTGTCTACAAGAGACCCACTTCAGACCTAGAGATACATACAGACTGAAAGTAAGGGGATGGAAAAAGATATTCCATGCAAATGGAAACCAAAAGAAAGCTGGAGTAGCAATTCTCATATCAGACAAAATAGACTTTAAAATAAAGACTACTAGAAGAGACAAAGAAGGACACTACATAATGATCAAGGGATCAATCCAAGAAGAAGATATAACAATTGTAAATATTTATACACCAAACATAGGAGCACCTCAATACATAAGGGAAATATTAACAGCCATAAAAGGAGAAATCGACAGTAACACAATCATAGTAGGGGACTTTAACACCCCACTTTCACCAATGGACAGGTCATCCAAAATGAAAATAAATAAGGAAACACAAGCTTTAAATGATACATTAAACAAGATGGACTTAATTGATATTTATAGGACATTCCATCCAAAAACAACAGAATACACATTTTTCTCAAGTGCTCATGGAACATTCTCCAGGATAGATCATATCTTGGGTCACAAATCAAGCCTTGGTAAATTTAAGAAAATTGAAATTGTATCAAGTATCTTTTCCGACCACAATGCTATGAGACTAGATATCAATTACAGGAAAAAAGCTGTAAAACATACAAACACATGGAGGCTAAACAATACACTACTTAATAACGAAGTGATCACTGAAGAAATCAAAGAGGAAATTAAAAAATACCTAGAAACAAATGACAATGGAGACACGACGACCCAAAACCTATGGGATGCAGCAAAAGCAGTTCTAAGAGGGAAGTTTATGGCAATACAATCACACCTTAAGAAACAGGAAATATCTCGAATAAACAACCTAACCTTGCACCTAAAGCAATTAGAGAAAGAAGAACAAAAACATCCCAAAGTTAGCAGAAGGAAAGAAATCATAAAAATCAGATCAGAAATAAATGAAAAAGAAATGAAGGAAACGATAGCAAAGATCAATAAAACTAAAAGCTGGTTCTTTGAGAAGATAAACAAAATTGATAAACCATTAGCCAGACTCATCAAGAAAAAAAGGGAGAAGACTCAAATCAATAGAATTAGAAATGAAAAAGGAGAAGTAACAACTGACACTGCAGAAATACAAAAGATCATGAGAGATTACTATAAGCAACTCTATGCCAATAAAATGGACAACCTGGAAGAAATGGACAAATTCTTAGAAATGCACAGCCTGCCAAGACTGACTCAGGAAGAAATAGAAAATATGAATAGACCAATCACAAGCACTGAAATTGAAACTGTGATTAAAAATCTTCCAACAAACAAAAGCCCAGGACCAGATGGCTTCACAGGCGAATTCTATCAAGCATTTAGAGAAGAGCTAACACCTATCCTTCTCAAACTCTTCCAAAATATAGCAGAGGGAGGAACACTCCCAAACTCATTCTACGAGGCCACCATCACCTTGATACCAAAACCAGACAAGGATGTCACAAAGAAAGAAAACTACAGGCCAATATCACTGATGAACATAGATGCAAAAATCCTCAACAAAATACTAGCAAACAGAATCCAACAGCACATTAAAAGGATCATACACCATGATCAAGTGGGGTTTATTCCAGGAATGCAAGGATTCTTCAATATACGCAAATCAATCAATGTGATACACCATATTAACAAGCTGAAGGAGAAAAACCATATGATCATCTCAATAGATGCAGAGAAAGCTTTTGACAAAATTCAACACCCATTTATGATAAAAACCCTGCAGAAAGTAGGCATAGAGGGAACTTTCCTCAACATAATAAAGGCCATATATGACAAACCCACAGCCAGCATCGTCCTCAATGGTGAAAAACTGAAACCATTTCCACTAAGATCAGGAACAAGACAAGGTTGCCCACTCTCACCACTCTTATTCAACATAGTTTTGGAAGTTTTAGCCACAGCAATCAGAGAAGAAAAGGAAATAAAAGGAATCCAAATGGGAAAAGAAGAAGTAAAGCTGTCACTGTTTGCAGATGACATGATACTATACATAGAGAATCCTAAAGATGCTACCAGAAAACTACTAGAGCTAATCAATGAATTTGGTAAAGTTGCAGGATACAAAATTAATGCACAGAAATCTCTGACATTCCTATATACTAATGATGAAAAATCTGAAAGTGAAATCAAGGAAACACTCCCATTTACCATTGCAACAAAAAGAATAAAATATCTAGGAATAAACCTACCTAAGGAGACAAAAGACCTGTATGCAGAAAATTATAAGACACTGATGAAAGAAATTAAAGATGATACAAATAGATGGAGAGATGTACCATGTTCTTGGATTGGAAGAATCAACATTGTGAAAATGACTCTACTACCCAAAGCAATCTACAGATTCAATGCAATACCTATCAAACTACCAATGGCATTTTTCACAGAACTAGAACAAAAAATTTCACAATTTGTATGGAAACACAAAAGACCCCGAATAGCCAAAGCAATCTTGAGAACGAAAAATGGAGCTGGAGGAATCAGGCTCCCTGACTTCAGACTATACTACAAAGCTACAGTAATCAAGACAGTATGGTACTGGCACAAAAAC
This sequence comes from Mesoplodon densirostris, assembly GCF_025265405.1. Classification (NCBI taxonomy): domain Eukaryota; kingdom Metazoa; phylum Chordata; class Mammalia; order Artiodactyla; family Ziphiidae; genus Mesoplodon; species Mesoplodon densirostris. The sequence goes on along the minus strand of NC_082665.1, from coordinate 83,592,996 downwards.
AGAAAGATAGATCAATGGAACAGGATAGAAAGCCCAGAGATAAACCCACGGACATATGGTCACCTTATCTTTGATAAAGGAGGCAGGAATGTACAGTGGAGAAAGGACAGTCTCTTCAATAAGTGGTGCTGGGAAAACTGGACAGGGACATGTAAAAGTATGAGATTAGATCACTCCCTAACACCATACACAAAAATTAGCTCAAAATGGATTAAAGACCTAAATGTAAGGCCAGACACTATCAAACTCCTAGAGGAAAACATAGGCAGAACACTCTATGACATAAATCACAGCAAGATCCTTTTTGACCCATCTCCTAGAGAAATGGAAATAAAGACAAAAATAAACACATGGGACCTAATGAAACTTAAAAGCTTTTGCACAGCAAAGGAAACCATAAACAAGACCAAAAGACAACCCTCAGAATGGGAGAAAATATTTGCAAATGAAGCAACTGACAAAGGATTAATCTCCAAAATTTATAAGCAGCTCATGCAGCTCAATAGCAAAAAAACAAACAACCCAATCCAAAAATGGGCAGAAGACCTAAATAGACATTTCTCCACAGAAGATATACAGACAGCCAACAAACACATGAAAGGATGCTCAACATCTTTACTCATTAGAGAAATGCAAATCAAAACTACAATGAGATATCATCTCACACCAGTCAGAATGGCCATCATCAAAAAATCTAGAAACAATAAATGCTGGAGAGGGTGTGGAAAAAAGGGAACACTCTTGCACTGCTGGTGGGAATGTGAATTGGTACAGCCACTATGGAGAACAGTATGGAGGTTCCTTAAAAAACTACAAATAGAACTACCATATGACCCAGCAATCCCACTACTGGGCATATACCCTGAGAAAACCATAATTCAAAAAGAGACATGTACCAAAATGTTCATAGCAGCCCTATTTACAATAGCCCGGAGATGGAAACAACCTAAGTGTCCATCATCGGATGAATGGATAAAGAAGATGTGGCACATATATACAATGGAATATTACTCAGCCATAAAAAGAAATGAAATTGAGCTATTTGTAATGAGGTGGATGGACCTAGAGTCTGTCATACAGAGTGAAGTAAGTCAGAAAGAGAAAGACAAATACTGTATGCTGACACATATATATGGAATTTAAAAAAAATGTCATCAAGAACATAGGGGTAAGACAGGAATAAAGACACAGACCTACTAGAGCATGGACTTGAGGATATGGGGAGGGGGAAGGGTAAGCTGTGACAAAGTGAAAGAGCGGCATGGACATATATACACTACCAAACGTAAGGTAGATAGCTAGTGGGAAGCAGCCGCATAGCACAGGGAGATCAGCTCGGTTCTTTGTGACCGCCTGGAGGGGTGGGATAGGGAGGGTGGGAGGGAGACGCAAAAGGGAGGGGATATGGGAACATATGTATATGTATAACTGATTAAATTTGTAAAATTAAAAAAAAAAAAAAAAAAAAAATGATTAATTTACCCCTGAAAAAAAAAAAAAAAAAAAAAAATTTTTTAATAAACAAGTGGGACTATAACAAACTAAAAAGCTTTTGCACAGCAAAGGAAACTGTCCACAAAATGAAAAGGCAGCCTATTGAATTGGAGAAGATATTTCTAAACAGTATATCTAATAAGAGGCTAATATCCAAAATATATAGGGAACTCACACAGTTCAACATCAAAAAAACAAACAATCCAATTAAAAAATTGGGAGGGGATCTGAATAGACATTTTTTCAAAGAAGACATATACATGGCCAACAGATACATGAAAAGAATCTCAACATCAATAATCACCAGTGATACAAATCAAACCCACAATGAAGTATCACCTCACATCTTTTAGAATGGTTATCATCAAAAGGACAACAAATAACAAATGTTGGCGAGGACGTGGAGAAAAGGGAACCTTGTGCACTGATGGTGGGAATGTAAACCAGTGCAGCCACTGTGGAAAACAGTATGGAGATTCCTCTAAAATTAAAAATAGAGCTACCATATGATCCAGCAATCCCATCCTGGACATATATCCAGAGAAAACCATAAGTTGAAAAGATATAAACACCCCAATGTTCATTGCAGTACTATTCACAATAGCCAGGACATGGAAGCAACCTAAATGTCCATCAACAGAGGAATGGATAAAGAAGATGTGGTACACATATACAATGGAACATTACTCAGCCATAAAAAAGAACAAGATAATGCCATTTGCAGCAACATGGATGGACTTAGAGATTCTCATACTGAGTGAAGTAAGTCAGACAGAGAAAGACAAGTATCATATACCACTTATATATGGAATCTACAGATGTAGAAAATAAACTTATGGTTACTGGGGGGTAAGGGGGGAGGGATAAATTGGAAGATTGGGATTGACACATGCACACTACTACATATAAAGTAGATAACTAATAAGGACCTACTGTATAGCACAGAGAACTCTACTCAATACTCTGTAATGGCCTATATGGGAAAAGAATCTAAAAAAGAGTGGATAAATGTATTTCTATAACAGATTCACTTTGCTATACACCTGAAACTAACATGACATTGTAAATCAATTATATCCCAATAAAAATTTTTTTTAAAAGTTGTGCAGTGCCCAACAGGCAGGCACATATATCCATTAGTAAGTAATTATGGTTATGTAAGAATAAAATTTCAGAGAGCAGAAAATAAAAAATTAAAAAATAAATTAAAAATAAGAATAGAACTACCATATGATCCTGCAATTCCACTCCTGGGCATTTACCCAAAGAAAACAAAAAACACTAATTCAAAAAGGTATATGCACTCCAATGTCCACTGCAGCATTATTTCCAATAGCCAAGATATGGAAGCAACTTAAGTGTCCATAGATAGACAAATGGATAAAGAAGATGAATACTACTAAGCCATAAAAAGATTGAATTGAATACTACTAAGCCATAAAAAAAATCTTGCCATTTGCAACAACATGGATGTATCTAGAGGGTACTATGCTAAGTGAAATAAATCAGACAAAGAAAGAAAAATACTGTATGATTTCATTTACATGTGAAATAGTTCAAAAAAAAAATTTTTTTTAAATAAAAGGACCAAGAAGGCTAAAATGCTCCATCACTTAATAGGTTTCTTAAAACTAAAAATAAATAAATAATAATTGTTATTTTAATCTAATTAAGCTAATAAGTTTTATTAATAATTCTATTATGTTAATTATGTTATTAATTTTTTCATTCTCTCCTCTTTTTCTTCCCATCAGCCTCTCAACTGGCTATTATTGCAGTGATACTTCAGCACCTTGAGAACAAATTAAAACTACTATTTTCCAACATTTTATGCCATGACAGGCTTCCTGTTTTAACTCTGTCCATTTGTTCTTTTTCTGCATAGTCTGGATTACTTCAGTAACTAATAAAATACATTTTTAAAAAGAGTTTTCCAATTAAGGCTAACCTGGACACAGCAGGTCTTTACATAGAAACCATAATATTCAGGGTTCCTTTTGAAGGCTCTCAGGCAATGCCTACTGATTGCCAAGCCCTGAGCTGGGCACTGAGAATGCAGGTGAGTAAAACGAGATTTCTGCTGGTAAGGATCCATCATCAAAGTTCCCTCCGCTGGTCAAAGGCAGATGCTTAGGATAAAACTTTCCATCTGGGTGCCGAAATGCTACTACACTAGCAGGCAGTGGGGTATCTGCTCAATGGCCTATGGTTAATGCACATTTTTGCAGTTATCTCTGACAGGGTGACAAAGAACCCCATCTAACAGCTTCTCCTGAGAGTTTCTGTAATTAGGAGAGGTTACTGTCTGCCTGAGATGATTAAGTGAAGTTCTAGTAGGCAAGAGGAAGAGTTAAGTGACCTTGAGTTCTTTTTAATTCCAGTTGTAAAACCAACATCACCACTTTTCTGAGGGTTCAGTAGAAAACTAAGATTCCACAATGTCCATTAATTTTATAATCCCTCAACTCAAGCCTAATCATTTATTTTCATCACTTTTGCTAAGATCAACTATGGCATTGGTTTTCTTTGGCTTAGTATCTCGGGCCCTCTGAGAAAAATTAACCTATTAAATATAGAATTTGCAATGTTCACCCAACGTTTACACACACCACTTGCCCAATGTGCTGACAGAATGGGGACACAAAGAAGGAAAATCCTTCCCCTCACACAGCTCATCTTCTCCCCACCCACGTGTTGGGCTAACTCTGGAACAAGCCCAAGAATGGTCTTTCACTCCCTAAGGAGGGATGAACTGGCTCCTGAGGAACTCCAAGTGGTACCCCTGGAGAGCAGGTTATCGCCTCCTCTCCTGCTATAATGATAGGTGTATAGTAAAAAATTTAACCTTGCTCAAAAAGAGGTTAAAAGAGGTTTGCCCTTTGCCCTTGGATTCTGGGATATAATCTCTAAGTCCTTAGAATGTCATGTCTCATAGGAGTATCTTTGTTTGCCTTGGCCTTGGGTCACACAGGATAGCCCAACAATGCAATTTTGAGTAAGTGCTGGCCACACCAGATAGCCACAGGGTGGAGGCTGGCCACATTAGGTATTAACACTACGCTTTAGGATTGGGGCTTTGGTATCAGCAGTGCTAGTCAACCTCCAGAAGGGCTGAAGATCAGAGACTGAGATCAACCCTGTGAGCAATCAATCACACCTGCATAATGGACGCCCCTGAAAACTCTGAATGCCGAGACTCATGTGAGCTTCCCTACTCCATGTGTATTGTCACACGTGGATGCCAGAAGAATAATGCTACCCTGACTCCATGGAGAGAGGATGACTCAAGTTCCACGTTGGGTTCTTTTCCTGGACGCTGCCCCCCCTGTGCATCTTTTCCCTTGTCTGATTTTAATCTGTAACCTTCCCTGTAATAAACCATAAATGCAAGTATGGTTTCAGTGGGTTCTATGAGTCCCTTTAGAAAGGTATCAAACATGAGGGTGGTTTTGGAACTCCCTGCAAACTCACAGTTAATTCCAGAAGTAAGAGTGGTCTTGTGTGGACTGTGTTCCCTCTAACTTTGCAGTTGGCTAATTTACACAGCACGTCAGGGCATGGTCTGAGATATCAATGGATTTGAATTAGGTAGACGTGACCTATATCCTATCCTTCCCAGCACTGAGTGTCCCCCTTTCCTCTCTGCTTTTCCTACCCTCTTGCTTAATTCTTTCCTATTTATTCTTCCACTTCCAACTTCACTGCCATCTTTCTCCTCCCCCCTTATCAAAACCTACTCTGGGAAAGACAAGGGGAATCTGTTTATATGAATGTGTATAAATTGATACCAGCTCGCAGAATATAAATGGGCCAACTAGTCAGGCCAGGTGGTATAAACAATAGTTACCCTCACCCCCAAGACTTTCGTATTTTAATTGATAGGCAGCAAATAGCACCCAACTGCTTAGGTTTGAATCCTGCTTTGCCAGCTACTTGCTGTGTGATCTTGGGCAAGTTAGTTAACATCTCCTCCAAGACTCAGCTTCCCTATTTTAAATGGGGAACTAATATTAGTACCTACCTCCTAGGGTTATTGTTAGAATTAAGTAATTTAATATATTTAAATACTTTAAATAGTGCTTGACACATAATAAGCACATAATAAACAGACGATATTGCCACCATTTTTAACCAAAATCTTATTTCAAGGCAGTTTCTCATTTTCTCATTCATGGAACTTCTGAATCAGAATCACTTCAGATTTAACCCATTGATCAACCTTGGCATCACTAAAAATGGAATAATAGAACACTGCATGTCTCTTTATATGATAAAATATATGATACAATAAGAAGTAGATGACTTCAAGTACTAAAAAATTCTTGCCAAATTTTTAAAAATTGAAACTCAGTCTAAATCAAGCCTCTGTATCTAAAATCTAACTCCCATTTATAGACAACACAGGGGTTAGAACAAATTCTACAACACCAAGGGGTGGACTCAGCCAAATCCAGAACGTGGGACATTCTTATAGCCTTGCTACTCAAAGTATGGCCCCCTGTCTCCCCAGCCCTCAGCAGCTTCAGCATCACCTGAAATATGGTTAGAAATGTAGAATCTCAGACCTAACTCAGATCTGCTGAGTCAGCATCAGCATTTAAACAAGATCCACAGGTGATTCACATGCACATTAAATTTGGGGAAGGTCTCTAATAAATCAATGTCTTAAAAAACTGGGGGCGGGGGCTTCCCTGGTGGCGCAGTGGTTGAAAGTCCGCCTGCCGATGCTGGGGACACGGGTTCATGCCCTGGTCCGGGAAGATCCCACATGCCGCAGAGCAGCTAGGCCCGTGAGCCATGGCTGCTGAGCCTGCGTGTCCGGAGCCTGTGCTCCGCAACGGGAGAGGCCACAACAGTGAGAGACCTGCGTACAGCAAAAAACAAACAAACAAACAAACAAACTGGGGAGTCACACAGAATAAACAGATTTATAACAAAGAACATCCAACTGCAATGTAAAACCCTAGTTTGAATAGATTTAAACAAGCCAACCATAGAAAGGCATTTTTGACATAGAAAAATTTGAAAATGGATTGAGTATTAATTGATATTATAGAAATACTAATTTTGTTGGGTATGACATGCCATAGTCATAGGTACAAACAAAAACAGTTGTTGGAGATGAACAGTTAAATATTTACTCATGAAATAACCTGCTGTCTGGATTGGTTTTAAGATATATAGGGGGAAAATTTTTTAATGGGTACATAAATGAAATGAAAAATAATGATAATTGATGGAAGTGGGTGATGGATGCATGGAAGTTCATTACTCAACTTATTTTTGTGGCTACTTGAATTTTTCTATAATAATAAAAATTTTAATAAATAAACATTCTATTAAAAAATAATCACCTGGAATGTCCATTTAAAAGTCAGATTTCTGGGCTCCCCCACTCAAAATTACTTAATCCAAATGGCAAGCGTGAGCCCAGGCATGTGAGATTCTAAGATGCCAGGATTCTAAATAAGGGCAGAACCCACAATGACACCACCACCCCCCCGCCCCGGCAACTGCCTACACTTTTTAGTAAAAGACCTTAGTGCAATCTATGAATCTCAGCTTCCCAAGGCCCACAAAACCATCTTTACGTGAATTACAAATCCGGTCTCCCTCACTTCATTTGATAAATGTTGATTTTGAAGCGGCAGAGGACAGAAACAAAGAAAGAAGAAAGGAAAGAAATGGAAGGGAAAAGAAAAAACAGAAAAACGAAAACAGCTATAGGGCTTCCCTGGTGGCGCAGTGGTTGAGAGTCCACCTGCCGATACAGGGGACATGGGTTCGTGCCCCGGTCCGGGAAGATCCCAAATGCCGCGGAGCGGCTGGGCCCATGAGCCATGTCCGCTGAGCCTGCGTGTCTGGAGCCTGTGCTCCGCAATGGGAGAGGCCACAACAGTGAGAGGCCCGCGTACTGCAAAAAAATAAAAAATAAGAAAACAGCAATACCTCTTTCTCTACCCCTAGGCTTCGTACCCACCACCACCAATGATGGCCCTTAGTTGACTACATGTCTGCCTTCACCCTAACATTGACAGCACCTGGCCCCCAGCCATCAAAAGGAGAAATCAACAGCAGAGGGAAGGCTGGGGATAAGTCTGTCAGGCAAGTTTAGGAGTTACTGCAATGGAAGAGGATGGCTTACTGCCTTTAAAAATAGACTCTAGAGGCATCTCTCACGCCACCCAGATTCAAATGTCTAGGTAAATACCCTAAATGAAATTTCAGCCAGAATTCTAAATGAAATTCCAAGCACATGATTTACAACTTTAATGTGATGCCTATTGCCTTTAATTAAATGAAATGTCCTTTTTGAAATCACAGTTACAGACACTTGCCATTTTCAAAATGCCCTCAGGTAACTCCCAACATTTGTGCCCTTCAAGTGAGCAGTTCATTTTCACTCTCGCATACATAATAACTCACCTAGGCCATTGCTGGCTGTACCCATTAGCAGACGAGATTTACAGAAGCTTCACCACAGTAAATACATCAGGTCAAGCCTGCAAGGCTCCAAGATGGTTTCAAGACAGAAACTGTGTAGATAAAGTGAGACCTGAAAGGATAAATATCCTCCCAGGTGATATCCAAAAAGGGTAAAAGTTTAATGTTTGTACGTCTTTCCTGGTAAATTTTAACCTTTTTAGCATTACTTCTAAATGGATTACTTAAATCTTAAAACTATTTTTGGATTTAAACTTACTCTCTTGACCAACATGGCAGGACAAGGGATAACTCTAATCCATTTTTTTAATGATTTTTTAAATTTATTTGACAGCAAGAGGAAAACAAAGGAAAAAGTGAAGCCAACTCCTCATTTTTCAGGAAAGTGAGCAGACAAGCATGGCAGGAGTTCATCACTCTGCGAGCACCAGGCCTTGTCACCTGTTTCCATCAATTCATTTTCATTCATCACCTGAGCCAAGCCAAGAGGATAAGAAATGCCGATTAGACTTTGCTTTTCCCTCTAAGGCCTCCACAATTCTGAAGCCTCCATCTTACTCAACAACTTTAATTTATCTTCCCTTCTTTTTCTTCATCTCTCTGTTGACATACAAGTATTGACTAACTAGACAGGCTGGGAGGAATGAGAGGACGCAGAGCCTTTCCAGCTAAACACGTGGTTCATTTGCTAGATGACAGCTGCTCACAAGCTTCTCGGGGTGAACCCAAGTTGGCAGGACGACCGCAAATTTATTGTGAGGCTAAGGAATGCTATTAACATCTAGACTGATTTAGAGGGAGGGCAGGAATGGGTGCCTCTGTGAGATTTAGGTAATAGTTTCCCATTTCCTGGAAGGTCAAGACCCAACTCCCTAGCACATCTTACACAGCTGATCACAATCTGGCTCTTCCCAAGCCACCCTGCCTCAGCGCCCACCATTCCCCCACAGAATCCACCCCAGGTTGCCTAAAGCTCTTTCCTCTGAGGCTCCATGTAAGTCTTTTTTCCACCTGGAATTCTCTCTCAATATCCCACACATCTGCCAAGACCCAGCTCCAACGTCATTCCCCCAGGGAAGGCTGCACTCACCTCTGGCTCCCTCCTCTTTGCCCTCATGGACTTTTCCATCTGCCTCCACTAAAGCTCACTGGCTTCTTACCATAATTATTTGTGTCTAAGTGTGTGATTATCAATGTACTAATCTGATTTAATATGGAAATGGAAATGTCCTGTCTTCTCTTTTGCTGCAGTAGAAGAATGAAAGGAAATATAGTCCCTTTGAATGTTTGATTCCTGACCTCGGGAAGTTTTAGGAAAAAATCGGAGGGTAGAAGATGTCTTGCCAATAAGTTCTGCTATGGAAGAAGAGAATAGAGGAGAATTTGTATGGCAGAGGGAAGGGCAGGACTCAAGAGGACTAGGTGAAAGGGGAGCAACTGGGGCAAAGGAGATGGAAAGAGCTGGGGTCTCTGAGGCCTGAGAACAATGGAAGTCATGTTGGAACTGAGTCACTGCCCAAGGACAGCTCAACTTGCATCTTCAAGGAGAGCCTCCCATGTCCTGCACCCAAGGTCCATACCATCTGATGCCTCTTCTGCACCAGAGAGGATGTCCTTTTCCTCTCCGCTCCTTCTCCTCACCTCACCCTCAACTGCCCAGTACCCCCATACCAGCAGACATTACTTGGTTCTCATCCCATCAAACCTCCCCACACTCCAGAAAATCCATAAGGCCATAGGGGCAGGGGGTCTTGAACAGGCAGTAATGCAGAAAGCCCACACTTTTCCTAGGAAGTGGGGAGAGTGCATTAACTGAGCAAACTAGAGACATATGTAAGTAGCACTGCAGTTGGTGACAGCTCTGTATTTCCGGCCATCTCCCTAACTTGACTGTAAGCTCAAGGACCAGGTCCCATTCATCATTGTTGCCTAGGAACAATGTAATCTGGAATGTAATAAGTTCATAGTAAATGTTAGTTTTATGAATATCTAAAAGCAAATTGCTTGTTCTTTCCGTAAAAATATGATCTTTTTGTAGTAGGAGAAAGTTTTCAAAAATTTCCTACTACCACTCTGTTGTTGTTTTTTTTTTTACTAAACATTTATCAATATTTATTGGAGCATCTACCATATGCAAAGTATTATGACAGGTAGAGAGGAGGGGAGGGGTGCTACAAGAATGAATAAATAGAAGATGACATTTAATGTGAGGTGATTCAAAATATAAAAGTAATCATTTATATAGAAGCCATCATTCATAGCCAAAATGTTAAAATGTTAACATAATCTCATTTCAATCCTAAATTAGTATGTATCATCATTTTGTAATGGGCACTGAAAAGTGAAGTTTTTAACAGACATCCCCATAAGTCTCTCCCAGTAGTATCCTAGGCTGTGTACTGTGGAAAAGACTTTGACACCACCAACTCCGGGCTCATAAACATCAAGGGAAGAAGGCTCAACATCAGCATATTATACGTGAGTAAAGTACTGTTACCTGTAATCTGCATTGGAGTGCAGAATTCATGATTAGCATTTAAGTACTAGGAGGAGAATTATGAAGGCTTCTGCTGGTTTTCTTCAAATACAGGATTTAACTTTGTGTCCTAGCAATTTAAAACAACTAACATGTCAAGCTGGGATATTAGAAGTGATCAAATAGATCAAATATATCAGTAAGTAATGAACCTATGGCTGAAATTTAAGAGCAGGGTTCAAAGGTGCATACAGTTGAAGGTCTTAAGTTTATCTCAGGCTGACTCAGGAGGATTCATCTCTTCCCTGCTTTCTTTTACCCTAATTTTTCTCCCTCTCTCTTTTTTTTGGGGGGGGTACAGTTGTTTTTCAATGTTGTGTTGTTTCTACTGTACAGCGAAGTGGAGTTCCCTGTGCTATACAGCAGGTTCTCATTAGTTATCTATTTTATACACATTAGTGTATATATGTCAATCCCAATCTCCCAGTTCCTCCCACCCCCTGCTTTCCCCCCTTGGTGTCCACACATTTGTTCTCTACCTCTGTGTCTCTATTTCTGTGGACAAGGCCTTTTTAAGGTGGTTGTAAATGGGCAGTGTACTTAGATGGTGCACACCTTTGGAGCAGGTTAAAGCTTAGTTTGCAGACACCAGAACTACCAGTTGATTGACACACAGAAATTCAGTTATTCAAATAAAAACGTCAGTTGATCATCAGTTAATATCAAGTTCACAAAGCAGCTGGCTGAGTTTTAAACTCTTTCACTTTCCAACTAGGAACTTTGCAGAAGCAATCATTGCAATAATCAGTGAATCAGGTTGTTGAAAGGACTAAGTACCAGACAGGCTGCAGTTCAAAGCATCTAAACTGAAAATTTTACCATTAGGGAACTAGAGTAAAGCAGAATCACACTTCTCTCTATAATGACTGAAATCCCACCTCAGAAACAATCAATCAATGGTCATGACATGAAACAAAGTAAGCACAAGCCATTGCACAAGAGATTATGGAGTAGATTCTAGCACTTCTAAAATAACGAACACTTATAAAGGAGTTAAACTCAAATATGTTGCAGCATTGGAGTTTTAATCTTAGACAAGGTCTTAGACAAACCCAGGGCCACCATGCAAACTCTGATGGGGGCATCATTCACTTTCATCTGTAAAAACCATATACTGAATTGTGATCTATAAATCTCCTGTAACCAATGCTGGACAAAAATGGCACTTATTTTATGCTGTATTTCTTTTCTCTAAAAGGGGAATTACAATTTCTGAGTCTACATAAGGATTATCTGGAGCACTTATTAACATTAAATGCACATCTCCTCCCCCTGGAGACTGGGATTCAGTAAGTTTGAAGTGGGGTTCAAGGAGCTTTATTTCTTTTTTTTTTTTAACTTTCCATTTTGAAATAATTTTAGACTTACCAGAAAGTTATGAAAATAACACGCCCAGATGTCCTAATATTAGCATCTTAGTACAATTATCAAAACCAAAAAATTAACATTTATAAGATGCTCTTAATCAATTGCAGTGGGTTGAGTTGTGGCCCCAAAAAGGTATCTCTTGAGTCTGAAGTCCCAGAACCTGTGAATGTGACCTTATTTGGAAAAATGGTCTTTACAGCTGTAATTAAGTAAGGAATCTCTAGATGAGATCATCTTGGATTAACCAGGTAGACTCTAAATTCAATGACAAGAGTTTTATAAGAAAAGAAAACACAGAGAGAAGAGGAGAAACACAGGAGAGAAGCCCTGTACAGATGGAGGCAGAGATTTGAGTTTTATTACCACAAGTCAAGGAACACCTGAATCCACCAGAAGCTGGAAGAAGCAAGGTAGGATCCTCTCCTAGAGTCTTCAGGAAGCAATCAACCCTGCCAACACTCTGATTTAAGACTTCTGACCTCCAGAACTGTGAAGGAATAAATTTTTGTTGTTTTAAGACACCCGGTTGTAGTACCTTATTACAGCAACTCTTGGAAACAAATATATCCAGGTAACGATAATAAATGAAATAAATATTGTCTCTCATTTCTGAGTGTAATCACCTCTGCTTACTCTCAATAAAGGACTGGTGAATTGCAAAACTATTTTTAACCTTGGCTTAATGTCCTACAACTTTACTCTCTTTCTTTCTGTCTTAAACTTACTATTTCTTAAATAGCCTTTTATAAATCTGAAATTTCTAAATTCCATGGAGGAGGGTTTCAAAGATAATTGATCAAGGAGGATTCAGTATTCTTCATAAGTAAATTTATTGAGTACAGGCACCATATTTTGTGATTATTAAGCTCTGACATGAAAAATGAAGCTTAATTGCTACTGCCAAGGAACTAGGAAAAGCTTTTTACATAAACAGTAACACAGATGGATTTTCATATGTTAAATAATTTAAGAGATTTTAAATGTGCATGGCATTCTCAACATCTCCCTACTGGATATTAAAGTAATGTAATATTTTACACAATGACTTAACTTTTGCATTGTATAAACAACAGGTGAAGAGTAGATCTTAAGCTTGATATTTTGGAACTGTTTTGACATATAATCCACAAATGGGAAACTTGGAATATACTCACTAAATGATCCAAAATATATTGATATTGGAATTTCTGGGGATTGGTATCCAATTTTGACATTTCAGTGTATGATTAGCAATGTGTTTCAATGTCATTTGATTCAGATTAACATTTCGAGCAAAGAAATGAAGTTACCTGATTCTCTTTAAGATATCTCTTGAATCTATCACTTTGCCCCCAACTCTAAATAGTTAGATGGGTTTTGTTCAAGTAAAATCTTTTTAAATTTTCTATGAAACATAAGAATATGTATTTTATCCCTACCAAGAAAATAAGCACTAATCTTAGGTGCTTATTAATTATTTAATTCCATAGGCCTAGGAATTAAAATAAACCATTCTTCATCAAAGTAAACATTTTAGTGGAACTGAAAGGGGCTGTGAGCCCCTTTCAAAAGCTAAGGAATAAGTACCATATTCCTTATATGAATGGAGTCCATTGGCATTTGCCTAATGCTGCCAAGTACGGAAAGATTCTGTTGAATGATTCTGGCAGGTCTGAACACAATATGCCTTCAACCTTTCCTCCCACTGTGAAAAATCTTCCAATATGATTGGCTCTTAATGATTTTCCTTACATTCTGAAGGGGTAAATAGAAATTTTCACTTTAATTGCTCTTTATCTCTCATAACATGAGAAATCTAACCAGCAACTCTGTCAATGCCAAGTAGACTTGCTTTCATTATGAAGTGAAACTGATTTCCCCACACTTCTCCTGACACAGCTCAACAGACTGAATGTGTGGTAGTTAATATAGTCCTATCTGTCTCAAGATCTGCATCACAAGTACTAACAAACATAACATAACCAATAAACAAGTTTGCTTTTAAAAATAAAATGTAACTTTCCCTTCTCAATAAATATATTCTGCAGCTGCTTAGAAAATATGAGAAATTGAATCTGAAAAACAATCCAGATATGTTTCTAAATATTAAAGAAAGGATATACTTCCATACTCATGAATAGGAAGACTCAACTTGTCAAAATGTCAATTCTTCCCAACTTGACCTATAGATTCAATACAATGCCAATCAATATCCCAGCAAGTTATTTTGTGGATATTGACAAACTGATTCTAAAGTTTATATAAAAAGGCAAAAACCCAGAATAGCCAACACAATATTGAAGAAGAACAAAGATGGAAGACTGGCACTACCTGACTTCACGACTTACTATAAAGTTATAGTAATCATGACAGTGTGGAACTGGTGAAATAATAGAGGAATAGATCAATGGAATGCAACAGAGAGCCCAATATAGATCTCCATAAATATAATCAACAAAGGAGCAGAGGCAATACAATGGAGCAAAGGTAATCTTTTCAACAAATGGTGCTGGAACAACTGGACATCCACATTCAAAATAATTAACCTAGACACAGATCTCACACCCTTCACAGAAATTAACTCAAAATGAATCACAAACCTAAATGTAAAATACAAAACTATAAAACTCCTAGAAGAGAACATAGGAAAAAACCTAGATGATCTTGGGTATAGTGATAACTTTTAGATACAACACCAAGGCAGGATCCATGAAATAAATAATTGATAAGATGGATTTCATTAAAAGTAAAAACTTCTGCACTGAGAATGATAATGTCAAGAGACAAGAAGATAAGCCACAGACTGAGAGAATACAATTGCAAAATATATATCTGATAAAGGACTGTTATCCAAAATATACAAGGAACTCTTAAAACTCAACAATAAGAAAACAAAAAAACCCAATTAAAAACTAGGCCAAAAAAAAATGGTACTGAAGAACCTAGGGGCAGGACAGGAATAAAGACGCAGACATAGAGAATGGAGTTGAGGACACGGGGAGGGGGAAGGGTAAGCTGGGACGAAGTGAGAGAGTGGCACTGACATATATACACTACCAAATGTAAAATGGATGGCTAGTGGGAAGTAGCCACATAGCACAGGGAGATCAGCTCGGTGCTTTGTGACCACCTAAAGGGGTGGGATAAGGAGGATGGGAGGGAGATGCAAGAGGGAGGGGATATGGGGATATATGTATATGTATAGCTGATTCACTTTGTTATACAGCAGAAACTGAGGGAGGGGATATGGGGATACATGTATACATATAGCTGATTCACTTTGTTATACAGCAGAAACTGAGGGAGGGGATATGGGGATACATGTATACATATAGCTGATTCACTTTGTTATACAGCAGAAACTAACACAACATTGCAAAGCAATTATACTCCAATAAAGATGTTTAAAAAAAAACTAGGTCAAAGGCTTTGACACCTCACCAAAGACAATATACAGATGGCAAATAAGCATATAAAAATGTGCTCCACATCATATGTCATCAGGGAAATGCAAATTAAAACAATACTACTACATACCTATTAGAGTGGTCAAAATCCAGAACACTGACAACACCAAATGCTGACAAGCATGTGTAGCAACAGGAACTCTCTCGTTGCTGTGGGAATGCAAAATGCTACAGCCACTTTGGAAGACAGTTTGGTGATTTCTTACAAAATTAAACATACTATTACCATATGATCCAACAATCATGCTCCTTGGTATTTACCTAAATGAGTTGAAAACTTATGTCCACACAAAAACCTGCACATGGATGTTTATAGCAGATTTATTCATAATTGCCAAAACTTGGAAGTAACCAAGATGTTCCTCAGTAGGTGAATGGATAAACAAACTGTGGTACATCCAGACGTGGAATGTTATTCAGTACTAAAAAGAAATGAACTATCAAGTCATGAAAAACATGGGGGAACCTTAAGTGCATATTTCTAAGTGAAAGAAGCCAATCTGAAAAGCTACATACTGTCTGATTCCAACTATATGATGTTCCGGGAAAAGTAAAACTATGGACACAGTATAAAGATCAGTGGTTGCCAGGGGTTGGCAGTGGGGGTGGAAATGGGGACAGAGAGGAGGGTGGCAGAGGATGAATAGGCAGAACACAGAGGATTTTTAGGACATACTCTGAAAATACACTGTATACTAATGATGGATATATGTCACATACTCTGAAAATACTCTGTATACTAATGATGGATATATGTCATTATACATTTGTCCAAACCCATAAACTGTATAACACCAAGAGTGAACCCTAACGTAAATTATGAACTTTGGGTGATTATGCTGTGTCAGTGTAGGTTCACCAACTGCAACAAATGTACCACTCTGATGGGGGATGTTCAAAACTGGGGAGGCCATGCATGTGTGGCATCAGGGGGTATATGGGAAATCTCTGTACCTTCTCTTCAATTTTGCTGAAACTGCTCTAAAAAAAATAAAGCCTTAATTTTCAAAAAAAAGAAAGAAAGGTTATCCTGAGCTCATATTTCTAAATCTTCCCATCAAATCACTTCTTTTCCAGTAGCTCCTCCATCCAACCAATTTCTCAGGCCCAAAATCTATTGTCTTCCATGGTCTATCATCTCCTCCAATGTCCAAATGCCCAATTCCCCAACAAGTCTTAGAGACACTTCCTCCGAAGTGTTTCCAATTCCTCCATTTTTCTCCACCTTCACCTGTCTCCTCCAAAACACCATCATCCCTTATCTGATTTACAGCAATAACCTCTGAACTGTTCACTCTCACTTGACCCTAATTCATTCTCCACATATCAGTCAACACAATCTTTAAAAAATGTAAAACTGTTCAACAGGTTCTCATTGTAGTTAAGATAAAACCACAATGAGATATCACCTCACACCTTTGAGAATGGCTATTATCAAAAAGACAACAAATAATAAATGTTGGTGAGGATGTGGAGAAAAGAGAACCCTTGTACACTGTTGGTGGGAATGTAAATTGATGTACCAATTCCACTGTGGAAAACAGTATGGAGGTTCTTCAAAAAATTAAAAATAGGAGTACCATATGATCCAGCAATTCCAGTTCTGGGTATATATCTAAAGGAAATGAAATTAGTATTTCAAAGTGATTTCTGCACTCCCCTGTTCATTGCAGCATTATTCACAATAGCCAAGACATGGAAGCAACCTAAGTGTCCACCAACAGATGAATGGATAAAGAAAATGTGGTGTGTATATATATATATATATATATATATATATATATATATATATATATATATATATATAATGGAATATTACTCAACCATAAAAAAGAATGGAATCCTGCCATTCGTGACAACACGAATGGACCCTGAGGGCACTATGCTAAGTGAAATAAGGTAGACAGAGAAAGACAAAAACTTTATGATCTCACTTATATGTGGAGGCTGAAAAAGCCATACTTATAGAAACAGAGAGTAGTATAGTGATCACCAGGTTCTGGGAGGTGGGGGAAATGGGGAGATGTTGGTCAAAGTATACAAACTTCCAGATATAAGACGAATAAGTTCTAGGGCTCTAATGTGTAGCATGGTGACTATAATTAACATTACTGTATTATATGCTTAAAAGTTGCTGGGAGAGTAGATCTTTAATGTTCTCACCAGAAAAGAAGGTAATTATGTGAGGCGCTGTGTAACTAACCTTATTGTGGTAATCATTTCACAATATATATGTGTATCAAATCATCACATTGTACACCTTAAACTTACACAATGTTATATGTCAATTTTATCTCAATAAAGCTGGGGGAAAACTATGTAAAAAAAAACCCACTAAAATCCTTCATTTTGATACAAAGCTCTGCATCACCTGGTCCTGCTCACCTCTCCAGACTTACCTCTACCATTATCACCTGCTCTCTATGCTGCAGGTCATGTGGCCACCTCAGGGCCCTTGCACTTACCCGCCCTCATCCCTCTTCTTTACCTGCTTCATCTACTCATCATTTAAGTCTCAGCTTGTTCTACTCTTTGATAGAAGCCCTCTCTGCCCCTAACCTAAATCTCTCCTTCTCTTATCATTTCTTATTGCACTGTTTAAATATCCTTCCTAGTATATATGTCTTATATGTATATTGGATATAATATAATTATATTTGTATAATGTATACGTATAGACTTATTTGTACAAATAGTGTTTAGTATTTATCCCCCCACTAAACTCTATGCTTTAAAGGAGGCAAGAGTATCTGTATTGCTCACCATTTTCTCCCCACACCTAGCACACTGCCTGGCACAGAAGGTGCTTAGTACATATATTTGCTCAATATGTACCTTAATAAACAAACGGCAAGAACCTCCACCTTCATGTCAATAAGAAATATTACCACTATTTTCTTTTCAGGATCATTCAAAAGTATGAAGTTGTGTATCCTAACAGTTACTCTGTTATCCCTACTATCTTCTGAACCTAACCTCTGGAAGCTTTTATACACACTGTAAATTCCGTATACTGTACATAAACAGAGAGGGCTATGAAAGGAAAGAAGGCATGAATTGGTCTGGGTCTGTACTATGACAAACATGTGACTACAACAGGAGAGAGGGAATCTGTAATCTTTTAACTTCTATTTTAATTAATTATCTAGATTCTGGATAATCTGTGTTAAAACAATATTAGTATTATTGTTGTTATTGTTATTATATTTGTATGTGATTTTATAGTTAAGCAAGTGTCCAATCAAAATATTAAACCAGTAATTTCACAAACCAAACAATTACACCTATAATTGCAAACTTCTATACATGCTAGCAATAAGCTTTGGAAGTGCCATGGGAAACAGTAACCCTTACACATTCACTTCTCCTTTCATTCAATGTTCATTTATTAAATATTTATCACACGCTAGGGAACAAACCCAATGCTAAAGATACAAGAATAAATAAGATGAGTAGCTCAGCCTTCTCCATGGAATCCGCACAACAATGCTACAGAGTGGTCAGGACAGATACTATCATTCCCACTTTACACATGAGGACAGACAGGTTTAGGAAATTCAAGTCACTTCCTGAAAAATCACATGTAAGAGGCCTGGCATTAGTATCTGGTTGGTCTAATTCCAAATCAAGAGTCTCTCTCCATTACTCAGTGCGTCTTGTTGTGCGAGGAGTGTGAATTTCATTCTGCAGTTATTAAGATATTTGTCTCTGTGAAGGTACCCCTTCAATGAATGAAGCAATTCACAAGAGGCAAATTCTAATCTTGGTAGTCTTAGGGGGTGAAAAAAAAGGTAGATTTTCCTCTCTGTGAGAAGGGGATAGCAAAGAGAACTGTCCCTAGGGAACAGATGAAAAAAACGTTGTACACGTGTAACATAATACAAACATAAAGCACCGTAAGCTGTCTTCACTCTCCACCTTGCTAGCCCAGAAATGAAAAAGCGTAAGATAGGAAATTGTGGGCGTTTTGTAGGCAAGCAACTAAGCTCCCCTGGAAGCTGAGAGTGGTTTTCACCAAATCTGCTTTTCTGTAGTTGTTTCAGCTGATGCTAATGAAACTCCTTTCTGGCTAATAGGCCAACTGCTCCATTCCGTCTCCCCGAGAGGAAGCACATACGTTCTCCCCGAATTTAGTCTCCGCTAGCTCCAGGGCGACAATGGCTCTTCTGTAGCTGACAGTGTAAACGCAGCCTCTGGCTCCCACATTCTTCTGCTTGTCTCTGAGAGAAGCAGAGCGAGGGGGGTAAATGAGTTGGCGAGAGGTCACTGCTTCATCTAGGAAGATCACCCAAAGGGCACAAGGAGCTCCTCAGTGGAGTCAGCTCCCGAGTTGGGGGCCAACCTGTTCCTCGAGGCACAGTGGGGTGGGGGCAGTGAGCTGCCGTTCTCAGAAGAGGGATGAGCTGCAGGTGGTAATTTACAGAGGTGGTATGGGGAGCATTAAAAAGTCGGAAACTTTGGCTTTGGTAGAGAGCTTGAGCATATCTGATACCATACTTTTAATGTTTACCAAACTGAGCTCCATCAAGATCTGCCATACTAAAAAAGACAATGGTTACATCAATAGATGTCATAGGAGGGGGGGCGGAGAGGGAGAGGGATGGGGGAGAGGGAGAGGGAGGGGGGAGAGGGAAAGGGATAGGATGGACGAGAGAAGCCTTAGTTACACATATTTAGGAAACACTGGGGTTAACAGAACTTCGTAAAGCCTTTGATTTGTTTTCATGCACTATAATGCTTTAAGAGAAATGATAACATTCAACATCTTCCTTAATCTATTTAACCATTTTTTGCAGAACTTCTATAGAAGTCGGCATGTTGTTGGCTGCAAGTGGCAATACCTAGCCAACACTGCCTTAATACAATACAGACATTTAAATACCTCACATATCACACAGGGCAGAGGAAGACTTTCCTTATTTGGTCCAGGGCTTAGGCAGGTCACAGTGCTGGGTGTGAAGCTCTGTGATTCTGCTGGTCTTTCCCTCATGGTGGCAGAAAACTAGAGCAGCATCAAGCATAAGTCTCACACAGCAACATTCCAAGAGCAGAAAAAAAAATCTCTCTCCACTGGCCTCTCTCCCCTTTCACCTGGGAAGAAAACCTTTCCCAGAGACCACCCGTTACATGTCACTAGCCAGAACTAGGTCATACAGCCACCCCTAACTGCAAGGGGAAGCTGAGAATCTGGGTAATACCAGCCTCTGCAGTGGGAAGTGGGCAAGGAAAGGGGGGTTACAAGTAATTGCTGGGCACATAACCCATAGCCACAGCCCCTCTTGGGGTTACTGTTCTAAGTGTTGATCGGGGTATGTTTCACCAATGTGGTAGCTCGGGAGAAAGACAAGCCCGTTTCTTTTGGCCCTTTTACAAGCTGAATTGTGTCCCCGCCCCCCAAAACTGATACGCTAATGTCCTAGCACACAGCACCTCAGAAAGTGACTATATTTAGAAATAGGGTCATTGCAGGTATAATGAGTTAAGATGAGGTCACAGCGGAGTAGGGTGAGCCCCTAATCCAATTTGACTGGTGTCCTTATAAAAGGAAGAAATTTGGACACACACATGCACACAGGGAGAACGTCATGTGAAGACGAAGGCAGATGTGACTGATGCAGCAGAAGCCAAGGAATGCCCAAGACTGCCAACGAACCACCAGAAGCCAGATGAGCAGCATGGACCAGATTCTTCCTCAAAGCCCTCAGAAGGAAGCCAGCCCTGCCAACACCTTGACCTTGGGCTTCTGGCATCCAGAACTGTTATTCAAGCCACCTAGCCTGTGGTACCTTCTTACGGACACCCTGGCAAATTAATACAGACCCCACCCATCCAAACACAGGCACCACTCCTCTAGGTGAGCAGGGCACCTCCTGCATCTCAGGGCTCAGTAGCATCCAGGAAAGTCAGAGAGCTGTTGCCAACAAGTGATAAGTGAGAGGAGGACCAAGCCATACCTCCAGCTCACATGGGCATCTCTCCTGCTACATGGCCAAGGCCAACGGCGACACATGGTTACTGCAGAAGGGAAGTCTCCATCTGATACTGCAGAAACAGCAACTCCCACAGCTGAGCCATGCAGGGAAAGCATGGTGTTCACCCAGGTGGAGACTGGATCCCAGAGCACTGACTCAGGCTCCACTCACAGAAGTGCCCAGTGGAAGCTAGGAGACTTGAATCAACTCAGATCCACACATCACTCCATGCCCAGACCCTTCATCCTCTCCTCTCTCCCCTCACATCCTCTCCTTTCACTCCCTCCTTCCAGCTTGGCAAGGAGTTTTTGTCTAACTCACCATGTTGTCTCCACACAGAGCTGGCTTAATGTGTATGGGACCTGTGCAGCCACACAGGGCCTGGTGCTTATAAGGGCTCCACACTTGGCTTAATGCTCTGCTGTTGTCATCAAGAAACTTGGTTTTTTAACAAAGAACCTCACAATGTCATTTTGCACTGGGCCCTGCAAAGCATTTTCCTGGTCAGAACTTGTCTTTAAATTTTGCATTTAATTAGATTGTATGCCAAAAGCCAAGAATTGACTCTTTTCTCAAAGCAGACCAGCAGACCATTCCTTACCTTAGGAAATAAACTCAGAATACCTAGCTGACTGGATGGGAGAAGGGCCCAGGGGTAGAAAGAAACAGAATGTGCTGACTGCCACAGCCCACTCCTGGACCACTCAGTGGGGTCAGCCCCATCAGGGCACTGTCGTTCAAACTGGTGGGTTGCAACCTTTAGTGGGTCATGAAATCAAATTAGTCATTCAGGACTAGCATGTTTTAATGAGACAGAATGGAATGGAACGGAATAAAAGGGAATGGAATAGAATGGAACAAAACAGAATGGAATAGTTTAGAGTATATCAAAAGTAGAAAGATAAGGAGAGTTTCATGAAACTTTTATTTCAATTATATATGTGTGTATACCAGGTAGTAAGGTAAAATATGTGCTTTCTGTGACTTATACTCAAAAACATTTGAAAGCCATTGCTTTAGACCCTAGATTCTAGGTCAAGGGTCAGTGAACTACGGCCTGAAGACCAAATCCAGCCTGTTTTTGTAAATACATCTTTACTGGAGAACAGCCATACGCATTTATTTACGTACTATCTATGCCTGCTTCCACCCCACCATGACAGAATCAAGTAGTTGCAACAGAAACCATGCAACGCACAAAGCTGAAAATATTATCTGGCCCTCTACAGGACAAGTTTGCTGAACCCTGCTCTAGCAATGTGGACTGCGAGTTGGAGGAGACAGCTGGTTATTTAAAAGAAAATGGAGGTGCAATCACGAGGCCAAGAAGACGTGAATGGAGGAAGCAAAAACAGGTTTCTTTAGGTACTGCTAGAAGAAGAAAGCCAAAAGCAAATACACAGAGTTAGAGCATATTGTCAAAGATACCCTGGGGGCAACATGCAAGCTTCAAAGTAGCCCAGAGCTTGGCAGGGCAGCCTGTGGGTCAAAGAGTATCCAGGCTGAAAGGTCACCCATTCTTGCCCCTGTCCTTCTCAGGCTTCTCCAGCGGTCCCAGTGTTCAGTCTCTTTCCAGCTGTGTTCATTTGCACCCTTTGTTCCCTCTACCATCGCACCTTAGACCCAGGCCTCAGGGTTCCCCCATGCTTTGGAGGAGCACCCTAGGTCTGGACCAGGTCCTACATGGCTATCAGTTAGCAGAAGCACCTTCCTCTGCTGCCTGGGACATGCCAGAGACAGCAGTGCCATCCTCTGCACTTGAACCAGCACCACAGGGGCCCCAGTTCCCATTTCTACCCTTCAGGGCACTCTCAGACCATTTATCCCCAGGCTCTGCACGGGGAGTCCCCCAGATGATTCAGAGAGCTCCAACAATCCGGTTGTCTTAGGGAAGCTCCAGTTCCAAGAGAGTGATCTGGCCGGCAGGGTATTTCTTCCTTGGGATAACCCAAGATTGGCCTGTGAAAAGTGCTGACATGGAGATCGGGAGGTGACTCTCACTCATGTTGGACACATGAGTGGGTCAGACAGTCCTGAGCCACACGCGTGGGCCCCTGCTACGGTTCTTGCCTGTCTGTATTCTGCCCAAGGTGCTACCTCAAGTGTATAGCGTCCAAGGACGGCAGTGGTGGCAGCAGGGGTCCTCTATAATGTGAGACCCCCAGTGCCGGCCAGCAGGGTGGCCCATCCCACTTCCCCACCCCCAGCCTCACAGGCTCCACACCACCTGCTGGGCAGCACCTCCTGTGTGGCTGTGTCCATCTCCAAGGGCTTTCCAGACAATCACTCTACAAGGCTCTAGGGCCCTTCCAATCCCTGTCCTCACTTGACCCCAGTGACATAGTGACTTGGTGCTAAGCTGTGCCAGATAAGGAATGAACATTCCTTGCTCACATGGGTCCCTCTGCTCACTTTGGCCCCAGGACCCTCCTTTATCCCCTCCACTGATGGTGGCTTTCACATAGACAGACTGCGATGAACCATGGCAGTGTGAGCAGTAACAGCATTGCTACCATGCTGTGGGGAAGGTTTACATTATCACTTCATTACCTATATCTTGAGCCATCCTACTACTTGGGTCTTTCAAAAAATCCTGTGCTAAAACCAAATTTGTGGTTCCTCCTAGATCACCTCACAAAGGATTCAAAAATGCTGAATCCATTCTAAGGAGGAGCCTGCCTGACACATGCTGGATGCTGAAGCAAAGTTATGTCACACTGTACATTTTTTTAACATCTTTATTGGAGTATAATTGCTTTACAATGGTGTGTTAGTTTCTGCTGTATAACAAAGTGAATCAGCTATACATATACACTGATCCCCATATCCCCTCCCTCTTGCGACTCCCTCCCACCCTCTATATCCCACCCCTCTAGGTGGTCACAAAGCACCGAACTGATCTCCCTGTGCTATGTGGCTGCTTCCCACTAGCTATCTATTTTACGTTTGGTAGTGTATATATGTCCATGCCACTCTCTCACTTTGTCCCAGCTCACCCTTCCCCCTCCCCATATCCTCAAGTCCATTCTCTAGGAGGTGTCACACTGTATTTTTACATCAACTCATAAATGTTTTTTCATTATACAAAAATAACCTCTCCCATTTTATTCTGTCAAACGTCTCTTTATTAGGTTATGGTTAATGGTTTAAGAAGTAATTTGCAGTGAAACACGTCAGCGCATTTTATAGTTATCGAAGAGAAGCACAAAGACACCATTTTCGGGGTGTCGATACCAGTATCCTGGGGCCTGCCTTCCTTGCGGAACTGATAGGTACAAGAAAGTAATTAAGTATCCCTTTTTCCTTTTGGTATTGTCACCAAGTTCTCAACTTCCCAGGTGTCAGATCTGAGCTTCTGGCCTTTAAATAAGAGGAGCAGTTACAAAGGAAGGTGACTCCACTTAGCACTTAATAATGAAGCTCTCCTTGGCCTTTTGTACCTCTCAGAAGTAAAACTCTGACTTCCCAGCTTCAGAGGAGTGGCCAAATTGAGCTCGTGTTTATGAATTAGCTCATTATATTTGTTAGGCAGCAAATAAGCTTGTTAAGGAAAAGATTTAGTCCTTTTATAACCCGGAATTAATCTTTCCTGAAGTAAATTTTTAGGGAGATCGGGCAAACAGTACATCCATCAGAACACCAGAATTATGAAGGTGTTTTGTAAATCCAGTTGTGAAGGGAACTCGAAGATCAGGAGTACAAACCTGGCACAGTATTCATCTCAACTTCTAAGCTGCTTATGGCATTTGCACTGAATCTGAGATGCTTCACCACCAAGCTCAGAGATCATGTGCATAGCTGTACAAATCACAGCAGAATTAGAATACTGACTACAGTACACACCACGTTGTTGCTGTATTTTGTTTGCTGGAGCCCCTAGAAGAGCTCATAACACAACACTCAGAAATTCTCACACCTTTGCTTCTGCATACTAGGCTCCCCAGAGACCCCCTGCACACAGTCAGACACATCTGATAAATCTGCAAGTAAACAAAAAATGTGAGACGTGGGATTCCCCCAGCCATGCTCTCTGTGATGTAAGCCTCTGCACATCTAAAGTACATATTCTCTGAGAGCCCACCTAAATTCAACCAGAAGAAACATGGCCAAGTGGAATCAGAAAGTCCCAACATCAAATCCTTCACTACTTATGAAAAGAGATGGCTTGGGCAGATTACCTAAGCTCCAGCGAAATGGGGATAAAATGATCTACGTTACAGGGCTGTCATGAGGACTGAATGACATGTTTGTATATGAAATGCATTGAACTTGGTAGGCATTTATTTAATGAATAGAAAGTGCCCTTAAGATGCAAACTCTTGTCATTGTGACTGTTTATCATCAGAAAATGAGAGGAATGGAGTTGTCTCTTGTAACCTTGAATTTGGCTGCCCTGAGATTTACAGCGTCTGTGGAAGCAATACATCACCAGCTCTAAGGTGGGCCAGATTATAAGAGTACCTGTTCCTCCTCCCTCCCTCTCTTCTTCCTTCAGCCTTTGGCTCTTTACTCGATAACACCCTATGGAACATTTTTATGTGTCAGGTACTGGGAGGTATATAATTTAAGTAAGAAAGGTATCACATTATATTATCATTAAAATAATAGCACTTTCATTTAGTGCTATTCAGCTCACTACGTGCCTGACAAAGCTTAATTTTTATTGTCGCATTTATTATGACAATGAGATAATAATGGGATAACAATAACTCTATGAGTAGGGTACTATTTTTATTCCAGATTTTACAGATAAGAAAACTTATGTTCAGAGAGACCAGGTAAAATTTTCATAAATGGCAAAATGGCAGGTTCCCAGCTTTCCAACTATGTGTTATTTTGGCCTCCCAAGAAGCTAATGAAAGTGTCACTAACTCTTTAATAATCAGAAAAATGAAAATTAATACAACAATAAGTGTCATTTCATACATATTAGATGGCAAAAATTTTAAAGCTGGGTAATAACCCAAGTTCTGGCAGGGATGTGGGGTGTTGAAGGCCTGGGAACTGTGGTGGGAGCTCTGTGCAGCCAGCCCCGTCTCCTTCTACCTGCTCAAATCGAGAACACACATACACCACGACCCACAAGCCTGCCCCTGGGAATCGGTCCTAAGAAATCCTCTCCGGTGCTCCTAAGGCAGAGTTTCTCAACCTCGGCAATACTGACACGTGGGACTGAATAACTCTTTGCTGTGGGGACTGTCCTGCGTGCCGCAGGTTGTTTAGGAGCGCTACCTACTAGAGGCCAGTAGCACCTCCCCCAGTGGTGACAAGCAAATATGTCTCCAGACATTGCTGAATGTCCCTGGAGATGTAAAGTCATCCCCAGTTGAGAGCCACTGCCATAAGGGGACATGCTTAAGGATATTCACTGCAGCATCACTTATGACAAAGGGAGTTGGAGCCACCCTGGTGTCTGACATCAGAAACATGCATAAGTAAAATGTGAGGGATGCCCAGCATGGAATAGTATGCAGCTGCCCATGTGATGAATGAAAAGTATACCATAGCAACATGAATGGAGCATTAAAATTCAGTCCTCAGGAAAAGGAAGGAAACAGAATGAGATGTAGAACACAGTATCACTTAAGCAAATTAAAAATATATGTTCACAGAACCACAAGAGACAGTCTGCAAGAATACACATGAACAAAAAGACATATACTAGGGGCTTCCCTGGTGGCGCAGTGGTTGAGAGTCCGCCTGCCGATGCAGGGGACATGGGTTCGTGCCCCGGTCCGGGAAGATCCCACATGCTGCGGAGCGGCTGGGCCCGTGAGCCATGGCCGCTGAGCCTGTGCGTCCGGAGCCTGTGCTCCGCGACGGGAGAGGCCACAACAGTGAGAGGCCCGCGTACCGGAAAAAAAAAAAAAAAAAAAAAAGACATATACTAAAACACACTGAAATGGTTGCTGGAGGGGTAGAGAGGAATAAAAAGGAATAAGGCAAGAGAATGTCTATCTTGGACTAATCCATCAGGTGTAAAGAATATGATCAATTCGATCAGCTAAGCAAAACAAAACAAAACAAATTTAAAAGGCACCATGTGACAGATATAGGTAACAATGCTCTGGGCATTAAGGTAGGAACTACTTCAGGTGGGACTGGTCAGGGAAGATGGGCAACTACAGCTGACCGATGAAGGATAAGTAGACTTTTACTTTTTTAACATCTTTCTTGGAGTATAATTGCTTCACAATGGTGTGTTAGTTTCTGCTTTATAACAAAGTGAATCAGCTATATGTATACATATGTTCCCATATCTCTTCCCTCTTGCGTCTCCCTCCCTCCCACCCTCTCTATCCCACCCCTCTAGGTGGTCACAAAGCACCGAGCTGATCTCCCTGTGCTATGCAGCTGCTTCCCACTAGCTATCTATTTTACGTTTGGTAGCGTTATATGTCCATGCCACTCTCTCACTTTGTCACAGCTTACCCTTCCCCCTCCCCATATCCTCAAGTCCATTCTCGAGTAGGTCTGCGTCTTTATTCCTGTCTTTTAATAGATACAAATGAGTTTGGGGGGCGGGGAGGGGGTTATATTTCAGAATGTTTAATGTTGGTTACCACCCACTGATGCCATTTACATATCTATCTCATTTGATTTTGAGGGACATTTTGATTTCCTCATTGTGCATTCTGAAGTTCAGAGAGGTTAAGTAACTTGTCTCTGATTCCAAAGGCCATTCTGTTTGCACTACACATGAGTGTTGTTCTCTTTAGGTCACAGATTTCTGGACTGGGCTTCTAATTTTTAAGCAGAACACAGAATGCCTCAGGCAGGCATGGACTTCACACCCCTATCCAAAAGTCACCAAGTTCTAGTAAGTGTGTTTCACTATCTCTAAATCTCTCTCTCCTCTCCTTTCCCACCACCATCACCCTGTCTAAGTCAACAGGATTTCTTAACAGGACAACAGCTTCTCATGGATATCCCTCATTCACCCTTGCTCATCCATTTAGAACTCCCTAGAACACTCATGTGACCATGTCAATCTCCTCTCAAAAGCACTGTGACTCCCCAGTGCCCACAGATTAGAGTTTAAATGTCTGAATGTGACCTTCCAGGACTTTCATGATTTGGCCTAAGGCCCTGGTTCTTGACAAGAACCAGGGTAGCTGAACTTTCATGCCACACCCAGCACCAAACATTCTATTATTCTTTGTCTAGGAGACTTCACAAGTTATTTAAAAATTGCTAGTTGGCCCCATTCGCTCTTAAGAATTATCCAGGTTTTATTTAACAATGGGGGGGGGGATAAAGCCAGATTATGCAAAGTATCAAAACATAAAACAATACTATAAAAGCATTAGAGCAGGGTGTCACTCACAGATAAATAGTAGCATCTGTGGCTTCTGAGACCACAAGAAGAAAACATTAATCAATGAGTAAACAAACACTACTGTCTACTATGTCCTAGACGCTGTAATGCATGGCAGTGAAAAGGAGGCATAGCATAGCTCCTGTCTTCAGGGCACTGACAGTCCAGGGGGCAGGCAGGTAACTAACGCAGTGAGTTAACTGCTACAATAGAGAGATGATGGGAGGGCATGATGGGAGAAGATGGAAAAAGCATAAGCCAAGGAAGGTTTCTCGAAGAAGTGCAAGTTTAAGCTGAGATCAGAGAGCTGAACAGTAAGTATAGGTGTTAGGTTTAGGAACACTGTGAGTTGGGAAGAGTAGGGAAAACCATTACAGACAAGGGACCGACCAGCACAACGACCTGGGATGAGGGATCAGGGCATTCAGGGAAGTGAACCATTCAGAATGGCTTAAAATACTTGCATGGCTCTTAAAACATTTAGAGTGCTGTTATGCACTACTAACACAGACCGACTATATCTCAGAAATCCCTGCCATGGGAAGAGCACTAGACAAAAAGTGGAAAAGACCTTCCTTATAGTCATATCTCTGACAGAAACCAGCCATTTGATAGTAAGAATCTCCCTTAACCAACCTGAACCCTTCTCTCTTCAAATGAAAATGAAGTTTAAAAAAGTTCTTCTGGGGCTTCCCTGGTGGCGCAGTGGTTGGGAGTCCGCCTGCCGATGCAGGGGGCGCGGGTTCGTGCCCCGGTCTGGGAGGATCCCGCGTGCCACGGAGCGGCTGGGCCTGCGGGCCGTGGCCGCTGGGTCTGCGTGTCCGGAGCCTGTGCTCCGCAACGGGAGAGGCCACAGCGGTGGGAGGCCCGCGTACCGCAAAAAAAAAAAGAAAAAAAAAAAGTTCTTCTGCCTTCTTCATAAGATTTCAGGGAGAATAGAATGAGCTGGTATATATGAGGACACCTTAGACAAAACTAAGAGGCCAGACAGACTTTTATACTTTTTATTATTGATCAGAAAATATTCATTTCCCATTGATGTTGGAAAGCCATATGACTGGCTTTGGTCAATGAAATGTTAGGGATGTGACACCAGTATGTGTATTAGATGAATTTGTACATTTTGACTTGGTTCCTGAGCACCGGTGGATCACCATTAGGAGAACCTGCTGCCTCTCAGCCCAACATATGTGAAGCAGACCTCAACATAACCCATAGCCAGCAACTGAGCCCAGCCTACATTAGCCATGCCACAGTACACCTACAGACTCATGAGCATGACAATAAATGCTTATCATTATAAATTTTTATTGAATTTTGGGGTGGTTTGTTACACAGCATCATTCCATCAACTGCTGACTACATTAGTTTTCTATGCTGCATAACAAATTACTACAAACTTAGTGCTTAAAACAAAACACATTTCCAGACCCTACTCCAGACTTGCTACCAGAATCTCTACCGTAGAGGAGCCCATGAATTTGTATTGCAACCAAGTTTCTCCAGGTGATTCTGATTAACCAAGTTTGGAAAACCCTGTTCTTACTTCACTCCATTACTTGACAACTTATTTACTGAGCACCTCCTCTGTGCCAAGTTCTGGGCAAGACACTGGCGATGCAGCTGTGATGGAGATAGCCACAGTGCCCACTCTCATGAAGGCTGCCTCCTAGCAAGGAAAAGAGACATCGACCAGAAATTCTAAGCATGAAGAGTGTTGGATGAAGTACAAAATACCAGGAAGGGAGGAGAGATAGGAAAGACAGCTAACCTGATCTGGAGGATCTGAGGGAATTACATTAAGCTGGGCCCTGCAAAAAGGGCATGGGAGTAGGGGACAGAGAGAGCAGGGTAAGAGCATTCCAAGGAGGACAAAGCAGGTTCAAAGGACCTAAGGCAAGAACACAGAGTAAGACCCCACAAGGATGTAGGCAGTGAGTTGAAACAAGACAAGAGCCCAGACAATGCAAATGTGTGCTTCCATAAAGGCCTCAGGGACAGTGTTAGGAATCTATGAATATAAAGCATGCCACTTGGTAAGGAAGTCTGCACCCCAGTATGTGGGTGCCCCTGATGAGTGTCAGCCATGGTTTGTAAACCTCGAGAATGCGCTGATTTACAGCCAGCATCAACACCGTGACAGAAGCTGTTTTTATTTCAGATGTTCCTGGTGCTCTCTTTGACGTGGCCTTGGGAAACTTAGCAAAGAAAAGCATTTGCTAAGACGTTCTGACTGAAAGGACACTGTCAAACAAAAAAAGGAAGGAAGGAAAAACACACATAAGAACAGCCGTAGCTTAACCAAATGAATGGCAGAGGGAAAAGGCAATTTCTGTGTGGTCAGGAGAGGGCAACAAAGACTTCAGAGATTTCCTTATGTGATGCTCTGTATTCACACCCTCTGAACTTCAGACCTACTCATGCAGATGGTTTCCTGCAAGGGAGATACAAGTGGTCTCTCGAGTGTGACAGAAGAAGCAATTACATTTTCTGGTCAAACTGGGTGAAGAAAAATTCTATGGCTGTCGTACTACCAGAAGAGATTTTTTCCTTCTCCAAACTCTGTGGGGCTTTGTTCATAGAAAGACAAATACTGTACAAAGAGGTTTGATAAGAAAATTCAAATTATTAGCAGAGCTTACCTGGAATGGGAAAAGGAGAGGGGGAGATGAAGGGTAGGGGAAGCTTTGTTATTTTACATACTTCGACATTGTTTAAATTTTATGAAAATGCTATGCTTTACAGTTAAGTTCAAATTTGAAATGCAGACATTTTTAAGAAAGCCCAACCTAATCAATTTGCTCATTTGTTCAATATTTACTCTGCTCTTAAAAGATATGTGTGATTAACTTAAATATGCATGTCCCCCATCAGGATGAGCCTAACTACACATTTAAATGTAACAGGAAGCCTAGTCCCCAAAGCCTTGAAGATCAATGGAATTCGGGGAATTGGATAGAAGCATGGGGATGGAGGGTGGGGAGGACGCACAGGCTCACAGAATAATTTTCCATGACCCTCTTCGCCATCTCTCTCCCCAGAGAGCTCCCCTGTCAGAGCAGCTTCCATCGCGTCACTCTCCTTTCAAATAACAAGCCTGCACTGAACCTCAGCCTCAGTTCCTCACACCCGCCCCCCTTTCTTCCAGCCCCTTGGTTGTTTCCTTTTTTTCTCCAGGTAGTTGATGTTGATCTTCTATCCCACCATCGCTCTTCTGTAACTCCCACCTATTACCACAGCTACCCGACCAAGGCAGGAGCCACAGCAGCAGGCAAAGAAGACTCCACGGGAAGCAGGACCTGGACAGAAAGCCTGCTGTGAATCTGACACTTTAGTGTTTTTCTGTCCCTGTCACACAGGATCCTGGGCATTCAGGGAACCCCAAGATAAACAAAATATGGCTCCTGCTTTCAGAAGCCTTCTAACTCGAATGGGGAGATGAGGCATAAATATAACCATTTTAAGACAACATGATGCGTGAAAAAATGCCACAAGAGAAAAACAAATGAAGATAGGAAACCAGATGGATTTTCGTTTGAGTAGTCTTGTACATCTGCACGGATACCCAGCGCAATGTTGAGGATAGGTCTGGGACCCCTTAGAAACCCAGGGGGCAAAAGGGTTTCAAGGCTCATTATGAGTTTTGTCCTGCAGCCAACAGATTTTATCCTACCCTCCAACTTGTCAAGAGGAAGTGCTGGGCAGAGAGAAACCCTGGTTCCAGAGTAGCTGCACACTGTGAAATATTTTCCTAAAGATGTTAATGTTAAATTAACACTTAAAATAGCTGACTTCAAAGGTTAATATGTGGTTAGGGTTAAATAAGGCTTTGTGGGTCATTTAGGAGGGATTTTGGTGTGGTTCTGGGGTGTTTTAACACTAGAAGGGATTAACAAGCCCCTTGGATGTTGGATGAAAGCCATAAGCCTTCGGCACAGAAAAATGAATACACAGGCCAACAAAATTTTGCTTATAATTTTAGGGCATATATTGACTTCCAAAGAGTCCAAGGGCTCTCAGACAAAACACAGATTTTGGAATCAGACATTTGAATCCTAGCCTTCTCACCTTTGTGGAGCCTGTGACTTCACCTCTCTGATTCTGGGAAGCCTCTTCTACAAATTCAAGGTGGTGACAGACCCCAGAGTTGTTGCAAGGACTATATTAAATTAGAACTAATATGTAAAGTGCTGACACATATATAGTAGGTAATCAACAAATGTGAGTTCCCGTGTAATGACTGTTTCTCTGAGAAATGTATCCTTGAATTTCAAGCAACGGACTTAAAAATTTCATTTATAAATTGTAAAAATAAAAAAGAAATTCAATTCCACTAGGACTAAGAAGTTTCAAACTCCCATCTTAAATGTACACACCACTTGAATCATGAGCAAAGTACAAAGTAAATCCAGTATAGGGGGATGCATTTTACGTAAGGGATAAATTACTCAAGACCTTGCATAAATCAAAACTTGCATGATTCACAACTAATTTTCCCATTGGAATAAATATAATGTATGAAGATGCTGGCACCTAAATCCACAACCACTGTAGCATATTTTGCTTTAAGGTAGTCTTTTATTTCCTTGGCATTATCTATAATATTTCATGAAGTGCTCTCTCTGAAATCAAAAGCACAGTGTATCTTAGCACATGTTTCTCTTAATAGTGTTTTATCACATCTACCTTCCTTTCTAGTTACTGGTTTTCAGGCATATTTTTAGAACTAGCACCAGCATCAGTACCACCCATTAATGAATACATGTATGATATTATTTTATGATTACGAAAAAAGACTCAATTATGCTAACAGTGAATTTTCAGATAAAGGCACAACAGTAACCAACATCACTTGCAGAAGTTCCTGTTCTGACAAAGCACGGTGGGTTTGTCCATTTCCAGGGCTAAAGTGGGATCCCCATCAAGCAAAAGGTAAACACAGCAACTATTTCACTCAAGCTGCCATATTATCCTTGAAATTACACAATTCTTGATATTTTTCCTTTGAAATATTTGTGTTATTTCACTTGTGCATAAGGTGAACTTTTATTAATACATCACAGACACACTTTCATATGTATATAAAATGTGACTACACAGAATCTGAATTAAGAACAAAGGAAATGTAACCTTACAGCCTGGCTCATAGTTTTAATTAGTGAATTTGATTAGCAGCAGACTGTATCTATAATGCCTGCCGGCTCTGATACCCTGGGCGTTATCTGCTTTGGTATTAAGAGTAGAAACCAACAGATGGCTACAGTTTGATAGCAGAAGAAATAGTCTTTGACCTTATTTCACAGGGGCTCTGAAGAACATTAGTGCTTGGAATTCTGAGAATCTAGAACTCAGGCACCTGTGCAAAGACAGCTGGAACAGAGCCATCAAGGCAGGCTAACTAGGAGACAGGGCTCAGCTGAGGAAGGGGAAAAGCAGAGGAGGGTGGTTGACAGAAGAAGAAAGATACATGTTTTTGAAAATGAAAAACCGGAATTTCTCAACAATGTCTACAATATGTGTCTGGCCAAGGCAAACTAAAAAACTTAAAATAGGTATTGAAGGGTTGTAACAGTGTCAATTTCCTGATTATGATATTGTTCTACAGATATGCAATATGATATCTTACTGCTGGGGGATACTGGGTGAAGGGTCTGAAGGATCTCTCTGTATTACTTCTTAACAACTGCACGTGAATCTACAATTATCTCAGAAAAAAAAAGAGTAAAAGGAAACTGGTATTCAAATGGAGAAGCTAATCAGTTATTTGGTCTAGGATTTATCTGCAAGGATGTTCATTACAATGCTGTTTATACCAGCAAAATACTGCACAAACTACCTAAATGTCTAAAAAGACAAGGAATTCATTCATTATAAAAATCGTGGGTTTTTTAAAAAATAAATTTATTTATTTTTGGCTGCATTGGGTCTTCACTGCTGTGCGTGGGCTTTCTCTAGTTGCAGTGAGTGGGGGCTACTCTTCATTGTGGTACGCGGTCTTCTCATTGCTGTGGCTTCTCTTGTTGCAGAGCATGGGCTCTAGGCATGGGGGCTTCAGTAGTCATGGCTCACAGGCTCTAGAGCACAGGCTCAGTAGTTGTGGCGCACGGGCTTAGTTGCTCCGTGGCATGTGGGATCTTCCGGGACCAGGGCTCGAACCCGTGTCCCCCGCATCGGCATGTGGATTCTTAACCACCGCGCCACCAGGGAAGCCCAAAAACAATCATGGTATGTATATACATAAGTTACTATGCAGCCATTAAAATGATTTTATAGGAAACCACATACAATTTGGGAAAATGTTCAAAACATATTTTCACAAAGCACATTATAAAACGGTATGACCGCAGTTTTGTAAATTATAAGTGTAAGGACCGAAAGGATAAAACCAATAATGTTAGTAACAGGGGATTAGGTTAAGGGTGAGTTTTCCTATTCTGATTTGTATTTGCTAGAGTTTCTTCCATGAACACTAATTCACTCGTGTACAGATAGTTATTAAGTCCCTGTGGCACGTGAGGCACTGAAGGATAGCACAGAGAGCAAGAGACTTCCAGGCCCCTATCTTTCTGGGGCTTCCTGGCTAAGACAGACAAACGCAATGGAGACAGCAATATGGCAAATGGTGGTAAATTCTGAGCAGGGTCTTCAGCTCTGAGAAGCCTCACCCTGGATCTGGTCGCTTTCAGAAACCAGCTTTCGGTCCACATAGCCCAGTCTCTCGGTACCCAACCAATATGCCTGACTTTCATCTCCTAGGCTCCAGTCTCTGTAGCACAATTTCTGATACAGCTAGCAGCCCCATTCTTAGAAGAGAGAAATGGAGACCGGGCATTTGTAAAGCATCTGCCAAGCACCAAGTGCCAAGCACTGCCGTGGGCTTCAGCTGACACAGCATCATGGAGCCCTATCACAGCCACAGAAAGGAGGAGTTTTGTCAGCATTTTACAAAGGAGTGAAATGGAAGCACAGAGATTAAATGGTTTGTCCACAGACACACGGCTGATACAGAAACCACCATTCAAACCCAGGCATGACTCCAAAGTTCATGCTCTTTCCACACATACCAGCCTGCTCTCCCCCATTTACCTGTCAGAACACCTCCCAACAGACCTACCTCTTTAGATATGCATCCACTGCCGAAGCCCCTCATGTTTGGCCATGTTTATACCCTCTAGGATGTCAGGCTCCAGACCTAAAGATTCAAACTCTCTAGGAAGAACTGCTGAGGTTGGAGATTGAACCCAGGGAAAACAGGTTTAAACTGACTGACTGCCAGCACAGCTGGAGATACTGAGGAGGAGGCTTCAGATCCAAGGTCAGGAAGCAGCTCCCAAGGTTACATACACCAAATGGCATTATGGACAGTCTGAATCCCTTCTCTGCTCAGGGAAACAGCTTCAAATACTTTTGTTTCCCTGACACTTCTCACCTAAACATTCTTTTTACCTCTTAGGATTCAAGAGGTCCTTGCCAGAGTGCATTTCACAAGCCTGTCTCGGAAGAAATGTTCTTGTCTGTCCCTGATCATTTGATCTCCTATACTCACGACCAGTCTTGATAAATAAAAACTCTCAGCAAAGCCACCCTATATAAAGTCCAGAGACCAGTAAGTTGAGCAATATGGAACCCACAAAAATCAGTTCAGTGAATAAAAGTGAAATGCAGAGCCATATAGAGAGTATGATCCTATCTGTAGTTAAAAATAAAAATTTTGTGTATGTATAAACATATTTTTGTCTTTTAAAAACATCTTATGAAAGGTTTCAAACATCACAAAATGAATAAGACACTGAACCCCTATACACCTATCCCCTTAAGTGTCCAACCTCAAGTGATGCTGAGATTGACGGATCAGTGGTTTCAGGTGTTGTCAGCCTGGTCCATCAATCATGAAGTTCTACACCGGCCTTTCACTCAATGGTTTTACCACCCACTGATTAACATGGCCTAGATCCATTTATTTATGATTTCATAATTCCTTCTGCATTTTAGCTGAAATTCTTCTATAAGGAATTCTTAACAAATCCTTAACAGTTGATTAAATTCAAATATGGTGCATACAAGGAAGAGAGAATAAATGCTGGATTGTTTTTCTTTACCATTTTATTGTTTTCAGAATATTGAGTTGGTGTCCTAGCAACCTTCAATGGTGACCAATGAGTTTTATTTCTTATTTTATTTTTAGTGTCACTGTGAGCCCATGTACTTGTTTATATTTTATGTATTTATTCAACTGCAGTCTTACATTCTTTCTATGAGAGATATATATATATGCAAAAAAATATAATAGTGAATCAATTGGAAAAAAAAATCCCACCCCAATCCCTCTCCCCAGAGGTGATCCTTACAATGAATTCTTATCACTACGGATAACATGAGTGAATCTGTTTCTTGCAACTTAGAAAGCTGAGTAGGACCACTCTCTTTAAAAAGCAATGACTTAAGAGAGAAATTAATCCAGTTCCTTGGAAGCAGGAACTTTGAAAAGAAAGATGAATTATTTAATTAGACACAAAGAAAAGAGCCAAATTAGGGGTTAAGAAATTAATCATACAAAGTTTAAAGAAAACATTGTAAAAAATAGTTTCCTTTTTAAGGAAAAATTGTAGATTAGGAAATAAAATTTTGGAGAATCTTAATTTCTTTCCCACAAGAAAATGACCAACAAAAACTGTCATTTGACATGAGCTAGTGAAGTGACAAGTAGCATTAAGACTTCAGAATCAGTAACTCTGTGCAGTAGCAATCTCAGTGCTGCAAGGGAACCACAACCTGCTTTTGTAAGCTGGTCTAAACCAAATTCCTGAACTTCTGAGCACTGTCCTGCCCTGCTTCCCCATGATGTTCCTCATCCCAGCGAACTGCCACTCCTTCTCTCCAGGTACACAGGTCAGAGACCTGCCTCATCCCTGACTCTTTTCTTTCCCTCTGACACCCGTACTCAGCAAATCTTCCCTGCTCTGACTATGAAACATATCGAGAATCTAACCCCTTCTCTCCACCTCTGCTTCTGCCACCCTGGTGCAAGCTACTTCTATCACTCACCTGAGATATTGAAACAGCTTCTTAAAGTGTCTTCTTGACCAACTTGGTTCATGTAGAGGGTAGTTTCCATCC
The DNA here is from genome assembly GCF_025265405.1 of Mesoplodon densirostris. Taxonomy (NCBI): domain Eukaryota; kingdom Metazoa; phylum Chordata; class Mammalia; order Artiodactyla; family Ziphiidae; genus Mesoplodon; species Mesoplodon densirostris. The sequence continues at coordinate 83,555,301 of NC_082665.1, read as the reverse complement.
ACCACCAGAGTGATCCTTTTGAAATTAAGTTGTCTCTTCTATACCTCAGCTCAAAAGTGAGTACTGGCTTTTCCTCTCACTCAGAGTAAGAGCAAAACTCCTTGCTGTAGCCTCTTGTTACCTCCCTAACCTCATCTTCTACCTTGCTTTCCCTCTTCTCTCCACACTATCCTCACTGTTTGGTGATTCCAAAGACACTTCAAATATGCTGCTGCCTGCCTCAGGGGCTTTGCACTTATTCTTCCATGTGGAACAATTTACTCCCAGACACCTGCACAGTTCATCCCCTTTTCTCCTTCAGGTCTATGTTCGAATGTTACCACCACCATCCTCTGTCCATTACCACTCCACACACAAGAATTCCTATCCTCCTTTCAGGCTTTGTTTTTCTCCATAGCAATGATCACATCTCTAGCACTATATAGTTAATATAAGTATTTATTTTGCTTATTTTTGTCTCTTCCACTGAAATGTAAACTCCACAGGGCAGGGGCTTGGATCTTCTTTTACTGCTAGAAACAGGACCTGTTACAGGCCCTCAATAAGTACCTATTGAATGAATAAAAAACACTGTGATAGCCAACACTGGGGGTCTCCTCCAACCCCTGTCCCCAAATACAGAGGAGGCACCACTTTTTATCCTCGGCTCTACAGCCCCGTGGCCAAAGGAAGATGGAATATCAGATCTTACTACATTAACTTGCTTATCAACAGGCATTTGAATGCGGTTTAAGAACAATTTTTAATAAACTATTTCATCTCAATAGATACGGTGAACAATAAATGCAAAGTGTCATAATATATCAGACTTTTATTTGCATTGTAAAATCGAGTCGGCAGCTGTGCAATAATAAAAAGTTAGGATTACGAGCTGCACAAGGAACAAATAAAGCCTGATCACTCAGGTATGGCATTCTCTCACCTTTCCTACAGGTGGCCCCTTTCTGCCTTGGCTAAGAGTTCTCCCAGACTGTGCTCCTGGAGTAGGAAATGCCACCACCCTTAGTCCCCCTATAGCGCCTCATTAAAGAAGCACCCGTCATAACCTGCAATGACTTTGGTTTTAGACTATTTTGCCTTTCTTACACCCCAGCTCAGTGATTCTTAACCAGAGACTAAATATCGGAGTTGGCTGAGAAGCCTGTTCACAATATGCAATCCTGGGCTCCATCTTGAGAGATTCTGATTCATGGGTCTGGAGGGAAATTGGGGGAGGACTGATATTAGACAGATGTACTTCAGGAAAACTCCCCAGTGATTCTGAGACGCTCCTCTGGTTGAGAACCACTGGTCTAGCTGATACATACACCAAATATAATTACTGTGGGAGTCATTTTAATTGAAGAGGGGAGGACCTGGGAGGAACCCTCAATACTCAAGGACAGACGAGTCACAAGTTTTCCATTAATCAACATCTCCCGATTGAGGGAAGGATACATTTGGTGGCTGAGCCCCCCTTGAATAATCCTCTGGTACTTTCAGTTATGAGAGGGAAGGGATTGCCAAATGTTGTCATGAGGAATAGGATTTCTGCATTTTAATTAAGCCTTGCCCGTAATGCATATTTTTAAATCTCACTTCATCCCAGCTTACCCTTGCCCCTCCCCGTGTCCTCAAGTCCATTCTCTACGTCTATGTCTTTATTCCTGTCCTGCCCCTAGGTTCATCAGAACCTTTTTTCTTTTTTTAGATTCCATATATATGTGTTAGCATATGGTATTTGTCTTTCTCTTTCTAACTTACTTCACTCATTGAGCACCCATTATCTTCCATACCTGCACTGTCCAACACAGTAGCCTCTAGCTACATGAGACTACTGAGCACTTAAAGTGTGGCTAGTCTGAACTGAGATGGGCTGTAAATGTAAAATACACACAAGACTTCACACAAAAAGAAAAATATAAAATCCTGCATTAGTAATTTTTATGTTGATTACACGTTGAAATGATCACAATTTAAAATATATTGGATTAAATAAAATATATTACTAAAGTAAATTTCACCTGTTCCCCTTTATTTTTCTAAAGTGTGGCTACTAGAAAATATTAAATTACCTAAGTGGCTCGTACTTATGGGCTGCATTATATTTCTACTGGACAGAGCTGTTCTTGGCACTACTCTCAGCACCAAGAATATGGCAGAGTGCAAAACAAAGCCCCTCAAGAGAGCTTACATTTCAGTGGAGAGCAATCCCAAGTCATCTCAACAAAAATCAAAATAAGCATATTCTTTATCAACTGTATAATCAATCCCAGAATCACCAGAAGTGCCACACAACATTGGTACCCAAGCTTGGTATTATGATCACATTGGCACCAAGGAGTTAGGCAGAGATCAATAATGTTTTTGCACTCAGCAGAGGCCAAAGGACATTACCACCGCTGTACAAGCAAAAGCCACACGGTTGTTCCTCTAGACAAGTGGAGCTGGATAACAGATAACTGAGTCATCCCATGACACATGAAGTGGAGGCCACGATATCCACAGAGACTGCAGTGTCAATGCCACATAGATGCAATAAGTTGTGGCTGTTTCAGCAAAACAGCAGCGTCCATCACGTTAAATCAGTGCCACTAATTGGAATATTATTGCTTCTGTAATTTTGTTTCTGTTTGGTTTTGCTAAAATGTTTCAGTTTTATAGTTGTACAACAGCCAAAAATATGAGGAATTTGTAATTAGTTTTGTTTGAACATATTTAAGTAATACTATAATAAGACTAATTTCCTTTAACACTGGAAATAGGCTGTAATATTTTTCCTTCAAAAGAAATCCTTATATTACTCAAATTTTGTAAGTCCTGCCCTGGATCATGATGACACCCATCCTGTTCATCGGACCTCTGCTGCCCTCCACCTATTCCCTCCCTGTAGCCCAGGGGCTTCCCTGGGGCTTACAGTTTGCTACTTGCCAGCAGCATCTGAACAGCCCTGGTGAACAGCTGGCCCTCTCCTTCTCCTGGCCTAGAAGAAGGTCCATGACAATTCAAGGGGCCTAGCACCAAGCCAGCCATGGCTCTCGGGGAGAAAATACACTCAGCAGCAATATTCAAAGCATTCGATGACAGGTATGCCGTAGCACTGCCAATCAGAATGGATGCCACCTGTAAGGACTGAGTTCAGCCTCATCACTGAATGCTACCCTGCATCCCCCCCACCAGCACCTCTGTCCACACCTGGCTCTGGTTCTTCACATGAGGGAGGGCCCCCAGGAGCTCCCTGTTATTTTGCCGGCCACTGGACTCTGCCATTCTCTGCATGACTGCCCTTGGAGTGTCCATCTCTCTGTCACTCCCATTATGATTCCTAGACCAACATAACAGAGGGAAGGAGCATAAATCCTGCTAGACAGCAGAGCATAATGGCTAAAATGATCAACTCTGGAGCCAGACAGCCTGTGTTTGAATCTTAGCTCCTATAATTAGCTGGGGTTGCTGTGGGCAAATTCTCTGTACCTCCATTTCCTTTTCCTTAAAATGGGAATAGTAATACACTCTCAGTGGGATTTATGAGGATTAATTAAGGTATTCAATATAAAGCACTTGGAATAGTACTTCACTCATTCACGGTTACTATTACTGAGAAGCCCAAGAGTATCTTTCTTTCCCACAGTGGAAATAAGATATGGACCTAAAAGGCCCAAACCCTGAAGAAACCCCATCCTCTCTGACTATAAATTAGCATCCCCCATCCTTTGATTTGGGAAGACTCAATCCTGAGTTGGTCCACACAGGCCCCTCCCACTTAAGCCACCATGGGGTCTCTGGCAGAAAAAATAGACCTGGGAGCCGCCACAGCAGGAGATGCATTTAGCAGGGAAATGAGAGAATTGCTTTGGCACAAGTCAATACATCGCCTACAAATCTATATATCTGAAGTCTTATCAACAGAACTCCAGAATTCCACAGCTCATTTTTCAAAGGAAAGGGTGTATGAGGTGTTCCTAGGCATGAAGTTTTGGGGGCCTCTGTTGATTTCAGTCACTTTGTAAACAACATACTCACACTCTTGGAATGCAGGGAGTAAGATATCATGCCTGAAGCACCCAAGTGGCCTTGGGCAACACACAACAGATTTGCCCTCTAGTTTATCAAGTCCAGAATCGTTGACCTAACACACTATAATAGCAGCTTGATGCTCTAAAGCAGTGGTTCTCACACTTTGGTGGGTATCAGAATCACGTGGGAAACTTAATAAAAACACAAAAGTCCCAGGCCTTATTCCAACGAGCCTCTGTGTTCTTCATTAGCTCTTTAGGTGTTTCCCTAGAGCTACCAGAATGTGAGAACCATGACCCTAAAGCAAAGATAGCCGCACAAGGGTCAACCACCCACTCCCATGCTATAATCCAACACTTGAAGAATGCCTTAACTGAACACCCCTAATCACAAGCTCATCTTTTCAATATTTTAATTAATAAAATTAATAAAGACATAAAAGTACTAATCATGTTTAAGTAATGCTGTCTCTGCATAAAGTAGCATTTTGAAAAGGTATTTGCATAAGTTTATTTTAGACTTCGGGATTCTTACAGCTCTCACACTGTCTCTCTATTACTGAAAGAATACATTAAAATTAGGATGTCAAGACATTTAATTAACTTTTCATTGAAATGGCTCCAGGAAGAAAATTATAAATAGCACATTCGTCTTCACTGTGTTTTCATTATAAGACACAGAAAGTAATTGATGGACAAGAAAGCACAGCGAAACTCAGGGCACAGAGAGTACTATCACCAAAAGCAGGAACACAAGACTCTAGAATAACAGTCTAATGCAGACATTCCCAACAAGTGAGTCCAGAGTTCTAGGGATGAATTACCTGGGTTCTAATAAGCATCTTTGAAATACCAGAAATGGCCACTAGAACGCACTCTCAGACACTAGAATCGATTTGGGCTAGAAAGTCCCCAACTTAATAGAAAGCAATATTCTGAAATTTTGTTCTTTGCCTTGGAACACAGAATCTTACCACAGCACAGTGTCATGGATGGCTGTGTGGTGCCCAGGAGGCAAGATGTGGAGGAGGAAGCACAGCCCTGCAGCCCAGCAGACTTGCTTCTGAATACTGGCCCCACCGTGAATTAGAAACCCCATCCTTCCAGCTGTTCAGCCACCAAATCTGTAATTTGACCTACATGCTCATTCTCTCACACCCCACCACCAGTCCAACAATAAATCACATTAGTTAGCTATTTCTCTAAAATATGTCCAGGATCCAACCATTTTTCCACTCTACTACCATCGAGGCTCATGCTACCATCATCTCTCACCTGGGTTATGACATAAGAGCCTCCAAATACTTCTCCCTATAAGTCAGGTCACATCATGCCTCTGCTCAAGGAGCTCATTTCACTCAGAGTAAAAGCCCAAGTCCCTGCCATAACCTACAAAGCCTTGTATATTCTCCACCCCACTCCACCCAACTCCGACCCCATGGCCTCTCTGCTGATCCTCAAATGCACCAGGTACAATCCCATCCCGGGAGTCTGCACTTCATGGTCCATCAGCCTGGCATTCTCCCCAAGACACCCCCAGAGAGCTACCTGGCTCCTTTCCTCACCTTCTTCAATGGCACTTTAAATGTCAGTGCCTCCATGATGCCTATGGAATTGGTACTTACTACACTATATATACATTATATATATATATATAGAGAGAGAGAGAGAGAATACAAATATGACTATCTGAAAAATACATAAGAAACTATTAACAGCAGAAAACTCAATTAAGTGGGATTGGTTTGGGGGGAGAGTGAGGGAAAAGACTTCTTATTTTGCACTCTCCTCTATACTTTTTAATATTTTTATAGTAAGATAATTAATGGTAGCTAATTTTATGATAATGTTGGATGAGTAGATACCCAGTTAAGTTCACAGAAACCCAGGTATCCCTGTCAGTTCTGGAGTACTATAGTTCATATTCTTTATGTGTTTAATGGGATTTTTAAATTGAGATATAATTGACATATAACATTATATTAGTTTCAGGTGTAAATGATTTGATATTTGTATATATATATATATATTGCAAAATGATCACAATAAATCGAGTTGACATCCATCACCATACAGTTACCAAGTCTTTTTCTTGTGATGAGAACTTCTAAGATCTACTCTTTTAGCAACTTTCAAATATGCAACACAGTATTATTAACCATAGTCACCACGATGTATCCCCATGACTTATTTATTTTACAACTGGAATTTTGTACCTTTTGACCCCCTTCACCCTTTTCCCCCACCCCCTGACTCTGGCAACCACCAACTTGTTCTCTGCAACTATGAGTTTGGGGGCTTTTTGTTTTCTTAGATTCCACATATAAGTGAGATCCCACAGTATCTGTCTTTCTTTGACTTCTTTCACTTAGCATAGTGCCCTCAAGGTCCATCCAAATTGTTGCAAATGGCAAGACTTCCTTCTTCTTATGACTGAAAAATATGCCATTGTATATGTATACCACATTTTCTTTATCCATTAATTTATTTATTGATGGACACTTAGGTTGCTTCCACATCCTGGCAACTGTAAACAATGCTGTGTTAAACATGGGGGTGCAGATACCTTTTGGAGTTAGTATTTTTGTTTCCTTTGGATAAATTCCCAGAAGAGGAATTGCTAGATAGTGTTTAATGGGATTTTTATAGGTCTGCCTGAGAAGGAATCTGGACATCAGGTGTAATACTGTTTTTCTGAGGAAAAAAAATTGCCCCCTCCAGCCTATGGCAAGAGCTTCCTTCTCTTCCCTTCTGTTGCCTCTACTTCTCTCTTCCCTGCCACGTTGCTGCTCATTGAGCTGCCTCTAGTTGCTCCTTTGAACACTCCACCAAGCTCCAGCCAGCTGTGTGGTAAGAAGGCAGCACCTGGCTCCAGGGCGGCTCACCTTGCCCAAGGCCTGAGGCATAGACGAGCCACCCAGTCATGTGTCTGAGGCATCTGTGAGCCTGATGTTCCCAAGTCCTAGCCTGGCAACCTGAGAGGTACCAACAAGAGAGAGGCCCTCTTTCTGGAAGGCAATGTTCTCAGCTTTGTGCTTAAAAAGTCACGTTGTGGGCTTCCCTGGTGGTGCAGTGGTTGAGAGTCCGCCTGCCGATGCAGGGGACACAGGTTCGTGCCCTGGTCTGGGAAGATCCCACATGCCGCGGAGCGGCTGGGCCCATGAGCCATGGCCGCTGAGCCTGCATGTCCGGAGCCTGTGCTCTGCAACGGGAGAGGCCACAAGAGTGAGAGGCCCACGTACCGCAAAAAAAAAAAAAAAAAAAAAAAAAAAGTCACGTTGTGTAACCCATGCACACTAGAGGCCAGGCACCCATCCTTTGGATCTGGAAGCAAAGTCAAGATTACAGGGAATATCCAAAGTCAGAATCAGGACTTTCCCCTCAGTAATTAATGGATGACTGAAGAGAGAAATGTGCTACATAGAGCACTAAGTTAGGACTAAGGAAACCTGTGTTCTCCCACTAACTGCCGTATTGATCAAGTCTCCTCATCTATAGAATGAGGGGACTTGGCATGATGGCTGATGATGCTTCCCACCCTTAATAACCCATAATCATGGCTACAATCCATTGAGTTTTTACCATGTATCAGATCCTTGCTAGCTTTCATGTCAATTCCCTTCTGTAGCCTCATCATCACATGAATTCAGCAAGGTAGGTATTATTACTCCTTTTTATAGGGAAGAAAAGCAACACTCAAGAGGTTAAAGAACTTGAGCAACGTGATGCCTTGCTTGGTTGGTAGGTCTAGGACTCAAACCCATGCCCATTCAATTTTCCTGCCCCATCTCCTCTTATATATAGTATCCTCTGCACAGAGAGTAGTCTAGAATCCCTGAACTGCATAAGTCCCTGCCCACCAGGATGCAACTCTCTGGGCTTGAAGGGCATTTATTCACCCACTCATTCATTTAGCCAATGTCTATGCCTCAGTTGTTGGACACCTGCTGATAAAGTCCCCTTGATGAGTTTGACCCTGCAGGTGCCACGTGAATCACTCTGACCACTGCCAAAGGCTAGGACCCTAACCCACCCAGGGGGTTCACAGGTCCAAAAGAGATGGCGGTTATTACTATTGAAATGGTGGTGCTTGGGGTGGGGGTGGGGGGTGTCTGGGCACAGGCCTGGCCTGCGCAGTGTGGGCTGAGCTATATTATGCTGTCATTAGTTGAAGCTGTCCTACAGGGAAACTCAGGGGAGCACAGTAAGCTGCAGAGTACTCTGTTAGAGTCACAAAAAAAACAAGCAAGAGCACATGATTTGACTCAAAACCCTCACCACAACCAGGCAAACCAATTTCAGACGTTCTACATCATCGATAGATCTACAGATCCTCATCCTGAGGCTGCACTGCTCCAAATGGAGTGCAGTATGGAACCTTAGAAAGGGACATTTCCCAGGGTTGGAAGGAAGAAGTATCATTTCAGCTGATGTGGCTCCCCAGTTTGCTGCAAAGTTGGTCCAGCAAAAAAGGAAGACTATATAACCTGAAGTAAATTTAGACTTCCCTGCCATTGTTGTGCAACAGAAACTAACACAGTATTGTGAAGCAATTATACTCCAATAAAGATCTATTAAAAAAATTTTTTTTAGAAGGGTGCATGCCGGGAGAACATAGGAGTTGTGTGTGAGGGAACCTGCTCAGGACCACGGTTCAAAGTGCAACTGAGGGATGTCATCTAGAAAAAGGTCTGACTTCATATACATTTGGAAAAATGGAGTTAAACAAATGAAATAGGTGTGTTTCTTCATTTGATTGTGATTATGGATTTCTTTGTTTCTTACTTCAGGACTTGTCGGGGCCTTTATTTGACCATGGAACTGTCTTCTCCCTTGAGCATCTGGCAGGAATGGGGTTTCAGGGATCTCACACCAGGAAACACTCTGCTCCACAACATTCCAACCTTAAACTAGGAGTCAGCGATCTTTTTTATAAAGGGCTCAAGAATAAACACTGTAAGCTTTGCAGGCCATGAAGCAAACTCAAGGATATGATATAGGGACTTAGATACAAAAAAGAAAACAAATTTTTAAAACTTTTTTGGTGAAATTCAAAATATATAATCACAACTGACTACACTTCGCAATTCGGGTCTACTAATGAGAAGACTGAAATTCTTTTGTGGAAGATAACATTTTGCTTAATTGGGGCTCAAAGTTAGTCTTCTGTACTACTGTGGCAGAAATGTAGCCTAAAATGAATGATCGAGACAAAGCATCTTCTAGGTTACAGACTGATAAAGCTGGAGGGAGTGTTATAGAGCAACTGTTTCAGCTCTTACAGAGGAAATGAAGCCCAGATACCTGGGAAAACCTGCTTCCATCTCACAGCCACATAGGGAAGAGACCTGGTCTAATACAGTTCCACTGTACCTCGTACACTGCTGTGTTTCCCCTGGGAGAACAGACCTAGGGGCATATCCATCACCTAGAATGTAGCATTAAAAAACCACATCCAGAAAAGCCTCCTTTAAGAGACCATGCACTGTTGGTTAATAAAATGGTGGCAGTGACGACGCATGACTTTGCCCAATAAGGCTCACTATTGCCATGTTGTTCTTATTCATGTACGTGTCTTCTGTCACCGCTGTACCTCAAGTGTCTGGAGGACATGGGTGTATTATTCATTTTTCTGTCATCAGCATGTGGCACATGGGGAAAATTCAATAAATGCTTCTTTTTTTAACATCTTTAATGGAGTATAACTGCTTTACAATGGTGTGTTAGTTTCTGCTGTAGAAAGTGAATCAGCTATACGTATACATATATCCCCATATCCCCTCCCTCTTGCATCTCCCTCCCACCCTCCCTATCCCACCCCTCTAGGTGGTCACAAAGCACCAAGCTGATCTCCCTGTGCTATGCGGCTGCTTCCCACTAGCTATCTATTTTACATTTGGTAGTGTATATATGTCCTTGCCATTCTCTCACTTCATCCCAACTTAACCTTCCCCCTCCCCATGTCCACAAGTCCATTCTCTATGGCTGCATCTTTATTCCTGTCCTGCCCCTAGGTTCTTCAGAACCTTTTTTTTTTTTTTAGATTCCATATATATGTGTTAGCATATGGTATTTCTTTTCCTCTTTCTGGCTTACTTCACTCTGTACGACACACTCTAGGTCCATCCACCTCACTACAAATAACTCAATTTCATTTCTTTTTATGGCTAATATTCCATTTTATATATCTGCCACATCTTCTTTATCCATTCATCTGTCGATGGACACCTAGGTTGGTTCCATGTCCTGGCTATTGTAAATAGTGCTGCAATGAACATTATGGTACATGACTCTCTGAATTATGGTTTTCTCCGGGTATATGCCCAGTAGTGGGATTGCTGGGTCATATGGTAGTTCGATTTTTAGTTTTTTAAGGAACTTCCATACTGTTCTCCATAGTGGCTGTATCAATTTACACTCCCACCAAAGTGCAAGAGAGTTCCCTTTTCTCTACACCCTCTCCAGCACTTATTGTTTGTAGACTTTTTTTTTTTTTTTTTTTGCGGTATGCGGGACTCTCACTGTTGTGGCCTCCCCCGTTGCGGAGCACAGGCTCCGGACGCGCAGGCTCCGGACGCGCAGGCTCAGCGGCCATGGCCCACGGGCCCAGCCGCTCCGCGGCATATGGGATCCTCCCAGACCGGGGCACGAACCCGTATCCCCTGCACCGGCAGGCGGACTCTCAACCACTTGCGCCACCAGGGAGGCCCTGTTTGTAGACTTTTTGATGATGGCCATTCTGACCAGTGTGAGGGGATACCTCATTGTAGTTTTGATTTGCATTTCTCTAATGATTAGTGATGTTGATCATCCTTTCATGTGTTTGTTAGCACTCTGTATATCTTCTTGGGAGAAATGTCTATTTAGGTCTTCTGCCCATTTTTGGATTGGGTTGTTCATTTTCTTGATATTGAGCTGCATGAGCTGCTTGTATATTTTAGAGATAAATCCTTTGTCAGTTGCTTCATTTACAAATATTTTCTCCCATTCTGAGGGTTGTCTTTTTGTCTTCTTTATGGTTTCCTTTGCTGTGCAAAAGCTTTTAAGTTTCATTAGGTTCACTTTCTTTATTTTTGTTTTTATTTCCATTACTCTAGGAGGTGGGTCAAAAAGGATCTTGCTGTGGTTTATGTCATAGAGTGTTCTGCCTATGTTTTTCTCTAAGAGATTGATAGTTTCTGGCCTTACATTTAGGTCTTTAATCCATTTTGAGTTTATTTTTGTGTATAGTGTTAGGGAGTGTTCTAATTTCATTCTTTTACATGTAGCTGTCCAGTTTTCCCAGCACCACTTATTGAAGAGGCTGTCTTTTCTCCACTGTATATTCTTGCCTCCTTTATCAAAGATAAGGTGACCATATGTGCATGGGTTTATCTCTGGGCTTTCTATCCTGTTCCATTGATCTATATTTCTGTTTTTGTGCCAGTACCATACTGTCTTGATTACTGTAGCTTTGTAGCATAGTCTGAATTCAGGGAGCCTGATTCCTCCAGCTCCATTTTTCTTCCTCAAAATTGCTTTGGCTATTCGGGGTCTTTTGTGTTTCCATACAAATTGTGAAATTCTTTGTTCTAGTTCTGTGAAAAATGTCAGTGGTAGTTTGATAGGGATTGCATTGAATCTGTAGATTGCTATGGGTAGTAGAGTCATCTTCACAAGATTGATTCTTCCAATCCAAGAAACTGGTATATCTCTCCATCTGTTTGTATCATCTTTAATTTCTTTCATCAGTGTCTTATAGTTTTCTGCATACAGGTCTTTTGTCTCCTTTGGTAGGTTTATTCCTAGGTATTTTATTCTTTCTGTTGCAATGGTAAATAGGAGTGCTTCCTTAATTTCTCTTTCAGATTTTTCATCATTAGTGTATAGGAATGCAAGAGATTTCTGTGCATTAATTTTGTATCCTGCTACTCTACCAAATGCATTGATTAGCTCTAGTAGTTTTCTGATAGCATCTTTAGGATTCTCTATGTATAGTATCATGTCATATGCAAACACTGACAGTTTTACTTCTTCTTTTCTGATTTGGACTCCTTTTATTTCTTTTTCTTCCCTGATTGCTGTGGCTAAAATTTCCAAAACTAGGTTGAATAACAGTGGTGAGAGTGCACAATCTTGTCTTGTTCCTAATCATAGATGAAATGGTTTCAGTTTTTCACCACTGAGAATGATGTTGGCTGTGGGTTTGTCATATATGGCCTTTATTATGTTGAGGTATGTTCCCTCTATGACCATTTTCTGGAAAGTTTTTATCTTAAATGGTGCTGAATTTTGTCAGAAGCTTTTTCTGCATCTACTGAGATGATCATATGGTTCTTCTCCTTCAGTTTGTTAATATGGTGTATCACATTGATTGACTTGCATATATTGCAGAATCCTTGCATTCCTGGGATAAACCCAACTTGATCATGGTGTATGATCCTTTTAATGTGCTCTTGGATTCTATTTGCTAGTATTTTGTTGAGGATTTTTGCATCTATGTTAATCAGTGATATTGGCCTGCAGTTTTTGTTTTTTGTGACATCTTTGTCTTGTTTTGGTATCAGGGTGATGGTAGCCTTGTAGAATGAGTTTGGGAGTGTTCCTCCCTCTGCTGTATTTTGGAAGAGTTTGAGAAGCATAGCTGTTAGCTCTTCTCTAAATGTTTGATAGAATTTGCCTGTGAAGCCATCTGGTTCTGGGCATTTGTTTGTTGGAAGACTTTTAATCACAGTTTCAATATCAGCGCTTGTGATTGGTCTGTTTATATTTTCTGTTTCTTCCTGGTTCAGTCTCACAAGGTTGTGTTTATCTAAGAATTTGTCCATTTCTTCCAGGTTGCCCATTTTATTGGCATAGAGTCACTTGTAGCAATCTCTCATGATCCTCTGTATTTCTGCAGTGTCAGTTGTTACTTCTTTTTTATTTCTAATTCTGTTGATTTGAGTCTTCTCCCTTTTCTTCTTGATGAGTCTAGCTAATGGTTTATCAATTTTGTTTATCTTCTCAAAGAACCAGCTTTTAGTCTTATTGATCTTTGCTGTTGTTTCCTTCATTTATTTTTCATTTATTTCTGATCTGATCTTGATGATTTCTTTCCTTCTGCTTACTTTGGGGGTTTTTTGTTCTTCTTTCTCTAATTGTTTTAGATGTAAGATTAGATTGTTTATTTGAGATGTTTCTTGTTTCTTGAGGTAGGGTTGTATTGCTATAAACTTCCCTCTTAGAACTGCTTTTGCTGCATCCCATAGGTTTTGGGTTGTCGTGTTTTCATTGTCATTTGTTTCTAGGTATTTTTTGATTTCCTCTTTGATTCCTTCAGTGATCTCATGGTTATTTAGTAGCATATTGTTTAGCCTCAATGTGTTTGTATTTTTTACAGGTTTTATCCTGTAATTGATACCTAGTCTTATAGCATTGTGGTCAGAAAAGATACTTGATACGATTTCAATATTCTTAAATTTACCAAGGCTTGATTTGTGACCCAAGATATGGTCTATCCTGGATACTGTTCAATGAGCACTTGAGAAGAAAGTGTATTCTGCTGTTTTTGGATGGAATGCAAATATCAATTAAGTCCATCTTGTTTAATGTGTCATTTAAAGCTATTGTTTCCTTATTTATTTTCATTTTGGATGATCTGTCCATTGGTAAAAGTGGGGTGTTAAAGTCCACTTCTCTGATTGTGCAACTGTCGATTTCCCCTTTTATGGCTTAGCATTTGTCTTATGTATTGAGGTGTTCCTATGTTGGGTGCATAAATATTTAAAATTGTTATATCTTCTCCTTGGATGGATCCCTTGATCATTATGTAGTGTCCTTCTTTTGTCTCTTGTAATAGTCTATTTTAAAGTCTATTTTCTCTGATATGAGAAGTGCTACTCCAGCTTTCTTTTGATTTCCATTTGCATGGAATATCTTTTTCCATCCCCTCACTTTCGGTCTGTATATGTCCCTAGGTCTGAAGTGTGTCTCTTGTAGACAGCATATATATGGGTCTTGTTTTTGTATCCATTCAGCCAGTCTATGTCTTTTGGTTGGAGCATTTAATCCATTTTCATTTAAGGTAATTATCGATATGTATGTTCCTATTACCATTTTCTTAATTGTTTTGGGTTTGTTTTTGTAGGTCTTTTCCTTCTCTTTTTTTTCCTGCCTAGAGAACTTCCTTTAGCATTTGTTGTAAAGCTGGTTTGGTCGTGCTGAATTCTCTAAGCTTTTGCTTCTCTGTAAAGGTTTTAATTTCTCCATCAAATCTGAATGAGATCCTTGCTGGGCAGAGTAATCTTGGTTGTAGGTTTTTCCCTTTCATCACTTTAAATATGTCCTGCCACACCCTTCTGGCTTGCAGAGTTTCTGCTGAAAGATCAGCTGTTAACTTTATGGGGATCCCGTTGTATGTTATTTGTTGCTTTTCCCTTGCTGCTTTTAATATTTCTTCTTTTTATTTAATTTTTGATAGTTTGATTAATATGTGTCTTGGCATGTTTCTCCTTGGATTTATCCTATATGGGACTCTCTGCACTTCCTCAACTTGATTATTTCCTTTCCCATATTAGGGAAGTTTTCAGCTATAATCTCTTCAAATACACTCTCAGTCCCTTTCTTCTTCTCTTCTTCTTCTGCGACCTTATAATTCAAATGTTGGTGAGTTTAATGTTGTCCCAAAGGTCTCTGAGACTGTCCTCCATTCTTTTCATTCTTTTTTCTTTATTCTGCTCTGCAATAGTTATTTCCACTATTTTACCTTCCAGGTCACTTATCCGTTCTTCTGCCTCAGTTATTCTGCTATTGATTCCTTCTAGAGAATTTTTAATTTCAGTAATCGTGTTGTTCATGACTGCTTGTTTGCTCTTTAGTTCTTCTAGGTCTTTGTTAAACGTTTCTTTACTTTCTCCATTCTATTTCCAAAATTTTGTATCATCTTTACTATCATTACTCTGAATTCTTTTTCAGGTAGTGTTTTGGGGTGTCTGTGAACTTACTATGATTTTAGGCAGCCTCCCTGTTAATGAGTGGGGTTGCATTCCTGTCTTGCTAGTGGTTTGGCATGGGGTGTCCAGCACTGGAGCTTGCTGGTCATTGAGTGGAGCTGGGTTTTAGCATTGAGATGAAGATCTCTGGGAGAGCGCTCGCAAATTGATATTACGACAGGCCAGGAGGTCTCTGGAGGGCCAGTGTCCTGAACTCGGCTCTAGTACCTCAGAGGCTCAGGCCTGACACCTGGCCAGAGCATCAAGACCCTGTCAGCCATGCAGCTCAGAAGAAATGGGAAAAAAGAAAAAAAAAAGAAAGAAAGAAAAAAATAAAATAACGTTATTAAAATAAAAAAATTTATTAAAATAAAAAATCTAACATTAAAAAAAAAGAAGAGAGCAACCAAACCAATAAACAAATCCACCAATGATAACAAGCGCTAAAACTATACTAAAAAAAATGGACAGAAGGAACCCTAGGACAAATGGTAAAAGCAAACCTATGCAGACAAAATCACAGAAAGAAGCATACACATACACACAAAAGAGAAAAAGGAAAAGAAATATATACATATAAATAAAAAAGGAAGAGTGCAACCAAATCAATAAAGAAATCTACCAGTGATAATAAGCTCTAAATACTAAACTAAGATAAACATAAAACTAGAACCAAATGAGATGCAGAAAGCAAATCCAAGTCTACAGTTGCTCCCAAAGTCCACCACCTCATTTTTGGGATGATATGTTGTCTATTCAGGTATTCCACAGATGCAGGGTACATCAAGTTGATTGTGGAGATTTAATCCACTGCTCCTGAGGGTGCACAGAGAGATTTCCCTTTCTCTTCTTTGTTCGCACAGCTCCTGGGGTTCAGCTTTGGATTTGGCCCTGCCTCTGTATGTAGGTTGCTCTCTGGGGCCTGTTCTTCACCCAGACAGGAGGGGGTTAAAGGAGCAGCTGATTCAGGGGCTCTGGCTCACTCAGGCTGGGGATAGGCGGGGTACGGATGTGAGGTGAGCCTGCGGCAGCAGAGGCCAGCATGACGTTGCAGCAGCCTGAGGTGCGCCATTCGTTCTCCCGGGGAAGTTGTCCCTGTATCATGGGACCCTGGCAGTGACAGGTTGCACAGGCTCCCAGGAGGGGAGGTGTGGATAGTGACCTGTGCTTGCACACAGGTTTCTTGGTGGCTGCAGCAGCAGCATTCGTGTTTCATGCCCCTCTCTGGTGTCCACGCTGATAGGCGCAGCTCGCACCCGTCTCTGGAGCTCACTTAGGTGGTGTTCTGAATCCCCTCTCCTCACACACCCCGAAACAATGGTCTCTTGCCTTTCAGGCAGGTCCAGACTTTTTCCCGGACTCCCTCCCAACTAGCTGTGGTGCACTAGCCCCCTTGAGGCTGTGTTCACGCAGCCAACCCCAGTCCTCTCCCTGGGATCTGACCTCCGAAGCCCGAGACGCAGCTCCCAGCCTCCACCTGCCCTGGCAGGTGAGCAGACAAGTCTCTCAGGCTGGTGAGTACTGGTCGGCACCGATCCTCTGTGCGGGAATCTCTCCGCTTTGCCCTCTGCAATCCTCTTGCTGCTCTCTCCTCTGTGGCTCTGAAGCTTCCCCCACTCCGTGGTTCCAAACCTTCCCCCCGCCCTGCCAGCACCCCCGTCTCTGCCAGTGAAGAGGCTTCCTAGTGTGTGGAAACTTTTCCTCCTTCACAGCTCCCTCCCACTGATGCAGGTCCTGTCCCTATTCTTTTGTCTCTGTTTTTTCTTTTTTCTTTTGCCCTATCCAGGTACATGGGGAGTTTCTTGCCTTTGGGGCGGTCTGAGGTCTTCTGTCAGTGTTCAGTAGGTGTTCTGTAGTTGTTCCAAATGCAGATATATTTTTGATGTATTTGTGGGGAGGAAGGTGGTCTCCACGTCTTACTCCTCCGCCATCTTGAACGTCCTCCCTAAATGCTTCTTTAATTAACCAATTGTTAAGTAATTAATGCCTCTTCTTTTGCAAAAATCTTTTCTACTCCTTCCCGTTCAATGAAGTGTTGGTCAAGTTCCCTGCCTAAAACTCTCCAATGGCCCACACTGTACTTAGAATAAAATACACACTCTTCATCCTGGCCCACAAGGCCCTTCTCGACCTGGCCCTTGCCTACCTCTCTGATCTTGTCTGTTTCTACTCTTTCCCGCTCCAGTCACACTGACCCATTTTTCCATTCACCAGATACCCCAAGTTTATTCCTGCTCTAGTGCTTTTGCAAAAGCTGCTTCCCTTCATTTAGAACTCTCTGCTCCCCAATCTTCACACGCCTCTTCTAGCCTTCCTATCCTTCCCTCCAACCACTGTCATTTATCACTACCCATATTTCCTCATTTATACATGTTCTCATTTATACATATGTGAGTTCCATGAGAGAAGAGTTCTCTGCTATGCTGTTCACCACCACCATGCCTAGCTCCCCAGTCAATATCTGGCACACAGTAGGTATTCAATAAATACTTGTTGAATAAATGAATTAACTCCTCCAGGCCTCCTCAGCCTTCTTTTCAACTATACTCATTTAATACAATAAATATTTGTTGAGTAAATGGAGTAAATGAATTAAGACTGAACGTCTCCCTTTTGGCTCCAGGGTGGGATCTTGGTTTGGATGACATGTTGTAATTGACTAGAAACATGGGTGCAAGGGCATGATGTGGAAATTAGAAAGAACCAAAGACAAAATGGATGGAGCTATTGTGCGTATGTAAAGTTGCTCAGCTCTCCAATTTGTTTTCATTTAAGTTTATGTCCCTTTAAGCCAATGCCCCAAAAATTACAGCCTCTGACTGGCTGGCACATAAACTTCTGATTTTAAAACCACTTTATTGCAAGCTTGATAGATAGCTTTTGTCACGAGGTAGAGTAATTAAGGTGCAGTATTGGCTGTCACTAGGCTGGACTGACATTACTTTCTTTTCAGTGTTTTGTTACCTGCCTGTCGGATTTGGTAGAGCTCATAGAAAGGCTCAGGGCTGAGTTATGTACATTCTCTCTGGGCAGAAGCCTTGTCAGGAAAATATAGCACCCCCTTCTACTAAGCAGCCTCTGTTTTCCAAGACCCATAGCAGGCATGCCTGGTACACGCTGCCAAGCTCCTCTCTTCACCTCTAGTGGCCACCCTGTCACTGGCAGACAGGGCTATTCCCTATTTGAGATCTTCATGCTTCTTTGCCTCCCCACTATGTTCTAGCTTACTCTCCATTAATGGTATTTCATTAATAATTCAATATAAAATTTCAAAACCAATGCTTCAGAGTGCTGAAAGTGCCATCTTGTAGAAAAGAGTAAAGCAAAGGAGTTCAACTTTGCAAAGCCCAATCTCCATGATGCATCCAAGAAATAGAAAGGGAGACAGAGAATCAAAGGGAATCACAGGCTATTACAGCTAAACATTAACTTAGAAAGTCAACTGCATCATTTTATGGATGATGAAGCTGAGTTCCAGAGAGATCAAGTAACTAGTACTTCACACAGCTAACCAGTGGTAGAATGACTGTGTATATACTTGTTCATCTGAATGTTAAGAAGACCAAGGTTTGGAAATGTATCCAGCCAGAGGTCACTTACTGAGTCTCACACAGGACTATTTCCACTTCTCTGTCAGGTCCATATATTCAAATCATTCTTTAGATTCTACCTAATTTCATCACGTTCAGAACAAAAAGAGCAACAGTAAAATAAACTGTATTGACAATTATGCTTTAGATGACAGATCTGTATTTGTGTAGCTGAGATTTACATCCAGCATCTCTTTCAAGACATCTTAAAAGACTCCTGCCCAAGAAGGCTTTACCAATATGAGACTATCCCAACAGAAAGGTGCTGAGTGGGTCATCCTGCTGTAAATCAGTCAGGGAGATGTAACGTACGTTAGCATTTGTGCATCTCAGAGGTCCCAGGTGAGAGGGGGAAAGGGTGTGACATGCATGTGAGCATCTGCCTCAGAGAGCTCACCAACAGCTAGATTACAACTTCAACTTATGAGAGACTCCACCCCTTCTCTTTCCTTCTTCACTGGACTCTGGAGAGAATAGAAGCACAGGAAGGAGAAGGATACATCATGAAAGAGCAAACCACACCCCTTCTCCACTCTAGGCCCCTGGGCTGATATCCTTAGCAGGGGAAGGGGAAAAAGCTTGACAGTGAATTAGACGATAAAATCTGGGTTGTTCACATATGAATATGAAAGTGTTTTAATGCTTAAAAGTGACTACAAAGCAATGGGTGCTGCCTGAGATGTTGCCAAGAAATGTGAGAGCCAGTAATGTTTCAGGAATTGCTAATTACGTATGGGTGGAATTCAGGGAGTAGAGGGATGGAGAGGCTAAAAAGGTGGACACAGCAAAGAGGAGGAGCTCATGAAGAATGTATTCGGCCTTGGGAAGAGTTTGGGCTTTACCCTATGGATGCTCATTGATAGCTAAATCATCTTAAAAGAATGACATCAGATTTACATGCATTCAATAAATATTTATTAAGGACCAACTAAGTACCAGGTTCTGGGGATGCATCAGATAGTAAAACAGAAAAACTCTGCCCTTGGAGAGTTTACATTCTAGTGGGAAAGAGGTAACAGATTCTAAACATAATAACTACGTGTTTAATATCTAGGATGTTAAAAGCTGATAAGTATTGTGGAAAAAAATAGAGCGGTGTAAGACAGATTGGAAGTGCTGAGGCAGAGAGGATGATGAGGTCAGATTTCATCATTAAATTGGAGGGCGAGGGAGGCAACACTGAGAAGGTAACATTCCACCAAAGACTTGAAGGAGATGAGGGAGTTAAATGTGAGGAAATCTGAAGGAAGAGTATTCAAGGCAGAGGAGATGGTCAGTTCAAAGGCCATAAGGCAGGACCCTGTTTGATGTATCCAAGTAATAGCATGGTGGCTAGTGTGGCTGTGAGAGGAGAAGAGCAGGAGATAGGGTCAGGCAGGGCCAGATCAGGTAGGGTCTCAAAGCACTTGAAGCACTTTCACTTTTATTCTGAATGAGCTAGGGAGACACTGACGGATTTATATATCCACAGGGAAGACACAGGGGAGTAACCTTATCTGAATTATGTTTTAAAAGGATCATTCTGAGTTCTGGGCTGAGAATAGGCTGGGGTTGGGGACAAGGTAGAAGAAAAGGGAGAGTTAGTAGGTGTTTGCAATTATACATATTTTTAAAATCACTAAGGAAATAATGAGGAGATAGAAATAAAAGAGAGTTGAGACTGAAAAGATCAGGAACAGTTAGGAATCTACTGCGATAGTCCAGCCATAAAATGACGAAGATCTTCAACAGTTCTGACCTACATCTATAATCATTTATACTAAAACACAATCAATTTTACAGAAAGAATGCACAAATTGAAAGTACCAAAAATTGAGGAGAGGGGAAAGGAAATAAAGAGATAACCTATGAGAGGATACATCTCAACTTAGCATGCATTTTAAAACAATTAGGAGTGTATTTAACCTGTGACTCTAACCCAGGGCTCTGTGTATAAAAGATGTTCAAAAGTCTACTTTTAGGATTTTACTTAGGTATGAAGGATCAATTGCTGAAGGAATTGCCCTAGTATAAACAATTAGAAAACTAGGGAAATTACATAAAACAGCTTTTCAGATATTAGGCAATTAGGTAATCTCTGTGATCTTTCAGAGAAGGGAAATAATGAGATAAGTACTATGATTGCACAGCTTACTGCCTGGAGACAGTTTCAAAACTGCAGCTCAGAGAGTGGAAACTCAAACAGGACACAATAGTTTCATTTAGTTAAAGAGACAAAGATCAGAATTTAAACCACCCACAGTGACTAGAATTTGTAGGTCAGAATATTGGAGAGGAGGGCACTAAACAGAAATGCCCCAGAGATCTTCAAAGGGGTCCCCTCAAGTTTGCAGCTAATTACTGATCTGCACATGACTGGGGTAACACTCCAGGAGACTAAGGAAAGAACTACCTGAAACCAATAGGCTGGAAATGTCCCTGAAGTCACACAGTAATGGGAATAATTCACATTCTCATCTCTCATAGTGGATAAACTTCATAATACAGAGAGTATTAGGTAGAATATTCAAAAGAGTTGTGCCTTAGGAGTGGGGGACAAATTAAGCCTAGAGTAAAGACTGCTCCAGACCTGCCACAAGAAAACTTAAAAACAAATTTCAAAGGAATCAAACTGATCTGCAACTGCAAAAACAACATCCAATACTCTTTAAAGGAATACAACAAAATCTGGCCTTAAGCAATAAAAAATTCAGTGCCTGGAATCCAAAGACTACCAGCATATGGCAAAGAAGAAAAATACAACCTATAAACAGAAGATTCTACTGACCAATGGAAACAGAACCAGAAATGACAGACATCTGCAGAAATTTTCAGAAAAAGACATTAAAGCAGCTGTTATAAATCTTATGAATGTGCTCAGTGATGTAAAGGAAAACATGAGCACAATCAGCAGAGAAACAGAAGATATGAAAATATTCAAATGGGTATTCTGGATAAAAAAAATACAAAATCTGAAATGAAAACTGCATTGGACAGAATTAACAACCAGTGAGACACTTGAGGAGAAAATATTAGTGACAGTAAAAATATCAGACATATAGTAATAGAAGCTATCCTACATAAAGCAAAAGAAAAAAAATACTGAAAAACAAAAAAGAACAAACTTTCAGTTTGGGGGGAAGATACTGCCTTACAGATTCAAGAGACTTGGAGAACCTCAAACAAGATAAATTCAAGAAATCATGCCCAGAAACTTCATTATCAAACTGCAGCCAGAAAAAAAAAAAATGATACATCATATAGAGAGGAACAACAATTAGAATGACTACATATTTTCCATCAGAAGCCATGAAAGCCAGAAGAGAATGGAACAACATCTTTAAGGAGCTGGAAGAATATAACAGTTAACCCAAAATTCCACCAGAAATATCCTTCAAGAATAAAGGCAAAATAAAATTGTTCTAAGATGAAGGAAACCATAGAGAATTTGTTGCCTGTGAAAAAAGAAATGCTTAAGAAATTTCTTCAGGATGAAGAAAAATAACTCTAAAGGAAAACATGGGACTTCCAGAATGAAAGAGCAACAAAAGTGGTAAGTATCTGGGCACAGAGACCATTTTTATCCTTTAAGTTCTTAGAAATATGTATGACTGTTGAAAGTAAAAATTATGTGAAAAATCCTATGGAATCTACAAAAAAGCTACTAGAACTATTAAGTGAGCTTAGCAATGTTACAGGATTCAAAGTCAGTATACAAGTACAAGTCAAATGTTTTTCTATATACTATCAATGAACAACTGAAAACTGTAATTTGGAGGGTATTATGCTAAGTAAAATAAGTCAGACAGAGAAAGACAAATACTGTATGATATCACTTATATGTGGAATCTAAAGAATACAACAAACTAGCAAATATAACAAAAAAGAAGCAGACTCACAAATATAGAGAACAAACCAGTGGTTACCAGTGGGGAGAGAGAATGGGGGATGGGCAATACTGAGGTAGGGGATTAAGAGGTACAAACTATTATGTATAAAATAAGATACAAGGATATATTGTACAACACAGGGAATATAGCCAATATTTTATAATAATTATAAATGGAGTATAACCTTTAAAAATTGCAAATCACTATACTGTACACCTGTAACATATAATATTGTACATCAACTATACTTCAATTAAAAAAGAAAAATGTAATTTTAAAAGAATATCATTTACAATAGCATTAAGAAACATGAAATACTTAGAAATACATTTAATAAAATATGTGCATTATCTGTACACTGAAAACTACAAAACACTGCTGAGAGAATCAATTATGACTTTGATAAACAAATATGCCATATTCATGGACCACAAGACTCAATATCATTATGATATCAAAACTTTCCAAACTGGTCTATGGATTCAATACAATCTATATCAAAAATATCAGCAGGATTTTTAGTTGACAAGCTGATTCTAAAATTTACATGAAACAGAGGACATATTCAATTTTTTTTTGTTTTTCCAAAACAATTTTGAAAAAGAAAAAGTTGAAGGATGCACACAGCCTGATTGCAAAATTTACTATAAGCTTACAGTTATTTGGATGTAATATTAGTATAAGGATTGACATATAGATCAATGGAATAAAGAAGAAAGTCCAGGAATAGTATACACATACATGGTCAATTCACTTTCCACAAATCTACCAAGGTAATTCAAAGGAGAAAAGATAGTTTTCAACAAATGGTACTAGAACAACTGGATATGCATATGAAAAGATATAAACCTCAAACCTTATCTCACACCATAAACAAAAATCAACTCAAAATGGATCATAACCACAATGTTGAAAATAAAACTATAAAATATATATAAGAAAAAAAAGGGGACTTCCCTGGTGGCGCAGTGGTTAAGAATCTGCCTGTCAATGCAGGGGACAGGGGTTCAAGCCCTGGTCCGGGAAGATCCCACATGCCATGGAGCAACTAAGCCCGTGTGCCACAACTACTGAGCCTGCACACTAGAGCCCATAAGCCACAACTTCTGAGCCTGCATGCCACAACTACTGAAGCCCACGGGCCTAGAACCTGTGCTCCACAACAAGAGAAGCCACTGCAATAAGAAATCCATGCACAACAATGAAGAGTAGCCCCTGCTCACCACAACCAGAAAAAGCCTGCATGCAGCAATGAAGACCCAACACAAAAATAAATAAATTTATAAAATTTTAAAAAAAGAAAATATTTGTGATCTTTGGTTAGGCAAAGATGTCTCAAATAAGGCAAAGAAAGAAAAAACCATAAAAGAAAAAACTTCATAAGTTGGACTTCATCAAAATTAAAAACTTTTGCTCTTTGTAAAACACTGTTAAGGAAATTAAGAGGCAAGTTACAGACTAGGAAAAAAATATTTGCAAAACACCTATCTAATAAAGAACTTGTACCCAAAACATATAAAGAACCGTCAAAACTCAGTAATAACAAAAGATCCAATGAAATCAGTGGGCCAAAGATTTGAAGAGACACTTCACCAAGGAAGATATATGACTAGCAGAGAAGTACATGAAAAGTTTCTCAAATCATTATTCTATTTTGAAAATGCAAATTAAAACTACAATGAGATACTTCCACACACCCAGTACCTTAAAACTTAGTGGATTAAAACAATAACCATTTAATTCTATTTCATGTTTTTGTGGGTCATGAATTCAGGCAAAGCTCAGATGACTCATTTGCTCTGTGTAACATTGACTGGGGTCAATCACCGGTACTCAACTGGCAACCAGGCTGTAACTGAGGGACCAAGATAGCTTCACTCACTATACAAATTGTCTCAGAGAATACAAAAAGAGAATAGAAAAGAGGTTAGCATAACCTCTGTATCAAAACAACATAAAAAAGTTTCAAAAGGGGGAAAACTACTGGCCAATGTGTCATGAAAATACCCAGCAGTAAAGGAGCAATATAGATACAGATGTTAAAAAATAATACACAATAATCAAATACAGTTTACCCTAGAAATGCAAGGTTAGTTTAACATTTGAAACTAAAATATAACTTGAAAACTATAATATACCTCATTAACTAATACAGGAGAAAAATCATATGATCATCTTAAGAGATACAGAAAAAGTATTTGATAAAATTCAATGTTCATTAACAATTTTAAAATAACTCTTAGAAAACCAGGAATAGAAGGAACCATGTTTGATCTGGTTAAAGTATCCACAAAAGCCCCATAGCTAATACCATAATTAAGTAGCCACAAAAATCCCATAGCTAATACCATAACTAACATGTAAATGCCTTCTTGAAAACACGAAGATGTTCACAGTCACCACTTATATTCGACCTTGTACTCAAAGTCCTAGCCAGTACAGTAATATAAGAAAATGAATAAATGCTATAAAGTTTGGAAATCAAGATAAAGAACACTATAGTTAGCATATGACATAATTTATGTGTAGAAACTCAAAAAGAATCTCAGAGAAATTATTACAATTAATAAATACATTTAGTAAGATCACTGGACAAAAAGTAAATATATAAAAATCAATTTTATTTCTATACACAGCAACAAACAATTGGAAAAATAATCTTTAAGAAAATACTCCTTACAATAGTATCAAAACTCACCAAATAGCTAAGACTAAATATAATGAAAGACATGCAAGGACTCTACACAGAAAACTATAAAGCATAATTAAGATATATTAAGAAAACCTAAATCAACAAAGCAAGGATAGGCAAACTACAAACTGAAGCCTGCTTCTGTAGTGCCCATAAAGTAAGAGGGTGCTTCCATTTTAAAAGGTTGTAAAACTGGGACTTCCTTGGTGGTCCAGTGATTAAGACTCCATGCTTCCACCGAAGGTGGCACAGGTTCCATCCCTGCTTGGGGAACTAAGATCCCACATGCCACGAAGCATGGCCAAAAAAAAAAAAAGTTTAAAACTAAAAAGAAGAAGAAGAAGAAGAATAAGCGACAGGGCTTCCCTGGTGGCGCAGTGGTTGAGAGTCCGCCTGCCGATGCAAGGGACACGGGTTCATGACCCAGTCTGGGAAGATCCCACATGCTGCGGAGTGGCTGGGCCCATGAGCCATGGCCACTGAGCCTGCACGTCCAGAGCCTGTGCTCCGCAACGGGAGAGGCCACAACAGTGAGAGGCCGGCGTACCGCAAAAAAAAAAAAAAAAAAAAAAAAAAGAGTAAGCGACAGAGACTGCATATGGTCCAGAAAGCCTAAAATATATATTATCTGACACTTCACAGAAAAAGGTTGCTAACCCCTGAATTAGAGAAACATACCATTTTCAATGATTAGAAGACTCAGTATTATAAAGACGTCAATTCTCTTCAAATTAATCTGTATATTCAATAACTCCAAATTAAACTCCTAATAGGTTTTTTTTGGAAATTCACAAGCTGATTCAAAATTTTTAATTAAAATGTAAAAAGCCGAGTATAGCCTCAACTCTTTAAAAAGAAGAGAAAAGAAAAAAGAAAAAGAAGAGCAAACTTGGAGGTTTTATGCTACTAGATGCCAAGATTTCTTATAAAGCTATAGTAATAAAAACAAAATAGTACTGGCACAAAGTTAAATAGAACAGACTAGAAAGCCCAAGAATTGACCCACACATATGCAATATACTTATTTTCAATAAAAGTGAGAAAGCATGATCTTTTCAATAAACGGTGCCAGACCAATTAGATATACACATGGGAAAAAAAACAACCCTGACTTCTATTTCACATAGATATATAAATCAATTCCAAATGGATTACAGGCATAAATGTAAAAGGTAAAAAATAACTCTTCTAGAAGATAACATATGATAATGTCTTCATGACCCTGGGGCAAGCAAAGATTTCTTCAATATAAAAAGCTCTCACCATAGAGGGAAAGATAGGTAAACTGACTTGATTAAAATTAAGAAATTCTATTCAATCAAAAGCCACCATTAAGAGGTAGAAAACAAACCACAGTCTGAGAGATTTTTGAACTACAAATAGTTGACAAGAACTCATATCCAGACTATGTAAAATACTTTTAAATTAATAATTAAAAAAGATAGCTAAATCCAATAAAATGAGGGGCAAAAGACACTCCACAAAAGATGATACCTGAATGGCAAATTAACACATTAAAAGGTGTTCAACATCATTAGTCATTAGAAAAATGCAAATTAAAAACACAGTGAGGAACTTCCCTGGTGGTCCAGTGGTAAAGAATCCACCTTCCAATGCAGGGGACTCAGGTTCGATCCCTGGTCAGGGAACGAAAATCCCACATGCTGCAGGGCAACTAAGCCTGTGCACCACAACTACAGAACCCACACTCCACAACCAGAGAGAAGCCCGCATGCTGCAATGAAAACCCATGCCAGAAGGAAAAATCCCACATGATGCAACTAAGACCCAACACAGCCAAATAAATAAATAAATAAATAATATTTTTAAAAACACAATGAGATCTCACTATATATTTACCAAAAACGCTATTTTTTTTAAATTCAAGTATTGGCAAAGATGTGGAGTAACTGAAATTCTTACACACTGGTGGTATGAGTGTAAACTGGTACAACCACTTTGGAAAATTGAGAGTATCTGCTAATAATAAATAATCACATGTTCTCTGACCTAACAATTCTACTCTTAAGCTTGTACTTAACACAGACACATATATATGTGCATCCAAAGACATGCTCAAAAATATTCACAAAGTATCATTCGTAATTTTTTAAAAACTGTAATTCAAATGTCTATCAGCAATAGCATGGGAAAATAGTAGCAGCATATTCATAGGATGAAACACTGTGCAGCAAAGAGAATAAACAAACCATAACCATGTACCACAACATGGATGAAATTCACAGTCATAAAGCTGGGCCAAAAAGCCAGACACAAGGTTGAAAACAAGCAAAATTCATTCATGCTGATGATAGAAGTCATAATAGAGGTTATTCTGGGGGAAAAATGACTGGGAAAAGGCATGATGTAGGCTTCTGGGTTGCTGGTGATGCTCAGTTTCTTGATCTGAGTGGTAGTTACATGGCTAGGTTCATTCTGTTAAAATTTGTTCACTTACAATTTATGGACTTTTCTGCATGTATGTTAAATCTCAATAAAAACTTTACAAAAGAAGAAAAGTATGCTGTGTATTTGAAACATTTACCAAAAGCAAAAACCCTAGACTAGTACTGATTGTATTTGGCCATGCATATGCTCTGGGCAAAATAACCCTGGGCATGTGTCCTGGGTTAAACAGTGTCCCACAAAAGTCATGCCCATCTGGAACCTTAGAATGGGACCTTGTTTGGAAATAGGGTCTTTGTAAATGTAATCAAGTTAAGATGAGGTCATACTGGATTAGGGTGGGTCCTAACCCAATGACTGGTGTCCTTAATTTGGACAGAGATATAGAGAAAAGAACACCACATGAAAACAGACAATCCCAGGGAGAATGTCATGTGATAACAACAGAGGTTGGAGCAACACATGTACAACACAAGGAACCCAAGGATTGCTGAAAACCCACCAGAAGCTAGAAGCATCAAGGAAAGATTCTTCCCTAGAGCCTTGTCAAAGAGCACAGCCCCGATAACACCTTGATTTCAGACTTCTAACCTCCAGAACTATAAAATAATAAATTTCTGCTGTTCTATAGGGGTAAGACAGGAATAAAGACACAGACCTACTAGAGAATGGACTTGAGGATATGGGGAGGGGGAAGGGTAAGCTGTGACAAAGCGAAAGAGCGGCATGGACATATATACACTACCAAACGTAAGGTAGATAGCTAGTGGGAAGCAGCCGCATAGCACAGGGACATCAGCTTGGTGCTTTGTGACCGCCTGGAGGGGTGGGATAGGGAGGGTGGGAGGGAGACGCAAAAGGGAGGGGATATGGGAACATATGTATGTATAACTGATTAAATTTGTTATAAAGCAATAAATAAATAAATAAATAAATAAATAAATAAATAAATAAATAAATAAATGTTGGAGGTAACACTGAAAAAAAAAAAATTCTGCTGTTCTAAGCTGCCCAGTTTATTATAACTTGTTACAGCAGCCCTAGGAAAC
Organism: Mesoplodon densirostris; assembly: GCF_025265405.1. Lineage (NCBI taxonomy): Eukaryota > Metazoa > Chordata > Mammalia > Artiodactyla > Ziphiidae > Mesoplodon > Mesoplodon densirostris. The sequence continues at coordinate 83,526,748 of NC_082665.1, read as the reverse complement.
TAATATAGCAGGTACAGAAGTCAGGAGTGCAAGAAGAAAACTCATTTTAGAAACAAGCATCCAGCAGGTTGAAAAGAGGGAGCACAGATAGCCAGCTAGCTTGTATGGAACCAGGATAAAAGCTTGACCCCTCAATCTCAACCACCACCTGGATTGTGTTTGGTGCTCTAAACAGAATCCATTGACTTTATAATACTGCCAAGCCCTATTTCAAGGCCTAGATATAAACAAATATAAACAAATAAGCTCTTTAGGGGACAGCACACACAGAAAACAGAAAACATATTTCTTAGAAAAGAGAAATAAACCAATTTGGGACTTTTTTAAAAACAAAGAGCTTTGGTCTGGTACACCTGTAAATTAAAGATGAAATGTTTTGCTTATAAAATACCACTCTGCCATGAAGAGACAAATGTTTTTACATATTAAAAGTAACTTCTGTGTTATTTAACTCAACAGAAAAAATACATGCAAAAACACCATCTCAGGTAACCCTAAGAAAGAAGGCTATAAATGGTAATCTCGTCACAGAAAGAGTGTAATGATCTGGATAATTCAAAGTATTCTTCTGTGGTGGGGAAGGGAGGAAAATGACTGTATCACACAAGCACTCCCCCCAAAACGTCCAATCCTGACACTGGTAATAAATGCTAAAAGGATGGATCTAATTCTATCTCTTCAGCATCTGACATTTACTGTACCTACTGAAAGGGGGTAAGGGGAAGGTTGCAGGGAGTGAAAGGGGTGAGGACCAGTATTTTCTTATATTGATTGCTCACCTTCACACCAGTTGTGCTCTTCTACAATTAACAACCACCTTAATGTTCTAAAATATCAATGGCAATCAAAGCTCACATTCCCCAAGGTTTGAACTGCAACTACCAGATCATGCAACTTTTGTCATAAAGTCAAAGTTTATTATACAAAGGGTTACTTAAAATGAGATGATGACAAGTTTGATAATTCACTATATTCTGTTAACAGGTTTTGTTTCTTTCTTTTTTTTTTTTTTCAAAACTATCACTGAATCCAGGAAGGGTGAAACTAAAGGGCAGAGCACAGTCTTCCAGGTTTAAACACCTTTATTTGGAAATTGTGATAACCTTCTTGAGTCCTGAGTTATGTCTTCATTTGTTTTGAAAAACGTTTATTTCCAGCACATCCTCAGAGTACATAAAAGTACAGAGAGAATACTAACCCAACTATGCAAATCAATTTTTGAGGGCTGTCAGATATTTTGAAAGTACTTATGTGATTTGCATATGCCAATAATAAAACATTCTGATTATTAATTCAAAGAGGTAATATAAGAGCCTCAACCATGCAACACTGTTGACTTGCTTATTATTATACACAGTTTAAAATAATATATCTTTTTTTAAAAACCTATATCCAAGAATTTTCACTCAAACTGTTCTTCGTGTCCATCATTCATCTATAACATCTTACCCTAAAACCTGTGTAACCTACTTAAAATGAATTCAGTGTGGAAACTTGAACACATGATGCAGATAATTTTAAGGCATAATTGTTCATTTTACCAATGGGATCTTCATTTTAGAGAGAGGTTCACTTAGGGGAAAAAAGTCATAAGAGGTTTCCATAATGTGCTTAAAATAAAACTCAATTTACATACCACTCCCCAGAAATACAGCTGAGTAAAGACATAAATCCAACTTCCCACTCTTCGAAAAGACACTTACATGGTTAGTCCTTCACTTCACTCAGGACTTTCAAATGCCCCCAATTGGTGAGAACTGCCCTGACCACCCTGTACAAAATAGTATCCCATGCACATAATTCTCTATCTCCTCTTATTCTGCTTTATTATTTTCAGAGTATTTATCACCATCTGATATATTACATTTGCTATTTGTTTTTGTTCTTGGTACTTAATTTCTGTCTTCTCTCATTAGAATGTAACCACCTTGAGGGAAGAGTCCTGCTGAGCTCCAGCTCCAAGAACAGTCCCTGGCAAAGAGTAGGCAATGAATGAATGAATGAATACCATAAAGGAAAGGAAATGAAGTCTTACAATCTGTGATGAAAAGAAGTTGAACATTTTCTTAGATGTACTAGATTAGGACGAAATTATTATTCCACCTAGGTTATTAGTAACTCTAGTGATGTAGTTTCCTAGATCATTTTCCACTTGAGTAAAAAGCTTCAGGGTAGATCTTTTATGAGCTGTCCATCAACTTTCCCCATTTTATGTCAAAAGGGATAATTAACTTAGTACAGAATTTTTTTAAACAATAAGATTGTTAAAAACTGAAACTACTTAATGGGAGCAATAGTTAAGAATCTGGGGCATGGAATAAATCTCTCCGAAGACAGAACAGCTCTTTGATTTAGATGCAGCACATTCTGACTAAAGTATGAGGTTTTGCAGTGTTTCCCATGTGGGAGCTCTGACCTCTAATCAACAAACATGAGGTGATGAAGAGCTTGTACTTACTATTACACACTTTACGTGGGTAATGGATGGCTTCTTTATTTTCTCGAAGGTAGTACTTTGTTTATGAGTCACCTCTGAAATCTGTTTTCTTTCATGGGTGGCCTTTCATTGTGCTCTATTGTAGTAACACCTACTCTTCACCCCTGTCATGCCTGGAGTAAGGGAGCATTTTAGAAAATGAATCTGTACTGTACTTTGCACCACAAATGATACGCACCCCATAATCTTTCAATATATTCATACCTAGTGTGTTTGGTAGTTTGCATTATGCTTGAGAGCTGTTCCTGACCTCAGACATTCCTTGTATCAGTAATTCTTTCCTGCACACACTAGCTGCTGGGCAGAGAGAACAAACAGGCCCAGAGTGGCTCTATTCCTCCAGAGAGAAGGATTCTGGCCAAAGAAAATGAACTCTCTGAGTCTCAAAAGAATAACCACAGGACTGAGGTCTTATTTCTGACTCCACAGGGAAACCGTGAAAGACCACACAGAACCCATAGGAAAATGTGTCACTTCTAAATGTGCCAAACCACAGTGTGCCCTGTTGGATTCTGAATGGAGTTCAGGCTGTCACCTGTTGGGTCACTCAGCTCAGGCTAAGTTATGGTACCAGCAGCAAAAAAAAATCCCCAAATCTCGATGACTTACAACAATATGGTCTATTTCTCCCTCATGTAACATGTTCAAGAGTCAGCTTCAGCTCTGGCATCTTCATCCTCAGCCAGACAGTAGGCACAGCCCCTCTCTGGGCTACACAAAGTCAGCCTCGTGGCAGAGGTAAAAGAGTAATGATGGAACAACACAGTGGCTCTTAAAGCTCCTCAGGAGTGGCATTGGTCACCTCCACTCACACTTCATTGGCCAAAGCAAGTCGTAGAACCAATTCCAACATCAGTGGAGTAGGACTCTAAACCTCCTGCAGGAAAGGGCCAACAGGGAGGCGCAGTGAAAAGTTTTGAACAACAATATAATCTACCATCCCTACGATCTAAAATCCTAAATGGTTTAGGACATGGTTGCTTGACCAACATGGGAGTATTCATACTTAATTTTGAGAATCTGATAAAAAGTACAGAATCATCCCCAGAAAAATACACACACATAAAAACCTATCCCAAGAAATACACACACATACAAATACCTAAAAAAGTTTGAACATAATTTCAAGGGTCAGAGACCCCTAATTCCATACATGAACTCCAAATCCAGAATAGCAACTCTTGTTTCAGAAAATTTCTCCATAGATCATTAAACAAACTGTCATTTGTCAACTTGAGGTCAGCTTCCTCATTCCATCTGAAATTAGAGGAGAAGGACCTCACCAGGAAGGTCACCTACGTTCTCTGCAAACTTCCAGGATGACCCTGAGGGGCTGGAGTCTGGGTCACTGCCCTCCACATCACCTGACAAAGTTCACTGAAAGGGGGCCACATTGCCTTTAAATGTTATTTTTTTCTTCCCATTAAAATTGTCCAGGATTTTATGATAGTGCTTTTTTTCTGTTTTATAAATTATCAATCTAACTATACACACATACATATATTGAATATTTATATAGGTAATACTGAAACTTAGTAATATGAGTAATAATATTACTAAGTATTACTACTTAGTAATATTACATAAATCATATCGCCTTATCCTAAGACAACCAAACACTGTCAGTTAATACATACATACACACAAACACACACACACCTGTGTGTCTGTGGCTCTCTCACTTCTATAGGGCTAACAATCACACATATAAATCAGCTTTGAGAGGGCAGACAGCAGAAGCAAGAAGAATTACAATCCTGCAGCCTGTGGAACAAAAACCACATTCATAGAAAGATAGACAAGATGAAAAGGCAGAGGGCTATATACCAGATGAAGGAACAAGATAAAACCCCAGAAAAACAACTAAATGAAGAGGAGATAGGCAACCTTCCAGAAAAAGAATTCAGAATAATGATAGTGAAGATGATGCAGGACCTCGGAAAAAGAATGGAGGCAAAGATTGAGAAGGTGCAAGAAATGTTTAACAAAGACCTAGAAGAATTAAAGAAAAAACAAGCAGAGATGAACAATACAAGAACTGAAATGAAAACTACACTAGAAGGAATCAATAGCAAAATAACTGAGGCAGAAGAACGGATAAGTGACCTGGAAGACAGAATGGTGGAATTCACTGCTGTGGAACAGACTAAAGAAAAAAGAATGAAAGGAAATGAAGACAGCCTAAGAGACCTCTGGGACAACATTAAACACAAAAACATTCGCATTATACGGGTCCCAGAAGGAGAACAGAGAGAGAAAGGACCCGAGAAAATATCTGAAGACATTATAGTCAAAAACTTCCCTAACACGGGAAAGGAAATACCCACCCAAGTCCAGGAAGTGCACTGAGTCCCATACAGGATAAACCCAAGGAGAAACAAACCTGGACACATAGTAATCAAATTAGCAAAAATTAAAGACAAAGAAAAATTACTGAAAGCAGCAAGGGAAAAATGACAACATACAAGGGAACTCCCATAAGGTTAACAGCTGATTTCTCAGCAGAAACTCTATAAGCCAGAAGGGAGTGGCATGATATACTTAAAGTGATGAAAGGGAAGAACCTACAACCAAGATTACTCTACCCTGCAAGGATCTCATTCAGATTCAATGGAGAAATCAAAAGCTTTACAGACAAGCAAAAGCTAAGAGAATTCAGTACCACCAAACCAGCTCTCCAACAAATGCTAAAGGAACTTCTCTAAGTGGGAAACAAAAGGGAATAAAAGGACCTACAAAAACAAACCCAAAACAATTAAGAAAATGATCATAGGAACATACATATCGATAATTACCATAAATGTGAATGGACTAAATGCTTCAAAAAAAAGACACAGGCTTGCTGCATGGATACAAGAACAAGACCCATATATATGCTGTCTACAAGAGACCCACTTCAGACCCAGGGACACATACAGACTGAAAGTGAGGGGATGGAAAAAGATATTCCATGCAAAATGGAAATCAAAAGAAACCTGGAGTAGCTATACTCATATCAGATAAAATAGACTTTAAAATAAAGAATGTTACAAGAGACAAGGAAGAACACTACATAATGATCAAGGGATCAATCCAAGAAGAAGATATAACCATTATAAATATATATGCACCCAACACAGGAGCACCTCATGACATAAGGCAACTGCTAACAGCTGTATAAGAGGAAATCGACAGTAACACAATAATAGTGGGGGACTTTAACACCTCATTACACCAATGGAGAGATCAACCAAAATGAAAATAAATAAGGAAACAGAAGCTTTAAATGATACAACAGACCAGATAGATTTAATTGATATTTATATGACATTCCATCCAAAAACAGAAGATTAAACTATTTTCTCAAGTGCACATGGAACATTCCCAGGATAGATCACATCTTGGGTCACAAATCAAGCCTCAGTAAATTTAAGAAAACTGAAATCATATCAAGCATCATTTCTGACCACAACACTATGAGATTAGAAATGAATTACAGGGAAAAAAGGTAAAACACACAAACACATGGAGGCTAAACAATATGTTACTAAACAACCAAGAGATCACTGAAGAAATCAAAGAGGAAATCAAAAAATGCCTAGAGACAAATGACAATGAAAACACAACGATCCAAAACCTATGGGATGCAGCAAAAGCAGTTCTAAGAGGGAAGATTATAGCTATACAAGCCTACCTCAAGAAACAAGAAAAATCTCAAGTAAACAATCTATCCTTACACCTAAAGGAACCAGAGAAAGAAAAACAAACAAAACCCAAAGTTAGCAGAAGGAAAGAAATCATAAAGATCAGAGCAGAAATAAATGAAATAGAAACAAAGAATACAAAAGCAAAGATCAATAAAACTAAAAGCTGCTTCTTTGAGAAGATAAACAAAATTGATAAACCATTAGCCAGACTCATCAACAAAAAGAGGGAGAGGACTCAAATCAATAAAATTAGAAATGAAAACGGAGAAGTTACAACAGACACCGCAGAAATACAAAGCATCCTAAGAGACTACTACTAGGAACTCTATGCCAATAAAATGGACAACCTGGAAGAAATGGACAAATTCTTAGAAAGGTATAACATTCCTAGACTGAACCAGGAAGAAACAGAAACTATGAACAGACAAATCACAAGTAATGAAATTGAAACTGTGATTAAAAATCTTCCAACAAACAAAATCCCAGGGCCAGATGGCTTCACAGGTGAATTCTATCAAACATTTACAGAAGAGCTAACACCCATCCTTCTCAAACTCTTCCAAAAATTGCAGAGAAAGGAACAATCCCAGAATCATTCTATGAGGCCACCATCACCCTGATACCAAAACCAGGCAAAGATACTACAAAAAAAGAAAATTACAGACAAATATCACTGATGAATACAGATGCAAAAATCCTCAACAAAATACTAGCAAACAGAATCCAACAACACATTAAAAGGATCATACACCACGATCAAGTGGGATTTATCCCAGGGATGCAAGGATTCTTCAATATACGCAAATCAATGTGATACACCATATTAACAAACTGAAGAATAAAAACCATATGATCATCTCAATAGATGCAGAAAAAGCTTTTGATAAAATTCAATGCCCATTTATGATAAAAACACTCCAGAAAGTGGGCATAGAGGGAACCTACCTCAACATAATAAAGGCCATATATGACAAACCCACAGCAAACATCATTCTCAATGGTGAAAAACTGAAAGCATTTCCTCTAAGATCAGGAACAAGACAAGGATGTCCACTCTCACCACTATCATTCAACATAGTTTTGGAAGTCCTAGCCACGGCAATCAGAGAAGAAAAAGAAATAAAAGGAATACAAATTGGAGAAGAAGAACTAAAACTGTCACTGTTTGCAGATGGCATGATACTATACATAGAGAATCCTAAAAATGCCACCAGAAAACTACTAGAGCTAATCAATGAATTTGGTAAAGTTGCAGGATACAAAATTAATGCACAGAAATGTCTTGCATTCCTATACACTAATGATAAAAAATCTGAAAGAGAAATTATGGAAACACTCCCATTTGCCATTGCAACAAAAAGAATAAAATACCTAGGAATCAGCCTATCTAGGGAGACAAAATACCTGTATGCAGAAAACTATAAGGAACTGATGAAAGAAATTAAAGATGATACCAACAAATGGAGAGATATGCCATGTTCTTGGATTGGAAGAATCAGTATTGTGAAAATGACTATACTACCCAAAGCAATCTACAGGTTCAATGCAATCCCTATCAAATTACCAATGGCATTTTTTACAGAACTAGAACAAATCATCTTAAAATTTGTATGGAGACACAAAAGACCCCAAATAGCCAAAGTAGTCTTGATGGAAAAAAACAGAGCTGGAGGAATCAGACTCCCTGACTTCAGACAATACTACAAAGCTACAGTAATCAAGACAATATGGTAATTGCACAGAAACAGAAACATAGATCAATGGAACAAGACAGAAAGCCCAGAGATAAACCCATGCACCTATGGTCAACTAATCTATGACAAAGGAGGCAAAGATATACAATGGAGAAAAGACAGTCTCTTCAATATGTGGTGCTGGGAAAACTGGACAGTTACATGTAAAAGAATGAAATTAGGACACTCCCTAACACCATACACAAAAATAAACTCAAAATGGATTAGAGAGCTAAATGTAACACTGGACACTATAAAACTCTTAGAGGAAAATATAGGAAGAAAACTCTTTGACATAAATCACAGCAAGATCTTTTTTGATCCACCTCCTAGAGTAATGGAAATAAAAACAAAAATAAACAAATGGGACCTAATGAAACTTCAAAGCTTTTGCACAGCAAAGGATACCATAAACAAGATGAAAAGACAACCCTCAGAATGGGAGAAAATATTTGCAAACGAATCAATGGACAAACAATTAATCTCCAAAATACAGAAACAGCTCATGCAGCTCAATATTAAAGAAACAAACAACCCAATCCAAAAATGGGCAGAAGACCTAAATCGACCTTTCTCCAAAGAAGACATACAGATGGCCAAGAAGCACATGAAAAGCTGCTCAACATCACTAATTATTAGAGAAATGCAAATCAAAACTACAATGAGGTATCACCTCACACCAGTTAGAATGGGCATCATCAGAAAATCTACAAACAATAAATGCTGGAGAGCGTGTGGAGAAAAGGGAACCCTCTTGCACTATTGGTGGGAATGTAAATTGATACAGCCACTATGGAGAACAGTAGGGAGGTTCCTTAAAAAACTAAAAATAGAATTGCCATATGATCCAGCAATCCCACTATTGGGCATATACCCAGAGAAAACCATAATTCAAAAAGACACATGCACTCCAATGTTCATTGCAGCACTATTTACAATAGCCAGGTCATGGAACCAACCTAAATGCCCATCGACAGACAAATGGATAAAGAAGATGTGGTACATATATACAATGGAATATTACTCAGCCATAAAAAGGAAGGAAATTGAGTCATTTGTTGAGACGTGGATGGATCTAGAGACTGTCATACAGAGTGAAGTAAGTCAGAAAGAGAAAAACAAATATCGTATATTAATGCATGTATGTGGAACCTAGAAAAATGGTACAGATGAGCCGGTTTGCAGGGCAGAAGTTGAGACACAGATGTAGAGAACAGACGTATGGACACCAAGGGGGGAAAACTGTGGTGGGGTGGGGATGGTGGTGTGCTGAATTGGGTGATTGAGATTGACATGTATACACTGATGTGTATAAAACTGATGACTAATAAGAACCTGCAGTATAAAAAAACAAACAAAAAAACAAAAAAAACTAATACTAAACTTTCTTTGGGTTATTTTTATGGAAATATGTTAATATAAATTTTTCAGACATTGCATGAAATTTCTAAAAATCTTATATGTTCTGGTATAATGTTAAAAGTCATAATTCTAGTTATTACTTTAAAATGTATATCTCAGAAATAACTAAATTTCCTTGTCAATTGCATTATTATGAACTTTCATCAAATCTTTAACTGTGGTCATTTTTAAGTCTTTTGTCATTTACAGACAGTTCTGGGTGTACTCTGATGCTTTTGCAAAAATGTTCCTATAAAAGGGTTTCATCTTCAAGGAATTCATGGAAAAGACTCTGACAAGTACATGTTTCTGGTAACTCACTATACTGCTGAACTGAATGAATAAGCATTTTCAGAACTCTAATGGAAAACTGATGAACTCATAAAAGTGCTAACAAAAGATCAAGATAAAAAAAAATTAATTACATGGGACTGAGTGGACTGATGAGGATGATTATAATTTTTGTGACTTTCTGCTTGAATAAAAAAAAAATCCCACAAGGACTCAGAAGCAAAAAATATACAAATCAATTTTCACTGCAAAGTAAAGGAGCTGTTACAGTGGAGGATTACTGGACTGAATGTCAATATTATGACATAGTATGAGTGTGTTTCGTGTTTGGTAATTGCAATCATTGTTGCTTTTGTTGTGGTCATCCATTTACAATGCTTGGTGTCAGTCTATCTCTTGTAAAAATAAAATACAGTGTGTGTGTAGGGGGGTGGAAATCAGCTTTTTTCTAAACTCTAGCAAAATCCTCAAATGTAGCCACAATGAAGATTGGATAAGTGAGCTCAGAGTTAGGGAGCAAGGCCATCTTCGCCCTACTCAGAAAGCAACTCTACTAATTGGCCTGCCAATTAGTACAGTTATGATATGAGGGCACCTGGCCTGCCACAGATGTGATGACATATTTACCAAATGCCAAATGAGGTGGAATCAGCCACCTACTAATGTAACAAGCACCTGAAGGAATTGTCAGCTGGCTTCTTGTGAGAGTCATTTTTGTTCACACTGTGGTCTGAGTTTCCTTGTTTTTTAAATGTTTTAGAGTAGATTTATTTATTTTTAGTTGTGATTTGGAGCCGGAAATCTATACAAACTCAAGGTATTTTAAGGAAATGCGAGACCAAGGAAAGTGCCAATCAGAGGACATGGCACAGGTTTTCCTGACTGAAGCTGGACACGTTTTGGTTTCTGACCTGCACATCTCTTTGCAAGGTTGGGTAAAACATGGAGCAAACGTCATTTTCATTTGAGAAAAGAAAACATCCTGAACATTTTATGACTTCAAATTTCAACCTGGAGCTGCCACAACTGAAGTGCTGCTCCTGCATGTAGAAGGAGAGGCCCACCAAGTCACAGGCTCACAACCAGACTGGGCTCTGCTCAGCCCCGCTGCACAGGCCGCACAGCTCTGCGGGTAAGGGAGCCACTGCCCAGGCCTAGAGTGCTAGAGGGGGCAATGTGTTCTTATCTAAATAGACTCTCAACTTCAGAGTTCTTTTCTTCTTTTTAATTGAGGTAAAGTAGTACATAATGTTATATAAGTTTCCAGTGTGGAAAAAAGCCACTCTGTGCTATAAAATTTCATTGAGGATTAAAGCAAAATAACTTTACCTTGGAATTTATTCACAATCCTTAAGTGCTTTCTGTTGGATTCTAAAACTCTATTTGAATTTTACATATAACTGCATCCATTGCTTTCAGCAAACCCAACACATAAACATCCTGATTACGGGGTGAGAATTTGCTTTACAAAAACCTTCACTAAGGATTTCTTTAAACAGCAACCCTCTCTGGAGGCATTTAAAAATAAATTATGAAAATATACATTCTGGTACACAGCTAACATGTTAGGAATGTACACACGCACCAGTTATTTACACATAACATTGTTCCTTAAGATTTTGTTAAAACATAGGTATCAAAACAACCACAAACCCTGCAAGTATAAAGAAGTCACACTCTATAATCTGCAAAATAAATAGCTGTTTAAGATGATAGTAAAAGGTGTAATATTTGTGCAAAATATACAAAAGTATAAATGCTATTGTTTGGGGAGAAATATGAATTAACTGCTATTAATTTCATTTTAATGAATTTAAGTATCAGAATTACATATCATATTGCAATTTTTATTTTCTAATAATAATTATTGTGAAATAACTAAGAGCAAAAACACATGTAACATTTTTCCTGTGTGGTTCCACTCTAAATCACATTTCATCCATCCCCTCTCCCCTATGTTTCCCAATGCCCTAGAAATACCCCATACCAGTTACAAACGCCATGCCAGCCACAAACACAGCTCCATACCAACTAGCTCTACCCTGCTGCCCTTTGTCATGGTTCCAGAATGGATGGCTATGGAATAGGCACGATAAGGTAGCTTTCAAGCTTTTATAGACCAATGAGAAGATGGGTCTCCAGATAATGGACCATTTTAATACCCTAATGCCTCAGATTCAGACATTCCCATTACAGAGATGTCATGATTAGAAAATCCAAACAAAGGAAAATCATTTACATGATTTACAACTATTCCCTAATATTTTAAAATATCAATAACCCTCCCTAATGTTTTATTACTTGTGGCAAGGCTTGCTCCATGCTGATATCAGCTGAAAATTGGGATAAAATACAGAGAGTGGGAGGGGTGAGAAGACTTACCAGGGAGAGAGTGGAGCCCAGAAATCTTGATTAGCAATCACCTCCACCATGTAATGAGTTTCTGGACCAGCAGGGGTGAAATTGCATGCCAAAAATCACAATAAATTATTCTCCACTTGAACACAGACTAGCCATATCATCACCTAGTTCTGGGTTTAGAAAATTGAACTTATCAAATGCATTGCTAAACAAAAGCTGGTCCTCATTTCCTAATGCAGTTGACTGTGCTGGATGATTGATTGTGGATGAAGGTTCAGTAATATGGAACAATGATCAAAGACTGTATATCAGTCACTGGGCATGCAGTGCTGTTATTACAGTGTCAACCAATAAACATAGTCTTTTAAGAAACTCTACTGGTAACACACTAATTCAAGAGCTGCTCCACTCTGCAGAATAACTGCTCCACAGAGAAATTCACATAAAGGTACCACAATTGCTATATCCCTTTCTTCAAGTAATATCACGTGGTAGTGGAGTAAGCTATCTGTGTCTTCTGGGTGTTCAAAAAAACTGGTTAACTTTTTCATCAAAATGGTTTAGAACAGCTTTGAAAGCAAATCCTAAAGAAGCCACTTCAATGTGCCAATCTACATTTGCCAATATTCTTCTCTTAATCTCTATCTTTAAGTAGTACCACAGTAAGAGGATACAAGTATGTTTAACAGTCTCCAACAAACACCAGTTTCAAAGAAAATCAGACCAATGGAAAAATGGAATGGCAAAGGAATGTAGAATTCTCGAAGGTTCTCTGCCTCAGATTCTTGATAAATATGAGCAAGGATGCAAATCTGTATTTATATGTTTTAATTAAAAAAATTCTTCCTGAGATATTTTCTAACTCAACAATGCCATGCTTATCTGTGTATAAACAGCTGTTGAATTTCAACCATTCATTCATTCACTCATTCAAGATTAAGTTAATAAGCATTGACTGAGTTAAAACATGTGTTAAGTTCTGCGTTCAGCAGAGGAGATACAAAATGATAATATTTATCCCTGCCTGTAAGCTCAGTATAGGGGGAGAGATGTTTAAACACTAATTATTTAGAAGAAAATAAAGGAGTAGGACAACTACATAGGCACTGAGCATTTTGAATCTCCTATGAAGGCTACCTAAACAGAAAGCAAGACTTTCCCCAGGGGGTGACACCTGAGCCATCCCAGGAGAGATCAAACATCACTTCATGCAATGATAGAAGGGGATGGTCTGAGAGGACAGCCTGAACAAAGAAACAGAGGCTAAAAGAATAGAGGCCAGAGAACTACAGCATTGGGGAATGTGAAAAAAGTTCCAGGGAAGGAGTAGCAAGAGACGGATGGAGAGGTAGGCATGCGAGATCAGAGGGTCCTTTGATACCACCCGAAGACTGGCCTTATCCCACAAGCAACAAGGAGCCACCAAAGAGGAGTGACCAGTAATAGACATAATGTGGGGGGTTAATCCGTGTATAATTTACAGTCTGCCCTCTATACCTCAGTTTCTCCACACCTTCGGATTCAACCAACCACAGACCTATTTACTAATGAAAAAATAACTGCACATAAGTGAACACGTAGGATTCAAGCTCATGTTGTTCAAGGGTCAACTGTATATTTTTAAGAGATACTTCTGGGAACTTTATGAAAAATGAGTCTGACCAAAATTGAAGTGCTCAGTTAATAATAGTCCAGGCAATAGTGGCTGAAGCCCTGAGCTGTGGCAGAGGAGAGGGAATAGATAATATCTTTTATAAGAGATAAAAGACAGGGGAGCTAAAATTTCCAGAAGCTAGTGCTTCACTGGATATAAGGGTAAGGAAAAGAGGAGCGGCAATATGGTCTCTGGTTTGGGGTCCTTCTCGGCAACTGAATGAAAGATGATGTATTGAGTCAGACTGAGAATGAAGGAGGAGGAGGAGCTAATGTAAGTGTAGATGATGAATCCAGTCATCATCTGTGTTTGGGGACCTGTGGGGCCCCCATAGGGGCTGTAGTTTTTAATCTAGGAGTCAGGTTGGAGATCTGCTGGAATATAAAGATAGAGGAATTGTTTCCAATTATACAACAGTTAGTACCCCAAAAGTACATGGTATCACCCACAGAGAGTATGTGAAGCAGTAAAAACAATGGCTGAAGCCAGAACCTTGGGGACCACTTGGTATTTAAGAAGTGGCAAGAGGAAAAAGAAACCAACTTTAGGATTTCCCTGGTAGCACAGTGGTTAAGAATCTGCCTGCCAATGCAAGGGACATAGGTTTGAGCCCTGGTCCGGGAAGATCCCACATGCCGCACAGCAACTAAGCCTGTGCGCCACAACTACTGAGCCTGAGCTCTAGAGCCTGCAAGCCACAACTACTGAGCTCACGTGCCACAACTACTGAAGCCTGTGCGCCTAGAGCCCGTGCTCTGCAACAAGAGAAGCCACCACAATGAGAAGTCTGCGCACCGCAACGAAAAGTAGCCCCCGCTCACCACAACTAGAGAATGACCACACGCAGCAACGAAGACCCAATGCAGCCAAAAATAAAATAAATAAATAAATTTATTTAAAACAAGAAACCAACTGTAAAAGAAAAAGACTCTCAAAGAAAGAGGGTCTTTGAGACCCCCAGAGAAAGAGAGGAACAAGTCAGAATTGGAAGGAAGGAAATGATGAGTAGTGCCCAATGCACAAAACCAGCAGAAATGTTCCATAATGATAGAGACTGGAAAACACCCATTGGATCTGGAAACTAGAGGATGTCACCGTTGACCCAAACAAGAGTCATATTAATGGTGTGATAGAGGTGAGCCTGTACAACAGTAGCCTGAGGAGTGAGCTAGTGAAGGTAGCAAGAGCAGACTATTCCTTCAAGATATCTGGATAAGAAGGGGGATAAGAGAGCGTGCACCAGTTTAGAACGGGGCTGGAAAGCCTGAGAGAGGCTGGTTTACATCTTTGTTTTGTAATGATGAGGAGCTTGAATGTGTTTAATAAGTTGGACGGCAGGCATTACAAAGATGAGAAAGGTTGAAGGTTGAAGGGTAAAGGTTCAAGGGGATGAGAGGCTGTGCGTGGGATCAAGGAGGGGGTCTACCAAGAGAAAAGAAGAGGGAACTAAGCCTGGTGCCAGCTTCAGCTATCTAGATGCCATGCTTTCTGCCAAACTTTCTTTCAAATAATTTTTTTTTTAAATCACCTATGGGGGCTTCCCTGGTGGCACAGTGGTTGAGAGTCCACCTGCCGATGCAGGGGACACAGGTTTGTGCCCCAGTCCGGGAATATCCCACATGCCGCGAAGCGTCTAGGCCCGTGAGCCACAACTACTGAACCTGCGCGTCTGGAGCCTGTGCTCCACAACAAGAGAGGCCGCGACAGTGAGAGGCCCGCACACCGCGATGAAGAGTGGCCCCCGCTCGCCGCAACTGGAGAAAGCCCTCGCACAGAAACGAAGACCCAACACAGCCAAAAATAAATATAAAATAAATAAATAAATTTTAAAAATCACCTATGCCTTCCTAAGAAAGTTGCTACCACAAGAGAAATAATGTCAGCCTTAGTGCTGACTTCGGAGTCCCTATTCACTAAAGACTATGCGAAGATTAAAGATCCGCAAAACAAGTAACATGTATTGATAAACAATACATTTACACATAGAAACACTAGCATATTCATTAAGTATATATTATACCAACTTCTAAACAATGTCCTACAGTAAACAGCTGTTTAGATTAACAGCAGAATGACCTGATAAATATAAGGGGTCGTTGATCTCAAAGAGCATCTCTGTGACCTCCCCAGGAAGTCAACCTATACTCAAAGTCTCAAGAAACTTGAATGTCAAATAATATGCACCACCCAGCCTCAAAAGCACCTTGGGTTTAGTTCCAGCTTTGTCAAGGCCTCACCACATAGCCATATGCGTGCTCTGTACCTACTCATTCCTTTCTTCCAACAGGGAGCAGGAAGGCTAATCCAATTCACTCCGGGGGTAGGAGACCCTTGTAGGAATATCCAGGAATTAGGGCAACAAAAATCAAGAGCTGCCCAGGTGGGAGCAGGAAGAAAGAGGAGGGAGAAACAGCTCAGGCAAAGGAAAGTGTCAGAATTCATCACTTGGATCCTCCAGAGCACCTTTCCACCTGCTCTCACTGCTATCAAACTCCTCACACTATTCTAAAACCGTCTTACAAAGTACTGCATTGTGAGACCACTGGCTAGACAGCCAGTGGGAAAAATAAGAACACAGGGTCATTACCTCACACCTTCTAATAAGGTTAATTCTAAATGGATCAAAGGTGTAAATCTAAAATATCAAATCATAAAACCATAAGAAGAAAACCCAGGAGAATTTTTTTTTTCATCTCAGAGTGGGTATGGCCTTTCTAAGAACAATACAAAAGCTAGAAGGAATAAAAAGGAAAGAGCAATAAATCTGACCAATATCTTAAATTTCTGAGTTGTTGAAAAAACAAAGTTTAAAAAAATGACAAATTGGAGAAAAATATTTGCAACCCATATTCCACACAAAGAATTGATTTCTTTAGTAAAGAGGTCCTACAATTTAAAAGCTCAACAAACCAACAGAAAAAGCAGAGAATAGGAACAGATACCTCACTAAAAGAAGAAATATGAATTGATCTTAAACATATGAAAAGATATTCAACCTCATTTGTTATAAGAGAAATGTAAATTAAAATCATAATGAGATGCCACTTAACCTATTAGTTAGGCAAAGATCAAAATATTTGAAAACACAGTGTTGAAGACAGTGTGGGAAGAAGGGAATTTCATACATTGCTAGCTAGACTGTAAACTGACCCAACATACATGTAGGACAATTTGGTGATACCTTCAAAATTTAAAGTGTACAGACCCTTTGACTTGGTAGCTCCACTTCTAGTTATTTATATGTAGGATGTTTATATAGGTATCCTTATTGAAACTTTCTTTTAGAGAAGCAAAAGATTTTCATCTTAAATGAAATGTCCTAACCCTAAGCCCACCAGTAATAGGTAACTAGTAAATAAATTCTAGTTTATCCTTACAATGAATACTATGAAACCGTTTTTTTCAAATGGGATAGCATTACATGTAAAGATAAGGAATGGTCTCTAAGATATATTAAACAAATAAACAAAAGAGTAAGGTACCAAACAATATATAGTGGTATACTATCATTTATGTACAAATTAATACATACACACATGCACCTATGTTTGCAAAATGCATAAACTATCTCGGGAAGAACAGACCAAAAAAAGTGGTTGCCACTGAGCAAGCAGAGCTAGGTAACTAGAAGAAAGGGGAAGGCCGGAAATTCTCTTTTTATTGTACGCCATTTTATATCTAGAATTGTGTGGCATGAACCTGCATTACCTATTCAAAAGTAAATCTTAAAATATATCTCAATTATAGACTTAGCCATATGATATTATCTGTTACTGGGAGATACACTGTCAAGACAAAGATTTTTTTCTTCTGTGAATTTTTAATAACCTGTATCTATTTTCATTATTCATCTCACTAGATGACAAGCATAAAGGTCTGGAAGTTTAGAACAGCAGTCTGCACTGCTTCTGATGAATGGGACTTAACTAATTCAAATACAATCCACACTGAAGCTAATTAAAATAATTTTTGAGTCCCCTTAAATCCCTTTTGGAATGCAATAAATTTAAGTAAACCTCCTTTTTTTTTTTAGCAAACTATACTCTTAAAGCTTTTGTATTCAAATTAGACAAAAATTCCTAAGAAGACTGAATTCTTGTAATCCCAGGATCTATGCAGTGTCTAGCATGAAGTATGGGCTTAACAAAAACTTATTGAATAAATTGGGGCTTCCCTGGTGGCACAGTGGTTGAGGGTCCGCCTGCCAATGTAGGGAACGTGGGTTCGTGCCCCAGTCCGGGAGGATCCCACATGAAGCAGAGAGGCTGGGCCCATGAGCCATGGCCGCTGGGCCTGTGCGTCCAGAGCCTGTGCTCCGCAACGGGAGAGGTCACAACAGTGAGAGGCCCGTGTACCACAAAAAAAAAAAAAAAAAAAAGTATTGAATAAATGGATGAATGAAAATATTAATTAATTAAACTATAAAATGTTATTTCAGTTGGAACAGTCATAAAGAGAGTGTAAGACCTAGGTGGACCCCTCCTGACTTCAATAAATTTTCTCTAATTTGTTGTTATTGTTGTTGTTCTACAAAACTCTAAATATCAAGCCTAATCATAATTCTTACCCTGCCCCCTTCATTCATATTCAACCACCCTGCCCTCTTCCTAGGTTGCACAACTTTACTCCAGAATTTAAAACAGCAGTTGTTAACACTGGCCCCAAGACACTATTTGACAATTAACACCCTCAATGTAAATACACTTTTAGCTTTATAACCACCATGCGGGAAAGCCTTCACCTTTTGCCTTCTCTGTGAAGGCAACTGGGATTTGGGTGTGTCATCAGAGTAAATGATAGTACATATTTCACAACTTGGATGCTACATACTTTATTCCTCTAGCCTTTCTTAATAGAAATTAACCTTAAGGGTGGCAATGCCCTTCCTACCTAATCCCCAAATTTTCCCCCAGTATCAGAAAGGAACCTACTACCACCATGTGACTCTACGTTGGACGTGCTATACATTTCATGCATCCCTTTTTCTTTAATGAGAAACCCTATATACGATGCGAGTCTTCCAAAATTAGTGTTGTAATAACATCCTGTGGGTTATGATGTCACAGACTCAGATTTTCTCAGATATTGTTGAGACAGATCACAAAACTCAACTGCTTCCACTGTATTGCATCAGCCACACCCTGTTTTCCTCCCGATTCAAATGATTAGGAGACTAATTTAGGGACTTCCCTGGTGGTGCAGTGGTTAAGACTCTGAGCTCCCAATGCAGGGGGTCTGGGTTCGATCCCTAGTCAGGGAACTAGATCCCACATGCATGCCACAACTAAGGAGCCCACCTGCTGCAACTAAGACCAGGCACAACCAAATAAATAAATAAAATATTTTTTTAAAAAAGAGAGACTATTTTAGCTTTGTTTGAATAATCAACAGACTTTTAGTGCATTGTGCAGGAGGCCCTGTGGCAGAGCTGCACACCCTCACTCCAAGGCAAAAGCAGACTTTCCAACGGAAATGGAAATTGCTGCCTTGAATCTTCCTAGGAATACTGGCAAAAGGGCTGGGTTGCAGCACCTGCAATTAACCAAAACCAATTTGGTTTTAACTATCAGAAACCCATTTCAAACCATCTTAGGGGGAAAAGGGAGGAAGAGAGGATTTACTATAATATATATGTGCCTCACAACATCCTCGGGAAGGATGAAGACCAGAAACACAAGAGAAATCAGGTTTCCTTTGCTGTGCAAAAGCTTTGAAGTTTCATTAGGTCCCAATTGTTTATTTTTGTTTTTATTTCCATTTCTCTAGGAGGTGGGTCAAAAAGGATCTTGCTGTGATTTATGTCATAGAGTGTTCTGCCTATGTTTTCCTCTAAGAGTTTGATAGTTTCTGGCCTTACATTTAGGTCTTTAATCCATTTTGAGCTTATTTTTGTGTATGGTGTTAGGGAGTGATCTAATCTCATACCCTCAAAATGGGAGAAAATATTTGCAAATGAAGCAACTGACAAGGGATTAATCTCCAAATTTTATAAGCAGCTCATGCAGTTAATAACAAAAAAACAAACAACGCAATCCAAAAATGGGCAGAAGACCTAAATAGACATTTCTCCAAAGAAGATACACAGACTGCCAACAAACACATGAAAGAATGCTCAACATCATTAATCATTAGAGAAATGCAAATCAAAACTACAATGAGATATCATCTCACACCAGTCAGAATGGCCATCATCAAAAAATCTAGAAACAATAAATGCTGGAGAGGGTGTGGAGAAAAGGGAACACTCTTGCACTGCTGGTGGGAATGTGAATTGGTACAGCCACTATGGAGAACAGTATGGAGGTTCCTTAAAAAACTAAAAATAGAACTACCATATGACCCAGCAATCCCACTACTGGGCATATACCCTGAGAAAACCATATTTCAAAAAGAGTCATGTACGAAAATGTTCATTGCAGCTCTATTTACAATAACCAGGAGATGGAACCAACGTAAGTGTCCATCATCGGATGAATGGATAAAGAAGATGTGGCACATATATACAATGGAATATTACTCAGCCGTAAAAAGAAATGAAATTGAGCTATTTGTAATGAGGTGGATGGACCTAGAGTCTGTCATACAGAGTGAAATAAGTCAGAAAGAGAAAGACAAATACTGTATGCTAACACATATATATGGAATTTAAGAAAAAAAAATGTCATGAAGAACCTAGGGGTAAGACAGAAATAAAGACACAGACCTACTAGAGAATGGACTTGAGGATATGGGGAGGGGGAAGGGTAAGCTGTGACAAAGCGAGAGAATGGCATGGACATATATACACTACCAAACGTAAGGTAGATAGCTAGTGGGAAGCAGCCGCATAGCACAGGGAGATCAGCTTGGTGGTTTGTGATGACCTAGAGGGGTGGGATAGGGAGGGTGGGAGGGAGGGAGATGCAAGAGGCAAGAGATATGGGAACATATGTATATGTATAACTGATTCACTTTGTTATAAAGCAGAAACTAACACACCATTGTTAAGCAATTATACTCCAATAAAGATGTAAAAAAAAAAAAAGCCATCAGGAACAAAAGCAGCAACCTCTCCTTCAGATTCATACTCTCTCCCTCCCCCTCCCTCTCTCCTCCCCCTCCCTGCCCCTCTCTCTCAGAGGCTCTTGGCCTGCCGCTCTCTGCACATGTATAAATTTGGTCACTGGGTGCTCATCCCTATGGGAATGAGGGCGGGGGGGTTCATAATGAGCTTGAAAGAAACCTAAATAGGTACGTACTGCCCATCACTGCTGCCCAACACTAGTAAGAGGCTTGATTCTAGAAGGATAAGCTAGGCTATGTTGTAACGAGAACCTCCAAATCTCAAAAGTCCTCGAACAACAAAGGTTTCGTTCCAATTCACACTTCATGTCCACTGCAGGTGGCAGGGGGCTCTTCTCCATGTCATCCTAACTCCGGGGACCAGGCTGACAGTACCTTTAGCCTTGGAAACATCTCTGGTCACATGGAGGTGGACAGGGACATGGCAGTCTCACACAGCTCTTGTTTGCTTAGCCCAGAAGAAAACATGTTACTTTCATTCATATTTCACAGGCCGAAGCAAGTCACCAGGCAACACCTTATTTCACGGGGACAGGGAGGAATGATCCTGGGATGTGTCCAGCAAGAGGAGAGCTGGTTGTCTTTGTGTAGCAGTGATGATGACCACAAGGGCTCAGAACAAAGATGCAGGGGTGAGAAGACAACTCCTTTATTCAGCAACACCACTGAACATCATGCCAGGAGGAAAGCTAGAATCCAGCTACAGTCATTTATGTTCACTTTGAGTCTTAGCTATGTTTTTCATCTTGTTTATTCCTAAGTTCTTGAGGATAAAATAAATAATCAAAAATAATTTAATTACACTTTTATTTATATTAGTTATCTTCAGAATTAAAGAAAAAGAGAAAATTAAGATTTTTAAGTTATAGTAAAAAGATCCTATACATACCTACTTAATTTCTAGAATTATTAAGGACATATATACAGATATATAGATCTGTGGGATGGCAGTCCATTAAATCAATTACTACAGTGGTGTAAATAATAATCTCAAGTCAATTTACCTTCTTAAAAGATCAAGAATATTACATTAAATAAGGGTTCTCCATTTAAAACTCTTGATCAGTGCATAAAATCTCATGACTTTTCGTTATATTTATGTCTGGAAAGATTGCCAGTACAACTTCATTTGCCTGAACTGCCACAGATATATATAATAAAACAGCATTAAATCAAAACTGAATTGATTGTGTACCATATATCTGATGAACCTGCATAAGGCTAAATTAAAGAAATACATAAACAGTAAATATATACTAACTCCCTTCCTTACTGTGTTTAGATGATGAATTTTGTTGTTTACAATTCATAGAGTGTCAACAAAAATTTATGATTAAAATGCTGCATGGGCTACTATGCCCAACAACATCCAGTAGTAAAAAATAAAATACCTTTTCTGGACCAACTACAATTCAGAAAGTATAGGAATAAAAACTAGTGAACAACATGCATTATATGAATTTCAAAGGCAGTTAGTAAAAGAAGGTGTTGGTGTCATATTGGGAGGGTGTGACTATGTGCACATATGAACACTGTTAAAAAAAGCACACCTAACGCACCATTAAATTGCATTAGCCAATTGGATGAATAAAGTATATATTTTAGGACTTGTGTTTTAATTATTTCTTCTAGTATGCATGAGCACTTCAGGCAGAATAAAGGCAGTATTTAAATTTAAATAGGAAAAGGTGATTTGTGTATAAACAGGGCTGGCACAATTGGTCATGCATCTGGGAAAAAACAGGTGGACTTCTACCTCAGACCACTCTAAAAAAAAATTCCAAATGAGTTAAATGTTTACATATAAAAATAATGGATTAATTTAAAACCTAAAAAATATGTAGGAAAATAATTTTATAAACTGGGAGCTTTCTAAGCTGGGCAGGAAATCTAAAAACCATAGAAGAAAATACCTGATGACAGAAATTAAACAATTTGGTTTAGTAAAAGATACCATTAAAAAAAATTATATGCAGTGAAAAGGACTGCACTACAGATGGCCAATGAAAAGTTATTATTCATAAAATACATAAGGCTCCTACATGTTGATAGGAAGAAAAAGCAATGTATCAAAAAATGGACAAAGGTTATGTATGACTAGGCAAATGGCAAAAGAACAAAATAAATGGCCACAGATAGATGCTCCTCCTCACCGCTAGTCAAGAAATACAAATTAAATAAAAGTGAGATGCCCTTGTTCAGTGATCAGATTGGCACAAACTTACAAAAGCAGTAACACCCAGCAAGCAGGGCAAGACTTAGAGGAATACATTCTCACTCTGTGAGAACAGAAATAGTCACAGATCAACCCAATATGCCTAGGATTTGACCCAGTAATCCTACTTCTGGCTATTTATGCTTAAAAATAGTAAATAAAAGCTGCGGTATATGAATAAGAATAAGCTAACTGCAGTTTTGCTTGAAGAAGCAAAACAACCGCATTTCCTTCTATAGGAAGTAGATCTAAGACACATCAAATCTGTTTCTAAAATTAAGCATGATATGAATAAATTATGAATATTTAAAAGATATGCTCATATATGTGTATGTACATATCTATATAAAATTTGGCAGAATCTTGCCTAAGCAAGAACAAGACTTTGATCTGTATTTTTAAAAATTGAGAGACTACACAAATATTTATGTTAACAGTGAGCTAAAAGCAATCTTTTAATCAGTTTTTAAAACTAAATTAATGATATTAACTTGCTTCGAAATTCAAATTTCTTAACACAGTGGAAACTTCCTCCCCTTTTAAATTTTTCTGTTTGATTGTTGGTTGGTTTTAAAACCTAAATCAGACTTTCAGTGGGGTGGTCTTTCACAAACAGGCCAGATTTCTAATACAAATTATAAGACATGTTTGTTTGATATAATCCTACATGGTAAGTAAATTACTCCCTGCTATAAATTAAGCATTTGATAATTTAACAGTTTCAGCCCTTTAGGGAAGCAATTAGAGTAGTGGAGAAGGATTTGACACATTCATGAAGAATGTAACTGTGTCTTTCAACTGGTTCAATTTGTGTAAAGAAGCAGCCTCCTCAGCCGGCAGAATAAGATTCAACATGTTCATGTCCAGAGATCAAAATACTGTGCTACTGCTATAGCCTTTTATTTCATATACTACAAAAGTAATTAATGTTCATAACAGAAAATTTGGAAAATAGAGAAAAACAAAACAATAAAAATCATCCATAATGCTTCTATCCATAGATAACGCTGCAAACCTTCTGGTACATTTCCCTCTGGTGTCTAATCTAAGCATGCAGGCAACAATGACAAGGGTCTGGGGAGAAGGAAGTCATGGTCCATCCCAAATCACAAGGAAAAAACAATGAAACAGTCCAACAGGAGGTACATTTATTTAATAATGAAATTATTTTTTAATATTTACTATCTACTCATATAAACTTACATTGTTACTCAATTTTGTAGCTGATCTCTCCTTATTTCAAACGAAGCCTGTGCAGCATCAGTTTATCAGTGAGCAAATTATCCTCTCATCTTTCTAAAGCATCCAGCAAGATAGTCCAGACAATAAAAGCCAGCACTAGGCACGACTCTGTCTGTTATTCACTGAGCACAGCCATCACACTCCCATGAACCCTGCCCTCACCCCAGGCCCCATCAAGGGCCCACCATCCACTCCAGGCCAGTGATAACAGCATAATTATCCCTCAGTGCCTGAAACCTCAATTCACAGCCATCTCTGTCAAGACACTAATTAATGTTATTTTCATCAACTCTTCTCTACCAGACAATTGATTTACTATCATACAGTGACTGGGCCACTATGTAATTCCAAAAGACAGAGGTCTTCTAGTAAGTACATGCTTTTAATTATTTTAGAAATGCTACTTTTTAACTAGTATACTTTTTATTATTATTTCTATCACTATTAATCCAAAGCTCAATTAACCTGTCCCAGATATGGTTTTCTTTTGTTTTATTTTATTTGAAAAAAAAGGGGTGGGGGGTGGAATGGGATCAATCTGTTTTAACGTGCAATATCTGTAACCTACTTTATTCCTTTTTAGGGGGAGGGGGGCAAAATTGGAATCATCCTGGTTTTGTATTTACTGTTCTGTAACCTATTATATTGGTTAATCAAAAACAGAATTAACTGGAAAAGATAAGAAAACCAGAGCTTCTGAAAAAGATCTCTTTCACCCATCAAGGTTGACCATTAGCAAAAACTTTGAAGGAACCTGAATGCACCTTCAGCAAAACTCATTTTATATACTTTTTCTTCATTTTAGAGCCCTGAAATAACAAGATGACACGTGCTTCCATAATACAGAACAAATACAATTAGGAGTAACTACTTCCTACTAAGGTTTATAGTTTTAAAAGAGGATTAGCAAGGAAGACAATGCTTAACCCAAATCAGTAAATATCATAAAGTGGAGTTTCAAGCACCCTAGAAATGGGAGAGATTTCTGGGTAGGGCTTTCCTAATGTCCCCCCACCCCACAATCTAATATCTGCAAGGGACCATTCACAATGTCAATACATAAATAAACTCTGTCAACCAGGACCCTAACTAATCTGGGTGAAATTCTAAGAAGTGAACATTAACCTCTCTGGCCACAATATAATGACAATCAATATTCAGACATTCTGGAAAGCATGCCTTCCTTCTAAAAGATACACAGGCACCCAAATTATGCAAAATCCATCAGGTTGACATCAGAAAGCGACAAGTTACAAAGCAAAAGGAATGCTAAAGAATATCGACTAAATTTTCATTGTTTAGCACAATTTAGTGGATCTCAAGTTTCAAATGGTGATGCACTGGTTATAGCTTGTGAGAGAAAGGTGAGTTTCATTTTTGAATCTGAATGATTCAAAAATTAAACTATGGTTCAAAAGAGTGTTTTATATTTAAAATTTTCCATGATGCATCTAATGTTCAGAATTACAATAAAAATCCTTAGAGAGAAGCTAGTTGGGGAAAAAAATATTCAAGCTTATAAAATGTTCCATTTGCTTTTTTCCACCTATTGCACTTAAAGCTTAAAATCCAAGCTAGGTAAAGTATTTGTATACCCAAACGGCTATTGTAGAGATTCTGGAGGCACTAAGCTACGACTTCCTCAAGAGGAAAGTGTCATTTGATGGCACTTCCTAAATGCTACAAGCAGAAAAGTGGAAGGCTTGAATAAGCAATTCGCTCAGTCAATATCCTAGAGAGACCTCTCTCCTCCTTAAGGTAAGATTATTTGTCAAACCAATAGGAAGTCACTAGTCATGCCTTTAACCTGTTCAATCTTTCGGTAGTAGTGGTTCTGATGTCCTTTAGCTACTTAGACATTTTTAATAGAAAATTTTAAGATATTTAGAACTGTTGAGATTTTTCCATTTATCTGCAAAATACGATATCTATAAGGAGTTAATTATACATGTGCTCCACCACGAACGTCATCTGGCATAATAGGTGAGAATAATGGTAACATCTGTAGCCACCATGTAAATTTAGAGTATAAATAAAAACAGCACTTGTAAAACTCTCCCAACATGTTCTGGTTACACCACAGTACAACATTATCCTCGTTCTCATTCCAACAGTTATCTGATCTCAATTCTGAGAAGTTGACAGAGAAAGACTAGACTTAACAAAAGATAAATATATACACAAGTAAAAAGAAGTTTAGTATGTGTTCATTCTGAATGTTAGCGTTGTATTTATCAAGGTAGACACTCTAATACCAGGTCTGCCTATAAAATAATGACAGGCCTGTTTCCAGTTGAAGTATCACTCTTAGGTTTGTTGTTGTTGTTGCTTTTTAATCGTCAAATGTCTTATACACAGTACCTCTCAGGAGATAAAACTGTAATAATGACATGGGGAAAACATGGTTAAAAGACTAAAGAGTGATCAGATAAAATAAATATACTTCAAATACACTTAACTTCCACCAAACATCAGTATATTTTAGTTTCTGTTACATTAGAGTGGAAGGGAAAAGAGAATCCACACAGCTTGGGGTTCTGTTGTACCTTTGCAAGGCCATTTCAAATAAAAAATGGAGAAAATCTCTCTGAGGAAGAAGAATCATTTTCTTTTGCTATTAGAAAAACATAGTCCCCTAAACATTGTATGAGGATATTTCCCATGATATCCATGCCAGTCCAAATCACTCTAACGTTCAGTGTTTGAGAAAAGTCAGCTATGTCCCCATGGACTTAAAAAGAAGGGCCTACCTGTAAAGTTCCCTTTATTTGCTTGAGTTCATTCTCAGTACCATTTTCTTGTATCTGTGCAGCACAGCCCTACTGCTGTTAAACAGGACAGCATTACCCTTGGGGGCAGGCCCTGATTAAAAAGGAGCTAAAGTTTGGGTGAAAGAATATTTTAATAATTCTTCTCCAGGGCTAGACATGAGATACCCCCGATGGAAAGATAAGCAAGCTTTTCCATGAAGATTATTCCTGTTGCAGGAAATATGCATTCAATTTAATTTTTTAATTGCATGATAAAAGCTGAAAGGATAACTGTCTGTGGTGACTAGGATGAATTCAGAATTCCTATTTGCCACTTAGATTTATGCACACAAAAATTATTTGGAAGTAATATATCAAACTCTGAATTCATTCGAATCTTTTGTTGCAGTTTTCAAAGGAGATGCCACAATTCAGTTATTTCAGCACCTTTGCTTATTAAGAGCCATTCTGATTAGAGGAAAAGAATACATGCTTTCGACTAAAATGATGCACTTAGAACTAGCCTCTATGGGGGATACGAAAGAAAAGTAAGAGGGCCTTCCCTCTTCCCTTAATGATCCCATAGGAAACATGGAGAATAACGTGTAACCAGGTATTGCTGACTCCCAGACCTAGTGGGTGCAACCTAATGGTTTAATCAGTCAGTATGGTTCATCCTCCCCATCACCAGTGATTGTTTTAAAGTCAAGCACTGGAGTCCCTTCTGGAACTTTGGCTATGGGGACTTTACCTGGGGTTGCCACGCTGGAGGGCTCATTCATGTATGCCTTCAGAAAATCTTTGTTGGCTATCTACCCTGTCAGAGACCCTTCTAGATGGCAGGTGTAAGCCGTACAGAGGAAAACCAAAGGAAGAGAAGGAAGGAGATGGTTGGAGCATCTGGAATGAACCATGCCTAAAGTTAGATTGAGTGCTGGACTTTTTAGTTATATGAGTCAATAAAATCTCTCTTTAGTTTAAGGCAGTTTGAGTTGGGGTTTCTGCCTCTTGCATCCAGGAGTCCTAATTAGCACCCAACACTTCCCCCCAGGGTCTAAGAGTGGTAACTGGAGTGAAGCCTCACATCCTTCTACTGGTGCCTTGCCTGCTCTCAGTTATGGTGCTAGCCCTAAGCCAGCTGGAGCAGACTTTTTTGCCCATCCCTCACCATTCTTAGTATTTCTATACCCACTTTCAAGTGACCGTCCAACTCTACTTAGACTAGTCCCAAACATTTGGAGGTAATCTACTCTCTAACTCCAACTTAGACTGGTCGTTTTCCTTTGAGGAGAAAAGAAAACCTAAACAGTATCCACATCTCCACATAAACACATGAAAACACACCATAAGAATCAGAGACATGAAGTTGGAGATACAGCACCAGGGCACCTACCCTTACCTCTCATCCAGTGCACGAATGCCATCTTATTGACCCTGGCCAAGAATTACCCAGACTCTGGTTAAACACTTCCAGAGGCAGAATGCTCAACTACATCAAGCACCATGGGTTCCATTGATGGACAGCTTCTATATCTGAGAAGTGTCATTACTAAATCAAAATAAAAGTTTCTCTCCTTGAAATTTCCATTGCTTTATGCTATTTCTGCAAAGTAGAGCAACAAAGAGTAAGCTTCCTTCCTTGTCTACTTGTCAGCACTTCAACTATTTGAAGACAATTAGCATGTCTCCCTTTAGTGTGCATTTTTCTACAGTTCCTTCGGCTGTTTCTTATAATACGTGACTTCCAGATCCTTTGGCACCCTGATTCCTCTTGTCTAGGTACACTCTAGTTTGTCAACATCCCTTTTAAAATGTTATCCCTCCCCACCACCCCACCGCTGAATGACCCTTGTAGTGGCCTGAAAGGCCCAGAAAACTGTCGGCAGGTCACTGCCAAAGGGCTGAACATTGCATTTATGAAAACAAGTCCTAAGCTTTCATTGGCTCTTTTGCTATTAGCAAATACATCACATGCTTGACAATTTTAGCACAGTTCCTAACACACCCAGAAAGTTTGTGGCAATGAAGCTCCCGATGATCAAAAACCTTCCTATTTGTTTCACAAGAACCTACTGTATTGAGGATCTTTCCTTTCCTACTTAGTTAAGGGGTAGTTTGGTCTTTGCTCTTTTTTTAACCTAAGCTCACAAGCAGAACCTGGCAGGTTTGTTCCTCACTGTATGACCAGTACCTGGAATGGTGTCTAGCACTTGGCAGGAATTCAAAAAGGGCTGATGAACTAAACAAACCTAAATTCAGGAACCTCCATCCATTGCTGTTTACTTAATTTTTGAATCAGCCTTGAGATTCAGTTAGTTGAGGTCATTTGCAGTCTAAACTCAGCATTAGTTATACTTCTTAATTCATGTTCCCTCTAAATTTAATAAGTCTGCCTTGCTCAGCTTTACCTAAGACATTGACGAAAACAATGGGCAGGCTGGAGCCCTGTATTTTAGTACTCAGCAAGAGACACCAGTCACCATGACACTGAGCCATTATCCATACTCTAGGGCTGAAGCAGCTAATCCTAGTTAGATTTCATCATCTCACTCTTGGAAGCCTGTTTAAAATGCTTTGTTAAAATCAAAATAGGTTGAATCTTATGAAACTGCCATTTTTCTAGGTCAAAAATCTTCCAGAGACTTCCCTGATGATGCAGTAATTAAGACTACACACTCCCAATGCAGGGCGCCCGGGTTCAATCCCTGGTCAGGGAACTAGATCCCATATGCATGTCGCAACTAAAAGTTCTCATGCCACAACTAAGGAGCCCACCTGCTGCAACTAAGGAGCCTGCCTGCCACAACTAAGACCCAGCACAACCAAATAAATAAATAAATAAATATTTTTAAAAGAAAAAATCTTCCAGTATCAACAATTTCATGTGGTTCAACCTAATTGAAACCACCCCTAATAGCTAGCCAGTGTTTTATTTGGTTACCATGACTTTCTTTAGAGAACCTATACCAGAATCTACCATCTTCCACCTCAGAAATCAAGATATTTGCCCAAGTCTTCTCCAACTAACAGCTTACCTGTGCAGGTTCCTTCTTCACTTAGGATGTCATTTGCTTGACCTTAGAGACCAAGACCTATTCAATGTAGCTGAAAGGTGGTCTCACACCAACATCTACGTGTATCTTGTGCTCTCTTGCACTAAACTGTGTTTTATCATTTATTGCCTGAAGACTATTCTCCTTACGAAGACCCTTTTACACACATAAGAGTTCCTCAGAATAACTTCCTATTCTTCCTGGAGCTGGGTAAATGGTATTTTACAGTGCCCCAATAATTGTGAATAATAGGGCATTTTTACAAGTAAAGAGTAATGGGACAACTTATACTATTGTGAAATGCCCCTCCCATCAAAAAAGTGTCAAATAACCATACTATTACTAAGCCAAAAAGAAGAAATTCCTTAAGATAGGATTGTATGTGACCTTTAAACAATAAATATGAATTTTAAATAGTCAGTGAAAAACACTGAGATAGGTTCAAAGCTGTTGAATATATGAATCTGAAATGAATGCACCAACATATGGAATAATTTGAAAGTTACACTACACATATTACGGGTAGATATTATATAGACATTTACCTGGAAAAGATTAGGAGAATTAATTATAGAAAACTGTCTCTGTGTGGTTATCATTTTCAAAACTAATAGAAGCTGATAACTAAAGCTATATGTCATAATATTCTAAAGTGATCCTGGTTCTTAAAAATATAAATCTGCTTCTAAACTGTGACATCCTGTGCATGGTATGTCATAGAATTCATTTTCCAAGTTTTGTTTTTGGTTCATTTCTTATTTTGCAATTACTAATAGGGGTCAGTGACAGAGTAGAGGGGAAAAAATGACAGTGATGCAATACCTATTTACTATTTTTAAATACATGGAAACAGTTTTAAAAAGCAAGACAGAGCTAAGCTTTAATCAGATGAAATATCTAATAAGCATTAATATCTACTATTAAATTAAAGGATGGGAGAAACATGGTTCTGAAATTATCTGAAAGTAGAAATGAGATTCTTGAAAGAGACAGTGGGCAAATGAACCCTGGCAACAAAGATTTCAAATGGGCCATTTTAAATAAGTTATTCTCTCTAATGGGCAGCCCAATTTGAACTGCGAAAGCTTCTAGCACATAATTTCAAAGGTTGCTTTTCCTCCCAAGAAAGTAATGCAGTGCCCTCTGTACTTGCTGAAGCAGGCTTCTAGATGGTGCTTGTGTGGACTGCTAAACTGTCAATTATCTACCAGGTTTTCTAGTTTGTGCTTTCTCCAAAACTCTTTGCTTCTTGTCCATGTTGAGCCATGCCCCTGCTCATTAGCAGTAACAGTGTACATTCAGAAAAGGAAGAACGATCCTCAAGCTATCTAGGTGTAATTTTCAGGACTAGGAAAATAAGCAATGGGATGGACAATTGAATCTACACTTTTCAACCGGACTTAGGGATCAAGTGTGGTTTTGAGTTTTTCCCTAACTTGGCAAAGTTTGGGAGCATCTTGCTCACCTTAAATTGGTTAGCTTTTATCTTTTAAATGTCTAAGCTTACTACTGCTTTGTCTTTTCAGATAGTCAGGAAGCACATGCTTGGTTTATTGCCCTAAGTTACTTTTGAAAGGTAACTCATTGAAAAGGATCTGCAGCTAGAGCAAAGGTGACAAGTTGACCTTTGCTGACTACAAAGATCTTTGTCACAATAATCAGCTGTTTTCTGGACTACAGGAGAATGATACTCTTGGCTTTCATTTATTGTTTCTAATATCAGCTCTGGGTCATTATAAATATTATTCCACAAGTCTGCAAAGAGCCAGGGTTTGAGTAATGATGCCCTTGAAATGGCCCAGAACTTAATTTCAGCTAGGAAGTCAGTCAAATGTTTTCTCCTATACCATATCTTTTGGAGGAAATGTTTGCCATGCTATTCAATAAATTAACCAATAAAACTGACTTTCAGATAAAGATATGTTAATCCATGTATATTTCCTAGCTATTTAAATTTGTGATGGAAGGCTCAAAAGAAACCACAAAGTTCACACTGTAACTATTCCTCTAAGTCTTCGGACCTGTAGCCAT
Source organism: Mesoplodon densirostris (assembly GCF_025265405.1). Taxonomy (NCBI): domain Eukaryota; kingdom Metazoa; phylum Chordata; class Mammalia; order Artiodactyla; family Ziphiidae; genus Mesoplodon; species Mesoplodon densirostris. The sequence goes on along the minus strand of NC_082665.1, from coordinate 83,494,772 downwards.
TTACTAGAGTGTCTGTACAGTGGAAAAAAGGAAACACCTAAATTTTTCAGAGATTACTAAACAATGGCTTTGAACTGACATGCATTTCTAGAAACTAAAATTATCACTGTGAGCTAACTGGGGCTCACAATGGTCACATGATAAATGGAGTTTGATATCAACTCTAAATTACAGTGGGCCCAGGAACCTACCTTGCGGTTATCCCCCAGTTTCTGAATGTATAATTGGAACAGACACATTTGGCAAGTGGAAGAATCTCTATGGGGTGAAAGCTACTAGAACGTCTCCTCCCTACCAAGACAGTAAACCTGAGGAAATTTCAGAGATCACTGCCACCATCAAAATCTTGAAAGCAGCAAGGATGGTAATACCTATCACATGCCCATTTAACTCACCAATTTGGCCTCTGCAGAAAACAGACGGGTTTTGGAAATTGACTGTGAAGTATCACAATCTTAATCAAATGATGACTAGAGTTGCAGCTGCTGACGCAGATGTAACATCCTAACTAGAGCAAATAAACATGGCCTCCGGCACATGGCATATAACTAATGCCTTTCTCTCCACAGTAATTTGCAAGGGCCACCAGAAGTAGCTTGATTTTACCTCACAGTGAAAACACTATGCCTTTGCAGTCTTGCTTCAGGAGAATATCAATTTTCTTATTCTCTGCCATAATATAATTTGCAGAGATCTTGATTGTCTTGACATTCTACTAACTTCACACTGTTCTACTACATTGACAAGATTATGCTGATGAGAGCTAATGAGCAGGAAGGAGCAAGTACTTAATGTCTTCATAAGATATATGGAAGATAACCTCCACAAGATTTCAGCCCCACTCTAGCCCATCCCAACCTCAGTGAAGTTTCTAGGGGTTTAATGGTCTGGAGCAAGTCAAGATATTTCCTCCAAGGTTAAAGATAAGTTCCTGAAAAAATACACACACACACACACACACACACACACACACACACACATACATACAGTGGACTATTACTCACCTATAAAAAAGAATGAAATTTGCAGCAATGTGTATGGACCTAGAGAATATTATGCTTGGTGAAATAAGTCCGACAGAGAATGACAAATACTATATTATATCACTTATGTGTAGAACCTAAAAAATAATACAAATGAAGGTATATAGCAAAAAAGAACAGACTCACAGATATAGAAGACAAATTAGTGGTTACCAAAAGGGAGAGGGAAGTGGGGAGTGACAAATTAGGGGTATGGGATTAAGAGATACAAACTACTGGGCTTCCCTGGTGGCGCAGTGGTTGAGAATCTGCCTGCTGATGCAGGGGACATGGGTTCGAGCCCTGGTCTGGGAAGATCCCACATGCCGCGGAGCAACTAGGCCCGTGAGCCACAACTACTGAGCCTGCGCATCTGGAGCGTGTGCTCCACGACAAGAGAGGCCACGACAGTGAGAGGCCCGTGCATCGCGATGAAGAGTGGCCCCCGCTTGCCACAGCTAGAGAAAGCCCTTGCACAGAAACGAAGACCCAACACAGCCAAAACTAAAAATAAATAAATTAAAAGAAGGCTCAACATTTAAAAAAAAAAAAAGAGATACAAACTACTATGTATAAAATAGATAAAACAATAAGGATATACTGTTTAACTCAGGGAATTATAGCCATTACTTATAATAACTTTTAATGGAGTCTAAACTGTAAAAATACTGAATCACTATGCTGTACACCTGAAACTAATATAATATTGTAAATCAACTATACTTCAATTTTAAAAACTTCCTGCACTTTGTACCACCTACCACCAAATGAAAGGCACAGTGCTTGGGAGGCCTTCTGGCGTTTTGGAAGCAACATATACCACATTTTAGTATTCTAGTTTAACTGTTCCACAGATCCATCCATGAGCCTCCCAACTTCAAGTGGGGACCAGAGCAAGAGAAGGCTTTGCAGTAAGTTCAGGCTGAAGTGCAACCCTCTTTTCTACTTGATCTTTATTATCCAGCATCTTCAATGACACTTGAAATCTGTGTGGCAAATAGGGGTGTTGTTTAGACCCTCTGGCAAGTACAAATTGGAGATTCACAATGCAGACTGCTAGGATTATGGAAATGAATTATGTTCTCTTCTGTAAATAACGATTTTCCTTCTGAGAAACAGCTTCTGGTTTGCCACTGGACTGTGACAGAGACTGAACTCCTAACCATGGAATATCAGGTGATCATGAGGCCTGAGCTTTCCATCATGACTTGAGTGTTGTGTAGCCACAGGCTAGGTGTGCACAGTAGCAGTCTATCATAAAATAGAAATGAAAGACTAGATCAAGCAGGTTTCAAAGTATGAGAAAGATGTGCTGAGAAAGGCAGTCTCAGGCACACAGTCTTCCGACCCCCACAGAGCCACACAACATGGGCCTTAGGTCTAGAACACATTCCTACCAAGACAGAAAGAGCCCACACAGCCTGTGCTGGGATTATTGCCTTGTGTGGGAATATCTTTTCCTATTTCAGGCTCAATGTGTTGGCCCTCTGTTCTGCTTAAGTGTGTGGGTCAATGGCCCTCAGACATGGCCCCAGCTTTCAGTATTTCAGGCTCTTTGGAAGCTGGGAGCAGGAAAGAGGTCCTTCTACTGCAGCACGAGAGAGGTGGGCGTAGGCCAACTGCCCTGCGTCAGCTGCCAGGGGCACCCACTAGCCATGAGGGACCAGAGCACACGACTGGAGCTGATCCTGCTCTGTCTCTTCTCCATGTAAGAAAAATACTGTTCCATCTAGTGCTTGACTGTCCTGTGTTTTCTTTGGTGACTCCAACACCAGGATTCAGTGGGCAGAAGCGTTGGACTTCTAGTCCTGGTGGCTGGCATTGTGATGATCTTTGCTATCGTCTATGTGGTTGGAGTCCTCCCCTGGCACTGGTAAATGGTACAGCGTTCCCTACAAGTTGCATGAGCATCACTCAAGCTTCTTCAACACACGTCCAGCTGTGTTGCCTCCTCTCTCTCAATCCATGCCTACAGCTTCCTTATGACCAGTGACTGAGGAAGATATTTTTCACATGAATCCCCATATTTATCCACTGCAGGGAAAGCTCTTAGTAATCAGATGGACAAAATGATGCACTCTGTGGATGTCAGTCTCCTTCCTCAGTCACCCCTGTGCTTTCTCACTGGGCCCATGAACAAAATGGTCCTGGAGGCTATGCTCAACGACATGGACTATCCCTAGAAATAACCTGGCTACATGTGACTAATATGTCAATGGTTGAGACCAGCACTGATCCCCAGATATGGCACCATTTCCTGGGAGTACAGATCACCACCAGGTGGCAGGTTGACTGCGTTGGACTCCATCCAACATGGATGGGGCACAGATTTATTCTCACTGCAATAGATATATTTTCTGGATATTGATTTGCCTTCCCTGCTGAAACAGTAGTTAAGCATCACCATCCACAGACCCACAGAATGCTTGATCCATCATCATGATATTCTCCATATCATTGCTTCTGATCAATGGAATCATTTCACAGAGAAGTAAGTGTAGCAATGGGCTCAGACCCATGAAATAAACTAGCTAGTTTAAAGGTGGAATAACTTACTGAAGTTTCAGTTATAACACCAGTTAGGACCCTGCATCCTGAAAGAGAGCTCTGTCTTACAGGATGCAGTATATGCTTTGAATCACAGGCAGTTATATGGTGCTGTCCTCCCAATAGCCAGAATTAACAAATTCAGAGTCAAGAAGTAGACATTGGCAGTGGTTCCACTTAGTATTACTATACCTAATAAATCACTCCCAGAACTGTTGCTTCCTGTCATGGCAAACTCGAGTTCTGCTAGTTTGGAGGTCTTAGTTCCCAAGGGGGCAATACTCCAGTCAGGAGGCACAACAATGGTTCCACTGAATTGGAAGATGAGATTGGCCTTTTTAGGTCTATTCCACTGAACCAACAATCAGAAAAAATAAAAATAAAAAGATTACTCTTCTGACAAGATGAGGGGAAATTACCAAGGAGAAGTGAGGCTGCTGCTACAAATGAGTGCAAGGAGAACTATTCTGGAACACAGGAGGTTCTCTGGGGTGTCTCTCAGTACTTCCAAGCACAATAGTAAAGGTTAATGGAAAACTACAGGAACCAAAAAAATGCTGGACAACTGGGGACTCAGACCCTCCAGGAAGGTCGGGGTTATTCCAACAGATGGAGAAGCCCAACCAGATGAAGTTCTAACAGGAAAGCAGAGGAAATATAAGGATAGTGGGAAAAGAATGCCATTGGAATCAGTTACAGCCTTATTACCAGTTAGAGAAACAAGGTCTGCAGTATCTTTTCATATTTTCTCTTTGCTTGCTATATGTATGTGTTTATTTGTAGATGCTAACAATTTTCTTCTACCTCCTTCTCATCTTTATTTTATATACAAATTTTTGGAGTTTAACTTTATGATTTAGTTTGCAACAAAATATTCTGTGGGTTTTGACAGAATTTTACAAGTAATTAATATAGCCAGTGATGGATACAATGACTGTCAGAAATGTGTGTCTCCTCATTTTGGGAAGAAGATGAGAACATCTTCACTGTAAAAAAAGATAGCTGTATCTTGTTAGAGTTGTTTCATTGTTACACACAAGTTCAAATGTGTGTAGAAGACAGTATATGGAAGCTGAGTTAGCCAAAGGGCTGGACTGTTAGTTATTACCAATGTATTGACACTGAGCTCCAGATGCACCCTTGAATGCCTCCTCCTTGAATGTACTGAGACTGTAAATATTTCCCCTTTGCCAGCTGGCATGGTAGGCTTCGTCACTTGGTGGTGCTAGAAGTACACTGGAGGAGAAGTTCCTCCTCTGGTTCTGACGTGCTAATCTTGTGAGAGTCCTCCCCACACATGGCCTCACAGCACCCGTTCCTACAGCATGAGCAGCATCTCCCCACCAGCTCCTGTAATGCAAAGCATCCAGCAGTCGTCAGTGGCCAGCAGCTTCCCCCAGCTCCCCTTCAAGAAGCTTCATGGTGGAGTACCACCAGCAAGGCATCTTCCCATGAATGGCTTCCACCAGCCTCTTCTTGAGGGATGTTGAGGCAAGTTCCAAGGTATGGCACCTTCCTATGGATACTTTCCTTGTATTCCTGAAGGCAGATTTCAAGCAAGTTCTGCTAGTATAGCACCTCAGTGACTTCTCCAGCAAATACTAAGCCATGGCCATGCCCTCTCCAGCGAGGTCTATATCTCAGCCCTGGGGTGACAGGGGGCCTGCCTTGAGTATTCTGTCTCAGTCAGTCCTAGATGTAGTGATTGTTCCTTAGATCTATTCCAATACTCTTCAATTTGATTTGCTTCTTACTAAGCAATTCTCCATTACTCCAAACCCCTGTTACAGGTAATAATTCTTTATATTAAACTTATCCTGCTCAAATTACTGTGTGGTTTCTTTTTTTTTTTTTAACATCTTTATTGGAGTATAATTGCTTTACAATGTTGTGCTAGTTTCTGCTGTAAAACAAAGCAAATTAGCTATATGCATACGTATATCCCCAAATCCCCTCCCTCTTGCGTCTCCCTCCCACCCTCCCTATCCCACCCCTCTAGGTGGTCACAAACCACCGAGCTAATCTCCCTGTGCTATGCAGCTGCTTCCCACAAGCTACCTATTCTACATTTGGTAGTGCACATATGTCAGTGTTACTCTCTCACTTCATCTCAGCTTACCCTTCCCCCTCCCCATGTCCTCAAGTCCATTCTCTACGTTTGTGTCTAAATTCCTGTCCTGCCCCTAGGTTCATCAGAACCATTTTTTTTATTCCATATATATGTGTTAACATACAGTATTTGTTTTTCTCTTTCTGACTTACTTCACTCCGTATGACAGACTCTAGGTCCATCCACCTCACTATAAATAGCTCAATTTTATTTCTTTTTATGGCTGAGTAATATTCCATTGTATATAGCTGCCACACCTTCTTTATCCATTCATCTGTCGATGGACTCTTAGGTTGCTTCCATGTCCTGGCTATTGTAAATAGTGTTGCAATGAACATTGTGGTACAAGACTATTTTTGAATTCTGGTTTTCTCTGGGTATATGCCCAGTAGTTGGATTGCTGGGTCATATGGCAGTTCTATTTTTACTTTTTTAAGGAACCTCCATACTGTTCTCCATAGTGGCTGTATCAATTTACATTCCCACCAACAGTGCAAGAGGGTTCCTTTTCTCCACACCCACTCCAGCATTTACTGTTTGTAGACTTTTTGATGATTGCCATTCTGACTGGTTTGAGGTGATAAGTCATTGTAGTTTTGACTTGCATTTCTCTAATGATTAGCGATGTTGAGCATCTTTTCATGTGTTTGTTGGCAATCTGTATATCTTCTTTGGAGAAATGTCTATTTAAGTCTTCTACCCATTTTTGGACTGGGTTGTTTGTTTTTTTGATATTGAGCTGCATGAGCTGCTTGTATATTTTGGAGATTAATCCTTTGTCAGTTGCTTCATTTGAAAATATTTTCTCCCATTCTGAGGGCCGTCTTTTTGTATTGGTTATGGTTTCCTTTGTTGTGCAAAAGCTTTTAACTTTCCTTAGGTCCCATTTGTTTATTTTTGTTTTTATTTCCATTTCTGTAGGAGGTGGGTCAAAAAGGATCTTGCTGTGATTTATGTCACAGAGTGTTCTGCCTATGTTTTCCTCTAAGAGTTTTATAGTGTTTCCCACCCAGTGGGAAGAGGATCAGGCCCAGGATCTCAGTAGGTTCCTGGGGGCCCAAGTGGGCAGGGGAAACCTGGCCATGCTCCCTTTTGATCCTCTGCCCTCCTAATGGTCCCCCAATTTCCCCTTTCAGGCATGGGATCCCTTCCCCTCCCACAGCTGCCCCTCAGGGGTGCCAGTCCTGTCCCGCCTTCACTTCTCCTCCTCCTTCACTCCCCACAGGCCCCACGTCCTACCCAGTTGCTGGGGGTTCCTCCCGTCCCCTTAGGTGCCTGTGGTCCCCCACTGGTGCCTGGTAGGTGCCCTAGTTGTGCAGAGACACGAATTCTGCATCCTCCTAGTATGCCATCTTGACTCTGCCCTACTGTGTGGTTTCTGATTCCTGGTTGGACCCTCACTGATCTAGCCATATCTTCTGGAGGAAATGTTTGTCATACTTTTTAGCATATTAAAGAGTAAAACATATTTTCAGATAAAAATGTGCTAATCCTTATATATTAATATTTCCAAAAAACTTATTCTGTTCAGAGGAATTCAGTACTTATCACATTTAATTCATACTTTATCTTTTTTTAAGATTTATTTATGATTGATTGATTGATTGATTTATTTTTGCCTGCATCGGGTCTTAGTTGGGGCATGCGGGATCTTTGTTGAGGTATGAGGGATCTTTGCAGCACAAGGGCTTCTCTCTAGTCATGGCATGCGTGTTTTCTCTCTCTAGTTGTGGCGCGCAGGCTCCAGGGTGCGTGGGCTCTGTAGTTGTGGTGCACATGTTCCAGAGTGCATGGGCTCTGTACTTTGTGGCATGCAGACTCTCTAGTTGAGGTGCACGAGCTCAGTAGTTCTGATGCGCGGGCTTAGTTGCCCCGCAGCATGTGGGATCTTAGTTCCCTTACCAGGGATCGAACCTACGTCCCCTGTACCGTAAGGCATTTTCTTTACCACTGGACCACCAGGGAAGTCCATAAAGTATCTTCTTAAAAATACTCTACCTTTACGTGATTAAGAAAGCTATAGATTGAGAGATAAAGGGCTGATGCTCATATTCCTTTTCTCATCCATAGTTAATTCTCTTTCTCAAGGGTAAAAATACCAACTTCTTCTTCAACCTCTAACTACCAAGCCTTTATTTTTCTTTTAAAAGGCTTTGTCCCTTGTCTTTACAGTAAATGTATGAAGCTTAACTAGGGAAAGAATAAAAAGTGTTTCATTACTTAGGCTAGAGTAGATAGGAGTCACCAAGAAAGAATATTTGCAGTATTGTGCATTTTACTTATTCTTTATGAATTTTTAGTAGGTTTGTAAGACTTCCTCAATTAATCCTCAAGTTATCAGTTAACAAGTTTGTGACTTCTAACCTCCAAAATATTGAGTGTTTATTATGAAAGAATGAGATGGTTCAGAAGTCATAGTTACCACTTTCTTTCTTTGAATGTATTATCAGTTTTATAATTTTATAATACAATTCATTAAAGTGTGCCTTGTCATAACAATGGCCAAACATGCCAAAGGACAGGATTCTGATTGCTTCTCAAACAACTTTGGGTCTCATCACTTCCAGAGACTCAACTGCCCACTGAAAGAAATCAACCACTGTGCAGTAAATTGGTGTTTTTACCAGTAAGTTAAGTTTTCTAATTATCTCTTTGTTATTTTCCAAATAACTAAATAATATATTATTTTGATCCCTATCTATTGTGAATTTTCATATTAGAATAAATTGTAAATGGTGTGAAGCAGGTATCAAAATACAACTCAGTAAGAATTTTTGTTGCCTATCATCCAACTGACTTCACATCTTCATTAGCTCTGAATACTCCTTGAAAACAGAACAATAATTCCTTGAGCCTCTGGCAAGAGACAGGCACTTAATCCTCATTGAAAACCTACTATTGCCCTTATTTTATAGATGAGAGCACAGATAAGGGAGTTAAGTCATTCAACCAACATCAAGTAGTTAATAAGCAGCAGAGCTAGAATTTGAATCCTGGTCTTCCTGGTTCTAAAGTCCAAAAACTCTAGAACCATGAGAAGCAAATCAGAACAGAAAGAAGGAAAACCACCTAGAAATAATACCCGGACTCTAAAAATTAGACCTACTTCAATTCAACTGCTCAGCATTTGTCAGTTTGTACCAGAGTAACCTTTTAAGATGGCATCATACCTTTTGTCCCAGAAGTTGAACTTCAAGGAATCCATCTAAGGGAAATCAATAAAGTTGCAGTCAAATGTTTCTGCACCAAAGATGTGAGCAAACCCCAAATGTCTATTTGTAGGTTGGATAAGTTATGGCCCAAATACAAAATCAAATATTATGCAGTCATTAAAAATAAACATTTCTATAAGTTTCAATCAAATGAAAGAGAAAAATCATGATACAAAACACCGCAGAGTGTACAACTAATTATGTAAACACACAGACACACATTACACATTAATTTTAAAAAAGAAAAAAAGAAAGACCAGAAAATTTAGAGATTAGTTCAGCCTAATGAAATTGCAAAAAGTTCTGTCTTTACAGTTGTCTGTTTTCTAAAATATTTTTGATGAGCACTGTTACATGTATAATAAGTGTTAGTTATTTGTAATAAAATATTTTTTCAGACTTTCCAAATGGCCAAATATTTGATTTCCCAAAGACTTAGTCTGAGGAAAATTATTTCAGGAATGTATTGTCATATTTATGAGGAATGTTTACAAGACCAACATTCAATGTAATTTTTTTTACATGATTCCAATTTTATTTAAGTGGAAAAACATGTATCTGTTAGTGAATACAGATGAAGGTTGGGGGGATGGCAAGGGAGACTTTCCTCTCCTACTTTATCCACTATGGACTGTTTTAATTTGGTAAATTTTAATTTCAGAAATGCAGTTCCTTAAAAAAAATCATGAGGAGGAACCAAGATGGCGGAGTAGGAGGACATGCTCTCACTCCCTCTTGCGAGAACACCAGAATCACAACTAGCTGCTGGACAGTCATCAACAGGAAGACACTGGAACTCACCAAAAAAGATACCCCACATCCAAAGACAAAGTGGAAGCCACAATGAGATGGTAGGAGGGGCGCAATCACAGTAAAATCAAATCCCATAACTAGTGGGTGGGTGACTCACAGACTGGCAAACACTTATACCACAGAAGTCCACCCACTGGGGTGAACGTTCGGAGCCCCACGTCAGGCTTCCCAACCTGGGGGTCCGGCAATGGAAGAAGGAATTCCTAGAGAATCAGACTTTGAAGCCTAGTGGGAATTGATTGCAGGACTTCGACAGGACTGGGGGAAACAGAGACTCCACTCCTGGAGAGCACACATAAAGTAGTGTGTGCATCGGGACCCATGGGGAAGGAGCAGTGACCCCAGGGGAGACTGAACCAGACCTACCTGCTAGTGTTGGAGGGTCTCCTGCAGAGGCGAGGGGTTGCTGTGGCTCACCTTGGGGACAAGGACACTGGAAACAGAAGTTCTGGGAAGTACTCCTTGGAGTGAGCCCTCCCAGTGTCCACCATTAGCTCCACCAAAGAGCCTGTAGGCTCCAGTGCTGGGTTGCCTCAGGCCAAACAACCAACAGGGAGGGAACTAAGCCCTACACATAGCAGTCAAGTGGATTAAAGTTTTACTGAGCTCTGCCCAGGAGAGCAACACTCAGTTCTACCTACCACTAGTAACTCCCATCAGTAAGCTTGCACAAGCCTCTTAGATAGACTCATCCACCAGAGGGCAGATAGCAGAAGCAAGAAGAACTACAATGTGGCAGCCTGTGGAATGAAAACTACATTCACAGAAAGACAGACAAAATGAAAAGGCAGAGGATTATGTACCAGATGAAGCAACAAGATAAAACCCCAAAAAACAACTAAATGAAGAAGAGATAGGCAACCTTCCAGAAAAAAAAATTCAGAATATTGATAGTGAGGATGATCCAGGACCTTGGAAAGAAAGGAGGCAAAGATTGAGAAGATGCAAGAAATGTTTAACAAAGACCTAGAAGAATTAAAGAAAAAACAAACAGAGATGAACAATACAAGAACTGAAATGAAAACTACACTAGAAGGAATCAATAGCAAAATAACTAAGGCAGAAGAATGGATAAGTGACCTGGAAGACAGAATGGTGGAATTCACTGCTGTGGAACAGACTAAAGAAGAAAGAATGCAAAGAAATGAAGACAGCCTAAGAGACCTCTGGGACAACATTAAAGGCAACAACATTCGCATTATACGGGTCCCAGAAGGAGAAGAGAGAGAGAAAGGACCAGAGAAAATATTTGAAGAGAAAACTTCCCTGACATGGGAAAGGAAATACCCACCCAAGTACAGGAAGCCCAGCGACTCCCATACAGGATAAACCCAAAGAGAAACACGCCAAGACACATAGTAATCAAACTGGCAAAAATTAAAGACAAAGAAAAATTATTGAAAGCAGCAAGGGAAAAATGACAAATAACATACAAGGGAACTCCCATAAGGTTAACAGCTGATTTCTCAGCAGAAATTCTACAAGCCAGAAGGGAGTGGCATGATATACTTAAAGTGATGAAAGGGAAGAACCTACAACCAAGATTACTCTACCTGGCAAGGATCTCATTCAGATTCGATGTAGAAATCAAAAGCTTTACAGACGAGCAAAAGCTAAGAGAATTCAGTACCACCAAACCAGCTCTACAACAAATGCTAAAGAAACTTCTCTAAGTGAGAAACACAAGAGAAGAAAAAGACCTACAAAAACAAACCCAAAACAGTTAAGAAAATGGTCATAGGAACATACATATTGATAATTACCTTAACGTGAATGGATTTAAATGCTCCAACCAAAAGACACAGGCTTGCTGAATTGACACAAAAACAAGACCCATATATATGCTGTCTACAAGAGACCCACTTCAGACCTAGGAACACATAAAGACTGAAAGTGAGGGGATGGAAAAAGATATTCCATGCAAATGGAAAGCAAAAGAAAGCTGGAGTAGCTATACTCATATCAGATAAAATAGACTTTAAAATAAAGAATGTTACAAGAGACAAGGAAGGACATTACATAATGATCAAGTGATCAATCCAAGAAGAAGATATAAAAATTATAAATATATATGCACCCAACATAGGAGCACCTCAATACACAAGGCAATTGCTAACAGCTATAAAAGAGGAAATCGACAGTAACACAATAATAGTGGGGAACTTTAACACCTCACTTACACCAATGGACAGATCATCCAAAATGAAAATAAAGAAAGAAAGAGAAGCTTTAAATGACACAACAGACCAGATAGATTTAATTGATATTTATACGACATTCCATCCAAAAACAGCAGATTACACTTTCTTCTCAAATGCATACGGAACATTCTCCAGGATAGATCACATCTTGGGTCACAAATCAAGTCTCAGTACATTTCAGAAAAATGAAATCATATCCAGCATCTTTTCTGACCACACCGTTATGAGATTAGAAATGAATTACAGGGAAAAAAACATAAATAACACACACACATGGAGGCTAAACAATATGTTGCTAAATAACCAAGAGATCACTGAAGAAATCAAAGAGGAAATCAAAAAATACCTAGAGACAAATGACAATGAAAACACGACGATTCAAAACTTATGGGATGCAGTAAAAAGCAGTTGTAAGAGGGAAGTTTATAGCAATACAATCCTACCTCAAGAAACAACAAACATTTCAAATAAACAACCTAACCTTTCACCTAAAGGAACTAGAGAAAGAACAAACAAAACCCAAGTTACCAGAAGGAAAGAAATCATAAAGATCAGAGCAGAAATAAATGAAATAGAAACAAAGAAAACAAGAGCAAAGATCAATAAAACTAAAACCTGGTTCTTTGAGAAGATAAACAAAATTGATAAATCATTAGCCAGACTCATTAAAAAAAAGAGGGAAAGAACTCAAATCAATAAAATTAGAAATGAAAAAGGAGAAGTTACAACAGACACCGCAGAAATACAAAGCATCCTAAGAGACCACTACAAACAACTCTATGCCAATAAAATGGACAATGTGGAAGAAATGGACAAATTCTTAGAAAGGTATAACCTTCCAATACTGAACCAGGAAGAAACAGGAACTATGAACAGACCAATCACAAGTAATGAAATTGAAACTGTGATTAAGATTTTTCCAACAAACAAAAGTCCAGGACCAGATGGCTTCACAGGTGAATTCTATCAAACAGTTAGAGAAGAGCTAATATCCATCCTTCTGAAACTCTTCCAAATAATTGCAGAAGAAGGAAAACTCCCAAACTCATTCTACGAGGTCACCATCACCCTGATACCAGAACCAGACAAAGATACTACAAAAAAAGAAAATTACACACCAATGTCACTGATGAATATAGATGCAAAAATCCTCAACAAAATACTAGCAAACAGAATCCAACAACACATTAAAAGGATCATACACCACAATCAAGTGGGATTTATCCCAGCCATGCAAGGATTCTTCAATATATGCAAATCAATCAATGTGATACCCTAACCATATTAACAAATTAAAGAATAAAAAACCATATGATCATCTCAATAAATGCAGAAAAAGCTTTTGACAAAATTCAACACCCATTTATGATAAAAACTCTCCAGAAAGTGGGCATACAGGGAACCTACCTCAACATAATAAAGGCCATATATGACAAACCCACAGCAAACATCATTCTCAATGGTAAAAAACTGAAAGCATTTCCTCTAAGATCAGGAACAAGACAAGGATGTCCACTCTCACCACTATTATTCAACATAATTTTGGAAGTCCTAGCCACGGCAATCAGAGAAGGAAAAGAAATAGAAGGAATACAAATTGGAACAGAAGAAGTAAAACTGTCACTGTTTGCAGATGACATGCTACTTTACATAGAGAATCCTAAAAATGCCACCAGAAAACTACTAGAGCTAATCAATGAATTTGGTAAAGTTGCAGGATACAAAATTAATGCACAGAAATCCCTTGCATTCCTATACACTAATGATGAAAAATCTGAAAGAGAAATTATGGAAACACTCCCATTTGCCACTGCAACAAAAAGAATAAAATACCTAGGAATCAGCCTACCTAGGGAGGCAAAAGACCTGTATGCAGAAAACTATAAGACACTGATGAAAGAAATTAAAGATGATACCAACAGATGGAGAGATATACCATGTTCTTAGATTGGAAGAATCAATATTGTGAAAATGTCTATGCTACCCAAAGGAATCTACAGATTCAATGAAATCCCTATCAAATTACCAATGGCATTTTTTATGGAACTAAAACAAATCATCTTAAAATTTGTATGGAGACACAAAAGACCCCGAATAGCCAAAGCAGTCTTGAGGGAAAAAAAAAAAACGGAGCTGGAGGAATCAGGCTTCCTGACTTCAGACTATACTACAAAGCTACAGCAATCAAGACAATATGGTAATTGCACAAAAACAGAAACATAGATCAATGGAACAAGATAGAAAGCCCAGAGATAAACCCACGCACCTATGGTCAACTAATCTATGACAAAGGAGGAAAGGATGTACAATGGAGAAAAGACAGTCTCTTCAATAGGTGGTGCTGGGAAAACTGGACAGCTACATGTAAAAGAATGAAATTAGAACACTCCCTAACACAAAAATAAACTCATAATGGATTCTAGACCTAAATGTAAGACTGGACACTATAAAACTCTTAGAGGAAACCATAGGAAGAACACTCTGACATAAATCACAGCAAGATCTTTTTTGATCCACCTCCTAGAGTAATGGAAATAAAAACAAAAATAAACAAATGGGACCTAATGAAACTTCAAAGCTTTTGCACAGCAAAGGATACCATAAACAAGATGAAAAGACAACCCTCAGAATGGGAGAAAATATTTGCAAACGAATCAATGGACAAAGGATTAATCTCCAAAATATATAAACAGCTCATGCAGCTCATTATTAAAGAAACAAACAACCCAATCCAAAAATGGGCAGAAGACCTAAATCGACATTTCTCCAAAAAAGACATACAGATGGCCAAGAAGCACATGAAAAAGCTGCTCAACATCACTAATTAGAGAGATGCAAATCAAAACTACAATGAGGTATCACCTCACACCAGTTAGTATGGGCATCATCAGAAAGTCTACAAACAACAAATGCTGGAGAGGGTGTGGAGAAAAGGGAACCCTCGTGCACTATTGGTGGGAATGTAAATTGATACAGCCACTATGGAGAACATCATAGAGGTTCCTTAAAAAACTAAAAATATAATTACCATATGATCCAGCAATCCCACTACTGGGCATATACCCAGAGAATACTATAATTCAAAAAGACACATGCACCCCAATGTTCATTGCAGCACTATTTACAATAGCAAGGTCATGGAACCAACCTACATGCCCATCAACAGACGAATGGATAAAGAATATGTGGTACATATATACAATGGAATATTACTCAGCCATAAAAAGGAAGGAAATTGAGTCATTTGTTGAGACGTGGATGGATCTAGAGACTGTCATACAGAGTGAAGTTAGTCAGAAAGAGCAAAACAAATATCGTATATTAACGCATGCATGTGGAACCTAGAAAAATGGTACAGATGGGCCGGTTTGCAGGGCAGAAGTTGAGACACAGATGTAGAGAACAGATGTATGGACACCAAGGGGGGAAAACCGTGGTGGGGTGGGGATGGTGGTGTGCTGAATTGGGTGATTGGGATTGACATGTATACACTGATGTGTATAAAACTGATGACTAATAAGAACCTGCAGTATAAAAAAACAAACAAACCAAAAACACAACTAATACTAAACTTTCTTTGGGTTATTTGTACGGAAGTATGTTAATATAAATGTTTCAAACATTACATGAAATTTCTAAAAATCTTATATGTTCTGGTATAATGTTAAAAGTCATAATTCTAGTTATTACTTTAAAATGTATATCTCAGAAATAACTAAATTTCCTTGTCAATTGCATTATTATGAACTTTCATCAAATCTTTTAAGTGGTCATTTTTAAGTCTTTTGTCATTTACAGACAGTTCTGGGTGTACTCTGATGCTTTTGCAAAAATGTTCCTATAGAAGGGTTTCATCTTCAAGGTATTCATGGAAGAGACTCTGACAACTACAGGTTTCTGGTAACTGACTATACTGCTGAACTAAATGAATAAGCATTTTCAGAACTCTAATGGAAAAACTGATGAATTCATAAAAGTGCTAACAAAAGATCAAGATAAAAAAGAAAAATTAATTTCATGGGACTGAGTGAACTGATGAGGATGATTATAATTTTTGTGACTTTGTTTGAATAAAAAAAAATCCCACAATGACCCAGAGGCAAAAATATACAAATCAATTTTCACTGCAAAGTAAAGGAGCTGTTACGGTGGAGGATTACTGGACTAAATGTCAGTATTATGACATAGTATGAGTGTGTTTCGTAATTGCAATCATTGTTGCTTTTGTTGTGGTCATCCATTTACCATGCTTGGTGTCAGCTTATTTATCTCTTGTAAAAATAAAATACAGTGTGTGTGTGTGAAAAAAAAATCATGATATACAATTTGACAGTAAGTACAAAGGTTTAAATCTGGCAATAAACGTCTTGGAAACATTCCAATGTAATTTTATTTCAAGAAGGGGCAAAACTTACATTGTTGTACACAAACCATGTATAAATTCATTTATAGCCTTCCTGAGCAGTTTATATTATATATGGGTCAGAAAATTTGATCATAACCAATGACACAGAATTCCTAAAGTTCTGAGAAAGAACTATCAAAGGAAGCTCTAAGTCTCTCTTTCTTCAGTCAGTTCCATGAGTTGAATTTTTGTTATAAAAGACAAACCAAGAAACTCTTTGTCCTCCATGCCTGAATGCAGCCCTTCTCCATGTTCCCCCTCATAATGGCATTCAGCTCAGGGCAATAGATTATAATAATTGAAACCACATACTTATTTTAATTACTCTCCACATTTCCCATTTGCCATCTTGTCAGAACAACGTATGAATCACAGAGAACAATTAGTGCACTGAAAGAAAAGATTTGCAAGGCTGAGTAAAGCCTACTTCAGTTTGTTGCTCAGGCCAATGCAGTGATGACTCTGACAGTCCCGTTTCCTTAAGACCAAAGCCACCAGTGACACTGACTTACTCTTCATGAAGAGAGAGAGGAGCTCTACTGATTCGATACCAAGACCTCCTTCTCACTATCCCCAGGTTCTGGAAGATCCACACACAAAGCAAAGCCATGTGCAAAGAAAACTCCTTCAGGACTAACGTAGCTTGGCTCACCTTCACATTCTCACTTTGCCCAGTGCAGCCCTTGTGTCAATACCAAACTGGTTCTCAGAAATGCTGGGCAGATTAACCTACATGGCAAGCTCCTGTGATGAGGGAGAGAAGCTGTTTCCAACAGTCTGGGGTTTCTTTCTTATTCTCAACAATAAAAGACAAATGTGTTCATTTCTAGCTGGATTATGCTATTGCCAGATCAACTGGTGGTTTAATTCTTAGAAAAGGCTTTGTTCCTTAGGTTCTCTCAACTGACATAACTTCTATTTTTGCAGAGCCACAGGCCCATTGGGGTTTTCTCATGACTTTCTCTTATTTCTTTCAGGAACTATGGGCAGTAGGATTTTTGCTTTATTAATATTTGGGATTCTAAATAAGACCTGGACATGGGTAAACACCAAGCCCAAAGTGCCATTTGAAGGACAACAGAACCCTACCTACTGAAACCTTCTCTTTTATAATCCTTCCAGATTCTAGAGAATCACCCCCCTGTTTATTGCTTCAGGCTCAATCCCTGAGGGCACCTGATAAAAAGGCAAGAGTATAATCCAGAAAAAATGATACATTGGGGTGAAACTTCTTTATAGTTTTATTCTTATAACCTTTTAAATTCCTTCTGAATGTCTTTTGGAAATCTACATGCTGGATAAGCATGGATTTGTTACTAGGAAGAGATATGACCCCTGTAACAGAAAGTTGTGTTCTAAACCAAGTTTATGAGTTTGAGCTTCAGTGAAGTGGTTAATGAGTACGTTTAACCAATGTACTTAAATTAGCTGCAAACTTCAAGTAGCACTTGGCAAGATGGAAGGGAAAAGGAGATGTTCTCCTAGTCACTAAAAGGAACTTAGAATATCCTACTGATTGGGAAAGACAGAGACCAGGGAGCCACCGCTGTTATGTCACCTTTCTTCTGGCTTCCATTGAAAGCAGAAAGAAAACTCTAAAGGAAACTAAGTTAGAACTATGAGACAATGACTTCAGTAGCAAGCTATATAAAAATGCAGTTAATGAAATCATTCACTAAAATAGCCATAGGTGCTACAACATGGAAGTTCAAGAAATTTTGGAGCCACGCTGGTATAAAAAACCACGGCCAAGAAGAACATCTGCACCAAGAGTGGATTCAAGAAGTGGCTATAAGGACTTCCCTGGTGGTCCAGTGGTTAAGACTCCATGCTCCCAATGCAGGGGTTGTGGGTTCGATTCCTGGTTGGGGAACTAAGATCCCACATGCCTTGTGACACAGTCAGAAAAAAAAAAAAAAATGGCTGCAGCCTTGAGGCTAGGTCTTTATTTTTTTATTTTTTTTTTTTTGTTTGTTTGTTTTTTTTTTTTTTTTTTTTTTTTTTTTTTGCTGTACGCGGGCCTCTCACTGCTGTGGCCTCTCCCGTTGCGGAGCACAGGCTCCGGACACACAGGCTCCGCGGCCATGGCTCGCGGGCCCAGCCGCTCCGCGGCATGTGGGATCTTCCGGGACAGGGGCACGAACCCGTGTCCCCTGCATCGGCAGGCGGACTCTCAACCACTGCGCCACCAGGGAAGCCCCCCACTGCGCCACCAGGGAAGCCCCGAGGCTAGGTCTTTAAACCAGAGTCATATTAAAAAGAGATTTATAAGCATCAAGCAAAAGTGAAGAAAAGAAATTACTAACAGTTCTAAATTGTGTGTGTGTGTTTGATTCTTTAAGCTCTATGTTACTGTCCAGTCTGCTGCTTATTAACAGAGCCAAATCACAGAAGGGTTGAAAAGCCCCTGGATGCCCACTCTCCACCCTTATCTGGTTCAGTGCCATCATGTGACTATCCTACCCAGACTGAGCCCTTTGTGAGGCTGATCATCCAATCTGTGGGTCCTCTGTTGTCAGAAAAACCCATCCCCCTACATCAACAGGTCCAAACGCTTCTGAAGCAAACAGAAGCCCAAAATCATTTCCATGAGACAAAATTTGAAAACAGCTGTTGTATGCCCCCTGAGCCTCATGTTTTCCAGTCTAAATATCCAAAGTTCCTCCAATCATTTCACATATAAAATGGTTTGTGGTCTTTTCATCCTTTCAGTTATTCACTCCTGAATGAGTTCCACTTGTCTAATTCTTTCAGAGTGTTGGCACCAGAATGCTTGTTCCAGCTGTCCTGTTTTCAACACACTGCAGGAAAAAACAATCACTTTCCTCTTTCCAAGTAGTATTCTAAAAACACAGGCCAAAGTTGAGGGCATGCACACTTGCACTGTTTCCTGCCTCATGCTGCAGGAAGGCCGTCTCTCCCTCATTCTGTGCCATGCATTTGGTTTTCCAAACCCCAGAATTGACCTTCCACTCATCCCTGTTAAATTCAGACCTTCCTTCTAACCTCCCAAGATCTTCTGTATTCATATTCTGTCGTCCAGCACATCTGCTGGGCCTCCAGACTTTTACTGCTTGCAAATGGGAAAATGACATCTAGGCCTTCATATCCCTCACCCGGTAAGGGAACAGGCCTGAGATGTGGGCTTTCCATTTGCCTATTGCTAATGCTGGGCTGGATGCTTTGCCTGGTTCCATACCTCATGGGAAAAGAGATGTGCTATATTCTAAACTTCTTAATGTAGCACCACCACATCCCTCCCCACACTTTCAGGTCATTATTTCAGATACCACTCTGGTCCCCTCTCTGGATATCTACCTACTAAATGAGGAACTGCTAGCCACCTACTTCACCAAAGCAATACTTCCTGCCCTTACACCTCACAGACTTTTGCTAATCTCCACACTCAAGGTGAGTAGAACATGGAGCATGTAGAGTCAAGCCTTTATTAAATACTGAAAAGGCAACATTAACAAAATGGGGGGGGGGGCAAGGAGGAGAAAGAAAAACAAAAGAAAACAAGGGACTTCCCTAGTGGCGCAGTGGTTAAGAATCTGCCTGCCAATGCAGGGGACACGGGTTCAAGCCCTGGTCTGGGAAGATCCCACATGCCGCGGAGCAACTCAGCCCACGTGCTACAGCTACTGAGCCTGTGTCCTAGAACCCGTGCTCCGCAACAAGAGAAGACACTGCAATGAGAAGCCCATGCGTGCACTGCAACGAAGAGTGGCCCCCACTTGCCACAACTAGGGAAAGCCCACACCCAGCAATGAAAATCCAATGCAGCCAAAAATAAATTTATTTAAAAAAAAAAAAAGAAAAAAGAAAAAAAAAGGAAGGGAGGGAAAGGAGGGAAGGAAGGAAGGGAGGAAGGGAGGAAAAGAATAATCAGATAAGGAGGCTGGAACGTGAAGAAAGAGAAAAGAGTTACAGCACTATGGGCTTTGTATTCTAGAAATTTCCATCATAGCATTAAGGTCCAATTCAACTGCTCCCATCTTATGAAGCCTTCCCAAATGTACCTTCACCAGTACAACTAATTGATTTCTCCTCCAAATTTCCATAGCATTTTTAGTATGATTCTTAACAGTAATTTTTGCTTTATGTCAGGGGTATAGCAAATATGTCAAGCTTTGCAGGCCATATAGTTTCTGCTGCAGTGCTTCAACTCTACCATTTTAGCATGAAAGCAGCCATTAAATCAATGGGCATGGCTGTGTTCCAATAAAACTTTATTTACAAAAACAGGTGGCAGGCTGGATTTGGTTCATGGACCATAGTTTGCCAACCCATGTTTGATATCATGATTATCTGTGTATGTGTCATCTCCCACTCAGCCTGTGAGTTCTTCAGCCTATCACATCCATGTCTGAATTCTCTGTGATTCACTCACAGTAAGTGCTATGGACTGAATGTATCCCCCACCAAGTTCATATGTTGCAGCATATTAGGAGCTGGGGACTCTCAGAGGTGATTAGGTCATGAGGGTGGACATCTCCTGATGGGATTAGTGTGATTACAAAAGAAACCCCAGAGAGCCCTCTCTCCTCTTCCACCATGTGAAGACATGGCAAGAAGACAGCCATCTGTGAACTAGGAAGAAAGCTCTCACCAGACACTGAATCTAACAGTGCCTTGATCTTGGACTTCCCAGACTTCAAAACTGTGAGAAATAAATTTCTGTTGTTTATAAGCCACCCAGTCTATAAGATTTTTGGTATAGCCACCAAAAACAGACTAAAGAGACTTATGAAATGACTAAAACAATATGGGATCAATAAATGCAGAACGTATAAACTGACAGAAGCTATCAGAAGGAGCACCATCTCATGCTTTGCTAAAGTCCACGTATACTACGACTACCAGGCTTCTCTCATGTATAGTCTAGGACCCTGTCAGAAAGAGAACAGGAGTCATCTAACATGAACGCCTGCTAGATCCTAGTGATACCTGCCTGAACTTCTGAACTAACTTGCTTGATTAACATTGAGATTGCTAGCATGTACCATGTGGGCTCCACCCTCTGGTGCCCCCAGTCTGAATACTGCAAAGTGTATACATCTGCCCCCTTCTAGTCTTTTGGGACGTCTTTTTTTCATAATTGTTCAGCAATTATGAGCAGCAGTTCAGGTAACTCATAGGGAAGACCTTCCGTGGTGCTGAGTGTAACACAGTCACTTTTTAAAATTAAAAGCCAGAAGTCCTATTGTTATACCACCTCCCATCTCCACCCCCTCAAACCTTTACCACTGTCTATTCTACCTTTTTTTTTTTTTTTTTTTTTTCTTTTTTTCTTTTTGCGGTATGCGGGCCTCTCACTGTTGTGGCCTCTCCCATTGCGGAGCACAGGCTCCGGACGCGCAGGCCCAGCGGCCATGGCTCACGGGCCCAGCCGCTCCGTGGCATGTGGGATCCTCCCAGACCGGGGCACGAACCCGTATCCCCTGCATCGGCAGGCGGACTCTCAACCACTGCGCCACCAGGGAGGCCCTATTCTACCTTTTGATGTGCAAAGAACATTCTTCGCAGCACAAAAAAGAGAAAAAACAAAACATGGATAGATAAGATCAAAATTTTTGCTAAACAATCAACATTATGCAACCATCTTTTATTTGCTCTGAACATGGCTTGAAAAGCATCTTTTGTTGTCCTTGTCATTTTTCCAAGTTTCAACTCATTGGAGGTTTTAGCTTCCGTGACACCATTCTGACAGATACATACTACCCTCTTACCATTACCCATGTATATACCTTACCTTTCATCTCTTTTATTACATAGATACGTTTGAAGAATCTTAACTTTGCTTCTTCAGGTACCTCCATTTGCTCATTTAGATCATTAGCAATTGGACAATCACAGGGGTAGCTCTGAATTATAGGAGGGGCTTAGGGATAGTAGTAATCTGACCAAAATAAGAGCTGGGTCTTACTTTGAGGTGACAATAATAATAAGCAAATATCTTTTCACCTATATTGTGTGTTATAGATCAATAAAAACAGTAATATTAATAAATATGCTTTCACACTTTAAATAAGATTAATAAAATACCTATTATCCATATCAATAAATAATATTTTATTATTATTCCCACTATTAGAGCTTTGTAGGGGCTAATGGAGATTAGTGAGGGCGGCCTTCCAAGGCTCCCTATGGTACCACCTCTTCAGAGTTAGAATTGCATTTTTCTGAGCTTCCCATTTCTTGGGCCATCCTCCCTCTCTGGGTATAATTCCATTAAAATGCCCAGGCCTTTCATTTCTCTGAACTTTTCAACATCTCTGGCACAGTCTGATTGTGCCTGCCCTCCCTGGAAACATGAACTCTTTGCCACGGGAGACCTCCTCCTCCGGACCTTCTCTATCCCTCCCATGGCACTAACCAGTGCTTTCTTAGCAGTCAGATTTAGAACCAGAATGGTAGTTTCCTTCTGACTTCCTTTCTTTTTCAATAGAGAAAAAAAATCAGGTTAAAAATGTTGGAGATTCTTTCCTTTGGGCCAAAAGTGGCTTCAGCAGACACCCAGAAAATGAAAGGTCCCCTTACTGCCAGATCTTGGGCTATGGCAATGGCCAAGTTTTTCATAACCTTAAAGGAATAACCACTTCTAAAAGTGTCATTTTTACACACACACACACACACAAAAATCACCAGAAGTAGATAAGCATATTTAAGAAAACAATCTTTTGCACACTGTAGGATAAAATATTTCCCAACTGAATTTGTCAGCCACCATTCTAGGTACCAGGGCAGCCAGTTCTGAGCTTCTTCAAGAGTGCACTTCTGGGCTTCCCTGGTGGCGCAGTGGTTGGGAATCTGCCTGCTAATGCAGGGGACACGGGTTCGAGCCCTGGTCTGGGAAGATCCCACATGCAGCGGAGCAACTGGGCCTGTGAGCCACAACTACCGAGCCTACGAGTCTGGAGCCTGTGCTCTGCAGCAAGAGAGGCCACGACAGTGAGAGGCCCGCGCACTGCGATGAGGAGTGGCCCCCGCTTGCCACAACTAGAGAAAGTCCTCTAGTTGTGAAATGAAGACCCAACACAGCCAAAAATAATAATAATTAATTAATTAATTAATTAAAACAAGGCTCAACATTAAAAAAAAAAAAGAGTGCACTTCCATGCTCCATGAGGGCCCAGTACAATTCCTCTAGTTCTTCTCTTGTTCTACTTCTTCTTTCATTTATTGTCAGCCATTTACATTCTCCAAAAAACCACCTACCTCCAAGTATATCCATATCTATGTAGGTATAAAACTTCTTTATATTATTCAAACTCCCCTCTTTGTTGTAATGTGATTCACTTTCCCATCACTGTGTCCTAAAATTCAGTCCTATTCTAGTAAGTTTTGGGGATACCTCTGAGAAAAACAGATTCCTTTTCATTTGAGTAATGTGGCCTTGATACTTTTCCAACAGTCCGCCATTAAGGAATATTAAATCCTATTGTAGAAATCCAAGGCTAACGGTTTACCCAAAGATCTTCTCTCTCTTCCAATGTCAAAATAGATGCCAAGTAGAAAAAACACCAGGCTTGTGGTAGCAGACTCCATATGGGCACATGTGTGCATATGTACACACGTGCATGCATACACACAATGCATCACGCCTCTGAGCATCACACTGTTGGATAGTTCATTCCCAAAGTGAATTTGGCCTGGTCCTATGTAACCAACAGAATGTGGTAGAAGTAATGCTGTGTGCCTTCCGAGGCTAAGTCATAAGAAGGTTCACAGCTTCCTTCTTGCTCTTGAGGAACATTTCTTCTGAGAAAAACCACCCACTATGTAAGAAGTCCAACTATACTGAGATCCTCATCTGTGAGGAAGCCCAAGATAACCATGCAGAGACTATGTGGAAAGAGATGAATGCCTGGCCAGCCTCAAGCTGTTGTAGATGTCCTAGATGTTTGAGGGAAAAAGCCATCTTTAAAATATGCCTTCCAGGCCAGCTGAACCTTCAGATGGCTACAGCCCTAACCACAATCTTCCTGCAAGCAAGAACCAAGGGGACTCCATAATTGGAAGAGATAATAATCATTTGTTATTTTAAACCACTAAGTTTTGGAGTGGCTCGTTATGCAGCAATGGATAACCAGAACAACATTCCATGTACTTCCTTCGAATGCCCAAGTTTCCATAAACCTTAAAGGCATTTCCAAGTTCTCTTCTGTAAGTGTCATTTGTCCCTGCAAAAAAATTACCAGGAGTGGGTATTTTTCAGAAAACAATCCTGTTTTCCAGGATTTGTGTACCTGTTTCCCAATTGAACCTGTTCAGCTTGCTCTGTTCCTGCCTCCCCATTAACAGGAAATCACCAACACCACAACTTTTCATTCCAGGCCAGTGACAGGTGGCTGGCCAAGCTTAGGACTCTTACTGGTTGGCATATACTCTTCCTCCAAACATCCAGCTCCCCTCTGTAGGTGACCAGCACACCCAGCAGGAGTCTCCTGTCTCATCGGTCTCCTCTGTCCCATCTTCTGCTTTCCAAACTCCTGGGGCTGATTTTGATCCCTCCCACCTTAGCATAACTACCTTCTCCCTGCTTTTCCTTCTCTTTCATAAGCTCACGTACAGCCCCACTTTCCAAGCCTCTTCACTTTGACCTCAAGTATAGACATCAGCTTAGGGTTTACCCTCACCTCACTAGGGTTCATCCCAGGCAGGAAGACAAACACTCCTTCCGATCTCCTCAGTCCTTCTCAATGGAGTCTGGTCTCTTTTCTGGGCTTTCATTCTTTATGGGATCCCCTTCTTTAATGGTGGCAGGTGCCCATCCCCTGCACCAGCCCTGATGGGTTCTGAGAGCTGCTACCCTGCTGTGTCTCACACAATCCTATGATGCTTCCTCCCATCTCTGACCTGGACTCCCTTTCCCCACACATATCAGTATGTATCCTTGTTCCAGGCCACCTTCCCAAGTCCCAGCCTAGTTTTCTTGATTCAATCTTAGTGCCTCGGTCCAGGCAGAGCCCCAGAAGGAAGAATTTCTCCCTCAAGACTATAGCCCTTGCTCAACTCCTGCCACTTCGACATCTAACCCAAGTCCACCTCTCTCCAGCTCTCTGCTTTCTGCATACACTCATCCTCACTCAGCTGGAAATTTCCTCTGCCTTGGCTCAGACCCCAACTGAAACCCCTTTGAGAGCTATGCAGAAATATGTTGGAGGAGAGTACAAGAGAGTGACAGAGCCTCAGTCCAGGTCATTCCAGATCTTCACCCACATCTGAACAGGCTTATCTGATTCAAGGAACTTTAACAAGGAAAGAACTGAGAAATATTTTACATATGCATAGCACTTATCACTATAACATATACATTATATATTTAACTTATCTTGCTTATTGTATATCTCCCTTCCTTAGAATGCAAATTTCATGAAAGCACAGATTTTTGCTTTATTCACTACCATTTCCCAAGTGTTGAGAAGAGTGCCTAATACATAGCAGGTACTCAATAAATATTTGGTGAATGAATGTATATTCACAGTCTCAATCAGAAATCCTCTGTTTCCCGTGGGCTCACAGATGCCCAGTTTATATATTAAGGTTTTTTTGTTTCATTCAAGAGAAACCATTTCTGGTTTAGTCAAACAAAGGGGGATTTATTGGGACGCTATCATGGAGCTCCCAGATTTGTCAAAGATAGGAGAAACAGACTTGGAAAACAATTGTCACTCTGATGGCCAGAAAAGGGGAGTGACCAGAACATTCTGATCATACAGGAAATAAAGGACTCCAAACTTTTCCAGTGTTTTTCCCTCTACTGAAGCGCCCAATTCCAGAGAGGAGCTATGTCAGATCAGGGGCTAGCCCCTTGGACACTGAAGGATAGCATCAGACTATAGACAATAGGGCAGGGGTCCATCCCCCAAGGAATTTGTTAGGAAAGAGAAATTAATTCTGAGCAACCAATCCTCCAATCAAAGGATCATGCGATTAAACTTGCGTTTAGCAACTCCCACACCCTCACTAATTCTTAAACTGCTTCCCTGCTAAGAAGAGAATTTTCATGTATTTTCTTCCACTACTGCATGCTTAGATAAGCAAAACCAAACTGTATTAGAAACTTATTAAAAACACTGTAAAACTGTTTTAAATGCAGTTTCAATAAACTTTAGGAGTCAATACTATAAAGACTTGAAATATATTGATTCATTAAAAAAACACTCCCACTTAGAACCTTCTCTAGTGGCCAATCACAACTTTGGGCTGCTTTGATTTACGACGCTGGCCACTGTGGCCCAGATATTTAATCTTATAATCAACATCATCACGAATTTTTATTACAACATTTTGCAGATTGAGCAAAAAATATTTCTCCTGAGGACAAATTAGGCACCCAAAGTGACTCTTGCAAATAAATACTGTTGGTCATTACTTGCTGTGTTACAGTTCACTCACAGCAATTCAGTCTATAAGTGTCACAGAAGTGAAAAGCAACTGTATAATTTTTAAAAATAAAAGAAATATCCAAAGAGATTCATATAATATAATGGCTATCTGGTGACTGAGTAAAGATTTTTAGTGGTTCAGTGACAACACATACTTTCATTTATGCCTCCAATGGTTGTCATCCAGAAGATATTAAGTGTGTCCAAATATCCTTCAAGACAGATCATAACTCACCATTAAGATGATGCAAGGCCCTATTAGGTTGACAGGCAGACTTCCCCATTGGTTCAAGGTGCTCATCCCTGAGCTTGCACTCAATACTGAAAAAGTAATGGCCAAACAGAAGACACTATGCAGAATGGCTAATTGCCAGACAGACCACCAATAAATCAGCTGGACCCCATTAATAAGTAATGGTGCTCAATTTACTGTTAATTCAGATACTCCCTGCAAACCCAGGCGGCTCTTTAAAAGTAACTGCAGTAATAATTCCCCTTTATGTAAGTCAAATAAATTTAGCATTGAATCTTGAAGTTGTATCCTATAGAAATAATCATTATGATAAATTATTTAAATATTTCTCCACACAGGTTCCAGGATTCCCCAGTCCTGGGTTCAATATTCCTGCTTGGCTATCAATATACCATGCAGCTTGCTGTCTCTGAGTTCCCATGCTGCTGTTGGTAAACAGGAAAGCCCCAAATATTCCATAAATAATACTTAAGTCCAGATTGAATCACTATTGACTATAATAACAACATGGTTTGTTTCCTCAATCTCTACATACTTGATTCTCCAGGTTTCACCACGAATGGCACAAGAAGGATATAAAAAAGGCGTTTTTAAACAAGAAGGATATATATATAAGTATTCAATAGGGAATCCAAGGGTTCACTGCTAATTTCTGTGAAGTAGAAGGTAGTTTTCTCCTTTAATCTTGTAGTTTTTCCTCCAAGAAAGTACTCATATATTTTGCTCTTTTTTCCTCCTACCATGTGGAAGAAATGATGAGACAGGATCAGTCCCTGGAGACTGACATGTCCAAAGCCAATCTGAACACCTGCTACCACACTGGTCAAAAATAGAGTAAAAAGAATGTTTGCGTTTCTATAGCATCTTTTTCTTCCCACACATTACCAGGACTTTATCTCAAGCAAAGGACTTCAGTATCAACACTTGAAAACATCCCACTTCCCTCCCAGGATTGTGGTGAGAAACAAATGAGATGACACAAGCAACGGCCCTCTGTAGATCAGTAAAATGTCACACACATGCTGGACATGTGTAGGATATTATTAATACAATTTAGAAATAACAAGAATATGCACTTAAACTCTCCATAAAAATAGCCCTCCGTGGTCCATTAATCCAAGCCCTGTCTGTAGCCTGGTATTTATACGTGCAGCACATCCTCTGAGAGCTATTCTGAAGTAAATGCATACATTTAAAAAATATAATGACTTCCAAATTCCAAATTCCAAATTATTTTTAGAAGACCACAATGGCTATTATAATGGGTAACATAATTAAATAACAATATAAGCTTTTCAAAAACTGTATTAAGAAATGTTTACAATGATTGTTTTGTTGGTCTTCAAAGGGTCGAGCTAATATATACCACAATTTGAGCTATCAGAGTCTTCTTTTCTCCAAGTAGCCCAGAGGGCATCTCTCAGGCTCTTATTTTCTTGGATCTGAATCTTGTAAGATGGCCCCACCTTCTACTACCAATATGAACCACATGGATAACTCAATAAAGTCAGTGCCGGGGAAGACAATGAGATCCAAGCATTGTGAATTTCTAGCACATTAACTACAAGAATTATTGTTGGTTTCAGTGTTCCTTTCAGTGTTCAGATATTTTAAAATAATTACATTAAAATTTTCTCATTTTTTATTCTGTACTTGAAATCTTTTTTTAAAAAGATCAGGACCTTTTGTTCAAATTAATAACTATCTTATGATGTGCACAAATTTGCTTGAGTTCAAAAGGCTCAAAGTCTAAGTATACAAAATAAAATAAATGAATTAGTGCTATAACTCTAAAGTGCATTTAAACTCAATACTCAAGACATGAAGAATATTTTCCTACCATCTCTCAAATCAAGTTAATATCCTGGATTAGAGAAATTAAATATTCATATGACAATTCCTATTGTGAGCTCTTGGAGATAGACATGATCAACCTAGGATGAACTCACATTCTCCACAAAGCCAGGTGAAGAATGCAGCTCACCAGCCTTTGGGGCAGGCTCATCATAAGGACATGTGTTATCACATGTGCCCAGCACATCTCATATCCACCAAAGCACTGGCTTTGCCCATCACCACACAATATCCTAGGAAGACCCAATAGATTGTGACAACTGCACAGATGTAGCCAAGTCCCCCAACTTGTTCCATGTCTGTTGTATTATATATTATACATTTCCAACACTGAGCCAGGGAAGCTTGCTAGTGACACAAATACAAAAAGCTGCAATTTACTTGGTTTTTTCCTCAGAATCAGGGTTTCCCAAAGGGTGGCAAATGTGCCATAATTTTAACCAATACCTGGACAAACTTTAAAATGAAATTAGTAGTCATATATTATTTTCATAGACATTTAAAAATACAAGCAGCACATCAAACTCATATTTTTATTATCATTTAAGATGTGACTATTAGATTCTTTAAAAGTTTTAATTCAAATTTAAATTGATATTTTTAACGTGGCAATTTAAATTTAATTTTTTTAAGAATAGCACGACCCTAACCTATATGAGAAAAGAATCTAAAAATGAATGATTATATATATATAGGTATAACTGATTCACTTTGCTGTACACCTGAAACTAACACAACATTGTAAATCTACTATACTCCAATAAAATTAAAAAAAATTTTTAAGAATGTAATAGTACGTAGATATAGTAAAAAGGGTGCTGGTGGGCTTGCAAATTTCTGAATATTTAGAAATGCCAAGACTTTTTCTGTTACTAAAAATGTATTTATTTTAAATATCTAATAGTTTAGGATGCAGAAAGCTTAAACTGAGAGATTTACAGGTGTAAGTAGTATTGGGGATTTTTCCTCCTCGAGTTCCCTTAACGGCCTACTCAGTGACAGAATGAATGTGAGTAGAAACTCTGATGCTTCTGAGTGCTAAACTGCGACTACAGACATTTATATATATATAGAAACATTCAAGCTTAAAACTGTGGCCCTGCACTGTGCAGATTAAAAAAACAAAACAAAACACAACATGGGCTTCTAAGGCCCTACTGGGCTGAGTGACTGAGATCTGCGGCAGGTGCTCTGAGCTTCTCTGGGGCTTATCTGCAAAACAGGGGCAATAATAATCCTTACTTTAGCAGGTCATGGTTGAGTGGAAAGGAATGATTTACAAGGAGGCATTTATATATATACATTACATACATATATACATATATAATTGTGTTACTATTATAACCTTTATTATGGAGAAGCCCCACAGTTCTCCAAAAGGATTAAAAAAAAAACCATACTTCTCTGTCCCTCATTTTAGACTGCAGTCAAGTTCACCTCCAGGGAGTTCAGAGTAAAGGACTGCAGGGCCAGACCCATGTGCCACTGCACTCAGAACCAGCACCTGCACCCAGCAGGCTGGGATCCGCCAATAGGTTCCCAATAGTTACAGGGCGTCAGCACTCAACTTCCCAGCTCTTTGACCTGTGACGAAGTCTACAGAGCAATAAAGCCCAGAGCTCTTCCCCAGGAAGAGAACCAAGGGCTGTGGTACAGGATCCGCACTGGTGGCTCAGGAGGACAGGCTCATTGAGGGAGCTCCTGTGACAGCAGGGGTAGCACAGGGGCCACTAAAGTGTGTGGGAGCTGGGAGGAAGGCTGTGTCAAGGGTCTCAAACTCAAATGCCTTCTAGAGCCAAACAGATAATGAACAAGCCTGGACAAATGCGGGCCATGGTGAACTGGGGAGCCGATGCCTCAGCTCAGAGAGACAGCTGACTATCATCAAACAAAAATCGACTCTTCAGGAGAAGGTGGGAGTCATTTTTATGTGAACTCTCCCACTTACTAACTAGGAACTAATCCCCCCCAAAAAACGTTAAATCCTCTGCAAGCCAAATAAAATAAGTCTGTGGGCCACATGCCATCCTACAGCTGCCATTTTGAAAGCTTTGTTGTACCTACCCAGGAGGAGGGTGGAGAAAAAGCAAATCATGCTAAGAAGGCCATTTTTAGCCATTTTCCCATGTCATACATACACACACACACACACACACACACACACACACGCACGCACACGAGATAGCCGGCTTGTACACCAGAACTAACAACTCCCTTGCAGGAGTGCTGAGAAGATGGGCCAGAACACGAGTTTTCAACCCTCTGAAAAAGCACTCGACCAGTGTTTGTCTTTGGCTCCAATGTGGTACCGTTACTCCAGCCTCCAGGTCCCTGGATTTTGAGGCAGGATGACAAACCTCTGACAGCTGCATACATGAGCCTCAGTCCCCTGGCTTCCTAACAGAGAACTGACAGCTCTTCTGCCATTTCCCAGCCTTCCCCTCAACCCTTTGGGGTGCAGGTCTCATTAAAGATGACCACGGGCAGCGCAAACGCAATCATCTCCAGAGGTTACTGCTGTGTAGGCAAAGCTAACACCGGCAGCTTCGAGTCTTCCTCTCCAAATTGCACTGCAATTTGGGGGGCTCCGGAATCCAACAAAGAACGGCCCTGAGAATACCACATTCACGCACACCTGACCCCAACACCACATCTACTCGGAGGGGACGCCACATTTCTGAACAGAAACTTAAATCACCTGCCGTTCCATCCTGGAGTATGTCTTCCAGAGAAACGGGCACACGGGAAGCGCTAAAGCCTGTAACTCCTTCCAAGGCAGCTGAGGTCACCGGATTTCAGGGAGTTCTTTGGCCGGTTCGCGCGCCGCTGCCGGATCTCCAGGCCCTGCCTCCGTCACTCCCACAATGCTTTGCGCGGCGCAGGGTCCGTAAAGGCGGCTGAGCCGCAGGGCGGCAACCACACGCCGAGCAGCCTTCTCTCGGCAAGGAGAAGTATTATAGTTAGTTCCTCTCATTTCTGTATTTCAGTAAATAAAGAGGGAGAAGCATTCTTCGTACTCTGTCCTGATGAAACAGTAGAGATGTTTGGAAAATCATGAAATTCCTCCTGTGCAAAGCAATGAGATGTAAGCGATGAAACTCAAAAGCATTTTCCCCAGTATTTGGAGGCCAGATTTGCCCCCATCTGTAAATCCTACTTAAACCGGGTTTTTTTAAAAACCCAGAAGAAAACATCAGATACCCTTAGTTTATATTTCAGCTATTAGGTGGTTCCTTACCCATTGTATGCTGTGGATTTCTTTAAGGGCATTTTCTAGTTTAACAATTCCAGAAACACTTTCAATTCTCCTTTTCAATTGGTACTTTTTACTAAACCAAAGTTATGCAGTTTTTCATACTGGAGGCCTGGATTAACTGTATTTTTAAAAAATGCCATTAACTCAATAAAAAAAGACAGAAAACAATAGCACTGAAAGAAATATTAGAGCTCAATCTTCCCAACCTCTTTATTTTTAAAGAACGTTTTTAATAAAAAGATAGCCAATATTCACCTGGGGAACTTTGCTCTTTGGGAATCATAGGTGGATGGGCTTAGAAGAAGGGCCATATTGTAATCACCTGTTATCAGGAGAAAGCTTTTGAAAAAGGAAGTAAGAATTTGCCCTACTGGGTAAATTAGCCAAGAGTAAAAGGGCCTCAATGAAATTGGCAATTACAATGAAATATGGCCCCCATGTATGCCGGCCTTAGGGACATGCCACTGTGAAATGTGGTACAAAAACCCAGCCAATATAGGTATGGCAGCAACAACAGGAGGAAGCTGGACGGACCTCTTCACTTAGTTCTCTAAACCGACAAGGCCAAGAAACAGGGAGGGACTGTGTAAATGATCCTCGAAATCAGTCCTTCTTTTTCAGTGACTGAACACCTCAAATCTGACAGCTCCACTTTCTTTTTCCAAAGACCACCATCTGGAGTGAAATCTGCCTCATCCCATCAGTGTCAAGGCCCTCATTATTCCTGACAGGGGAATTTTGTGTGTGTGCGTCTGAACTCCCAAAGACCAAGCAAGAAGTCTCTGTACAAGCCCAACCCACGGTCAGCTGCACAGACACCTGCGTGACTGTGCCCCCAGCCCACAGGACAGGCTGGAGGGGGGAAAGTGCCAGGAGGATGCCTAAGCACAGCTGAGTGCGGGTGTGTCTGAGACGCAGCCCCACAAATCTGTTGTGTTGACATAGCAATCCCATCTGAGCAGAAACACCTGGAAATCAAAGAGCGGCACAGCATCGTTGGTCCTACAATGCCAGTCCTGTAGTTATCAAAAAGGAGGTGGGGTAATCTTGCTAGCACAGTTTGCCTGCCCTCGGCCCCACACTCTGATCTGTTTGCCACCATGTCCCTGACCCTCCAACTGGCAGAGGTTAGAATTCAAGTCGGCAAAGCTAAAGCAGAGCTGAAACTGTGTTGCTGAAGCTGTGTTGCTGTGGAACACGAAGAAGTGGCCACAGAAACGGCGGCCTGGGGATGGGGAGCCCACAATGGCAAAGAAGCAGCCAGAAGGCAAAGAAGGAACGTCGAAGAGCAACATTCCTCCTGCCCCTCCATTCCTCTTGAGCAGTAACTACACAAATAACTAGCCAGCCGCTTTCCCCAAACAGTACAATTCCCTGAGTACTGCTCAGTGCCTGGTATTAGGGCACTAAGGGGACAGTTGTTTCTGATAAAAGTGGGGGAGGCTTGAGATTGGTTTCAGAAGAGAAGCCAGATTTGAGCTGGCCAGTAATGACAATGAGGATAACAGCTAAATGTACTGCGTGTTTACACAGTTTAATTAACTGTGTTAAGTGCTTATGTGGATTATATAATTTAATATAATTATAAAATTAGATGGGAAGGAAGGTATGTAGAGAAAGCGTTGCAGAAGGAAAAGCATGAGCAAAGGTAAGGAAGAGAGAAAGTGTTATCATGTTCAGGAAATGGTGAGATAGAAGAAATAATGAGCAGGTGAGAGAAGAATCATACCAAAAAAAAAAAAAAAAGAATCATGCCAGGATAGCATATTCTTCCAAGAAGCTTTCCCTCATGGCAATTCCCCATTCTGATCACTGCTCTGTATATTGTCCCCTCCACATTTAAAATGCACACTTTGTAGGAAGTGCCTGTCAGGATTACATTTAGCTGAAAGTATCAGACACCCAAAATAACACAGATGGCAGTTTGTTGATCTTTCATGGAGAAGCCCAGGTGTAAGCTGCCCCCACGGCCGTATGGCAGTCCCACAAATGCAGGGCCCCCAGCTGCTCCTGGACTCCATTCCACCATTCCTGGGTGAGGCCCTCATCTGTGTGATCCAGCATGGTCACAGGCACTCCAGCAATTACATCCACATCCGATGAACAAGAAGAAAACATGAAAAAGAAGAGCCAAAGGAGACATAACTGACATATAAGGGAGCTTCCGGAAGCTGCTACAGATCAGTTCCTCTTATACAGGATCATCCAGACGTGGCACTGGCCACAACTTACCTGCAAGGGAGGCTGAGAGATGCATTTTTAATCTGGGCGGCCATGTGCCCAGCTAAAACCTGGAATTCCGTTACTGAGGAAGAAGGGGAGAATAGACGTTGGGGGACACGTACCAGCTTCTGTCCACAAAAACTTATTTAATCTCTTGTTTCTAGAACATTTTCTTCGACTCAACCAGATCACAACTTCCTTGAGAGTAAGGACTACCTTCTCCTCTTGAATGTGTTACATGGCATCTAGCACATACCAAGCATCCAATAAATGATGTAGGAAAAGAATTGATGAATGACAAATGAAACAAGCAAATTCTTAAAATCTTGGTAGTGTTTATGGAGACTCTATTTTCACGGCTGAGCTACACACATATAGTGTGGCCATAAGATAATGAAACCGATTTCTTTTTCCAGTATGTATTGTGGAAAGATAAGGACGTTTTAAAAGCCATGATCATAATACCATTAGAAACAGAATTTTTTTTATCAAACAAACCAGATCCTATGTAACAAAGAAGAGTCTTCACCTTCAATGCAATCTTCACAGCCCACTGCACTTTCTCTTTCACAGTAACCAATGGTGTTGAACCTTCTATCTTGTTAGGATGTGTTTGGAATTTGGAAAAGTGATCCAGAGCCAAGTCTGATGAATAATAAGTTAGATGATCCAGCTATATCACACCATTTCAGTGTTTTTTAATTATGATGATAAAGTAACTAGTCTAGATTCCTCATACACTTTTAAAATCTCTGTGGAAACTAATTTCAGGAGTGCAATTCGTAAAATCTTTTCAAGAATGCTGAATTAACTAAATGTCATAATTAATAGTTACTTACCATGCTACATCATTTTTGTAGAATAATAATACAGACATATATAAGCATATTAGCATATGTATACCCATGCATATGTATTATGTATACATACATACATACATACATACATCCTGTTATTTAATGAACAGGATTACACATTATGGATAATGCAAATTACCATTTTATATTTCTATGTATGTGTACACAGACAAACACTACATATAAAGATAGATACACCCACACACACATATATAAACACACACTTGTGTATGTGGGTATGTATGTATCCTCCCTATTATTTGATGAACAGGATTATCTAAAATGGATAAGCAGGGACTTCCCTGGTGGCGCAGTGGTTAAGAATCCGCCTGCCAATGCAGGGGACATGGGCTCTACCCCGGGTCTGGGAAGATCCCACATGCCACAGAGTAACTAAGCCTATGTGCCACAACTACTGAGCCTGTGCTCTAGAGCCTGTGAGCCACAACTACTAAGCCCATGTGCCACAACTACTGAAGCCTGTGCGCCTAGAGCCTGTGTGCCGCAACTACTTAAGTCCACACGCCTAGAGCATGTGCTCCGCAACGAGAAGCCACCGCAATAAGAAGCCTGCGCACCACAACTAAGAGTAGCCCCCACTCACCGCAACTAGAGAAAGCCCACACACAGCAACAAACACCCAATGCAGCCAAAAATAAATAAACAAATAAACAAAACGTTAAAAATAAATAAATAAAATGAATAAGCAAAATGTTTACCAATCTAGGCCTTCCATAATATAAAGCATGTACTGGGCTCAATATTACCACTGATAGTTGCTGAAAAGCAAACCAAAACAAACAAAAAGAAAATACTCTGATAGGCAAATAAAAATCCACTAACAATATAATCAGTTTAAATCAAGTAATAATGTCTTTTCAGAGAAAGAGAAGGCATTTTACAGACATCAATTTTCCTAGGGAAAACACAGGCCACATCTCTTCTGCCAGCAATTCTTGGCTGTTTATGCAATGCTGAGCCATTATCTGATATGTGGAGAACTTTATGTTAACCACAAGGAAAAAAATGGAATCAATAATGTTGCTTAGAATGGACACAGCACTCCTCATCTTCCTAGCACTTTACTAACATTGATGAATTAAGCCTCCCACGGTCCGAGTGAGACAAAAACACAGAGTCATACTCTTTCACTCAGGCAAGGAGACAGAGATAGGAGGTCAAGTCAGGTGCCCTCAGCTCTGTGGGGGTGAGGGCCAGGGCCAGCACCTAGGTGAGAACCTGGCATGTGGCGTCATGAGGACCACACCCAGCATACTCAAGCCTCGGACCCCGCCGCCTCGCGCCATCTTCAGAGAACAGTGGTCTTCAAGCCCAGGCGCCCCACTGTCTGAGGCAGCGTGGAGAATGTGTTTTCAAGTCAGATATCTATCAATCGACACACATTGATTTTCTTTAATTATCTCCACAGAGCAGACTTGATTCTGAAGAGCTTATGTGATTTGAAAAATGTATCGCCTATTTGTCAGACATGTATAATTTATGAAGGCCCTTTCACTCCAGGTCTGTAGTCCAAAGCTGACAATTTGTGAGTTAGTAACATGTTATTAGACATACCCTATTAAGATCTGCAGACTTTCAGCCCCTTACACAAAGTCAAGAAAGACACTATGTAAATTTTCACTTGCATTATTAAGCTCAGAGGATTCTGACTGTAACACCACCCCATGAATCCTTTCCAAGGAACTGCCTAATACAATGAAACTATCAAAAAATTACCCTTACTTTAATAATTAAAGTCTTTGGTTTAAAACAAGCCTGCTTTACATGGAATGTGTTTCAGTGACTTTCTTCCCATGCATAGGGCTTGCCAATACTGCTAGTAAACTCAACAGAAAATCTTAGGAATCTTTATTACCAACACATGCTACTGAATTGGAAGACAGATCATCTATTTTAGAGGTAGCTGACTTAAAAATAACTACTAATACTTAATTCATGAGGCAATATTCCCTTTATATTAGCTGTCACTAATACTAAATAATATTAAATTTACATATATGCAAAAAACATGGTAGGAATTTCTATTAATCTGGTAAGATAATTAACTTCACACCTATTGTTGTCTTATGTATAGCAAAAATGAAGCAAGAATAAATAGACATATCTCCATTCATAAAGAGGGATTAAGAGGGTGTTAGAGTGTGACCTGATTCATTTAATCTCTACAATTCTCATTTCAGGTTAGTTAGTGAGAGTTAATAAATATGTTTAGATCATCTGCCCAGCACTGGGGATGCAACAGAAAACGAGACCAACACAGAACCCAGGGAGGGGCTCAGGGAAGACGTCCTTGGAGAAGCACCTGGAGGTTAGGGCTGAAGAGGGATGAGGGACAACAGTAAGGCAGGCAGAGGCCACTGCCCTGTGAAGACCTGGTGGGAGAGAAGGGGGAACGTGGTAGGAGACCGAAGTCCAAGAGGCAGGGGACGTACCTGGGGCCGGATGCTGCAGGCTGCAGGCCACCTGGACTTCATTCTGAGGACAGCAGGGGGCCACGGGAGGGTTTTGACCATGGGAGTGGCAGAAGCAGGGGAAGGACCTCAGGGACTCCTGAAAAAAAAATCATTATGAACGAAAAGGCTCTGAGAGTCCAGCTCTTTTTCAAAATGTATCTTGAATCTGAGTTTGAGGTAATGTTTTTAAATTAAAAAGAAAGAAGAGATCACCTTCTCAAAACCACATGAAGGTAACCCAGTCTTCTAGAGGTTGTTTTCCACATGCAGTGCTACAACGTCTCTCTGAGGTTGATATGAAGAAAAGGGGGGAAAAGGGAAAGGGCAATGACCATTTTATTAAGTATTTCCCATATACCAAAAAGCATAAAAAAAATAACAGATACCCTCATGCCCACCAGCAAGATTTAGCTAAGGTTAACATCTTATAATATGTGGGGTTTTTTTGTTTTTATGGGGGTTTTTTTTTGAGAAATAAAACATTACAGACATAAACTAATTTCCCCAAAGGTGACCATTCTGAAATGCTTGTGTATCCTTCTTCTACATTTTACTTTTATTTTAAATGTGTATACCTATATATAATATGGAGTCCTGTATGTTTTTAAACTTTAAGTGGTTTCATACTATATGTATACTTGTGCCACTTGCTTTTTTTCACCCAACATATTTTTGAGATATTTTCCTATCGATACATTTAGTTTTAGTTCATTCATTTTAACTGCTTCATGAATACTGTATGATTATAGCACAATATATTTATCAATTCTCCTATTGGTGGATATTTAGGCATTCTTTTTTTTTCCTGATCTCAAACAATAACTGCAGTGAACATCCTTGCATTTATCTATCTACTGATGCACATGTGTGAGAGCCTCTCTGAGAGACAATGTTTATGTAAAATGTTTTAGCACATTACAGGAAGGTAGTCCACTAAATTGAACTAATATACTAATTGCTAGCAGTGATGACAATGACAGTGATATATTTCGGTTACAGGGAATAGTTCGAAGCCACCATTTTCAGGACACGTATTCAAAAATAAATGAAATCACTTTTGTAGAGATAAAGAATGGGCATTTAGAGGTCAACTAGAACTTGGTCAAGTTTTTAATCAGTGGCTGAAGCTCTGCAGGGTCTGATCTAAGCTGAAACTCTGGTTGAAAGAGCTAAGCATTTCTAATTTAAGACATATGCCAAGTACACCAAGGAAAAAAGGAAATAGATGTACTGAGAGAAAAAAATCTTGACATGTTCAGGTTAGCTTCTCACTGAATAAGTTTCCCAAACCCCTGAGGCTCATCCAACACGAAGAATTATACAGAATTAGCTATAGATCAATGAGATTTTCAAAGTCTGATTTTTCTTTTCTGATTTTTTTTCTTTCCCAAAACTAACAATTTAGGGCCAGGCTGGAGTCAGGATTTCCATTCACATCCTACTGCTGCTTTTTTCATCATCACTCATCAACAAAACTCAAACAACCACCTTGTCAGAACTTGCCCTTTGGCTAAGTGAATTGAGAATGAAAAATCCTTCTAAACTGAACAGCAGTCCCATGTGGGCGAGTGGCAAGGCTTCAGTGGGAAGAAATTAAGTAGAGGATTCATCCACTCTAAGGCTGGCTAAGGGTGAAAGACTTACATCTCCCCACCTGCCTACAAAGTGCAGAGCAATATGCCTTCTAACAGCCCAAAGAGGCCCCACAAATCACGCCCTCAATACTACCACTACTGTCACCCAGACACACCACACAGCATGTACCTGGAATCAGAGGAACACAGATGTTTTTATTACAATGGACTTGGAGATCCTCTAATTGAAACCCCTTATTTTGCAGAAATGGGAGCCCAGTGATATTAAATGTCTTGTCCAGGCTCACTCAGTAAACTATCGGCATACAAAGACTCCAAATTCTCCATATCATGCTCTTTGTCCTGCATTATGTGGCTTGCACATACTGCTGATATATCATGACAATGTAAAATATTCATTCTTTATTAAAGTTTCATTCATTAGAAGTTGCCAAAACTTTTCAGCAGCAGTACTTTTAAATGACTAGAAACGTCCCGTGGAATATTATATTAACATTCTCCATCATTTGCTCTGCCTCCCTATGAGAGAATTAAACTGTCCCAATGACATGCAAGCAGAAGTGAAGCATGCCTTTCTAAGCAGAAGCTTTAAAAGGCATGGTATATTTCCTCTCTCTTTTTTCCCTCTGCTATGAGGCAAACATGTCCCAGACAGGGACCATTCCCTCAGCCTGGATCCTAAGATGAAGAAGAGAATGGAAAAGAGCTGACCCTCACTCACATTGGCACATTGGGAATGAGAAACAAACCTTTGCTGTGTTAAGCCATTAAGAGTTTAGGGTTCTTTGTTATTGCAGCATAACCTAATAAAAGCTGACTGATACAGTTACCAACAAACAGCAAAAACCACAAAAATGCTTGGTCAGTCATCACGAAACAACTCATATAAAATTGTGAGTACAACTACTGAGCCTGCGTGCTGCAACTACTGAAGCCTGCAACAGGAGAAGCCACCACAATGAGAAGCCCGTGCACCACAACAAAGAGTAGCCCCACTCTTGGCAACTAGAGAAAGCCCATGCGCAGTAACAAAAACCTAACACAGCCAATAAATAAATAAACAAATAAATAAAATTAATTTTTTTTAAATGTGAGTAGAGAGACCAACCTAATACATTATTTTTGAAGATGAAGACAAGTCATAATTCATTCTTTTTTTTCTTTTATCTATTCACTTTCACATTGTACAGAACTTCTTTTCCAAGAGCAGAGTGAAAAGTTGACTATGGAGGGCTTCCCTGGTGGCGCAGTGGTTGAGAGTCCACCTGCCGATGCAGGGGACACGGGTTCGTGCCCTGGTCCAGGAGGATCCCACATGCCTCGGAGCGGCTGGGCCCATGAGCCATGGCCGCTGGGCCTGCGCATCCGGAGCCTGTGTTCCACAACGGGATAGGCCACAACAGTGAGAGGCCCGTGTAAGGCAAAAAAAAAAAAAAAAAAGTTGACTATGGAATCATTATTATTGGATTAGCCAAAAGGTTCATTCTGTTTTTTTCTGTAAGATGGCTCTAGTAGCACTTGGTTATCTTTAACTTCATTTAAAACAATTTTGTTAGATTGTATGTGACAGCTGTCATATCAGCGTGCGTTTAGAAAAAGACATCAGGGCCTCCCTGGTGGCGCAAGTGGTTGAGAGTCCGCCTGCCGATGCAGGGGATACGGGTTCGTGCCCCGGTCTGGGAGGATCCCATATGCCGCGGAGCGGCTGGGCCCGTGAGCCATGGCCGCTGAGCCTGCGCATCCGGAGCCTGCGCATCCGGAGCCTGCGCGTCCGGAGCCTGTGCTCCGCAACGGGGGAAGCCACAACAGTGAGAGGCTTTTTTTTTTTTTTTTTTTTTTTTTTTTTTAATTTTTTTTTTTTTTTATTTTACAAATTTAATCAGTTATACATATCCATATGTTCCCATATCCCCTCCCTTTTGCGTCTCCCTCCCACCCTCCCTATCCCACCCCTCCAGGCGGTCACAAAGAACCGAGCTGATCTCCCTGTGCTATGCGGCTGCTTCCCACTAGCTATCTACCTTACGTTTGGTAGTGTATATATGTCCATGCCGCTCTTTCACTTTGTCACAGCTTACCCTTCCCCCTCCCCATATCCTCAAGTCCATGCTCTAGTAGGTCTGTGTCTTTATTCCTGTCTTACCCCTATGTTCTTGATGACATTTTTTTTTAAATTCCATATATATGTGTCAGCATACAGTATTTGTCTTTCTCTTTCTGACTTACTTCACTCTGTATGACAGACTCTAGGTCCATCCACCTCATTACAAATAGCTCAATTTCATTTCTTTTTATGGCTGAGTAATATTCCATTGTATATATGTGCCACATCTTCTTTATCCATTCATCCGATGATGGACACTTAGGTTGTTTCCATCTCCGGGCTATTGTAAATAGGGCTGCTATGAACATTTTGGTACATGTCTCTTTTTGAATTATGGTTTTCTCAGGGTATATGCCCAGTAGTGGGATTGCTGGGTCATATGGTAGTTCTATTTGTAGTTTTTTAAGGAACCTCCATACTGTTCTCCATAGTGGCTGTACCAATTCACATTCCCACCAGCAGTGCAAGAGTGTTCCCTTTTTTCCACACCCTCTCCAGCATTTATTGTTTCTAGATTTTTTGATGATGGCCATTCTGACTGGTGTGAGATGATATCTCATTGTAGTTTTGATTTGCATTTCTCTAATGAGTAAAGATGTTGAGCATCCTTTCATGTGTTTGTTGGCTGTCTGTATATCTTCTGTGGAGAAATGTCTATTTAGGTCTTCTGCCCATTTTTGGATTGGGTTGTTTGTTTTTTTGCTATTGAGCTGCATGAGCTGCTTATAAATTTTGGAGATTAATCCTTTGTCAGTTGCTTCATTTGCAAATATTTTCTCCCATTCTGAGGGTTGTCTTTTGGTCTTGTTTATGGTTTCCTTTGCTGTGCAAAAGCTTTTAAGTTTCATTAGGTCCCATGTGTTTATTTTTGTCTTTATTTCCATTTCTCTAGGAGATGGGTCAAAAAGGATCTTGCTGTGATTTATGTCATAGAGTGTTCTGCCTATGTTTTCCTCTAGGAGTTTGATAGTGTCTGGCCTTACATTTAGGTCTTTAATCCATTTTGAGCTAATTTTTGTGTATGGTGTTAGGGAGTGATCTAATCTCATACTTTTACATGTCCCTGTCCAGTTTTCCCAGCACCACTTATTGAAGAGACTGTCCTTTCTCCACTGTACATTCCTGCCTCCTTTATCAAAGATAAGGTGACCATATGTCCGTGGGTTTATCTCTGGGCTTTCTATCCTGTTCCATTGATCTATCTTTCTGTTTTTGTGCCAGTACCATACTGTCTTGATTACTGTAGCTTTGTAGTATAGTCTGAAGTCAGGGAGCCTGATTCCTCCAGCTCCATTTTTCGTTCTCAAGATTGCTTTGGCTATTCGGGGTCTTTTGTGTTTCCATACAAATTGTGAAATTTTTTGTTCTAGTTCTGTGAAAAATGCCATTGGTAGTTTGATAGGTATTGCATTGAATCTGTAGATTGCTTTGGGTAGTAGAGTCATTTTCACAATGTTGATTCTTCCAATCCAAGAACATGGTACATCTCTCCATCTATTTGTATCATCTTTAATTTCTTTCATCAGTGTCTTATAATTTTCTGCATACAGGTCTTTTGTCTCCTTAGGTAGGTTTATTCCTAGATATTTTATTCTTTTTGTTGCAATGGTAAATGGGAGTGTTTCCTTGATTTCACTTTCAGATTTTTCATCATTAGTATATAGGAATGCCAGAGATTTCTGTGCATTAATTTTGTATCCTGCAACTTTACCAAATTCATTGATTAGCTCTAGTAGTTTTCTGGTAGCATCTTTAGGATTCTCTATGTATAGTATCATGTCATCTGCAAACAGTGACAGCTTTACTTCTTCTTTTCCCATTTGGATTCCTTTTATTTCCTTTTCTTCTCTGATTGCTGTGGCTAAAACTTCCAAAACTATGTTGAATAAGAGTGGTGAGAGTGGGCAACCTTGTCTTGTTCCTGATCTTAGTGGAAATGGTTTCAGTTTTTCACCATTGAGGACGATGCTGGCTGTGGGTTTGTCATATATGGCCTTTATTATGTTGAGGAAAGTTCCCTCTATGCCTACTTTCTGCAGGGTTTTTATCATAAATGGGTGTTGAATTTTGTCAAAAGCTTTCTCTGCATCTATTGAGATGATCATATGGTTTTTCTCCTTCAACTTGTTAATATGGTGTATCACATTGATTGATTTGCATATATTGAAGAATCCTTGCATTCCTGGAATAAACCCCACTTGATCATGGTGTATGATCCTTTTAATGTGCTGTTGGATTCTGTTTGCTAGTATTTTGTTGAGGATTTTTGCATCTATGTTCATCAGTGATATTGGCCTGTAGTTTTCTTTCTTTGTGACATCCTTGTCTGGTTTTGGTATCAAGGTGATGGTGGCCTCGTAGAATGAGTTTGGGAGTGTTCCTCCCTCTGCTATATTTTGGAAGAGTTTGAGAAGGATAGGTGTTAGCTCTTCTCTAAATGCTTGATAGAATTCGCCTGTGAAGCCATCTGGTCCTGGGCTTTTGTTTGTTGGAAGATTTTTAATCACAGTTTCAATTTCAGTGCTTGTGATTGGTCTATTCATATTTTCTATTTCTTCCTGAGTCAGTCTTGGCAGGTTGTGCATTTCTAAGAATTTGTCCATTTCTTCCAGGTTGTCCATTTTATTGGCATAGAGTTGCTTATAGTAATCTCTCATGATCTTTTGTATTTCTGCAGTGTCAGTTGTTACTTCTCCTTTTTCATTTCTAATTCTATTGATTTGAGTCTTCTCCCTTTTTTTCTTGATGAGTCTGGCTAATGGTTTATCAATTTTGTTTATCTTCTCAAAGAACCAGCTTTTAGTTTTATTGATCTTTGCTATCGTTTCCTTCATTTCTTTTTCATTTATTTCTGATCTGATTTTTATGATTTCTTTCCTTCTGCTAACTTTGGGATGTTTTTGTTCTTCTTTCTCTAATTGCTTTAGGTGCAAGGTTAGGTTGTTTATTCGAGATATTTCCTGTTTCTTAAGGTGTGATTGTATTGCCATAAACTTCCCTCTTAGAACTGCTTTTGCTGCATCCCATAGGTTTTGGGTCGTCGTGTCTCCATTGTCATTTGTTTCTAGGTATTTTTTAATTTCCTCTTTGATTTCTTCAGTGATCACTTCGTTATTAAGTAGTGTATTGTTTAGCCTCCATGTGTTTGTATGTTTTACAGCTTTTTTCCTGTAATTGATATGTAGTCTCATAGCATTGTGGTCGGAAAAGATACTTGATACAATTTCAATTTTCTTAAATTTACCAAGGCTTGATTTGTGACCCAAGATATGATCTATCCTGGAGAATGTTCCATGAGCACTTGAGAAAAATGTGTATTCTGTTGTTTTTGGATGGAATGTCCTATAAATATCAATTAAGTCCATCTTGTTTAATGTATCATTTAAAGCTTGTGTTTCCTTATTTATTTTCATTTTGGATGACCTGTCCATTGGTGAAAGTGGGGTGTTAAAGTCCCCTACTATGATTGTGTTACTGTCGATTTCTCCTTTTATGGCTGTTAATATTTCCCTTATGTATTGAGGTGCTCCTATGTTTGGTGCATAAATATTTACAATTGTTATATCTTCTTCTTGGATTGATCCCTTGATCAT
Source organism: Mesoplodon densirostris (assembly GCF_025265405.1). Classification (NCBI taxonomy): domain Eukaryota; kingdom Metazoa; phylum Chordata; class Mammalia; order Artiodactyla; family Ziphiidae; genus Mesoplodon; species Mesoplodon densirostris. Next base: position 83,449,859 of record NC_082665.1, on the reverse strand, counting down.
TATGTAGTGTCCTTCTTTGTCTCTTCTAGTAGTCTTTATTTTAAAGTCTATTTTGTCTGATATGAGAATTGCTACTCCAGCTTTCTTTTGGTTTCCATTTGCATGGAATATCTTTTTCCATCCCCTTACTTTCAGTCTGTATGTATCTCTAGGTCTGAAGTGGGTCTCTTGTAGACAGCATATATATGGGTCTTGTTTTTGTATCCATTCAGCCAGTCTGTGTCTTTTGGTGGGAGCATTTAGTCCATTTACATTTAAGGTAATTATTGATATGTATGTTCCTATTCCCATTTTCTTAATTGTTTTGGGTTCGTTATTGTAGTTCTTTTCCTTCTGTTGTGTTTCTTGCCTAGAGAAGTTCCTTTAGCATTTGTTGTAAAGCTGGTTTGGTGGTGCTGAACTCTCTCAGCTTTTGCTTGTCTGTAAAGGTTTTAATTTCTCCATCAAATCTGAATGAGATCCTTGCTGGGTAGAGTAATCTTGGTTGCAGGTTTTTCTCCTTCATCACTTTAAGTATGTCCTGCCACTCCCTTCTGGCTTGTAGAGTTTCTGCTGAGAGATCAGCTGTTATCCTGATGGGGATTCCCTTGTGTGTTATTTGTTGTTTTTGCCTTGCTGCTTTTAATATGATTTCTTTGTGTTTAATTTTTGACAGTTTGATTAATATGTGTCTTGGTGTATTTCTCCTTGGATTTATTCTGTATGGGACTCTCTGTGCCTCCTGGACTTGATTAACTATTTCCTTTCCCATATTAGGGAAGTTTTCAACTATAATCTCTTCAAATATTTTCTCAGTCCCTTTCTTTTTCTCTTCTTCTTCTGGAACCCCTATAATTCGAATGTTGGTGCGTTTAATGTTGTCCCAGAGGTCTCTGAGACTGTCCTCTGTTCTTTTCATTCTTTTTTCTTTATTTTGCTGTGCAGCAGTTATTTCCACTATTTTATCTTCCACCTCACTTATCCGTTCTTCTGCCTCAGTTATTCTGCTATTGATCCCATCTAGAGTATTTTTTATTTCATTTATTGTGTTTTTAATCGATGCTTGATTCGTCTTTAGTTCTTCTAGGTCCTTGTTAACTGTTTCTTGCATTTTGTCTATTCTATTTCCAAGATTTTGGATCATCTTTACAATCATTATTCTGAATTCTTTTTCAGATAGACTGCCTATTACCTCTTCATTTGTTAGGTCTGGTGGGTTTTTATCTTGCTCCTTCTCCTGCTGTGTGTTTTTCTGTCTTCTCATTTTGCTTATGTTACTGTGTTTGGGGTCTCCTCTTTGCAGGCTGCAGGTTCGTAGTTCCCGTTGTTTTTGGTGTCTGTCCCCAGTGGCTAAGGTTGGTTTAGTGGGTTGTGTAGGCTTCTTGGTGGAGGGGACTACTGCCTGTGTTCTGGTGGATGAGGCTGGATCTTGTCTTTCTGGTGGGCAGGTCCACGTCTGGTGGTGTGTTTTGGGGTGTTTGCGGACTTTTTATGATTTGAGGCAGCCTCTCTGCTAATGGGTGGTGTTGTGTTCCTGTCTTGCTAGTTGTTTGGCATAGGGTGTCCAGCACTGTAGCTTGCTGGTCGTTGAGTGAAGCTGGGTGCTGGTGTTGAGATGGAGATCTCTGGAAGATTTTCGCCGTTTGATATTATGTGGAGCTGGGAGGTCTCTTGTGGACCAGTGTCCTGAAGTTCGCTCTCCCACCTCAGAGGCACAGCACTGACTCCTGGCTCCTCAATTTGGGATGATTTGTTGTCTATTCATGTATTCCACAGATGCAGGGTACATGAAGTTGATTGTGGAGCTTTAATCCGCTGCTTCTGAGGCTGCTGGGAGAGGTTTCCCTTTCTCTTCTTTGTTCTCACAGCTCCTGGGTCTCAGCTTTGGATTTGGCCCCGCCTCTGCGTGTAGGTCGCCGGAGGGCGTCTGTTCTTCGCTCAGACAGGACAGGGTTAAAGGAGCAGCCTCTTCGGGGACTCTGGCTCACTCAGGCCGGGCGGGAGGGAGGGGCACGGAGTGCGGGGCGTGCCTGCAGCGGTAGAGGTCGGCGTGATGTTGCACCAGCCCGGGGCGCGCCGTGCGTTCTCCCAGGGAAGCCGCCCCTGGATCCCGGGAACCCGGCAGTGGCAGGCTGCACAGGCTCCCGGAAGGGCGGTGTGGACAGTGTCCTGCGCTCGCACACAGGCTTCTTGGCGGCGGCAGCAGCAGCCCCAGCGTCCCACGCCCGTCTCTGGGCTCCGCGCTTTCAGCCGCGACTCGCGCCTGTCTCTGGAGCTCCTTTACGCGGCGCTCTTAATCCCCTCTCCTCGCGCACCAGGAAACCAAGAGGGAAGAAAAAGTCTCCTGCCTCTTCGGCAGCTCCAGAGTTTTCCCGGACTCCCTCCCGGCTAGCTGTGGCACATTAGCCCCCTTCAGGCTGAGTTCTCGCCGCCAGTCCCAGTCCTCTCCCTGCGCTCTGACCGAAGCCCGAGCCTCAGCTCCAGCGCCGCCCGCCCTGGCGGGGGAGCAGACAAGCCTCTCGGGCTGGTGAGTGCCGCTCGGCACCGCTCCTCTCTGCGGGAATCTCTCTGCTTTGCCCTACCCAGGTATGTGGGGAGTTTCTTGCCTTTTGGGAGGTCTGGGGTCTTCTGCCAGCGTTCAGTAGTTGTTCTGTAGGAGTTGTTGCACGTGTAGCTGTATTTCTGGTGTATCTGTGGGGAGGAAGGTGATCTCCGCGTCTTACTCTTCCGCCATCTTACCCGGAAGTCGCCATCTTACCCGGAAGTCGAGAGGCTTTTAAAAAAAAAAAAGAAAAAAAAAAAAAAAAGACATCAAAATTGGTGAATTTTTGTGTAGCCAATTTAATATTGAAGATAGAAGAAAAAAAGCAAAATTTTCAGCATATTATGCTTTATTATTTCAAGAAAGGTAAAAATGCAGCTGAAACTCAAAAAAGGATTTGTGCAGTGTATGGAGAAGGTGCTGTGACTGATCAAACGTATCAAAAGTGGTCTGCGAAGTTTCATGCTAGAGATTTCTCACTGGATGGGTAGACCAGTTGAAGTTGATAGCAATGAAATCGAGACATTGTTGAGAACAGTCGTTATACCACGCAGGAGATAGCCGGCATACTCAAAATATCCAAATCAAGCACTGAAAATCATTTGCACCAGCTTGGTTACGTTAAGCGCTTTGATGTTTGGGTTCCACCAAAGTTAAGTGAAAAATACCTTCTTGACTATATTTCCGCATGTGATTCTCTACTTAAACATACTGAAAAATTCCGTTTTTAAAACAAATTGAGATGGGTGATGAAAAGTGGATACTGTACAATAATGTGGAATGAAAGAGATCATGGGGCAAGCGAAATGAACCACCACCAACCGCAACAAAGGCCGACCTTCATCCAAAGAAGGTAATGTTGTGTATATGGTAGGATTGGAAGGGAGTCCTCTATTATGAGTTCCTTCCACAAAACCAAACGATTAATTCCAACAAGTACTGCTCCCAATTAGACCAACTGAAAGCAACTAATTCTCGATGAAAAGCATCCAGAATTAGTCAACAGAAAATACATAATCTTCCATCAGGATAACGCAAGACCGCATGTTTCTTTGATGACCAGGCAAAAACTGCTACAGCTTGGCTGGGAAGTTCTGATCCATCCACCGTATTCATCAGGCATTGCATCTTCAGATTTCCATTTATTTTGATCTTTACAAAATTTTCTTAATGGAAAAAATTTCAATTCCCTGGAAGACAGTAACAGGCACCTGGAACAGTTCTTTGGTCAAAAAGATTAAAAGTTTTGGGAAGATGGAATTATGAAGTTGCCTGAAAAATGGCAGAAGGTAGTGGAAAAAAGGGAGAATACGTTGTTCAATAAAGTTCTTGGTGAAAATGAAAAATGTGTCTTTTATTTTTACTTAAAAACCGAAGGCACTCCCTTCCTGTTGGTTGTTTGGCCTGAAGCAACCCAGCACTGGAGCCTACAGGCCCTTTGGTGGGGTTAATGGCAGACTCTGGGAGGGCTCACACCAAGGAGTACTACCCAGAACTTCTGCTGCCAGTGTCCTTGTCCTCACAGTGAGCCACAGCCACCCCCACCTCTGCAGGAGACCCTCCAACACTAGCAGGACAAGGCAAGACAGTGAAAAATTTTGGAAAATCTACCTCAAATCTCAGTGCATCAAACCCCACTGTGTCCTCAGCAAAAACTCCAGAGAGAGACAGCAACCTAAGCTTAAGCTCAGTATGTGCACGAGATTGCTCACTGGGATCCTTAAAATCTTACAAGAAATAGACTTGGAATCTGTACACCGTGTCACCAGGCAATGAATTAAAGGTCAGCCTGTGTGGACCACAAAAGCAAATAAGAAAGAAACACAGGAGGAGCTTCAAGATGGTGGAAGAGTAAGATGCAGAGATCACCTTCCTCCCCACAAATATATCAGAAATACATCTACACGTGGAACAACTCCTACAGAACACCTACTGAATGCTAGCACAAGACCTCAGACCTCCCAAAAGGCAAGAAACTCCCCACGTACCTAGGGCAAAGCGGAGAGATTCCCGCACAGAGGATGGGTGCCGACCGGCACTCACCAGCCCGAGAGGCTTGTCTGCTCACCCACCGGGGCGGGCGGGGCTGGGAACTGAGGCTCGGGCTTCGGTGGGAGCGCAGGGAGAGGACTGGGGCTGGCGGCGTGAACACAGCCTGAAGGGGTTAGTGCGCCACGTCTAGCCGGGAGGGAGTCCGGGGAAAAGTCTGGAGCTGCCGAAGAGGCAAGACACTTTTTCTTGCCTCTTTGTTTCCTGGTGCGCGAGGAGAGGGGATTAAGAGCGCTGCTTAAAGGAGCTCCAGAGACAGGTGCGAGCCGCGGCTGAAAGCGCGGACCCCAGAGACAGGCATGAGACGCTAAGTCTGCTGCTACCGTCACCAAGAAGCCTGCGTGCGAGCGCAGGTCACTGTCCACACCGCCCCTCCTGGGAGCCTGTGCAGCCCGCCACTGCCACGGTCCCGTGATCCAGGGACAACTTACCTGGGAGAATGCACGGCGCGCCTCAGGCTGGTGCAATGTTACACCGGCCTCTGCCGCCGCAGGCTCACCCCACACTCCGTGCCCCTCCCTCGCCCAGCTTGAGTGAGCCCGAGCCCCTGTATCAGCTGCTCCTTTAACCCTATCCTTTCTGAGCGAAGATGAAGAGACGCCCTCAGGTGACCTACACGCAGAAGCGGGCCCAATCCAAAGCTTAACCCCAGGAGCTGTGCGAACAAAGAAGAGAAAGGGAAATTTCTCCCAGCAGCCTCAGGAGCAGCGGATTAAATCTTCACAACCAACTTGATGTACCCTGCATCTGTGGAATACCTGAATAGAAAACAAATCATCCCAAATTGAGGAGGTGGACTTTGGGAGCAACGATATACTTCTTTTTTCCCTTTTTTTCTTTTTGTGAGTGTGTATGTGTATGCTTCTGTGTGTGATTTTGTCTGTATAGCTTTGCTTTTACCATTTGTCCTAGGGTTCTGTCTGTCCTTTTGTTTGTTTTTTACTTAAAAAATTTTTTTTCTTAATAATTATCGTTTATTTTAATAACGTTATTTTATTTTATTTTATCTTTTCTGTCGTTCCTTTTTTTTTTTCTCCCTTTTACTCTGAGCTGTGTGGAGGACAGGATCTTGGTGCTCCAGCCAGGCATCAGGGGTGTGCCACTGAGGTGGGAGAGCCAAGTTCAGCATACTGGTCCACAAGAGACCTCCAGGCTCCATGTAATATCAAACAGTGAAAATCTCCCAGAGATTTCCATCTCAATGCCAAAACCCAGCTCCACTCAACGACCAGCAAACTACAGTGCAGAACACCCTATGCCAAACAACTAGCAAGACAGGAACACAACGCCATCCATTAGCACAGAGGCTGCCTAAAATCATAATAAGGCCACAGACATCCCAAAACACACCACCAGATGTGGACCTGCCCACCAGAAAGACAAGATCCAGCCTCATCCACCAGAACACAGGGACTAGTCCCCTCCACCAGGAAGCCTACACAACACACTGAACCAAACTTAGCCACTGGGGACAGACACCAAAAAGAACGAAAACTACTAACCTGCAGCCTGCAAAAAGGAGACCCTAAACACAATAAGTTAAGCAAAATGAGAAGACAGAGAAACACACAGCAGATGAAGGAGCATGGCAAAAACTCACCAGACCTAACAAATGAAGAGGAAATAGGCAGTCTACCTGAAAAAGAATTCAGAATAATGATAGTAAAGATGATCCAAAATCTTGGAAATGGAGGAAATTCAAGAAACGTTTAACAAGGACCAAGAAGAACTAAAGAGCAAACAAACAGTGATGAACAACACAATAAATGAAATTTAAAATTCTCTACAAGTGATCAATAGCAGAATAACTGAGGCAGAAGAACGGATAAGTGACCTGGAAGATAAAATAGTGGAAATAACTATTGCAGGACAGAATAAAGAAAAAAGAATAAAAAGAATTGAGGACAGTCTCAGAGACCTCTGGGACAACATTAAATGCACCAACATTCAAATCATAGGGATCTCAGAAGAAGAAGAGAAAAAGAAAGGGACTGAGAAAATATTTGAAGAGATTATACTTGAGACCTTCCCTAATACGGGAAGGGAAATAGTTAATCAAGTCCAGGAAGCACAGAGAGTCCCATACAGAATAAATCCAAGGAGAAATACGCCAAGACACATATTAATCAAACTATCAAAAGTTAAATACAAAGAACAAATATTAAAAGCAGCAAGGGAAAAACAATGAGTAACACATAAGGGAATCCCCATAAGGTTAACAGCTGATCTTTCAGCAGAAACTCTGCAAGCCAGAGGGAGTGGCAGGACATATGTAAGGTGATGAAGGAGAAAAAGCTACAACCAAGATTACTCTACCCAGGAAGGATCTCATTTGGATTCGACGGAGAAATTAAAAGCTTTACAGACAAGCAAAAGTTAAGAGAATTCAGCACCACCAAACCAGCTTTACAACAAATGCTAAAGGAACTTCTCTAGGCAGGAAAACAACAGAAGGAAAAGACCTACAATACTAAACCCAAAACAATTAAGAAAATGGTAATAGGAACATCCATATCGATAATTACCTTAAACGTAAATGGATTAAATGCTCCAACCAAAAGACACAGAGTGGCTGAATGGATACAAAAACAAGGCCCGTATATATGCTGTCTACAAGAGACCCACTTCAGAGCTAGGGACACATACAGACTGAAAGTAAGGGGATGGAAAAAGATATTCCATGCAAATGGAAATCAAAAGAAAGCTGGAGTAGCAATTCTCATATCAGACAAAGTAGACTTTAAAATAAAGACTATTACAAGAGACAAAGAAGGACAAAACATAATGATCAAGGGATCCATCCAAGAAGAAGATATAACAATTGTAAATATTTATGCACCCAACATAGGAGAACCTCAATGCATAAGGCAAATACAAACAGCCATAAAATGGGAAATCGACAGTAACACAATCATCGTAGGTGACTTTAACACCCCACTTTCACTAATAGACAGAATATCCAAAATGAAAATAAATAAGGAAAGAGAAGCTTTAAATGATACATTAAACAACATGGACTTAATTGATATTTATAGGACATTCCATCCAAAAACAACAGAATACACATTCTTCTCAAGTGCTCATGGAACATTCTCCAGGATAGATCATATCTTGGGTCACAAATCAAGCCTTGGTAAATTTAAGAAAATTGAAATGGTATCAAGTATCTTTTCCGACCACAATGCTATGAGACTAGATATCAATTACAGGATAAAATCTGTAAGAAATACAAACACATGGAGGCTAAACGACACACTACTTAATAACCAAGGGATCACTAAAGAAATCAAACAGGAAATCAAAAAATACCTAGAAATATATGACAATGAAAACACAACGACCCAAAACCTATGGCATGCAGCAAAAGCAGTTCTAAGAGGGAAGTTTATAGCTATACAAGCCTACCTTAAGAAACAAAAAAACATCTCAAATAAACAACCTAACCTTACAACCTAAAGCAATTAGAGAAAGAAGAACAAAAAAACCCCAAGTTAGCAGAAGGAAAGAAATCATAAAGGTCAGATCAGAAATAAATGAAAAAGAAATGAAGGAAACGATAGCAAAGATCAATAAAACTAAAAGCTGGTTCTTTGAGAAGACAAACAAAATTGATAAACCATTAGACAGACTTACCAAGAAAAAAAGGGAGAAGACTCAAATCAATAGAATTAGGAATGAAAGAGGAGAAGTAACAACTGACACTGCAGAAATACAAAGGATCATGAGAGATTACTACAAGCAACTATATGCCAATAAAATGGACAACGTGGAAGAAATGGACAAATTCTTAGAAATGCACAACCGTCTGAGACTGAACCAGGAAGAAAGAGAAAATATGAACAGACCAATCACAAGCACTGAAATTGAAACTGTGATTAAAAATCTTCCAACAAACAAGAGCCCAGGACCAGATGGCTTCACAGGTGAATTTTATCAAATATTTAGAGAAGAGCTAACACCTAACCTTCTCAAACTCCTCCAAATATAGCAGAGGGAGGAACTCTCCCAAACTCATTCTACAAGGCCACCATCACCCTGATACCAAAGCCAGACAAAGATGTCACAAAGAAAGAAAACTACAGGCCAATATCACTGATGAACATAGATGCAACAATCCTCAACAAAATACTAGCAAACAGAATCCAAGAGCACATTAAAAGGATCATACACCATGATCAAGTGGGGTTTATCCCAGGAATGCAAGGATTCTTCAATATATGCAAATCAATCAACTTCATACACCATATTAACAAACTGAAGGAGAAAAACCATATGATCATCTCAATAGATGCAGAAAAAGCTTCCGACAAAATTCAACACCCATTTATGATAAAAACCCTGCAGAAAGTAGGCATAGAGGGAACTTTCCTCAACATAATAAAGGCCAAATATGGCAAACCCACAGCCAACATTGTCCTCAATGGTGAAAAACTGAAAGCATTTCCACTAAGATCAGGAACAAGACAAGGTTGCCCACTCTCACCACTATTATTCAACATAGTTTTGGAAGTTTTAGCCACAGCAATCAGAGAAGAAAAAGAAATAAAAGGAATCCAAATTGGAAAAGAGGAAGTAACGCTGTAACTGTTTGCAGATGACATGATACTATACATAGAGAATCCTAAAGATGCTACCAGAAAACTACTAGAGCTAATCAATGAATTTGGTAAAGTAGCAGGATACAAAATTAATGCACAGAAATCACTGGCATTCCTATATACTAATGATGAAAAATCTGAAAGTGAAATCAAGAAAACACTCCCATTTACCATTGCAACAAAAAGAATAAAATATCTAGGAATAAACCTACCTAAGGAGACAAAAGACCTGTATGCAGAAAATTATAAGACACTGATGAAAGAAATTAAAGATGATACAAATAGATGGAGAGATATACCATGTTCTTGTATTGGAAGAATCAACATTGTGAAAATGACTCTATGACCCAAAGCAATCTACAGACTCAATGCAATCCCTATCAAACTGCCACTGGCATTTTTCACAGAACTAGAACAAAAAATTTCACAATTTGTATGGAAACGCAAAAGACTCCGAATAGCCAAAGCAATCTTGAGAAAGAAAAATGGAGCTGGAGGAATCAGGCTCCCAGACTTCAGACTGTACTACAAAGCTACAGTAATCAGGACAGTATGGTACTGACACAAAAACAGAAATATAGATCAATGGAACAGGATAGAAAGCCCAGAGATAAACCCACGCACATATGGTCACCTTATCTTTGATAAAGGAGGCAACAATATACAGTGGAGAAAAGACAGCCTCTTCAATAAGTGGTACTGGGAAAACTGGACAAGGACATGTAAAAGAATGAAATTAGAACACTCCCTAACACCATACACAAAAATAAGCTCAAAATGGATTAAAGACCTAAATGTAAGGCCAGACACCATCAAACTCTTAGAGGAAAACATAGGCAGAACACTCTATGACATAAATCACAGCAAGATCCACCTCCTAGAGAAATGGAAATAAAAACAAAGATAAACAAATGGGACCTAATGAAACTTAAAAGCTTTTGCACAGCAAAGGAAACCATAAACAAGACCAAAAGACAACCCTCAGAATGGGAGAAAATATTTGCAATTGAAGCAACTGACAAAGAATTAATCTCCAAAATTCATGCAGCTCAATATCAAAAAAACAAACAACCCAATCCAAAAATGGGCAGAAGACCTAAATAGACATTTCTCCCAAGAAGATATACAGATTGCCAACAAACACATGAAAGAATGTTCAACATCATTAATCATTAGAGAAATGCAAATCAAAACTACAATGAGGTATCACCCCACACCAGTTAGAATGGGCATCATCAGAAAATCTACAAACAACAAATACTGGAGAGGGTGTGGAGAAAAGGGAACCCTCTTCCACTGTTGGTGGGAATGTAAATTGATACAGCCATTATGGAGAACAGTATGGAGATTCCTTAGAAAACTGAAAATAAAACTACCATATGACCCAGCAATCCCAATACTGGGCATATACCCTGAGAAAACCATAATTCAAAAAGAGTCATGTACGAAAATGTTCATTGCAGCTCTATTTGCAATAGCCAGGACATGGAAGCAACCTAGGTGTCCATCAACAGATGAATGGATAAGGAAGATGTGGTACATATATACAATGGAATATTACTCAGCCATAAAAAGGAACGAAAGTGAGTTATTTGTAGTGAGGTGGATGGACCTAGAGACTGTCCTACAGAGTAAAGTAAGTCAGAAAAACAAATACCGTGTGCTAATACATATATATGGAATCTAAAAAAAAAGAAAAAAAGTGGTCAGAAGAACCTAGGGACAAGACGGGAATAAACATGCAGACCTACTGGAGAATGGACTTGAGGATACAGGGAGGGGGAAGGGTAAGCTGGGACGAAGTGAGAGAGTGGCATGGACATATATACACTACCAAACGTAAAACAGATAGCTAATGGGAAGCAGCTGCATAGCACAGGGAGATGAGCTCGGTGCTTTTTGACCACCTAGAGTGGTGGGATAGGGAGGGTGGGAGGGAGGGAGATGCAAGAGGGAAGAGATATGGGGACATATATATATATGTATAGCTGATTCCCTTTTTATAAAGCAGAAACTAACACACCATTGTAAAGCAATTATACTCTAATAAAGATGTTAAAAAAAAACCACACACACACTAAGAAAAAAAAAGAAAATTAAAAAAAAAGAGGAACACAAAAAAATTTGTTTCAATTGCATATAAAATAAAAGTCAGTTTAAAAAAAAAAAACCGAAGGCACTTTTTGGCCAACCAATAGGTTCTTCTCACTTATCCTCAAGAACACACATCTCATATTAAGGGAATCAAGACCTGAGAGCATGAATTTGTAATGTTCTACCTCATCACCTATGGCTTCTATCGAGGAGACTGAAGAGTAGAGGCCATAAAGCAATTCAACACACCAAAAGTCAAGACTTTGGGGGCTGAAGGCTCAAGCTACTTTCCTCTGTGTCCATCCATGATGGTGGTTACCCAACAACCATTGTCTCAGAGGTTAGCCTGTAGCTGTCTGTGTGAATCCAGCAATAAAGTCCACCCTGCTGGGATAAGAAAGGCAGCATGACCCTCAACGGAGCAACACACTTGTCTCCCTCCCTTCTGGGACATTAAACAGGGCACTCCATCATTCAGCTAAGATCTGTTGAGTGCCAACTACTTGCAAAGTGCTGTTAGGCCCAAGGATATAAAAAAGAACAAGACAGACAAGGTCTCTGACCTCAATTAAATTATATTTAACAGAAAAAAAAGCAAAATAATAAACAGATTTCGTGAAAATAAGGAAAGTAAATAAGGTCCATAGGAAGGAATTACAGCACAAATTGTTTTAGATAAGTAAAAAGCCCTCTCAGAACATATTTCAACTAAGATCTGAAGGATAAGATGAATACGGTCATACAGAGAAAAAGCTGGGGAAACTGTGCTCCAAGCAGTTGGGAGCAGGAATAACAAAGACTCTGGGGCATGAATGAGCATGACATGTTCAGGGGACAGATAGGCCTTCAGGGAAATGGACTTGTGATTTGGGTCCTGGAACCAAATTTGGCATGAGAATAATCCAGACTGAATGAGAGTCAAGGAATGGACTATGGGGAAACAGGTTTTCTAGAATGCTTAAAAGCTACAGGCAGACATATTTCTCAGGCTTAACTGAATATTGACTCTCCTCCACTGATAATGTGGCTTTGCTGATGCTGAATTTGGTTCAAACCTGGAAAATCTAAGGGCACCATATACAGAAGGTTAGGCTAAGTCTTGATGTGAAGATAAAAGACCTGTGGTACAGCAAAAATCTGGCCATTTACTTAGAAACAGCAGGCCCCTATCCTGTTCTGTGTGGACATGCCATGGGGGAACTAGTAAAGAGAAAAAAGCTCAACCAGAATAGATTGCATCTCCTCCTGTCCTCTGTGGCCACCCTTTTTCTGAAAAGTTTCTGGGCCTTGACTCCACCAATCAGGGTGTGTGTGTGTGTGTGAGAGAGAGAGAGAGAGAGAGAGAGAGATTGCCTGTTGCTAACCCATAACCCACCTGACACATTGCAGGTGGTGGTTGGTGTGGCTACAGTCCCGTAACTAGGGATAGAGAAGATGAGACGAGGTTGGAGTGTGGAGCAGGGATAAGACCACACAGGACCTTATAGTCCATGGGAAGACATTTGGGGTTTATTCTGAAGGACAATAGGAAGGCAACAGAATGCCTTTAGATGGGCACAGAGTCTGATTTATGCCTCACACAGATCACCCTGGCTGCTGTGCATGGAGCAGGTAGCAGGCATGGAGACCAGTGAGGGGTACAGCTGAAGTGGGCAAAAGATTACAGTGCAAACACTAGGGTGGTGGAAGTGAATTAGCAGTAGTGGATGATGTGACAGATATTTGATAAGACTTGGTGATGGACTGATATGGGAGAAGGGAAAAGAGAAGAATGGAGAATGATTTCTGGGATCTTTGCTTGAACGACTGGACATGTAACAGTGCCATTTACTGAAATAATAAGGAATGTTGAGCAGAGAGACAGATTTGGTTGGAGAAAAATGAGGAAATTAGGAGTTCACTCTTGGCAACATTAGGTTGGTGAAATCTGCAAAATATACAGGTAGTTCCAAGTGGGCAATTGGATATTCAAGTCTGGAGCTCAGGGCACAGAACAGAGCTGCAGGTATGGATTAGGGAGTTATCAAGACAAGGATGGTGTGAAGAAAACAAGTTTCACATACTGTTTAGAAATTATTCTTCTAGAATCACAAATACATTTTTCTCATATAAACCCTATAACAAGAAAGTCAAGACAAAGGGGCTTAACAGTTCCTGCTAGAAACTGGGTTTATGAATTTATGTAGAAATAGAGTTATGGGACAGTTAGTGAAGTCATTAACAATCTCCTACCCAGACATATTCTAATATATACAACTTCTTATACCAGACAGATAGTGAATAAATGCAATTCCCCACAACAAATATGTAAAACAAGCTTTGCAGTTACTATAGCCTCAAGGTTAGAGATTGTAGTCCATAGATGATTACAATAAACCTCTATAATAAGGAAGGGAAATATCCCAGGAGAATTCTTTACCTTCTCAGCAAACACGCCAGAAATTCAATTTCACAAGAAGAAGAGCAAGTATTTATAGATCTAACCTTAACAAGACTTTTAACCCACCTGGCTAATACACTTTATATTTTGTGCCTTTATGGTAACTACTTGCAAATACTCTCCAACCTTATCCCTTATCTTTGGAGCAAAGGATGAGGAGTAGCTCAGTGCTTTGCTTTCTCAGATACACTTGTGTCAACAGTCTTCCTTCCTCTTAAGATTTCCCATTTAAATACTGTTTCTCATTAAATTCCATGGCCTACAGTCTCAACTACCATGTGAGCCAAGGTTGACTCAAAGTGCCTTGGGCTATATCCATCTTCTCCTTTCACAATGGACTGGATGAAATCGCCTTGAGAACAAGTATAGTCATGGAAGGTTAGAAGCTCTGGAGCTGGGCCCTGGGGATATCCAACATGAGAGATCAAGTTGAGGTGGGTGACACAATGAGTGAGACTGAAAACAGAGAAGTATTAGCCATATTAGGAAAGTGTGGTATCAGAGAAATTGCTCTGGGCATTCGTTATTTTTGCTGTCCAGTATTCAGTCCCTTTCTTGTGGTAATAGGACCCCAAATACGCTTTTGGGGAACCACCCTTTCCTCACTCTAATACATGCGATTTGGATGAAGCCAATTCTCCCTTAGGTCCTAGGGGTGGAACATTTAACCAAGGCCTGGGCCAATCAGTGCATCCCATCCCCTGGCCATAGTGGTTGGTTCAGGGATGGACACTGAGCTTAGGACAAGACAACAGGACCAATCATTGCTAATCCCAGGAATTTCTGGTTAAGGCATAATTTTTCCTGCTGGATTTGCATATAATTAAATGAAAGAGTGGAGTTCATGGCAACTGTCTTGTCACTATGAGGGGAGAGTATGTATGAGAATGGAGCCAATTTGGAGAAAAGGGAGCCAAGAAATATATATAAAGAAAGCAGTCTTAGTAACCCTATCTGAGCTCCTGCATCAGACCGTGCCTAAAGCCAGCCTCCCCAGGACAGTGATTACATGAGCAAATCAATTATTGTTTAGTTTTGTCACTTTTGGCATGGGTTTCTCTCACCAGCAACGAATCTTAACTAATGGAAAAAGCAAGAGAAGAGGTGCTTCAAGGAGTGCCCAACTGCAGTATGCTGATTAGAAGTTTAATTTGAGTCAGAAAAGTATGCAGAGAATTTGGCAGCATGGGGACCATAGGGAACCTTGAAAAGACCAGTTCAGTGGTCTGGTAGGTTTGCAACCAGATTCAGGTGGTTCTGTGGAATATCCTCCAAGCATGTGTATTATCAGTCATGGCTTCTAATTGATAAAAATGGAGCAGAAAGAGCCCTGCATAGAGAACCGGGAGATCTGGACCTCAGATACTGTGCAGCCACTAACCAGCTGTGTCTCCTTGAGCAAACTGCTCACTTAATCTCTTGGGGTTTGGGCTTCCCTGGTGGCGCAGTGGTTGAGAATCCGCCTGCCGATGCAGGGGACACGGGTTCGTGCCCCGGTCCGGGAAGATCCCACATGCCGCGGAGCGGCTAGGCCCGTGAGCCATGGCCGCTGAGCCTGCGCGTCCGGAGCCTGTGCTCCGCAACGGGAGAGGCCACAACAGTGAGAGGCCCGCGTACCGCAAAAAAAATAAAAATAAAAATCTCTTGGGGTTTAACAGCTGCCTCATCTATCACGTGATTACCCCTGCCTTTCACCCAGGGGCCCTCTAGCTCTAAAATTCTCAGCATTTTGTTATTTTCAGCAAACTTGTTCTGTTCTGAAACTTAGTGGAAGTGGAAGTCGTCCAAATTGGCCCCAGTCCCATTAGCATTCTCTACTATGCTGCTAAGTTACATTCTCCTTGGCTTGGTTTTCATTTCATAGAATCATTTCACTGAAGTCCACAGCACTGATGTGATTGGCTTGAGCAAAGCACTGGGGTGTGCTCCCTGCCTCTGGCATTCCAGACGGAGTCTCTTCTCTGTGACCATCCAAGGCTGACACTGTCCCCACGTGTCCTCTCTGTTTTGGGGTCTCCATGCCACTTCTGCTGTCATTGTTGCTCTCATACAGAAGACACAAGTTATGGCTCCACAGTATCTGTCCAGGAGAGTTTCACAGGCCTTCTGACCTTCTAAAAGGCAAAGATATTTGCTGACTGCCTTCCGTGCTTGACAGAATCTTTTCTGGAATGTTGAATATGCCCTGCTCTTTACTTCACACCATGGGCCAATCCCATTGCAAACTGGACATTGGCCAGGAAGCAAAACATGCACCAAAGGTCAGTGGCTATTAAAATGAATCCCTCTTACTTAGCTCAGTCAGGAACAGGACAGGAGAGGTTAATTTTTCCACAGAGTAACATACCGTATATATCAGCACTAACAACGAGGTTTTATTTCCCTGAGTCAGCTTTAAAAATAATGTTGACTTTTATGGTCGATACATTATAGATCACCATATTTATGTCAGAACATATTGGCATAAAAATAAATCAATGAAGATATTAATACATGAGGCTTGTGTTTAAATGAAACCCCTTGCAACTCCACACCTTCTCCTCGTATTTCACTGTAGTGCTTTCTGAGACTTCACCTCTGACGTGTTTTACTGAACATGACATCAAGGCCTGTTTTCACTCTCTACAACTCCTGTTTTTAATATGTCTTGCACATAATGAGGTTCAAAAAATATCCAGTTGGTTCTTTTACCATAAACATACATAACTGCATTCCTTCATTAATAGGACTGTCAATTCAAATGTATGGTTTACGCATGAACGAAATATCTCAGAGTCAAAGCTCTGACTGGTATACTATTAATAAATGAAACTCTGTGTTGGAGACCATCTTCAAGTATTATGTTTGCTATCTACAATCGCTTTAAGGGTCATGAGAAGTTTCTAATATAAATATGTGTTTTAGAAAGCAAGTTCATAATTTAGACATCATTAAAGAAAAATCGGGTTTAGTGAAAAAGAAAATCCATTCTCTTAGGTGTATCTTCTCTTTCTAATGCTCTTCTGTACTCACAGAACACACCAAGTGCCAGCTGCTCACAGCCCTCCTCTGAGGGGAACAGTCTTTCTCAAAACCTCCACAGAAAGAGCAACCCTTAGTGCTCATCCATCAAGTGTGGCCCTGCTCCTAACTCTGTGATCCCATCACAGCAGCCCCTGGCCATAATGAAGGGGCCACCCAGGCAGCCCATGTGTATGCAGACCCACTCCTATCCAAACAGGAATGATGGTGAATACCTGGGTCAATCAGAGCCTCTTGGGAAATTATCTATGACTCTGTGGGCAGAGTTAGCCATCTGCAACAGTACTGGAAGCCGAAGGAAGCCCAGAGGGAAAGCTGAGTCAGGAGAAGCAAGGGGGAAGCACAAACTGAATGGAGAAGCAATGAAAGCGAGAAAAAAAGAAAAGGGTGAGTGCATTGGTTAGAGCAGCAGAAAAAGGGTTCACTAGGGGTAGTCCTCAGCCCCTCCCCCATATGCAATTCACACCAAGTCACACTCATTTCCCTCCTAAATGTCCACTGAATACACCTATTTCTCTCTGTTCCCACCCTCACCACTCAGGTCAAAGCTACCATGATGTCCCTTCTAGACTACAGCAAATGCTCCCTCACCTGTTTCCAATGCTCTCTGCTCTCCACACAGCATTTAATCTAATCATCTTTCTCTGTGTTTCTTAGATGCACACACACACACACACACACACACACATTAAACCCTTTAGTAGGAAAAATCAAATAGATCTAAATGGGAAAGGCTTTCATATGCTAATCCAGAAGAATATCCTTATGACCTCAGGGTAGAGAAAGAGTCTTAAACCAGATACAAAAAGCACAAACAAAAGGAATACTGATCATTTCAACTATGTTAAAATTAAAAACTTCATTCCTTAAAAAAAAACTATATATATATATGCAGTTAAGTCAGGGAAAGCCAGAGTAGGAAAACAAATAGTTGAAACATGAGTAACAGAAAATATTTTTATTGAAAATATGTAAAGATCTCCTAAAACTCAATAACAAAAAGACAGACAACTCAATAGAAAAAATGAGCAAGAAGAAACTAGAAGAATCACTTCATACAAAAGGATCCCGGTCCAGATACTGCAGGAGCCCCTCATCTCCCACATAGAAGCAGCACAGTGTGTGTGAGGAGGAAGGGGGAACACCTCACAGGGAAAAAAACCTGGGGTTTGGTGAGAAAACCTGATGCCTGAGGGTAAGAGTGGATGAAGGCAGGGTCCCTCCTTCGCCAGTCACTCCCCTTGCCCCTCACCCTGCTCCCTGGGATTGCACTCCCAAACACGATGGTAGCACACCCTACTCCCTCTCACCCCCTGTGCTGAATGTCCAAAGCCATCATGGATTCCTCCCCCCGACCCTAGCAACACCCTAGCAACAGGAAAGACTCTGACAGTGGACCTCACATCCATCAGCGTGTTACTGCTGTAAAGGGTATTTTAGGGAAGCTGTGGGTGGAACCTGATGCCTAAGGGGAAGAGTGGATGAAAACAGGGTCCTAAAATACAAGCCCTCTACTCTGCAGATGCCTTGGGCAACTTTACCATTAGTCCTCAAGCCTCAGACTCTATCACTGATCTCCTCTCTTGCCCCAAACCAAACCAGCTTTCTACATTTCTGCACAGAGCACACAGGCAAAGACTCAGTCATGACGCATTTAAATATCTTTGATGCCAAATGAAAGGAAAAGGAAAAAGTTTCATAAAGATCTCCTTTCAGGGTCGTGAGCCTAGAGGCAATGATGGACTTCCAGAGCCACAGGACGTTGCAGCCAAGATTATTTTTACTGCACCATTAATGTTAAAAATTCTGATTTCAAAGTCAGTGGAGGGGTGGTATTACACATTTGTATTGATGAAGTAAGAAGATTATTTTTTCAGTAGTGATTATTTTTCCAGACAGAGTAACATCAGTTTCAGGGCAGCCACCTTCTCTGTTGTGACAATACAATGTCAGAGTGATGTTTCCCAATCCCTCCCTCTGTTTATGATAATTTAAAGCTGCCAATTATGTCAGATCCTTGTCAACAGAAAACAAAAATGTACAAGCTGCTAAATTAATTACTGAAATTAAGTACTCATTGTCTCTCGACAGTCTTCTAAATTATTTAAAGGGTCCAATTTGCTTTTCCTTGTGAAAAATAAAAGCCCTTGGGCTCTTAGGTTTGGGGACAATTCACACATGGAAGAGGGATCTAGGTACACAGCAGGCATAAGCCCACACTGGAAAAATATAATACAAAATCATTAAAAGGCTAACGAGTGCCTTTTATCTTAAGACTCAAGGTACAGTTTAAAACGGGGTTGCTGGAATTCCCTGGTGGCACAGTGGTTAAGAATCCGCCTGCCAATACAGGGGACACGGGTTTGAGCCCTCATCTGGGAAGATCCCACATGCCGCAGAGCAACTAAGCCCGTGAGCCACAACTACTGAGCCTGCGAGCCACAACTACTGAGCCCGCGCACCGCAACTACCAAAGCCCGCACATCTAGAGCCCGTGCTCCGCAACAAGAGAAGCCATCGCAATGAGAAGCCTGCCCACCGCAACGAAGTGCTCACTGCAACTAGAGGAAGCCCACGTGCAACAATGAAGACCCAACGCAGCCATAAATAAATTAATTTAAAAAAAAACTGGGTTGCTATGTATATCTCGTTCTTGACAGTTTTTTAAAACTGTTTTGTCCTCTTTCTCTTTACCATTATCTCTAGACCATGCTTTTTGAGCTAGGGTTCAGTTATCTATAACAAAGGCACTACATCTAGTGACTTCTGGGATGACCTGCTCTTTTATTTCCCTGTTTTCTTTCTTTGTTTTGTGATTAGGGGGGTGAGAAGGGGGAAGGTAGCTTAAAAAAAAAAAAAAATCCCTGGAAATCTGGAAATTTGCTGAGTCTCTGCTTTGTGAAAGAAGCCCGGGCTTTTCCCAAATCATTGCAGATAAGACTTCCACTGAACCTCAGTTTGCTCAGGTATATAATGGGGGAAATAATGCCGGCCATGCCTATCTCACAAGATTTTTTTTTTTTTTTTTTTCTGTACGCGGGCCTCTCACTGCTGTGGCCTCTCCCATTGCGGAGCACAGGCTCCGGACACACAGGCTCCGCGGCCATGGCTCGCGGGCCCAGCCGCTCCGCGGCATGTGGGATCTTCCGGGATCAGGGCACGAACCCGTGTCCCCTGCATCGGCAGGCGGACTCTCAACCACTGCGCCACCAGGGAAGCCCTCACAAGATCTTTTTAAAAATCAATCCCAGCAAGGCTGCTTTCAGCTGATTGCAACACCATTTCAATGTGTGAACCTAACTTAGTAACTTTGGACAAAAGACCTACAGGAGGTGGTTTGGATGGTGTGATTTTCTGTATGTCCTCAATGAATTATATCTTATCCACAGCTGCTATGGCTGGACCTGAGCCCAATCCCAATTTCTGCTTCCTTCTGGAGGAAAAAATTGTAACCTGTCTGTCAGCCTTTATCGCCACCCAGTGGTCTATTGGCCAAATAACACCAAACTATCTAGTGGATTTGAAACACTTAGGAAAAGTAATTCAAAGTAAACCACCGACTACTGTAATCCACCACCTAATTAAATGTACCTTGGGGCCCCATCTTTTAAAACTTATTTAAAAATAGAATAATTATGTTGTGAATATGAGTATGCATTTCTAATTCATCTCTGGAAATTAAGAAATGCATATATTACAGTGGCTTTTTGAGAAACCTCCATACTGTTTTCCACACCACTGTGGGAGGGGCATATGGGGGGGGGAAGTGGGAGGTACAAGCTACTGGGTGTAAGAGAGGCTCAGGGATGTATTATACAACACGGAGAATATAGCCAATATTTTGTATTGTCCCATGTTACTGTCCCATGTTACAACTGGGGAGACTGTTGCTCAAAGAGATAAGGTGACTTGCTTCTTCAGACTGTACTCATGGTCCCTGGCAGAGCTGGGATTTGAGTGCTTTTCACCACAGGTGTGAGGGGGCAAAAGCCCACAGCCCCCATCAGGAGCAAACCCACCAGACTGGAGGGCCCAGCGAGCCCCACCAGGGTGTCTTCTCTGACCCGCGATTTCCTCACAGTAAAATGGAGCTAATGCTTCATCCACGCAGTTGTTCTGAGGACTGAACAAAATCACAGTGTGAACTGGCAGGCCCGAGTCTGCATTGAATGAGGCTGGTTCCCCTCCTCAGCCTCCGTCTGTGAGCCCACACCGAGCTGGGAAGGCAGCTTCGCTGGAAACAACTAAGCATTTTCCCAACCCTCCACATGGAAGGTGATGGGACAAAATGAATGAAAACGAGATTCTTTTTACCCACCGAGCCAAAAAGCTTTGCCCTCCCAGTCAGGCAGATCTTCAAGTCAGGTGACGAGGTGGCGAGCCCCTTGGCAGGCTGCCGCACAGACAGCCACTGTCCCCACCACCTCAGAGCATCGGCCCCAGCCTTCAAGCTTCAGGCTTCAGCTCAGGCACTGGCCTCACCACCTGCCCGGTCTCAGGGACACCCTCAACACCTCCTCTGGCTCATGCCCCACATGCAATCTGTCCTGTTGCTCCTGCCTCAGCAGCGCCTCTGGGGTCAAGTCCTCTCTCCTCGCCAATCCTGTATGGCCTCACTTGGGGTCCCGAGCATCTCTCACCTGCATGCACTGCTCCGGCCCCCTTGCAGTCTGACTGTTCCAGCTTTGGTTCCGTGATGTGTCTTCCTGCCACACAGCCTCATCCCGTCACTGTCCTGCTTAAGCACATCCATCATCCTCCTTATGCATCCTCAGTTTTCACCCTCCACACTGGAAATCCTGCCATCCCGGGACCCTACGGCTCTGTCTCCTTGCATGTGCTGTGCCCCCAACCCTGCCCCAAATGCCCCTCACCCTTCTTCTCCAGCAAGCTTCTCTTTGTTCCCCCAAGCAGCTCCCATGGCACTAGTCTAAGAAGCCTTCACTCGACCCCCTCAGCACCCTGCTGGTTTGCCCAGCATTTGGTTGACCATTTCCCATATTGCAAGGCAATCATCTGTCTCTGCTTGTCTTCCCCACCGGCCTGTGAGAGCCTGGAGAGCAAGGACCGTGCTTTATTCATCTTTCATCCCTAGTGCCTGACCAAGAGATGCTCCATAAGTGTTTGTTGACTGATAGAATGCATGAGGTCTCCGTTCCTTCTGTTGTGAGTAAACATCTATATGGTACAGTTTACAGCCAACACTCAATTTACCCCAAAATTACCCAACTTAAACTTTTCTCTCTTGCTCTGTATTAACTCATCTTTCTGAAGGTTAACCCCTAGAAATCAACTTCATTCCACCCCTGTAAGCTCCATGCTGACTGGCCCCGATTTCCCAACGCACCAGAAACTGCAGGCTCCACGCACAGCTGCCTCAGCCCTGTGGGTCCACCTGTTGGATGTGTTTTGTCAGCAGGGACAGGGGTAGGAAAGAAGATGGACCTGGCTTCATGGCTCAGATCTGTTTTCTTGGATGTCCCGGATGCTGAGACGGTTAATAAGCAAATCAGCCTCAGGATTCAGATACGCAGTTAATAAATCCTGAAAGAGATACAAATCAAAATCCTCCCGCAGAGCCTGCAGGCAAAACCTGTGCGTTCCCTAATCCTCCCTAGCCCCCAAGGATCACTTCCTACTCCACCGTGGCACATGGAGTTAGGGCCAGACTGTAGGCAATACTAACCCCCTAGGAACGTACCAGCATCTCAGGCTGGAGAAGGTCCTCTTGGAGGTTTCCTAACTCTATGCAAAGTAGCCTAGCCAGAGAACAGGTCACAGCGTTGGAGATGGTGTGTTCTGTTCAAATGACAGCAGCATCTTCCTGCCACCATTTATATCTGAGCTTCCTACCAACCCAGCCTGGAGCCAAGAGCATACAAGTCAGGGTAAGGGCAGCCCTGTGGACCTGGTAAGTCTAGAAGCCCTGCTTTTGAAGACTGCTTTGCCCTTGCGGTTAACTTTTTCTGGAGCTGGTCTCTCTCAAACAAGGACTCTGCCCAGACTTTGGGAGTTGAATGCCACATCAAGGCAGACACTAACGCCCAGCTGAGGTCATGATGCTCTGCCATCCACTTTGTTTCTCCCCAGGGGAAGGAGAAGCAGGAACAGCTGTGCTCCCAGAGGGGGTCCTCCCAGGAGATGGAGAAGCTGGCTACCAACGTCTCAAAGGCAGAAAGATTCTGCTATTTCTCGGAGGACTACAAGCAAATCTACCTCCCCCGATCTACAGTATCATCTTCGTGCTAGGCCTCCCCCTGAATGGCACTGTTCTGTGGCTCTCCTGGCACCAAACCAAGCGCTGGAGCTGTGCCACCATCGATCTGGTGAAGCTGATGGTAGCCGACCTGCTTTATGTGCTGACACTGCCCTTCCTCATCATCACCTGCTCCCTGGGTGACAGATGGCCCTTCGGGGAGCTGCTCTGCAAGCTGGTTCGCTTCCTGTTCTACACCAACCCCTATAGCAGCCTCCTGCTGCTCACTTGCATCTCCGTGCACTGCTTCCTGGGCGTGTGCCACCCGCTGCGTTCACTGCCCTACCGGACCCGCCGGCATGCCCTGCTGGGCACCGCCACCACGTGGGCCCTGGTGATCCTCCAGCTGCTGCCCAGGCTGGTCTTCTTCCAAACGGACTACATCAACAGCCAGATGGTCTGCCACGACATGACCAGCCCAGAGCATTTTGATCAGTTTTCCGCCTACGGCGTGGTCCTGATGTTGTCCTGCTTTGTCTTTCCCTCCTTGGTCATCTTGGCATGCTACTCGCTGATGGTCAGGAGCCTGACCAAGCCAGGGGAGACCCTCATGAGGGTGGGCAGCGCGGCCCGGGCCAAGTCCCTCCAGACCACCCTGCTGGTGTGCGGCCTCTTCACCCTCTGTTTTGTGCCCTTCCACATCACACGCTCCCTCTACGTCACGCTCCACTTCCTACCTTCACAGAACTGCCAGCTCTTGATGGTGGCCAGCCTGGCCTACAAGATATGGAGGCCTCTGGTGAGCCTGAGCAGCTGCCTCAACCCAGTCCTGTACTTTCTGTCAGGTGAGAACAAGAGTCAGGCTCTTCCAGGAACTGAGGCGTAACAAGGTGGGTGTGCACCCAGCTGGAGCCAAGGGAGAGAGACCCAGGGGTGGGCACATCTGGGTACTGTCAAGATGAAGTTCAGGGGAAAAGCTCCAAGATGTTGACAATGACCTGTTTGAACACAGTCATGTGCTAGTGGGAGAGGGGCTCAAGATCTCCTAGTGGTGTCCTGCTAGAAAGGATTTTATATTGATAAGAGATTTTTAAATAAGAATGTTTGAAAGAGTCACCAACACAAAGGAAAACTTTCTTAATTTAATGAGAGCTGACATTTATCTCTTGTCATTCAGATCTCAGCTCAAACATCACCTCCTCCAAATCCACTCCTGCCACCCTAGCCAATGTTGACCTCTCTCCCCCTAACCCAGTCACTCTCTATTTCCCTATTTATTGTCTTTGTAACACTTATTAATACCTAGACTTGTTCATTTGTTTATTTTGTTATGGTCTCTTCCCCCTAAAATGTAGTCTCCAATAGGACAGGGACCTCTTCTGAGTGCTGTACGCCTAACACCAGCCTCCACAGCAGGGCCCAGCACATGGTGAGTGTACAACAGATAGGGGCTGAATGAGTGGGTGGATGGATGCATGGATGGAGCCCTTTATATGTAAGAGCACTTTATGAGAAGTAACTCATTTAATCCTCACAACAGCCCTTGGAGACAGGAGCTACTGTTAGCCCCATTTACAGATCAGGAAACTGAAGCACAAAGCTGTAAGTAGCTTGTCCAAGGTCACCCAGCTGGAGAATGCTCAGATCATAGTGTTGGATGGAAGCTTTGAACCCAGGCACTGGCTCTGAAGCACACAACCCTAAGACTGAAGCAGATGGCCCAATCCAAACACTGATCAAGAGCTGGCTGACACTATGCAGAACAGTACGGAGGTTCCTTAAAAAACTAAAAATAGAACTACCATACGACCCAGTGATCCCACTACTGGGCATATACCCTGAGAAAACCATAATTCAAAAAGAGACATGTACCACAATGTTCACTGCAGCTTTATTTACAATAGCCAGGACATGGAAACAACCTAAGTGTCTGTCGACAGATGAATGGATAAAGAAGATGTGGCACATATATACAATGGAATATTACTCAGCCATAAAAAGAAATGATATTGAGTTATTTGTAGTGAGGTGAATGGACCTAGAGTCTGTCATACAGAGTGAAGTAAGTCAGAAAGAGGAAAACAAATACCATATGCTAACACATATATATGGAATCTAAACAAAACAAAAAAATGGTTCTGAAGAACCTAGGAGCAGGACAGGAATAAAGATGCAGAAGTAGAGAATGGACTTGAGGACACGGGGAGGGGGAAGGGTAAGCTGGGACGAAGTGAGAGAGAGGCATGGACATATATACACTCCCAAACGTAAAACAGATAGCTAGTGGGAAGCAGTCGCACAGCACAGGGAGATCAGCTCGGTGCTCTGTGTCCACCTAGAGGGGTGGGATAGGGAGGGTGGAAGGGAGACGCAAGAGGGAGGGGATATGGAGATATATGTATACATATAGCTGATTCACTCTGTTGTACAGCAGAAACACAGAACTGTAAAGCAATTATACTCCAATAAAGATGTTAAAAAATAAAATTAAAAAAAAAAGAGCTGGCTGAGTTTTCCTTGACAGCAGCAGCTCACTTGTTTACATAACTGCTGTTACCAGCAGACCACTGGGTATGCAGTAAGTGCTCTTTTCCTACACTTCTTAACCAGTATTCTGGTTAAGGTCAGAAAAAGCTCTGCAGGGTAAAGTGGCTGTGTGAATAATGATCCACCTCATTCTTATTTGAACATAATGTCTCAGTTCATGACAGAAAAGTTTTACCACTGTCTTAAGTCATAATGTAATGTTCATCCTCTTAAAAAAAAAATCCAAGGTAATCCAAAAAGAAACCCTTAAAAAAAACACCTCTCACATTTAAACAATAATGATCTCCAAGGAGTTCTCAGATCTAAACATATGTTATTTAATAATTCATTATAATCTCCCTATGAAGAGGTAGATAAGCCTTTTTCGTAAAAACCAAAGTGAAACCCCTCATTACCACCCCACTCTATTTACAGGAACTGTCTGAGTAAACCACTTACATATCTAAATTATAAAATTTTATTCTAAAAGTCCAGTTTATTGCTTTCAAGGGCACACAGTAATTAGAAGTAGACTAAGTGTTGCCTAGCAGAATTCCTTAGGATAATTAGTTTAATGAATAGGCAAGGATGTTTTCTAATTAGCAGGTCAGCTGTTTCTACATAAGTAAGTGCTTCTATAGTAGCTGAGAGAGCTTAAAACTGTTTGCTCTTTTGAATATTCTCTCAGTTGTCTTGCTTATATTATTAATTTTTGTCCCTTTCTTCTCATCAACACACAGGGAAGATTCAGCTGACCTACAGTCCTAACTATCAGCCCTTACAAGTTAGCAAGGTTTAACATTCCTGGAGAACTGGTACATAGGCTCCCCAGTAAAAGCTGAAAGCCATTCCACCTGCCACTTAGCCATTACCTCTAATGCCCACCAGCCTGCCGACCCTAGAAATGGAAAGAAAATTAATCTAGACTCTTCAGGATGCATCACCTTTATCTAAAAAGCACGCGCTTTAAACCCCTGGCCAAAGTTTTCCAGCCTTCAGTCCTTGTTAACCTATGGGCTTGCAATTATTTCTCTGATCCAAATAATGCTCATTTTCCTTCTGCAGAATCTTTTGACCTACTTAACAGCAAAGTATAAGCATCCACCTTTTTTTTTTTTTTTTTTTTGCGGTACGCGGGCCTCTCACCCTTGCGGCCCCTCCCGCTGCGGAGCACAGGCTCCGGACGCGCAGGCTCAGCGGCCATGGCTCACGGGCCCAGCCACTCTGTGGCATGTGGGATCTTCCCGGACCGGGGCACGAACCCATGTCCCCTGAATCAGCAGGCAGACTCCCAACCACTGCGCCACCAGGGAAGCCCTAAGCATCCACTTTTAACTTATTTCTCGATAGTTGGCATCAAAAAAGTTTAACTTAGTTGTCATCGTATCCTGGTTTTCAGGGATAGCTATCTCAAGAGATAAGAATCAAAGCAGACTATTCCCTTTGAAGAAGGGGCCTTATTGAAAGGGGAGCTGGGAACCCACTGCCCAACAAAAGTCAAGGGGATACTCCTGACTCCCCTGTGGTTATCAAAAACCTATCTACACAAGGGGACAAGGAGACTTTAAGAAACAAAAGTTCTTCCCGAATCTCCCCATTCAATGCCCACCACCCTGGTGAAAGCCAGCATCCTCAAATGTGTTGTCACCCTGGGCCCCGAGCATCTCGCATAATCTGACTGGCTACTTGGACAGGTTAAAACAAAATGGAAGGTCAGCAAATATCATGTTCAAAATACCATGACTGGGGCAGTACTGGATGCAAATATAGTGGCTGTAGCCACCTACAAGTGTCAAGCACAGTGCCAGCCCGTGAGGAGGTTACAGACTGTTGGAGGAAAAAAACCCAAAACATACAAACAACAGTATGAGCGCTAATTAACAACTTCAGCAGCTACAGAAAAAAATCATGTCAGTTGTTGATTAATCAAAAACAAACCACACCATCAGTATGAGGGAAGTTTCGGCAGGGGCAGAGGCTGTGCGGACCATGAACGGCGTCATGAGTATGTTGAAGGCTGGGTGAAACTGCAATTATTAGAATTTCCCAAGCTGGAGAGAATGGAAAATTTGTGTGGGGACCAATGGTTGGTTCCTGATGGGTAGGAAGTGGAGACAATGCTGGAAGGTGGGCTGAAGTGTGATCACGAAGCGCCGCCCCAAAGCCAGCAAAAGAACCGCTCCTCAAGGCACGGGAACCCACCAAGGGCATTTGGGCAGGAGGGTGATAGGATCAAAGCTGTGACTTAGAAACTTAATCTGGCAGCCATTGTGTTTAAGAGAAGAGAAACAAAATGTCACAGCAGGCTTCTGTGAGATCTCCTAATTGGCCTTCCTTCCCTTCAAAGCCAGCCTACACACCACCTACAGAGTTTCTTTTAAAGGACATTTTTCATAGATCACACTCTCCCTATTTCTGTCCATTCTCTCTCCCTATATCCTTACTTCTAATAGGATAAAGCCCAGATTTCTCATGCTGGTCTACCAGATCCATCACAGTCCAGTTCCAGCTAAACTTTTCAACTCACAGGTCTCCCACCATACCATGTGGATTTCCACCTCTCACATGTTTACCATGGGGCCACCATTTACCACTCCACACCCTCCCCAAACCTTCTCCACATGCCTAGGGACTCATCTTTCCCAGATCTCGGGCTCTACTTCCTCTGATCTCACAGTGCACTGCTGACTCACCCACTGGGCCTATCACCTTGGAGTTGACAATGGGCTCCTTTATCATTCAGGTCTGTTTTTTCTCCCCTTCTACTCCATTTATCAATCTATAGACTATGGCATCCTAGCAACATTCTGAACGTGGTGGACACTCAGGAAGCAATGGTGATGCTGACAATGAAGAGGAGGAAGAGGAAGGTGATCACCATTTACAGGGCCACTGCAGTGATCCAAGTGTACAGAAAATGGGCATGAGTAGAACTAAAAAGATTTTAAAACATATTAGAAAGAATGAAGGTGACCTCAATGGGAAGGAAATCCAAAAATGAGGGGATATATGTATATGTATAGCTGATTCACTTTGCTGTACAGTAGAAACTAACAACAGTGTAAAGCAACTATACTCCAATAAAAATTAAAAATAAAATAAAATGTGGTCATAGAAACAAACAAAGAATGAAGAGAAATGAAATAAATTATTGAGACATGGGTGGTAAGGGAGACAGAACAAAAATGACTCTGAGACTCCAAGCCTGAAGAATCAAAAAGAATGATCAACTAGCACCTAGGACATGGTGGGCACTCAACAGTTATTGGGGAAAGAAAAAGGAAGGGAAGGAGGGAGGTGACGAGCCTGTGTATCATGAGGGTGAGTTCAGGCAAGTTAAACGTGAGCTGCTAGTGAGGCCTCAAGTTGGAAATGTAGGATGGAGGTTCAGAGACAGCTTAGGCTCAAGTTCTGGGTTTAGAGTTATCCGTCCAGGCAACTATTCAAAGCTGCAGATGGAAATTACATCTCTGAGGAAGAAAGGAAGAGAAAGAACAGAGGACCTAGGAGATACAGGAACCATAAAAAAAAATCCTTCCAGGGAACACAGGGACAGGAGGTGGTGCTGGATAACAGAGTGTTGGAAAATCAAATGAGGGCACAGTTTTAAGAAAGAGAATAGTCAAGGGTATCACATGAAACAGACTAGTCGAAGAGAATGAACAGCTTTCTCTCAGCAAACAGCTCAAATGCCACCTCTTCCAAGAAGCCTACCCTGATCACCCATCAGAAGGCTCTTTCCCTTCTCTGACCCTTCATCCACATCTATTAAGGCACATCTCCCTTCTACCAAGTATGAGCAGCATTATTTAAATCCCCTTATTTCCCCTCCTACAGGATCTAACAGAGGCTTGAATATATGGGTACTCGCTAAATTTCTGTGGAGTACTCCTGTACTCCTGCGTATGCCTTTCTGGAATTACTGCCTGAACCCAGTGTATGAATGTGTGCCTATAAAACTAAATCACAAATCATTTGGGATTTCTTTGTTCTCACACTCACCAACTGCAATTCAAAGCAATTCCAGAACACACAACACCTGTAAGCATTCTCACTTTTTAGCCCATATTTCAAGGACAGTAAAGACGGGAAATTTTTCACAAAGTCGTTTGCAATTAAACATAACCTAAGCTTATAAAGTTATGTATTCCCATTGTCTTTTACTTTCTTGTAAACAAAGCAAATCTCTTGCAATTTCTCAACTTCTTGTTTTGTTGAGGTTTTTTGTTTGTTTGTTTTTAATGTACCAAACAACTTCAAAGGTAACCGCCTCAAAAATAATTCCATGATAAGAAGCAGAACTTATGTTCCTGCAGCAAGCTGTAGCTGGGCATTTTTATAGTGGTTAAATCATGAACAAAAAGCAAAAAGTGCCACTTAGAAAATTAAAGAATCAGAGTCTGAGAATGCTCCATTCTGCAAGTAGAAAAACACATTAGCCACAAGACCTCTGGAAAGCCTTAACCCAACAATCAAAGACACAGCCGCTGAACACTCCTTATGTTCTCTTTTCTTTTATAGCCTAGTTTCTTGTGAGAATAGGCTACACTTTTTATTGCAATTTCTACCTTGAATTCATATGCCAAATCATTATGAGCCGGCTGCTGCCCATCCCACCATCCCACTCCACTGAAATTGCTCTCAACAACACACCAATGGCTTTCCAGTTACAAATTGAACGGTCAGGCCCTATCCTGCTTGAGCTTCCATGGCATTTGTCACTGGCACCCACTCCCTTCTTAAACTCTTGCTTCCATAGGATGCACCCTCCTGCTTCTCTTCACACCTCTTTCTACTCCAGCCCCGTTAAGTGTGGTTGGGTGGGCCCAGAGCTCTGTCCTTGGCACTCTCTACTCTACCCTCACACTCCTCCTGGGCGATCTCACTGACTCCCTGATGGACCCACTGATAACTCCCAAACCTCTCTCCAGGGAAATCCTCTTGCATTTCAAACCCATGCTTCTGTCCATACAGCAGTCCCTTGGCACTGAAAGTTCCACAAAGCCAACACTGAAATCACCTTCCTCCCAAACCTGATTTCCTTTTTTTGAACATCTGTATTGGAGTATAATTGCTTTACAATGGTGTGTTACTTTTTGCTGTATAGCAAAGTGAAGCAGCTATACATGTACATATATCTCCATATCTCTTCCCTCTTGTGTCTCCCTCCCTCCCATCCTCCCTATCCCACCCCTCTAGGTGGTCACAAAGCACCGAGCTGATCTCCCTGTGCTATGCAGCTGCTTCCCACTAGCTATTTTACATTTGGTAGTGTATATATGTCCATGCCACTCTCTCACTTCATCCCAGCTTACCCTTTCCCCTCCCTGTGTCCTCAAGTCCATTCTCTACGTCTGCATCTTTATTCCTGTCCTGCCCCTAGGTTTTTCAGAACTGGTTTTTTTTTTAGATTCCATATATATGTGTTAGTATATAGTATTTATTTTCCTCTTTCTGGCTTACTTCACTCTGTATGACAGACTCTAGGTCCATCCACCTCACTACAAATAACTCAGTTTTGTTTCTTTTTATGGCTGAGTAATATTCCATTGTATATATGTGCCACATCTTCTTTATCCATTAATCTGTCGATGGACACTTAGGTTGCTTCCATATCCTGGCTATTGTAAATAGTGCTGCAATGAACATTGTGGTACATGACTCTTTGAATTACCATTTTCTCAGGGTATATGCCTAGCAGTGGGATTACTGGGTCATATGGTAGTTCTATTTTTAGTTTTTTAAGGAACCTCCATACTGTTCTCCATAATGGCTGTATCAATTTACATTCCCACCAACAGTGCAAGAGGGATCCCTTTTCTCCACACCCTCTCCAGCATTTATTGTTTGTAGATTTTTTTGATGATAGCCATTCTGACCGTGTGACGTGATACCTCATTGCAGTTTTGATTTGCATTTCTCTAATGATTAATGATGTTGAGCATCCTTTCATGTGTTTGTTGGCAGTCTGTATATCTTCTTAGGAGAAATGTCTATTTAGGTCTTCTGCCCATTTTTGGTGGTTGTTTTTTAGATATTGAGCTGCATGCCTGTATATTTTGGAGATTAATCTTTCGTCAGTTGCTTCATTTGCAAATATTTTCTCCCATTCTGAGGGTTGTCTTTTCGTCTTGTTTATGGTTTCCTTTGCTGTGAAAAAGCTTTTAAGTTTCATTAGGTCCCATTTGTTTATTTTTATTTTCCTTTCTCTAGGAGGTGGGTCAAAAAGGATCTTGCTGTGATTTATGTCAGAGTGTTCTGCCCATGTTTTCCTCTAAGAGTTTTATAGTTTCTTGCCTTACAGTTAGGTCTCTAATCCATCTGGAGTTTATTTTTGTATACGGTGTAAGGGAGTGTTCTAATTTAATTCTTTCACATATAGCTATCCAGTTTTCCCAGCACCACTTATTGAAGAGGCTGTCTTTTCTCCATTGATGGCCTGTCTCCAGGCCCACCTCCCCACCACCTCCAAGTCCCAGGCCAGGCTTCCTGCTGCTCATATAGGCCCTGTTCCCCTTACAGCTGATTCTCTCATCCAGCTCTCCCAGCCCTGTTGCTGCCAGCTCAAACCCACCCTCTCTCCTCTCCCTCTCATCCTCCTCCCACCTCACTCCATCAACCGTTTGACCACCTCTTGTCCACTGTAGCCCACAAAATCTGGGCTCCATTGGGGTGGGGAAAGGGGAGAGGGATTCACCTCTTGTCCTGATACTTTTATTTACTCAGGGCAGATAGGGTCTGCTTTGAATGGTTAAAAACTACCTGAATGTGATAAGACACAGACCCTGAAAATAATCAGATTTTCCTTGGGAAACTGAACCAGCCTCAATATTTGGGGAGGAGCAGGGGAGAGGGGGTTGGAATGAGCCTGGCAAGAAGCTTGAAACTCTCACCAGCCCACAATTTTGGCTGTTTCTGAACAACCCACTGTATCCTAGAAATGCCCGAGCATGCTTCATTTGCTTGCCAAGGCCCAAAGGAATCTGAACGCGATCCTAAGAGGGCCCATCCTGTCCAAGCCATCAACTGAATGCAAGGAATGCATAGCTATTTCTCTAGACAATGTTTTAGGTCATCCCTCAATGAATACATATCTAACATATGGCAGTTAACCATACTTATATGTTTCATAAATTAAGAACATGAGTGGCAGAAGGAACTCTAGTGATATTCCATTTTGCTAATCAGGAAATGGAAGCACAGAAAGCTACTACCCTACTAAATCTTAGGAGATAGCACCGAAAGCAATCCCCTTCAAAAAAACCGAAAAAGACAAACTCCTAAAAAGTAGATGCAATTCCCAAATGGAATGCCTCATAAGTCCACTGATTTTCATTACACAACTGATTTGCAGTCAAACTTATGCAGGAAAAAAATCAGTCCAGGGAGCAGAGTAAGTTGGGCAGGGTAGCTGCCAAGAAGTGGGACTGATTAAGATCCACCAAGAAGAGGACACATTCACTTGAGTGCATGACCATATATATAAGAACACCTCAGGGGTATAAGTACTAATGATTTTGTAGTGAGTTTGGCTGTCTGTCCTGCCTGTATGATGTCAAGAACTTTTCAGTATTTCTTACAAAACACCAAAGTTTTCCCCATTGCCCTCAAGGCAGCAAATCTCTGCTCAGAGCTCCAAGAACCTGCAAATGGCAGAAGCCAAGGGGGCTGAGGCTGAGGCCGAGTCATTCCAGAAATCATGGACAGCTTGCAGACAACTTGAAGCTGCTCTCTGCTACCACTGGGACCAAAATATAAGTGCCTTTATCCCCCATTTTCTATTTTTTTTCACCTGTGATTCCCTTCACATTCAATTTCCTTCCTGTCAATGCAAATTCTGTTTCTCACTCAGGGCCTGTTTAACTCCCATCTACATTCCAAAACTTCTTTGGAAAACACTACCTGTTACCTCCACCCCTCTGAACACTAACTACCACTTTCTTCAAACAGTAACACTTAAATTTCTGTTAAATTTGGTTCTTTGTGGGGTTTTTTAAACTCTTATTATACAGTAAGTATTTACTGTTGAAAAATTAGAAAATATAAATAAGCAAAAAAAAAGTCAGCACCCAGAGACATTTAGGTACCTATCCTTCAGACATGTTTGTGTTTGTTTTTACAAAAACAACAGCACTCTGAATCTTCCACATAATAATGCCACCATTCCAAGTCAATATGCTCTCTAATGAAACCATGTAAAGACTGCTCAATCTTCCACTTTAAGCAAATCATACAACATACCTAACAAATGGTCGTTTCCTATTTTAGGCTGTTATGAACAACCTTGCAATGAAAATACTGCCTTAAAATATATTTATGTGTATATTTGTCTGATGGTTTCCTTAAATTATTAGAAATGGAAGTGCTAAGTCAAAAGACATGCGGCCCACCACCATCCTGCTTTTTAGGTCTTTTTATTCATATTGCCAATTTACCCTCCAAAAAGGTTATTCCAAATTACTCTCCATTTTATTTATTCATCATTCAAAAAATATTTATTTTGTGACTAATTTGTGCTAGGCTCTATCAACACAATCATTATCAACATGACAGACACAGTTCCTGCCCTCATGGAGCTTACAACTTAAAGGAAGAGACAGAGACCCCACATACCTCATCAAAAATTCTTCATTATAAGCAGAGGTAAGCTTAGAAGGGAAAGTTCAGGGTTTTTCAAAGATCACAGGAATTTTAGAAGAACCTGATAGAGCCTGAAGGGTCCGGAAGAGCTTCCACAGGAAGAATGGTTCTGAGTTGGACCTAAAGTTTTCTGTTGTAAATCCTGTGAAACCAGGTTGTAGAGAACCCTGGATAAAATATTCTAAGCAAAGGGAGCAGCATGGACAAAGCCCCTGAGAAGGGAAGGAACATGACCAATTTGAAAAAATGTAAGCAGCTCACTGTAGCTGAGGCACAGAGAGATAGTGAAAAGAGTAAGGCAGGGCCAGACCACACAAGCCCTCCACAGCAGCCAACTTTTTCCAGCTGGTAAGGCCAACTTTCAATAGCCATGGGCCAGAACAGTCACATGGCAGTCAAAGCCTAGAGAACTAACAACTGAATAATGACACAATAAACTGTAAACCAGAAAAATGGATGTAAATAAACTTACCCTGAATAAGGAATGCACTTTCAAGCTGCTCTAGAACTTTTAAACTTACAATGTTAGGCCACGTACTTTCAAACACTATAATCAGCTAAATACATAAAATAGTTGCTGTCTAAAATATCTGCATGTCCACAGAAAGTAAAACACATAAATCCCTTGACTTTAATATGTAATATGACAAGACTAAGTCAACTGAAAAGTGTTTAAGTTTGTCAGAAAAATTTCATATCCATATTTTATTTAATGCAAAAAACATAAATGTTACTCAAGGTCCTAGTCTGGAGAAAAAAACTACTCCCATAATCTTTCAATGATGGTAATTAGCCAAATTTTCTTTATTCCAACTTAGATTTTCTTATAGATATAATTTTCCACATAAATAAGAGTTAAAATCAGTGTTTTAATATTTTTTTAAATAAAAAGTTAAAAGACATCAAGTATTCCTTTTGCAGTGTTTTTATTTATCCTTGTAGATATGCAATTATCATAATTTACAGGGCATTTTTAGTAATTAATTGG
This sequence comes from Mesoplodon densirostris, assembly GCF_025265405.1. Taxonomy (NCBI): domain Eukaryota; kingdom Metazoa; phylum Chordata; class Mammalia; order Artiodactyla; family Ziphiidae; genus Mesoplodon; species Mesoplodon densirostris. Next base: position 83,414,786 of record NC_082665.1, on the reverse strand, counting down.
ACTATAAGAAAAACCATACAGAAAGTTTGTACCACAAAATTATGTCCCTAAGGGATTAGGGTCCTCAGTAACAGAGAAATAAAGAAGCTCAAAAGGGTCACTGCTCAGCAACCTCTGGTAACTAAAGACAGCAGAACACAATCTGCTATTTGTGGAAGTGAGACTTCCTAAAAATATCTTTCAAATATTCCCTATTACAAAAGGGAATGCCTATTAAAATGCCATTGTTTATTCTATATAAAATATCCTTTCTAATCCCTCAAAAGCTTTTTTTTTTTGCTTTAAGATTAAAGGCCATATCCCTAAGATACACTTTGTGAAAATTATCTCAATACAAGATCCAAAGATTTCCATTATTTACTGTCCTTACTCAAAATCACCTGCATGTACCAGATGCAATTTTCTAAACTTCATCATTGATGAGCCTATTCCAAAGCAGAATTCTTCAGCAATACAGAAGACACAGGCTAAAATAGTCCTCACAGTTATATTTTAAAATAGATATATTCAAAATATAAATATAATAATTCTCCAGACCATTATTTTTCCTAATGACTAAACTCTAAATTAAAAGAAAAAAAATTGGAGGTTTTCAAACCAATGATGTGTGCAGCCCATTCTCATGACACAGTCATTTAAACTTCTCACCTGCAAAATACGATGCAATACATTATCAAAAAAGGGAGGAAAAAAACCAAGAAACCCCATTATTATAAAATGAAAAACATAACCACTATAAAACATGCAGTGCCAAATATTAAGTTACACATTTTTCTGGATAATCTTTTCACTCCTCTTGATCTTAAAAGTAATAGAGGATCAACTTAGAAAATTTGGAAAATACAGAAACGCCAAGAAAAAAATAAACTCTTCTAACCCTACCATTCAAATGGAATTGTTAATATTGGGGATTTTTCCTTCAGCATTTTTTCTATTATATATAAGTAATGGATTTAAGAAATACATATGCCTACTTTTTCTTGAATAAAATTGGGATATTATATTTGCATTTTTACCTTTTGTTTACTTAACACATGGCATGTTGAGTATCTCTGACTTCAAAAATCCTCCTTAAACATGATTTTAACAACATTTGTTTATAGTAGAATTACTATGTGAAAAGGGAATTTGAGATGGCCAAGAATCAAGCCCCAGAAAACACAGCCTTGTTCTACCAGATTTTAACCTACTCAAAATTCATAAAACTTACAGTCAGGTGGTATATATTTACAAATAAATTTTTTAAATCATAAAAAATACAATGTTTAAAAAACTAGAAATAACAACAAGATATAGAATCACTACTATGCTTTAGCATGCACTCATGGAAAAAATTAATTTAACTTAAACCCCACACTATATACTTTAATCTGTTCCAAGTGAGTCAGAGAACACATAATGGCATGTTAGTACCAGGAGAAAATAAAAGATTATCTCAACCAGTTAAGAAAAAGAAAATACGAGAAAGAATGGAAGGGTGAGCCCAGCACAGGAAGTCAGGACAAAGACCTTTCCTCCAATAAATTACAAATACTGCAGGTCTCTCTCTCTCTCCTCTCAGAAGGCAAGTTAAAGCCCAATTTGTTCTTTATCTCCTTCATTTTAACCTTTGATATCCACCCTTTAAAATTTTTCTAACACAAAGAAAAATTATGTTACAGTAGTTCCAGAGATAATTGTTAGCTCTTAAAATTTAAGAAAAAGATTAATTTCTTAAATGTCTAAACCCAATATCTTGAAATAAAATGCTACTGTTTTAAGATTTTCATAATAAAGACAAATTTTCTTTCTTTCAATACTTACTCTGCATGAGAAAGTTTTATTTCTTCCCTTTGTCTTGCAGAATAATTTAGGTTCCCACCTAAAATAGAAATAAGCATAGAATCTTTTCAACACAACTATCGTAAGTAAAATTCAAACATGCACATGCGTACACACACACATACAAATGCCTTTAAGTAACAGAAGAGGCTATGGAAGGTGAGAAAGAAATAGTTTATCTCCTGGAAACTTCCCAAGGGGGAAAAAATGTTTTTTAAGAATCATTATATGATACAAATAATCATTCCTTAATGTTAGCATTTTTTTAAAAAATTTGGACTTATGTATTGCTCGAGGTTTTGTTCTTTGGGACACTGTATCAGTATTCAATAATAGGGAAAATTAAGAGGCATTAAAGTAAATGACCTAAAATTATTTAAACAGCATATGTATTCATCTAAATACATGACAACCCTTAGAGGCAAGCCAGTTTAGAAAAATTAATAAAGGTAATATCAAAATCTTATAAATAACAAAAAAAGCAAAAATAAATGTAGTAGATATTAGCAAACGAAAAAAATCTATAATTTCTCATTCTATATTAAACACTTTCAACCTTAAAATGCAAATTGCAGCTATACATATGTTTACTTCTCATTTTTTAAAAATATAAGACAATAATATAGGAAGGGCTTTAGGTTACTTCTTTAGAAGTCATACTAATATGACCTTCTGCTAATATAAAAAGAACATCTAAAATTTTATATTACAAAACTTAAATTGAACTGGCCAGAAAGAACATGACAATGATTTTAACAAATGGGAAGGTCCAAAATACATAATTATATGCTATGAAGTAAAATGTGTTTCATCACTATGAACAGAATGTTATTACATGAAATAAAGCCTCTCCTGTATGGAGACAATCCAGGAGCCCCAAAAGATGATCCACTGTGGGCTTCCCTGGTGGTGCAGTCATTAAGAATCTGCCTGCCAATGCAGGGGACACGGGTTTGAGCCTTGTTCCGGGAAGATCTCACATGCCACGGAGCAACTACGCCCATGTGCCACAACTACTGAGTCTGCACTCTAGAGCCCGTGTGCCACAACTACTGAGTCTGCACTCTAGAGCCCGCGAGCCACAACTACTGAGCCTGTGTGCTGCAACTACTGAAGCCCACATGCCTAGAGTCCATGCCCCACAACAAGAGAAGCCACCACAATGAGAAGCCCACACCACAACAAAGAGTAGCCCCCACTCACCACAACTACAGAAAGCCTGAATGCAGCAGCAAAGACCCAATGCAGCCAAAAATAAAATAAATTAAATTAAATTAAATTAAAAAAAATAAGATGATCCACTGTAGTTTAAGAAGAAAATACCTGAACTTCTACTTACCTTGGGCACGATTCACCAAGTAGAGTAAGACCACAGATAAAAGTGAGACTGGAAATGAAAAAAACATAGGTCCTTAAAAACATGTACTTTTTCCCAATGATTCCTATGTAATCATAATTACAAAGTAAAGCTTAGAAAATCAAATCTTTATTAACTAGCATTTAAAAATGAAAACACTCTTCACATTATTTTCCAAAAAGCCCTAAGTTACACACCATTTTCTCCATGAGAAATATATTTTTAAAACCTGAGCCCAGGGATGGCAGGGACAGAAAAAGAGAAACTGAGACCCCCCTGCCCCCAGGAGAAGGGGCCAACCCACCCACCCATCATTTCTCTTTCCTCTCCCTTTGTAATGCTGGTAGTTCTCAGCACTTTCCCAAAACCCTGCCAGCTGCTAGACTGTTTATGTTTTTACAGAGAGCCAAATAGAAGTAATCTTTTGGGGGTTTTAGGTCTGAAAACACCATGTTCATTTTACAAATTAACCAAATATTAAAATGTGGTCATTAAACTCCCAGAAACCCAGACCAGTAAAGGCCTCAGAAAGTCAGGTACTTGGTTTTTCACTTTAACAAGTGTGGCACACACTTAACTTACTTTAATACGTCAACAAAAACCTTCTTAAATGGAGTGGTGTTTGGTTTGAGAACCAAATTTATAAGGAACCGTTGACTGAGATTAAACCACACGTTGCAGCATAAAAATAGACAAAAACACTTTCACAACCTAGTACTATGAATTCGTATATGGCCCACTATTTAAGAATATATTTTTAAAAATTGATGTGCTAATTTCTAAAACTATGAGATAATAAAATGCATTCAGGCTATTATTCATAAGCAGTCATCTGCAAATACCACACCTCAAGTATAGACAGTCTTTATTCCTGTAAATGAAAATGAAGTCAGATAAAATCATTACTCAGGCTTGCCATTTTAAACACAATTTATCAAAGTATAGAAGACATGTGATATGCTATGTGAACATTTTTTTTCAGATGAACACAACTGATGTGTAAGGCGATCACAGTGAAAAAATACTGATTTATTTTTGTAGTTTTCAGCAGTTTCCTAATGCTTCCTATTTTTAACCAATGAATCATTACAGGTAAAAATTAAATAACAGGACTAAGAATAAAAACAATTCAAAATAGGCTAATGAATAAACAATGAGTGCTCACACCTAAGCCACACTAATGTCCACACATTCACACCAGGGACATACTCAGGACCCTTCAAATGGTTCCACTCTAAAGAGGAAAGTGTTTTTTAACAACCATAAATATTTATAAAACAGACAAGATGAGTATGCGATCTGGGTGGCCTGTTCTGTATGGCTTTTTTCACTAAGGATGTTTTTAATGTTCACTGATATTGTAACATGTATCCATACTACATTCTTTTTTCCATTATAATTAAAAATACATAACATGACATTTACCATTAAAAAAATAAATATTTAAAACAGAATATAGAGCAGATTCCATTGCTGCCTTTAAGAACAGGAATCTCCTGAAAAATTCCTGTGAATCTTCAGAAAACTAAAAAGTCATCAGCTGAGAAACTGATGCACAGGCTAAGAATTAGGCAAATCTGAATGATACATCTTAGGGATTTGGTTTAAAAAAGGGGAAAAAAGAACAATAACAACAAAAACCTAAAAGTATAAATGAGAACATTCTGCTGCATATTAAAAGAAACTAAATGTTGCCAGGTGGCGCACTTACAAGAAACACAGGCAATGAAGAAAACTTCTAAAAACAGATATCCCCAAGTATCCAATATCATGCCAGCAATGATGGAAATGACTGCCAACCCAAGATTCTGAATGGACTGCATGCTACAATTTAAGAAATTAAAAAAAAAAAACATTTCAGTTCTAAAGTCTTCACACACAGAGTACCAATTCACTATAAATATTAGTATCTTTAAACCACATACTATTAGTGTTAAGAGGGTTTTCAACCAGGAATGACCTGATTAGATTTGTTTCTCTAATCCTATGACTGTTTCCACTACTAAACTTTAGGCTCAAAGGCAAGGGAGTTTGCCTTAGCAAGTACAGTCTGAACTCAACACCTTCCTGCTGAATGGATCCAAGGGCTAAGTGAATACCAACCAGAGATGTGGTTTCCCTGTTCGGCCTTTTGTGCTAGAGATTGGAACTCAACTTCTCACTGAGAAGCCCTCAGATAAACGGGCGGTGGGATGGTCACGTCAGCAATGACCTCTCATGGGGTAGCTTATCTCCAGCTCTCTGGCTGGAGGCTTGGAGCATTTTTTTTGCCACAATAATAATACAAATAGATTAACTGATTTTCTGGTTATTTCCAGGTTCAGAGCTGTCCCAAAAGCCTGAAGATGACTAGATTCAGGAGACCTGGAGTTTTATAAGATAATTAAATTGACACAGCAGAGAAAGACATTATATGATCCACAGTGCAAACACTTACAAGCCATATGCAGTTCCCAGTTGATGTTCGGGAACTACAAACGCCACCATTGGCCACAATGCACAGGCAAGCAATGAGTAGGAGAGTCCCAGGAGACACTATAGAAAGCAATACGGAAAAGAGTAAAGAAGTCTTATATTTACCAAAAGGTGATTTTCTTTTGATGCAGATTAGCAAGAGTGACATAATAACTAATATATGAATATCCATGTAAATTGTGTTGCAAAATAATTAGGCTAAAAACTCATATTCAACACAAAATGGTCTTGAGCCTCTCTAACAGTATCCCCCTAGGGACAAGATACACTCAACACTGTCTTAACCATTTTATATTATATGAATACATAACTGGCTGGGCCCAGGGTGTAGTCAAAGACCAAACAAGAAAATAAAGCCAATTTGCAAAAAGTCATTACCAATGTTTCAGGCAAGCTAATTTCCCAGTATTCATTAAGAATTACAAATTAAGCAATCAAGGTAACATCATGCCAACAGTCCATTATCTTACTTCTGGGTCATCACCACCCAACTGGAGAGCCAAGCAGAGGACCAACAACAACCACTGTTTGATAAACATCACCTAATGCTAACTTTTTCTTCAATTAAAGAAGAAACCTTATGATTTAAGTTAAAATAAGATCATTTATCAGATTGGCAACAATTAAAATAATGCCAACGTCTAACAGTGGCAAGGATACTAAAAAACAAACACATTCATGTATTATTGGTAAAGCTATAAATGGGTAGAAAGTTATTAGAGGAGAGGTTTCACAGTATCTATCAAAATGTTAACTGTGCAAAGCCTCTGCTCTAGCATTTCTACTTCTAGGAATCTGTCCTAGAGAATTCTAACGAAGTGCACAAATATATATGTTCAAAATATTCTTTTATTAACAGGTAAGAAATGCCAGCACTTTGGCCTGTGGTCTTAAAAATGACATTCTGAAGAACAATTACAAAAACTTGATGAATTCATTATTACTTTTTGACCTACTAAGAGTCAAAGACAAAAGAACGCAAAATCATGGATACTGGGTTGACAGATGTTTTTGCCACCTATGATGGAATGACTTCTTTTAATGAAGTACTGAAAAATAAACGGAACTAATAAGCTTTTGGCTTTTATAAGACTATTTTATTTCAAATTCTATAGCAGCATTGAGGGTACTATTATATAGGCCAAATGAAATCAAAAACATCTTACGCATTAATGATTAATATTTATATACTTTAAAAATAGCTATTCTGTAGAAACGGAAACTGTCATTGTTTTTCCCACTGTCACAAGCAATACTATCAGAAGAGCTGAGCGCTGGCTTCTGATACGTGCTGTACAGAGTCCTCCCTGAAGCCCTGAGCCCCCCAGGTGTTCGCAGCGACTTTACCATAGCAATCCAAGGGTTCCACAGAGTGAAGGCCAGCATCACGTGGGAAGCAAGAGTGGTCACCACTGCACACAGAACCCAGATGATGTTCCTTCCTGTTTTATCCACCAGAAGCCCAAATATTGGGGACATGGGAGCTGATATTACATATACAATACTGTCCAGAAAATATAAAAGATATTTAATAAAATATATCACAGGAAAAAAAAATTAAAAATCCAGAAAGTCCTAAATCCTAAAATGATTAGGTAAAGCAAACCCTAGCTCATTTAATTTAACATCCTTCTAAAATGGTCAGCAGTAAATAGAAATATAAAGATATAAACAGTGGTTTTCCCTTAATGCAAAGATGGCCATTCAGGATCAAGACCCAAGACAGACTTTGTTTCACACTGTAGATGTTAGTTCACATACGTCTTTTCTGTCTCTTATAACATCGGGTTATAATTAAAGACCCACACTAAGCACACAGTAAGCACTTACAGAATTAATGGAATACCTGTTAATAGCACTCGCTGCCTGGGAGGAAAATCCAAATTTCTCTATAAAGAAAACTCTAAAATAAAAAGAGAGAGGAAAAAAAACAGACACTTTAGAAAGAACTCTTCTGTTTTTTAAAAATAAAGGCAAAATAAAACTGAATAAAAATAAGTTTAGTCAACTTTCCTTTCTTTATACAGTTTTCCCACCTTATTTGATATCCATCTTCAAGCAACTGGCTAAAGGTTTAGTATTTACGTAAGTACTTCACCAACTAAATAAAATATATCGATACCTATTTTTTCCTCTTTTATGTGTACAGCAAACAATACATACAGATTTTCAGAAACCCAAATGCATTACTACAAGGAATTAAGATGGCTTCTTTTCCTTAAAAGCAATACTGGACAGGTTCTTTGTTAAATAATGCATAAGGTTCTTGTCTCAAACTGTAAAATGACAGCCTGAATTTAAAGGTTATACTTACGAAGATGCATCTCAACAAACACGCTCACACTCACACACTGCTCTGTTTAAGTAGCTGCCCATGAAAATGGAGAGAAGGTAGAAGATAAAGCAAAGAAGAATTTGATTTAAACCTTGAATTTGAGTCTGGCAGAAATGCAGTCCTAACAAATGGAGATATGCCCTGTCACTATGAGCTAGTGCACTGTCTCCATTCTTAATAAGAGGCTTCCTAACAAATAAAGAGGAAATAAAAAAGAATACAAATCCAAAACCAAGCATTAAAGTAAATCAATATTATGTATCAAAAACTGTTTTAGGGCCTCCCTGGTGGCGCAAGTGGTTGAGAGTCCGCCTGCCGATGCAGGGGATACGGGTTTGTGCCCCGGTCTGGGAGGATCCCATATGCCGCGGAGCGGCTGGGCCCGTGAGCCATGGCCGCTGAGCCTGCGCGTCCGGAGCCTGCGCGTCCGGAGCCTGTGCTCCGCAACGGGGGAGGCCACAACAGTGAGAGGCCCGCATACCGCAAAAAAAAAAAAAAAAAAAAAACTGTTTTAGGTATTTCTTCAAAAACCTAAATCAAGTATTAAACCAACACTAAACCTTAAGCTAAGAAAATCAGTTGTGTCCCAGGATGTAAAACAATTCCTGTGAAAATATAAACCATAACAGAGAAGCAAAATTTATACCTTAAAAAATTACATTTATGTGAATGAATTCTCATCATAATTTAGCCAACAAAAACGGAATGCTTGGGGCTTCCCTGGTGGCGCAGTGGTTGAGAGTCCACCTGCCGATGCAGGGGACACGGGTTCGTGCCCCGGTCCGGGAGGATCCCACATGTTGCGGGGCGGCTGGTCCCGTGAGCCATGGCCGCTGAGCCTGCATGTCCAGAGCCTGTGCTCCGCAACGGGAGAGGCCACAACAGTGAGAGGCCCGCGTACCGCAAAAAAAAAAAAAAAAAGGGAATGCTAGAGAATACTCACTTCCCAAGTCCAATGAAAGGGAACACAGCAACATAATAGCCGACACAGATGATAAATATGAGCCACAGGGGGAAGGAGAAGTCCTTCACATCAGTTAACTTGATAACTTCACCTTACAGAAGAAAGGGAGGATGCTGTCAGTGTAATTTTGCATTTCTAAGTCAAGATTATTTTTCTTTTATCATGTGATCAACCTTTGCAATTCAGTTAAAAAATACTTTTCTCAGTAAATCACTAGAACATAGTTTCTCGGATAACCTAAAAAGACAACAGAAAATGCAAAATCTAAGATTAGTATCTACCTTCTTTCTCTCTTCCAGAAACGCTCATCACTTTGCAAATATACAAAGTACAATCAAGAATGTAAATTCTGCCAAAACCCTTAAGGGGAAAAAAAAAAGTATCCAAAAATTTAGACAAGTGGAAATAGATTTTGAAATAAAAGATTTAGGGCCTCCCTGGTGGTGCAGTGGTTGAGAGTCCGCCTGCCGATGCAGGGGATACGGGTTCGTGCCCCGGTCTGGGGGGATCCCACATGCCGCGGAGCGGCTGGGCCCGTGAGCCGTGGCCGCTGGGCCTGCGCGTCCGGAGCCTGTGCTCCGCAACGGGAGAGGCCACAACAGTGAGAGGCCCACATACCGCAAAAAGAAAAAAAAAAAAAAAAAAGATTTAAATAAACTATACGCTCATATAAAATTAAAAAAAAATTTTAAGTGGAAAAAAAAGATTTACTAAACATGTATTAAGCCTCACTGGGTTTACAACACTACATTAGGAATTTACCTCATTGTAAATTATCTCAAAAAGGCCATAATTCCTAAAAGCCTAACTTTTTCTTGCATTTAGACTAACCTGTTTTTCCTTGTTCTTTATGAAGGATTCGTTCTGCTCTCTGATCCAAGTAAGCAAGGGCCAAGGCACAGACTAGTGAAAGAATACATGTTATACCCCCTATAATAAAAAAAAAAGAGATTTTTAAAAGAGAACCAAAATGAAGGTTCCTGAAAGGTAGCACATTACATTAACAGCAAAATACTTAGCAACTTAAAGGGATGGCATCTAGACACATATATGAAAAGCCTACAATTACTAAATCAGGACAGAAGGAAAGGAAGTGCATTGGGAAGCACTCAACGAACAGCAGTCGCTATTACTATTGTATATGATTTCCCGGTAGAAGGTTGGAGATTAGAGGGGAAAGACTAGAACAAACTAGTCTAGTCTTATAATCAGAATATAGACTGAAGAAAGCTGATGACCAGCTAGCAAATTAGTCCTAATTTCTTAATTCAGTCTAAGCACCAATTATTGATGGATGCCAGGGGGAACAAACCGTAAAAGCAAAGTCTGATTCTGTGATCATTTCATGTTCCCTCTGATTCCTTCCCAAGTCTAACTCTTGCTCCTACCCTGTGGCAGCCCCAAGGGCCCCAATCCTCCCACAGCACAGCCCACTCACTCTCCTTCAGGTATCCAGCATTACTCACTAATGCTGACCTCATATCATTAAAGTGAATCAGGATAAACAGTGAATAAAGTGTACACTTCTCAAAATTTTTAATAAAAAGAAGCTTAGTAAAGTAAATGAAATCTTTAATTGGCTGACATAATATGACATAATATGAAAAACTGCAAAGAGTCGGTAGACGTGGGTTCTGCTTCTGGCAGTAACAAGCTGATTGATCTTGGGCAAGGAATTTAACCTCTCTGGGCTTCAATTTTCCCAAATGTAAAATCAGAGGCTTTGATCTGATGGCACAGATCTTTTCTGGCTCTGAAATTCTCTAAAATTCTCAAATTCTCCACTGTGGAGAGAACTGGAAGGAATACTGAAGAGAATCTGAAAGTAAGAAAGAGGTTATAAGTGGCAAAGGATTTAATAGGGAGGGGGAGAAAGAAGGGGTCTCTACACACAAGTTGCCCATCTAGGATTACCTCTCACTGTCCTCCCTTTACCAGCCTGTACCAAGGAATACAAGGAATAAAAGACGGCACAGAACCTTCAACCCAGCACCCACAGGTCTCCCTAGGGCTCCGCAAGCAGCTCTCCACATCCTGTGGGGCTCAGTTAGACAAATTCACTGCTCAGAGAAGAAGCACAGGTGGTAAATCCAGAGAGCATCATCCGCTTCTCAGTGACCCACCCAGCAACCAGCAGAACCCAGCTTTAGCCAACAGAACTTAGGGTCAGAAGGAGCCTATACAGTTTTAGTCCAACACCCACAATTTTACAGAGAAGAAAACTGAGACACAGAGGTTAACTTCCTGTCCAAAATGAGCCAGGACCAGAACCTAGACTCCCGGCTCCCAACTTGGTGGGTTTCCCATCACATCCTATCACCTCTGACTTCTATAAAATCTAAGCTCCATAAGCACATGAAATGAATTTGATCAAAAGGAAACAATTCTCCCTTCTGCTACAGACTATTAATGAACATCTTAGAGGTACAACCTCCCTGACTGTTTTCAGAGCTCTCACATACACTCTCATTTGCTCATCACAACAAAACCAAAGCACAGCGACCTCCCTGGTGGTCCAGTGGTTAAGAATCCACTTTCCAATGCAAGGGACACAGGTTCAATCCCTGGCAGGGCAACTAAGCCCATGTGCAGCAACTACTGAGCCCGTGCATCACAACTAAAGAGCCCACGCACTCTGGAACACACGTGCCATGACTAGAGAGCCCATGTGCCGCAACTACTGAGCTTGCACGCTCTGGAGCCCACCACAACTAGAGAGAAGCCCACGTACCACAACTAAGACCCGATGTGGCCAAAAATAAAATAAATAAATATTTTTTAAAATCTATCCTTATTTAAAAAAAAAAAACAAAACTGAAGCACACATGGCAGTACAAGATCATTATTTTAAGAATGTGGAAATAAAAACACAAATGGGATGAATGATTGCCACTATGTTCACTGTGTCTAATTAGGCCCAAGAACTAGTGAACTGTACAGGCAAAACTATAACCAAGTGGTCTAAGCCCAATTCCCGTGTTCTTTCCTCTCTGTCACACCATTTCCTATGACAAGCTTTCAGGACAGATAAAAGGTGGGACTTCAGGATTCACTAACCGATCATAAGTGTGACCCCAAGGGTTGTGTGACCAGCAGAACCCAACGAAGCTTCAACCTTAGAATAGAGCCATCCCATGAGGTTCATGTTTACTGTACTTCCCTGAAAGAGAAGGGAAAAAAAATCAACATAATTTTCATTTCTATCTGCTCAGAAAAAAAGGATGTCAGTTAGCTTAGAGAAATAGGTATAACAGGGTTCAGATTAAACAACAGATAATTTTTTAAAAAAACACTGCAAGGAAAGAGCTAACAACCTAGGATAAAGCCACAGATAAGATTACCACACAAAAATGCCAATTTATAGAAAATGCTAGCATTCAAAACAGCACAGTACATCTAGATCTTCCTAGCAGCCTAAACAAAAATGAAACACAAGTTATAAAATTCACAGGGTACCCAAGACAAAAATAAACTTTGGCTCATAAAAAGCACAGCTTTTCCTGACCCTGATATCTGAAAAAAAGAAATTCATCCTCTGATTGTCCTTTAGAAGACAGTAATAGTACTACTTCCATTCATTTATTCTTTCATTTAGCAGTTATTGAACCCTGATTACATGCCTGTCACTCTTCTAGTTACTGGGAATAAAATAAAGAACAAAACAGAAAATTTTCCAGCTCTCATAGCGAGCAACCCTATTTTAGTGGGGTAGAAAAGGTAAAATATACAGTATATGAAACAGCAATGAGTGCTTCTAAAAAATAAGGAAAAAAAATAAAGCATAGGGGCTTCCCTGGTGGCGCAGTGGTTGAGAGTCCACCTGCTGATGCAGGGGACACGGGTTCGTGCCCTGGTTCGGGAAGATCCCACATGCCGCGGAGCGGCTGGGCCCGTGAGCCATGGCCGCTGAGCCTGCGTGTCCGGAGCCTGTGCTCTGCAGCGGGAGAGGCCACAAGTTTGAGAGACCTGCGTACCGCAAAAAAAAAAAATTAAAAAAAAAATAAAGCATAGAAGGAGGATAAAAAAGGGTAGAGACCTTGCTGAGAATGTGACTCTGGGTTAAGAACTTGAAGGAAGCTGGGAGGCTACCCGGAAGAACAGCACAGCACTCCAGGCAGAAGGAATAGCCAGTGCACAGGCCCCGAGAGGGAGGCTGCCCGGCGTGCTCAAGGCAAGGAGTGTAGAGACTAGAACAGTGTCAATGAAGAAGGGAGAGGATGAGACGAGGTCCCCAGAGAGGAACTGGTGGGAAGGCGAGCTATTGGTAATAAGAACTTCTGGCTTTTACTCTGCGTGAGATGGGAAGCCATTAGGGTTCTGAGCAGAGCAGTGGCGCAATCCCTTACGTTTTTTTTTTTTTTTTTTTTTTTTTTTTTTGCGGTATGCGGGCCTCTCACTGTTGTGGCCTCCCCCGTTGCGGAGCACAGGCTCCGGACGCGCAGGCTCCGGACGCGCAGGCTCAGCGGCCATGGCTCACGGGCCCAGCCGCTCCGCGGCATATGGGATCCTCCCAGACCGGGGCACGAACCCGTATCCCCTGCATCGGCAGGCGGACTCTCAACCACTTGCGCCACCAGGGAGGCCCTCCCTTACGTTTTAAGAGACTCACTCTGGCTGCTATATCCAAAGCAGACTGTAAGTGAGGACGGTGCAGTAGCAAGGACATCGGCTGGGGGTGGCTGCAATAATGCAGAACAGAAACGATAGGTCTTGGACTGGGGAGACTGGCAGTGGGCACAGTGGGAAGTGGTCAGAATACGGACATACTCTGGTGGTAGAGCTAACAGGATTTGCCAATGGAAAATACGTGGAGAGTGTGGGGTTAGGGATGGGGATAAGGAGTGGTTCAGGGTGACATCAAAGTTTTTGCCTGAGCACCTGGAAGAACAGAGTTGCTCATAACTGAAGATGAGAAAACTTCAGCATGAGCTGGTTTGGAGGACAGTAGGTGAAACATTAAGAGCTGGGCTTTGGCTGTGTTGAGTTTGATACGCCTACTAGACATCCAAGTGGAAACATCAAGGAGGAAGCTGCACATACGGGTGTGGAATTCAGGGGAAAGGCCTGGACAATATAACTTCAGGAGCAAAGACACACTATTTAAAACTTCAAAACTAGGTAAGATTACCAAGGAAGTGAGTGTCAAAAGAAATGAGAGGGTGTCCAATGACCAAACCCACATTTACAGGTTGAGAAGACTGAGGTGGAACCAGCAAAAGAGGTAGAAGGAGCAGATAGAAGGGCAAGAGGAAAATTATGAGACTGTGGAGTCCTAGAACCCAAGAGAAGAAATCAAAGAAAGGGGAGTGTCAACTGTGCTAAACGCTACTGATAAGAAGAGTGAGAAATGAACATGTCCTCAACCATATTCCCACAGCAAATACAGCAGTAAATCGCTCATGGCTATTTCTCACAAAATGTTAGTCAGTGGCATTATTCAGATGCTCATCTGAATAAGGTATAAATGGAGACCTACTGGAAACGTTCCTCAAAATCAGCAAAAATACAAGCCCCTCAAACACATATTGTCTTAATAACCCTTTAATTCTAAAATGTCTAACATGACCTGGCTTAGCAAGTACTCAATAAATATTTGTTGAAATAAGGAGTTTTTAAAAGTAACAAATTACAGAGGAAAATCAAAAGAGTGCTGGACTTCCAACCTCCAGCTAAGACAGGAATAATAAGAAAAGTGAAAAGTCCACTGCCTGAATGATAACACTCCAAGGGTCTAAAATCAGACAAACTCACAGCTCAGCCAACAAAAAAATCACGGCGAGGTAAAGCCGAAACCTCTATGATCATTCTGAGTATGTGCAGGGCCAAGAGAAGCACAAAAAAGACTGAACCTCCATCTACCCCAAGAACTCTGTAATGGAGTCCTTTGATCTCCTGCGTGCATCTCACAAGGACCCTCAATACACCAACCAGATCAGAGCCGAGCCACCCTGGGTGACGGAGAGGTGGCTGCCTGAGATCTGGCTCCCTCCACCTCCTCCTCAGGTCCCCCCACCATTCCCGTAACCTCCACCCTGCATCCTAGAAGCCCCTGAGATTCCTTTCTAGAAACTTAGGGCTCCTCGGGACTCAGCTGAATGGATTATAACTAGTTTGTGACCACACAGAAAAGAACATGAAGATCACTAGTAACCACAATGGCGTCACTGAGAATGAGTCTTGCTCAACTGCCCCTATTTCCTTCTTTCAGAAGTTATTAGACGATGAGATCCACCAGCTGCCACAGACGTGTCTTGACTTGCACAAGATACATAAGGAAGTACCAGGAATGTCCTTGTGGATAAAATTTAGAAAATGTGGAAAACCACACTAGTTATCAAAGAATTACAAATTAAAATAATGTTTAGGTGTTTCCTATCAAATTGATAAAATGACTTTTTTAAAGTATTATCAAAGCTACAATAAAAAGGATCCTCTCATATCTCACAGATGGAGATGTAAACATCTCTGAGAGGAAAAAGCGGAAATATGTCTCAACAGTCCTAAGAAACCCTAACAAACCCTCTGACTCAGTGATAATTCCATTCCTAGCAACCTAGCCTCAGGAAATAATCAGAGATGCAGACAAGTTTTGGAGTGTTGCACAACAGCTCTATTTATAATACTGGAAAATTAGAAAGAGCCTGCATGTACAAAAATATATAAATGTTATATATGTATGACATATGTATGTGTTATATATTTCATAAGATGAAATATTACATTAAAAATAGTTCATTTGTACTGGATATTTTTGTATTGGATTTCTTCCCTCAAGACTATGTTCCAAGCATTTTCATGCCATTTACAGTCTTTAAAACCTTGATTTTTAATGGCAAGGATCTTTTTAAAAACCTCTATTCACGGGAGTTCATGAAGGAAAAAACCTAATGGGGTTTGGGATGGCCAAAACACCTTCCAGGTTGCATTTATAATAGCATAATGTTGTTCCCCTGGGTACCCTCTGCCAGATCCCCTATCATGAAACACCCGATCACTTCCAGGTTCCAAATGCTGCTGAGGAGTACTGACCACCTGTGATGAAGTCCAGAGAGGCGGGAGCACCACAGTCAGGGAGCTGAAACCCATGTCACGTGGCTTAGACAAGCACAGGAAATGAGCATGTCTGACCAAGACCTTCAGAGTTGTCTTCATAAGCAAAGTGCTGCTGCACAGCAGAGAAAATAAACACTCACTAGAGGGCAAAAGTCAGAACAATCACTAAAAGCTACTTGTACAAGCAGATCTCATCTCTATGGGAGATTGAGCTTCACAGAGTTAATTGTAGTAGATGAGCTGTCCCATCACACAGCGAGCTTCTAATCACTAGAAATGTGCAAGCAGAACCTGGATGACCATATGTAAAGACTTTCATTGCAGGAACGCCGAAAATGGGTAAAGAAATTAGACAACAAAATCTGTATGATCCATCCCAATGCTCAGGTTCTCTGAACTAACAAATGCTCAATTAGCCATTTTAGACTGTTTCCTAAGTGAAATAAGGTTAGAAATGCCTTAATTAAAGTCAGGTAAATGGGGGCTTCCCTGGTGGCGCAGTGGTTGAGAATCTGCCTGCCAATGCAAGGGACACGGGTTCGAGCCCTGGTCTGGGAAGATCCCACATGCCGCGGAGCAACTAGGCCCGTGAGCCACAACTACTGAGCCTGCGCGTCTGGAGCCTGTGCTCCACAACAACAGAGGCCGTTGAGAGTGAGAGGCCCGCGCACCGCGATGAAGAGTGGCCCCCGCTTGCCACAACTAGAGAAAGCCCTTGCACAGAAACGAAGACCCAACACAGCAAAAATAAATAAATAAATATTTTTTTAAAAAGTCAGGTAAATGGTATACTATGGTCTAGAAAAATATATAAAAAATCAATACCTAACTTATACACAAACACATTTCATCCTGTAATCTTTAAGAGATAACTACAACATTCAATCTTTTGCTTCCCATTTGGCTTCATTATCTGTGTCATACTTACAATTCTAGCCATGCTAAGCTGGAGTCCAAACACCAAGTTTAATTCTTTGCCTTTAAACCAACTCACAGCGTATGTATTCTGGGCAACTGCTAAGGACTCCCCACCAATCCTAAAATAAGGAAAGAAAAGTCACAGTTTTTAAAGAATACCCCAGTTGGCAAAGCAGCAGGTGTAAAATTTTGACACCCCTCCCATCAAGAGGTGGGGTCTGTGTCCCCTCCCCTGAATCTAAGTGGGCTTGTGACTGCTTCAACCAGTAGAATGTGGTGGAGGCAGGCTTGTGTGATCCCAAGGCTGGGTTATAAAAGGTGAGAGCTGCCTTTCCATTCAAACATTCACACTTAGAACCCTGAGCCACCTTGTAAGAAGTCCAACTACCCTGAGTTCGCCACACTATGAGAAAGCTAAGAGAGGGCCTGTTTAGGTGCTCCAGCCAGCAGTGCCAGCCTCCAAGTCATCCCAGCTCAGGCTCCAGACATCAGGTGCACAGACACACTGTGCACGCTGTACCCTGTCCAAATTCCTGACCCGCAAATCCCACAGTGTAAGGGTTGTTTTATACTGCTAAGTGTGGGTAATTTAATATACTGCAATGACAACCACGACCAGCAATAAAAGGAGTTTGAGCTACCACATCACCATCTATGCTATATAAAGTGTTCATGTGGGGAGAGCGGTCCGTACTTGTGAAAACACAAAAATTCACACTTTTCAGGACAGTATCTTCCATATTTGACATTCTCCTACTTCCCGGATTTTAATTTTCCTTCTGTAAGTTCTACACATTGACCTTTATATAGGAGCTTCCTCTCCCCTGCATCCTAACACTGAGTCCTCCTTATCACTGTCCTCGTCCAAAAATATTTCCCCTCTTCTACTAATCCAAATCCTATACTGATGTCAAGGCTCACTTCATCCACAAGGCCATTTCTGACCACACTGAATCCCTTTCATATGTTTATATACTTTTTTTTCCCTTCTTTCTCACTTAGAGCACTTTTGGGGGGGTGTCACCTATGTCTACATGTCCCTGGTACCTGTAAAAAGCATGAGTAAGTTATGTCATCTGCATCCCTCTGGGCAGGAAGCACAAGGCTGAACTCAGAATGGGCTTACTGAATAGACACTGAAATTCATTAAGAGCAGTTAGTCTTCTGGTAATTTACTCCTTCAAGCCTCTTCAACACGGTTTAAAAGGACCTACACATACCCGCTAAGAAGCAGCAAGATGTCCATTAATCACCAACCTAGAAAATGATGGTCTATGCTTTTCTAAATGAGGTTTAAATCACAGTCTTCAATACTACAGAAAAGCAAAACACTTAAGAAAAATATCATTTCTGGAGAACTATTTAATATTCAAACCCTACACAGAGTTAACTATGACCCCTCAAAATTGTTGTTTATGGGAAAATTAAGACAACCATTGAACAATCTTACAAATATAGCTAGATTTCAAGGATTTGAAGTAATTCTCCAGAAGATACAATAATATATTTTTTTGTAAATCTTTAATAAATTGACAGATGAACACTAAAACAGTAATATATTGGGATAAGTGAAATCATGCATAACTTACCCAAACACAAACCTTCCAAATTCCATCAGCCAAAAAGCACGAAATATTCCACCCAGAGCAAAAATAACCTGTTAATGTAGAATATAATGTAAGATCAAAGAAAAAGTAAATTCAAGGAATCTAAGAGAAATAAGTGACTTATGATGAAACACAACCTCTACAATGATTTTAATATTCCTTCTTAGTAAGTCTGTGAAATTAAAGTATCAAGGTTCATCTGTCTCAAGGCTTAAAATGCATTACTATGCATTATGTTACACGGGCATTTGTGAGCCCTGCTTAATTAAGTCAGGCATTCACTAAACACGTCTTTGCTGGTGGAATGAGACAAGAATTCAAGAGTCACTGTCACAATGATTCAATGAACATTTTGTCTTTTCTTACCTGTCCAACGCAAACAAAGCAACTAAAAATAATGGTGCCCCATCTGTTAGAGAAAGAGAGAGAATGAAGGAAGAGTATATCACCGAGTCCTTCCTGGGTTTCTCTGACCCCTCTGCATTCCCTCCAGAGAAAGGGGTCAGCCTCTGAAGTCAGCAGCCTTCCTAGGCTGCATGGTGACCTACAGAAGTCTTGACTTCCAAGGAGATTCCAGAGGCTTTAGTGATGGCATACGCTTGTTTAAGCCATTATCATATCTTAACAGCTTATTAAATAATCTTCGAGAAGTTCCCAGGGTTCCCATTTAAAAATGGACATTCTTATAAAATTTTTATTGAGTTTAGGATTGACTCCAGGGAATTCTAGATTAATTAGATTAATTCTAGATTAATTCTAGATTAAGTAATTTTAACTAAAATTAAAATAACTAAAAACTATCTTTAAAAGGAAAAACAGCAACCATGCTAACACACTTATAAATCTGCCTACTCTAGTATCCCACACTCTGAATAGCTCATTAATGTTTCCCTAGAGTAGTAAAATACCAGTATCAGGAGAGTTCTTAAAGATCCTATGAGTAAACCATTCTTCTGAA
This sequence comes from Mesoplodon densirostris, assembly GCF_025265405.1. NCBI lineage: Eukaryota > Metazoa > Chordata > Mammalia > Artiodactyla > Ziphiidae > Mesoplodon > Mesoplodon densirostris. Next base: position 83,395,298 of record NC_082665.1, on the reverse strand, counting down.
ACTCAAACCCCTCCAAAGATCCTTGCGAAATGGTCATACCAGAGTCTCCTGAATGTTCTCTAGCACTGGAAAACTCACTGTGGTCCCAAGGCAACTCACAGCCCCACCTGTCACCCTGATCAAGCAAAGTTTCCATCATACTAAGTGGAATCTGGCTCCCTGAATTTCAAACTTACTCTACCCCTTTAGACCAAGCAAATTAAATTTAAGTCCTCCTTTATAGACTCTTCAAAATGTTTAAAAGTTAGTCCCCAAATTTAAACACTTACAGTTTCTTCAATTCTTTTCCACCAAACATGGTTGGAAAACCCCTTGTCATTTTGCCCTCTGCCTTCCGAAAATATTCCCAGACTACAACCCTCCTAAAGGCTCCACTAAGAGCACACACACAATCAATCATTAGGATGAAAATTGACAGAGCTTATAATGTATGCCTTCCTCAGCTAAGAGGAGTGGTCACAAAACGTTTGATGCCTAAAGAAAGGCAAAAGAGAAAATCTCATTAGGGTTGGGAGAGGTAAACACTAACTACATGCCACATACTGTCCTTCCATCTCTCTCAATCCTTATAACCACCTTGCAAGGCAGGAATTACTATCTATATTTTACCAGTGAGGAGACTGAAGATCAGGAAGCTAGGAACAGCTCAAGAGAGCTAGGAAGTTGAGCAAGTGGCAGCAAAAGGATTCAGACCTTGGTTTGCTGATTCCAAGTGAGGGCATAATTTACCTTTAGATAACTGAGCTACCATATTCCCTGAGCAGCATCTACCTTAACTGAAATACCAACCAAGTTTCGAACCAATTCCAGGGGCTTCCCTGGTGGTGCAGTGGTTAAGAATCTGCCTGCGAATGCAGGGAACGTGGGTTTCACCCATGATCGGGGAAGATCCCACATGCTGCGGAGCAACTAAGCCCGTGCGCCCCAACTACTGAAGCCCACGTGCCTAGAGACCATGCTCAGCAACAAGAGAAGCCACCGCAATGAGAAGCCCACACACCACAACGAAGAGTAGCCCCCGCTCTCCACAACTAGAAAGGCCACGCAGCAACAAAGACCCAACGCAGCCAAAAATAAATCAATTTATTTTTTAAAAAATTCTGGAGATATAAAAATCACACACACACAAAAACTAATGCAGATTATCGCAGTCGATACACAAGTTTATTCAGTTCTTTCTAGAAATACTTAATCTAGTTCTGTGTTTTCTTAATAATCGTATTTACCCGTAAGTCAGATTTTTCCCAAGCTTACCGTATTCCAAATACGCGGTCTACCAAAAAGCCACCAAAGAAACACAAAACTACATTGGGCCAAGAATACCAGGCATACAGCAGCATGAATTTCGTGGTATTCACCTGCATATCCTATACGGAAAGAAAACAAAACTATTTTTTTCCAGTTAAGTTTAGCAACTAACAAATCAAAACATTCTTTCTGGAAGGGCAGGCGTTTCTTAATCATTTGCAGTTGCTAAGTGCATGACAGCTATGGCCGCTACCCCAGAAAAACGGTCACACCGAGGGACTTCCTGAGTGTGCAGTCATTTCAGAGGCTTCATGGAGTTCAGGATCAATCAGCTCTTCCACTACTGGGACCCCTTCTGTCTGCATCTGCCTGTATCTTCTACATTTTATTCCCCATGTACAACCTGCTGTGGAGTTCTATGCCCACATGAAAAAGGGCCATCTTAGCTTATCCCTTCCCTCCCCTCCACTAATTCTTATCTTCCTTCCCTTTCATTCTAGAATGTGAAGGGCCAATCTATGTATTTCTTCCTATCCAAAGGTGAAAAAACTTACAAAGGAAAAAAAAAACTATCTAAAAACACAAGAAACTGTAAATATCAAATATATTTTTATAAAGCCAGACTAAAGATACTGACATGGACAATCCTCTGGAATCAGTAGCCGCATTTTAAAAATGAAATAACAACAGAAACATATTTAAGAAAGCAAAATGCTATCCTACCAAATCATGTGTCATTCCAATGATTACACAATGAGAGAAATACAAACAAAAATCTGCCAAAATACTTTCTGGCAATACTGTAGAAACAGCAATGACTTATCTAAGATGTGAAACGATATCAAGTCACAAGTGCTATGAATGAATTTTTTGTGGCCATTCATTCCAACTCAAGAATACTCCTTGCCCACACAAATTTGGTGACAATGGATGTTAAAATGGATTCATTAGACAATGTTTCAGACCGGGCAACCTGAGAGCTGATGATGCCTCAACAGTATACCTGTTCCAGAGCCAACAAAAGAGACAAAGGTGAAAAGTCAACTTACCCGTTTAACCTGAGTCTGAAGGGCAGCAGGATTATCATAGCAAAAATAGCTGCCTAGAAAAAGAAAAGGCAATTTTCTTTTAAGTAATAATACTTTTCATATAAAAGTTTCAAGCTGCAATTACTACTCAAATGCTGTTTTTAAATGTCTATACTAGGGGCTCGAAGACTGACACTGGAACCTTTTTTGGACCACTTCCTTGTCCACCAATATTCTCTAAATTGCAGCCAAATAATCCACAGAAAACATGCCAAGTTATTTACAAATTATGAGCCTGCATACACAGCCAATACTGGGAACCTGGATTAAGAAGTTAATCAACAACTAACTGTTCTTCCACCTTACTTTCATCATGTTTTGTATGTCTATTGTTTTATTAGCACCTTCATGAAACAGCTGTATTTTCCTTAAAGCTACCAAAATGCACATACACTAAAAATTTCAAAAACATCCTCAGCAGTTTCCTAGTAGTGTTACCTAAAGCCACCACTTATCTTGAGAGCAGAGGAATGGAGTTTAACTATTCTGACTAAACCTGTTCTTAGAACAAGAACTCTTAATTCTACAAACAGCATACCCAAGATCAAATAAGTTAGCAAATACAGTGCCAGGAATGAAGAAAAATAAAACAAGAATTCTAAAGGGTTAAATTAAAACATAATAATAACGTCTTTTGGAGGGTAAGAAAGAGAAGTGGAGAGAGGTTGGACATTCATGCACTCAGAGTTATTTTTACAGTAATAAAATCGACAGATTTTCTTATAGGCACAGGATAACGCTGCCTCCATTTCTCCACAAACTCTGTCTAGAAGTATACATTAGAAGCCACCAGTTCAAAAGAAAGAAAACTGTCATTAGAAAGGTATGACCCTGGCTTCTGAAACCCACCCAGGTAACCATAATTTACTAAAAATAAATTGCTTAAGTACGTGGTATTTTAAGTGTTTCGTGTGTTCTTGTTTTTTGTTCCTCAACTCAGCAATTTATGATTCCTGCTTTAATCACTGTCAGGGATACCAATCTCAGGCTTTAAATCTAATGAATGGGCACCATCTTTCCACAAAGTGAGAAGAGGGGGAACAAAAAGAGAAGCAAAGAAAGTAAAGCCCAAAGCATCCTGCATGCCTACTTATATATTCCAGCAGTAGCATAAAGTAATCCACCATCATGTTCCTAAATCTGTTGATTCCACCAATTCCAGCCAGCCCACGAAAAACACATTACTACTTTCATACCAAACTGATATTGACATCAGAATGTTGCTGAATAAATTAGTTGCTGGAATATAATAGGGAGGTATTTTAAAAATTATCTCCAGAAACTGCTTTCGGAGTCATCAAATTTCATGACTGAAACCAAACACCGCAAGTCCAATCCAGTTATGACTGCTTCACATTGGCAGAGCGGGAGTACAAGAACACATCTACTCACTGAAGCTATCAAGACACACTCATACGTTTTACCAAAGAGGGCGAGAAACATATAAATAACTGCCAACAAATTATTCAATCGAAAATTTTAAAGTATGTGTGGGGTTTCTTTGGGGGGAGGGGACCAGTTAAGTCTTTCTGAATTCCTTCTGAAAAAAGTGTCATGAGAGGGTTACCAAGTGGGAAGGGGGGAGTGGGACGAACTGGGAGATTGGGATTGACACATATACAGTACTATGAATAAAAGAGATAACTAATGAGAACCTACTGTATAGCACAGGGAACTCTACTCAATGATCTGTCGTGACCTAAATGGGAAGGAAATCTTAAAAAGAGTGGCTATATGCATACGTATAACTGATTCACTTCTCTGTACGGCAGAAACGAATACAACATTGTAAAGCAACTACACTCCAATAAAAATTTTTTTTAAAAAAGGATAAAAAGAAAGTGTCATGAGAGGAACCTTGACGATCTAGGAATTTCTTCGTATCTGTGGCCCCAGGGCCCAAGCTGCTAGCCTTTGAGACTTCTTGGAAGCAAAGGAGTGGGACGAAACTCGCCCAGCTCAGTCCCCTGACCCCCACCTTCGGGACGCTGAATAGCTAGCAACGTCCACAGGCTTGGATGGGGTCGCGAAAGGAAAAGAAGGGAAGCCCAGGAGCTGAAGCAAGAAGCTTCCCTGAGGCCGCGTGGCACCTAGGAGCTCAGTGCAGCTCCGAGAGAAAGTCGGGAATTCCTTATTATTAACCCCACCCCACCAGGCCAGCCGGCTCACCGAAACCAAGGAAGCACATCAGCAACAGCACCAAAAGCCGGTGCGCCAGGCGACTGGGGTCGCAGAGGGCCGGCAGCGCCCCGGGGGCAGGGGGTGTAACTGGGGCGCCTCTGCCGGCCTCGTTGGGGCCGCCGGGCAGCAGCGCCCTCGTTTCTTCTTCCTCCTCCTCCATCGGGTCGACGGGAGACAGAGAAAGGACAGTGACTGCAACTCCGGGAGGAAGCCGCTGCCAGAGCCCAGCGAAAACAGTGCTCACGTGACCGCAGTTGCTCATGTGACGCCGCGGCAGGTCAAGCAGGGTTACGCTCACGTGAGTGGGCGTGAGCACGTGGTGGGCAGGGCCGGCAGGGAAAAAGGGGAGGTGGCGAGGTTCATTTTCTTCAGGAGCGGTCTAGGCGTGGAACCTCGGCCTTCCACCGTCGACCGCGCTGTCCTCTCGTTTCTTGCCCTGCTCTCGTTGCCGCCCCCGCGCCGCTCCTTCGGAGAAAGTGCGGGCCTCCCCTCCGGCCCGACTCCAGGCGTGATCCCACCTGCGCGAAGGAAGCGAAAACGCCCGCCGCCCGTCTCGCAGCATTGCTCTCCGCAGCCTGTTTGGCTATTCTTAATAACACACAGTTGATTGAGCACCTTATGATGTATCAAGTTACGTGCCAAGTACTGGGAATACAAAATGGAGTGTGACAAGCTCTTGGACCTCAAAGAGTTCACGGTTTAGTTGGAGAGATCGACAGAAACTGATACTTTAAAGACCAGTTTGGTGAGTGGATGAATGTAGTGAGAACAGCGGCTGAAATGAGCACTGAATTCCATAGGAATGCCTGGGAAAGGCGTTTCGGAAAGAGAGAGTAAGTGTACAGTTTATCTAGCTTTGGGGGTAACTTGGCGGCGGAGGGGGTGAGGAGTGGAAACAGATTAAGCATTTCGCAGGTGAAATGGATGACGTTGTGAGTAATAGTTATGAGGTCTGAGAGAAAGGCAGGATTTGAGAACGTCTCCCAGATTTCTAGCGTGGGCTCCCCAATGGAGATCAGAATATAGGAAGAGAAGAGAGTGGGGGAGGATGCCAGAGAAGATAGATCAGTTTGGAATGTGTTGCCTTTGAGATGTCTGCACAAGAGGACTCCACTTTCCACCTCCCATGGTCTTTTCAGCTCCAAAGGAGGAGCCCCCGGTCTAATAAAGCTGAGTTTTGTTAGATGACTAACAACTCCATCTTCCCAATCACAGTGGTCCCTTCTCTGTTCTCATCTTACTCCACTTCTCAGCATCAGTTGATGCAGTTGACAGCCCCCTTCTCATGGCCTCCTTGACACTACACTTGTCTTGTTTTATTCCTAGTTTACTGGGCTCTCATCTGCTGTTTCATTTGTCAGCTCCTCCTCTTCTACCCGAACTCTGAATGTTCAAGGGCTCCAGAATCCAGTCCTGGGCTCTCTTCCACTCATCCAGCCCCATAGCTTTAAATATCATCACTGTTCTGTACTGTCCAATAGGTAGCCGTCACCACATGTGACAAGTTGACACTTGAAATGTGGCTAGTCCTATTTGAGGTGTGCTGTAGGTGTAAAATACACACCAGATTTCAGAGACTTAGTATGAAAAAGTGTATAGAATATCTCATTGGGAATTCCCTGGCGGTCCAACCGTTAGGACTCCGAGCTTCCACTGCAGGGGACACAGGTTCGATCCCTGGTTCGGGATCTAAGATCTCGCATGCTGCTCGGCGCGGCCCAAAAAAAAAAAAAAAAACATTAATTTTTATATTGATTAAGCGTTAAAATGATAATATTTACACATAGTGGGTCAAATAGAATACATTAAAATTAATTTCACCTGCTTTTACTTTTTATTTATTTATTTGTTTGCGGCACGCGGGCCTCTCACTGTTGTGGCCTCTCCCGTTGCGGAGCACAGGCTCCGGACGCGCAGGCTCAGCGGCCATGGCTCACGGGCCCAGCCGTTCCGCGGCATGTGGGATCCTTCCTCCCGGACCGGGGCACGAACCCACGTCCTCTGCATCGGCAGGCGGACTCTCAACCACTGCCCACCAGGGAAGCCCTGCTTTTACTTTTTAATGTGGCTGCTAGAAAACTTTAAATTACTTGTGTAGCTTACATTATATTTCTATTTATTGGTGTAGATTTATATGCTGATGCCTCCTAAATACCTCCATTCCAGACTCCTTTCTTAAGCGGTAACACTCCTATTCCAACTGCTTATTTAACAGCAATACATGGATGACTAATAGGCATCTCAGGGCTTCCACAGCCAAAACAGAATCCTTGAGCTCTCTCACATGTTATACCTGTTGCTCCCTAGTTGCTCCCCAGGAAAGTAAATGGCACGTCTCTCCACCAGTTGCCAGCCATGAGCCTAGTGGTCATCCTTGACGGCTTACTTACCTCATCACCCAAAACTACTGGAGTTGTTAGCTTTCCTCCAAAACATATCCTGAATCTGTGCATGATCTCCACCACTACTTTTCTTAAAAGACTGATATCACCTGCACAACTGCAACAGACATTTAAATTTTTTAATTTTGCTTATATTTAAGGAGAAATGCGTACACCTAGTATGACTTTCAAACAGTACCAAAGAGAGGAGAGCTCAGGCAAGTCTTTTCTGCCAGTTCTCTTGGGAAGCAGTCACCTTTATTAGATTCCTTTGTATCTTTCCAGAGAGATCCCACACAGTTTTTTTTTTCTCTCAACCCAACAATATAGCAGAGATTGACTTCATTGTTTGTAACAGACTCAAAGGATTCTGTTGTATGGATGTGTTGTACTTTACATAGCAAGTCCCCTATTGATGGACATTGAAGTTGTTTCCAAACTACTGTACACAGTCCTGCAGTGAATTGCCTGGACAATACTCATTTCACATTTACCTGTAGGATAAATTCTTAAAAGTAGAATTGCCAGGTCAAATAGGTATACTTGTAAAATGTTGTTACATAGTGTCAAATTGTTCTCATTAAAAGTCATACCAGTTTACACTCCCACCAGCAATGCTGGGAAGAGCCTATTTCCCACACCATCCCTAATCAAGCTTGTTATCAGATTTTTGGTCTTTGCAAATCTAATAAGTGAAAAATGACTATCGTAGTGTTGTCTCAATTTGCATTTCTGTTAGAGTGCAGGTTGAACCTCTTTATATGATTAATAGCCACTTTTTTCTAGGAATTCTCTTCATATCCTTTGCTTATGTTTTCAGATGAGTCGTTTGCTTTCTCTTACTGATGCAATTGGCTCTGTCAGTGATGTGAGGTAATTTCTTTTGACTATGTTTATGGTATATTTTTCCATATAGTTTTTGTTTTTTGGTTTTTTTTTTTGCGGTACGCAGGCCTCTCACTGTTGTGGCCTCTCCCGTTGCGGAGCACAGGCTCTGGACGCGCAGGCTCAGCGGCCATGGCTCACGGGCCCAGCCACTCCACGGCATGTGGGATCCTCCCAGACCGGGGCACGAACCCGCGTCCCCTGCATCGGCAGGTGGACTCTCAACCACCGGGCCACCAGGGAAGCCCTCCATATAGTTGTTTAGTGTAAATGGTTTTTTTTTTTTTCAGAACTCCAGGGATTTGCTTCCCACACAAGATTTTCAGCAGCCTTAATTGGGTGTCCTACTTCCACTGTTGCATTTCTATGATATGTTGCTCACACAGCAAATCAGAATGATCTTTTCGGTTAGTTTGGGGGTTTGGTTTGTCAAAGGATAATGAGACAACCATCCAATATGTGAATTAAAAAAGACAAAACTGGAGTTACTGCGTACTCTTGTAAGGGAGAGCTGTGTGGGTATGCACATTCTCACCAAGCAGAGCAGGCTGTGGATCCTGTATAGGACTTACAGGAAGTACGGAGTTCAGAGTCAGGTACATTTAGGAGGCAAAGGGTTGGGCGTCATCTGTCTAACTGCACTGGCTAATACCTCCAGTTCAGTGTTAGATAGCAGTGGAAATAGTGCACATTCTTACCTTGGACCTGGGTAAATACTAAACAAACAAAAAAGGGGGAGAAGGGAAAGCTCTGCCTTACAGTGGAGACCCAACTAACAAATGTAGAAGGAACAATGGAGGTAAACCATCACTATTTAGCAACCATCATAGTACTGATTCAGGCAAGAATCATCAATGTTTGCTGAAACTAGTGGGTGAAATTTTGAGGAGGGGTAAGATACATATATAGTCTCAAAGTATCTCTTCACAAGACACTTATTAATTATAAAAAGAAAAAAATAATGGAAAAACCTGGCACACACCACCTGAACCAGGTGATCAAAGTTAATATGACCAGTACTGAGATAAACTGACATCATGTGCCTCCTGATATTATGCACTGAAATGGACACAGCCCTCTGTAGTAGACCTACCAAAAGCTCAGGCCTAAATCTAATCATGAGGAAACATCAGACAAACCCGGATCAAGGGACATTCTACAAAATAACTGCCCTGTACTCCTTAAAAAAGTCAATGGCATAAAAGACAAAGGAACTGTTCCTGATTAAAGCAGACAAAAGGGGCATGACCACTGACTACAACATGTGATCCAGAATTTCTTTAGTTGTAAGAAGCATTATTGGGTCAGTTGACAAAATCCGAATAAGGCCTATGATTAGATAATTTATACTCTATCAATGTCATTTCCTTATTTTGACTATCACACAGTGGTTATGAAAGAGAGAATACTTCCTTTTAGAAAACACACACTGAGATATTTAGTACCAACTTACCTGAAGCTTACTTTCAAACAGTTCTAAAAAATGTGTGTGTATGCATACATGTATGTATATGTTTATATGTATGCAGAGGGAGGGAAAGAAATCAAATGTGGTAAAATGTTAACATTTAAGGGATCCGGGTACAAGATATATGGGAATTCTTTGTACTAGTCTTACAACTTTTATGTAGGTCTGAAATTATGTCCACCAGACTTTAACCTCATGGGAGCCTTGTGCATCTTTGTATTTCAAACACATTGCACAGGACCCAGCTTGAAAAAATGCTGAAGTGGATGGATGAGGCCCTTAAATCCGGGGAGAGTTGCACCAGCTCATGGTGTAATAAGGAAAGCATACTGCCATGGAAAAGCCCATTCCTGCCTATACAAAAAGCATGCTTATTTTACCTGCATCAACCTTTTATGAGTCAAACAAGTCACACTTAAAATTACCGAGTGATGGAAAAATAGGAATGAGGGTATAGGTGTAGATTTTATCATCTGGCCAGGACACAAGGCCATTAGATTGACCAGCTGGTTTCATTGGTGTGGGGATGGCTGTAGCCTCTGGAGCAAAGTTAGCCCCACAGGCAGAGAAGAGGGTAGGGTCCTCTCAAAAATCTGAGTTCTAGATTCAGCCTTCACCTGCCTTTGCTTCCTACCACTCATCCTGAGGGCTGTGTGGGTCAAAACATTCCCCTAAACCCATCCTATTTGGAAGCCAAGCTGGAAACCATGTAGTCCTCTTTCCCTCCTGGGTCTGCCCCAAACCCACCTCTCCCCACCAGCAGTGTGAGTTTCTAACGCAGGACAAGTAGTAATAAGTGAGCTTCATCTCAAAGAACAGAGAAGACTGAGGGAGGAGGAGGAGGAGATTGAAGGTATTTCAGGCAAAAGCGACATCATATGCAAACGCTTAGAAAGAGATTCAAAAGCACATCAACCGACATATCAACTTCATCCAATTCTATGTGGAATATGTGCCAAGGAAAGCTTTGGATATAATATAAATAATTTTTAGGTTGATTTAAGTCCTGGAACTAGAATTTAAGTCTGGTTTTTCCATTTATCAACTCATAACAAATATTTTATAGGTCTCTGGTCAAGTTTATACAATCAGAATGAAAATTTTGTAGATTCTTATTTGAATGAGTTATCAATTTTTAAAAGAAAAATATGTGGTTTAGTAGTATAAGATTGCCTTTATATTTTAGAGTTTAATTGGCAAAACTCGTGGACCAGATCATGAAAAGGCATCCACTAGGAGGTCTGGGGAGCCTTAGCTAATTGACCTACTAATCATTCTTTAACTGTCTTCGTTTTCTTTTTTCTTTTTTGGCATTAGCATCCGTGACCTGAGAACTTGTGACTTGCACACATTTTGCCTGTTACCTTGCCTTTGACTGTCCCTGGTGTGGAGAAAGCTCTTCCTTCACCTCTCAGCTCTGGGACTCAGGTAATGTTCCTGTTCTTTCATTAACACTTCTCTCAGCAATACATTTGCAAGGAAGTCCACTCTGAATATCTACTTCCTTTGTCCAGAATAGAAAATTCAGTCTTTTTAAGGAAAAGTAGCATAACATAAAATTGAAATGATGTCCTCATAAATCATAATTATAAAAGTTGCTTGAAATAGAAGTGCTTTTTTCAATAAAAAAAATATATTCACTATATGATTTGGGCTCATTTCAGATTTTAATTTTCCTATCAGTAAGAATCATATTTGTGACCTGAATAACTCACTGGGATGCCAAAGTGATAGTGGGATTTTTAAGCATGTCCATGTCCTCATATGGAAAAATATGAACAATAAATACTAATCTTAATGTCTTTTGGGTACAAAGTCTTGAATCTAAAATAATTAAAGCCAAAGAGTTGTCTTTACGGATCACACCCTCTGCAGCCAAACTTTTTTTTTAAAGGTCTGAAAGAATGTTTGCATGCTCAGTAAATAATGCTTTTTATTATATAGCAAAATACATAAGAATCATTTAGATCTATTTTATACACTTCCCATGGAATAATTCTGTTTTCCTCATTTGTTTATGGCAAACTTGAGTCCTGAAGGAGCAGAATTTGTTGCAGTACAAATTAGTGAGTGAACGAAGATTAAAAGTAAAGTACTGTATAACTTACTTCAAACCACTGGTTAAAAGAAGGAAAAGGATTGCTAAAGATATTACATTATTTATTTATATATATATGACTATTCCACTGAATGAAAAAATTCATTGAAAATGTAAAAATCTATGGAAGTATTGGAAATATGTGAAGCAATATGACCAAACAATAATAAAGAGATATGTGATACAGAATTTCAAAATGAAGAAGAAAAGATAAGAAAAAATAACACCAAAACCAGCGCCTTGTAAAAGCAGCCTTAGAAAGTAAATAGGAGTGTGCTGGTACAGCAGCATATGAGGTTTCCCACTGGGAAGAATAAAAATTGGTAAGGGGAAAACTGTTACACCTCAGAGCTCAGAGCCTCTGACCCTCAGATGCCAGCATGACTGTTAGAGCTGTAAGTACATGCGTGTGAAGTCTAAGAGTAAATACATACGTGTATTTCCATTTATACAGATGGGCATATTATTATTTGTTTTGAAAACTAATTAAAAACTAAGGGGGCTTCCCTGGTGGCGCAGTGGTTGAGAGTCCACCTGCCGATGCAGGGGACGCGGGTTCATGCCCCGGTCTGGGAAGATCCCACATGCCGCGGAGCGGCTGGGCCGGTGAGGCATGGCCGCTGAGCCTGTGCTTCCGGAGCCTGTGCTCCGCAACGGGAGAGGCCACAACAGTGAGAGGCCCACGTACCACAAAAAAATAAACAAACAAACAAAAAAAAACTAAGGGACCTGCTCCCAAAAATACTAAGTTGGTGAATATGTCAGGGATGAAGAGGAGAAAAGTCTGGCTTATGGGGCACAAAGATAGGTACAATGCCTAGGATAAAATGCCATCTAAAATTGCCTCAGATTTCTAACACCAATGATTAAATTTATGTCCTATAGTCTTCAATTTTTAATAAAGTTATATCTCTCTTACTGTGAGCGTTATCTATGTATGCATTCTTCTTTCAAACTATTTCTGTTTTTCTCTTTCTGTATGTGTCCAGCTATGCATTCATTCATATGCCTATACATTTATCTGCCTATTTGTCTACTAAAGTTGTGGAAGTCTGTTTTACAGTCTAATTGCAAAAATTAACTCATCATATTTTTCCTCCTTCATAACAGGTGAAGGGAGTCAGGAAGGAATAGGTAATATTATACTTTCTAATTGGAAAGATCTAAAGGAACTCTCCCTCTTGGTAAAATAAAAAAAATATATACACATATAAATATATATGTGTGTATATGAATATAAACAATAAAAAATGTGCACGTGCTTATGAATTACATATTAAGGAAGAGAAAGACAAAGGATGAGCAAATATTTTAATAAAGAATTAAGCTGTTAGAGGAACAGCCATAGGAAGTATATATGGACACTCCTTATGAAGGTTATGGTTTTACTGTCTGAGCTCCAGTTCATCCTTTTCACCTATTCTGTGTTAATTTAAATATGCTTCCTTCGCCAACTGGCACCAGTTGAGCTTTGTCAGTAGATGGTGCAGGAGAGACAACTCAGACGGAAAGGGTTTCGCCCCCAGCTCTCCTGTGCTCGTTCTTGGGCTTCTGAGTGCACAGGCTCACCAGCACCCAGTTCCTGCAGCACAGGTGTTTTTTGTTTTTTGTTTTTTTAAGGAAAAATATTAAGAAAACCACAGCTTAATAGAAGAAAGAAATATAGTACTATAAAATTAGTACTGTTACAAAACTATACAATAAAGATACCTCTGAAATTCTAAGTGAGAAAAAAGGATGAGAAAAAATTACATTAAGTTAGATTAAATTAAATATAATTTAATTTAAATGACCAGCCTGCTGGAAGAACAATGATAGAAAGGGAAATATGAGCATACCTCTACAGAAGCATGGTAGATTTTACAATCTGGGAAGCAGTAATGTCTTCCCTACTCTAAGCTTGAAATTTGAGTCAAGAGACACCCATGTCAAACAGATCAGTATAAAATCTTGAAGTAAACAATCTTACTAGACTCTGGTCCACCTGCTGTCATCTGTTCAAGTGTGATTTGTCTGTAAATACTGCAAATGGCAGAGTCAATGTGTGATTCAATTCATATACCTAAACCCAGACATTTTTATTATCTGCTTCAGATATCTTCAGATATCTATCTGAAGCAGATATATCTACGTATGTAGGTATGTATGTATCTATCTACCTATGTATGTATGTATGTATGTATGTATATATCTATCTATCTATAGAATGACTACCCCTGATAAATTGCATTAGTGAGTGTATCAAGAGGGCTGGCCCATGAAAGACAAAGACAGGTATCACAGGTATCATACCTGGCTTGAAATGCTTTTCTCATCCATCTTTACCATGCCTGACTCACCACAAATTTCTAGCACTAAAAATTTAAATTATCTCCTGGATTAGGTAAAAAAAAAAAAAAAAAAAAAAGTATTGTTACCAATGTCAATCATTAAAAGTGGTTTCTCTCTGCCTAATGATCTATCCTGAAAATCCCTCCATATCAGTTCATATAGATCTTACTCTTTCTTTTCTTTTTCTTACCTGCATAGTACTGTATTGTATGTATGTACCATAGTTTATTCATCCACTTTCCTATATTGAGGCATTTATTAAGTTTTCAGTATTTTGCGATTATAAATCAAGTTGCAATAAATAATTTTGTGCATATGTATTTTTATATTGTCGGAATTTTCTCAGGCTAAAGTGCGATTGCTGAGTCAAAGAATAAATGCGTATGTGGTTTTGTTGGATATTGCAAAATTTCCCTTTAGAGGGGTTGTAACATTTTGTGTTGTGAAAATACCTGTTTTCCCACAGCCTGACCAAGAGAGTATATTGTCAAGCCTTTGAATTTTTGCCAATATGGATTGGCATATGCCGCACAGATTTGTAAAAATAATGTGAAGAAGTGTATGCAATAGTGGATATAAATTTTTAAAGGTAGAAATCACTTGCTTTTGGATAGATGTATTCAGCTATGTAGAGCATCTCTGTCTTCGGATGTTCTCTTTGTCACTCCTCAGAGGTAAGCTCGCTCCCCCATAGTCACGAAAGCTGTTTGGCCAGTGGATGTCACTCTTGTGCTACTTTAAGGGATAGATTCTAGTACAGTCCTCTCAGTTCGTATGTTTTAGGACAATGACTCTCTTTAAAAATCCACCCCATGTGTTCATTAGATAAACTAGGCAAGAATTTCTTTTTTTTTTTTTTTGAAAAGCCCAAGACTATTATGCTTAACAGGAGGGAGCTTTTTGAAGGGTTGAATTCAGCATGTTCTGATTTAAGCTGTGTAGTAGGTTTGAGCTGATACCTAAAATCAGCTAAATTAAGAACAAACTTCATAAGCAGTGAGAACTAAACCATGATCATGTGGCTCTTTGATGTATGTAAATATTAAGAGCTTGGCATTTTGTCCTTGATGAAATGTCCTGTACAGGTTCAGAGAACTAGATGGAGAGGGTTTACCTGCACTTCTACAGACCCCTCTCCAGCCGAGGGCAATGGCTTTTTCACTTAGGACAGTATACAAACACGAAATGCAAATCTTTTAGCTTAGCTCTTGCAGTCCCTCTCCTAACAGTACCTTCGTAAAATTGATCTTTAAATAAATTCCTGAAGCATTTATACATTTTTTTTTTAATTGGCAAGGTCGATCTTAAGGACTGGGGAATCCTTGAATTAGTTACTTTGTGCATTAAAGGGAAAGAGAAATCTTAGCCAATCTAGGGCATTTAAATATTCATTATTGTTGCTCTTTAGGATTCATTATTGTTTACTTCAAAAGGCAGGTAATTTTCAAATCCGAGAGAAAGAAAAGGTTAAATTCAGGGATTAGAGCTGTGTTATTTGTCATCAATCCGGCATATTTGTTATCAAAATTAATTAAATATAGTTGTTATTTTTTTGTTTTGTTTTGTTTTTGTTTTTGTTTTTTTTGTTTTGGTGGTACGCGGGCCTCTCACTGTTGTGGCCTCTCCCGTTGTGGAGCACAGGCTCCGGACGCGCAGGCTCAGCGGCCATGGCTCACGGGCCCAGGCGCTCCGCGGCATGTGAGATCTTCCCGGACCAGGGCACAAACCCTTGTCCCCTGCATCGGCAGGGGGACTCTCAACCACTGCGCCACCAGGGAAGCCCCTATAGTTGTTATTTTTAAATAGATATTTTATCAGGAGACTCCCAGCAGAAAAATGATAGCATATTCAAATTAGCATACATCAAAAAAGGTTCTAAGAATCTTAAAGACCACAAAACATTAGTTGGGATAGCCCAACTCCCCATTCTGGTATAAGCTCAATATTCAGTAAACATAACGATGATTAGTAAAACTGACAACAGTGATACACACTGAGTTCTGATATTAACAGGTAAATCCCTCTGGATGACAGCGCTCAGGCAGGTGTGGCCAAGAGGTCATCTCCATTCTGAATCTCTCCCTCCACACTGGGGAAGTCCTGCCACACATTGTCACCTGCTGGCTCAGTCCTGTTTGGGCCTTTGTTCCAGTTGCCAGGCCGCCTGAGGTTCTTGCTTGTGCTCTTGTTCCAAGATCACTTGAAGTGCAGTCTTCACAAGGGAGTTCTCAGGAGCACCTTTTTCCTTCGGCTGTGCTTGCTAAGCGTTCGTTGTTCACCACGTGTGACCACAAGACTGGCTGTCTCACTGTGCCCGTGAGGCCCTGTGGCTTCTGTGTGTTTCTCATGTGAGCACTCTGAATTTTTTGGCCGTGGCCTCTCTGTTCTCCCCACAAGTGGTTTTGGAGGGGGAGGAGTTTTCAAATCTGTTCTGTAAATATTGGACTGTTTTTAAAAAAAGAGAAGATTAAACTGTATGGATAGTAGAGGGTGACAGTGAACTTAGGAGAGTCACCACTTATTACCTTCCATTCCTTGAGCAAGAATTTCACTAAGTCTGCCTAGCAACCTTGATTTTAGGAGTTGAACATGTAAATCACACACAGCTATTTGAGAGGAATAGTATTTTACCTAGAACTTCTGACAATTTTGAAAAAGCTGAAACTGGAAATTGGCTGAGAGTTCTTGAAGAATCCATTGCCATGCTAGTCTGCTGATGCATTGCAAGGAGCAAGTTGAAGCAATCTGGGCATTGTATTTCTTCTAATAAATACACATCTGCCAACTAGTTATAAATACCTAATAATAATAGTTAACTCTATTGAGTGCTTACTGTGTACCAAGCACTGTTTTAGGCACTTGACTTGTATTATCTGACATACTCCTCATGGCAACTCTCTGAGGTAGGTACTCTTAATATCCCCATGTGATGGATGATGAATTTCTAGCTACGTAAGTAGGAAAAGGCAGAATGAGGAAACTGTAAGTAAGCCAGAGAGTTCTGGGGAGTGTGGGAACTCTACCAAGAGCAGACAAGGTGGATCAGCCCCAGTGGACCCACACAACACCCAGACAGGGAGACTATCCTTCAGTGTGTAGCCTGATGGAGGAGGCTCCGTCCGCCTAGGTGCCCCTTCTGTGGGAGAGGAAGCCTTCCATTGACCTACTCGTTAGACTGAGCTAGTAAATAGGTGAAACAAGAAACAGTAAACCAAAGCAGGGCTTCCTGTGCCCAGGACTTGAGGGTAGAGAGGGAAGAAGAAGGACCACATCTCCGTCTCGAATAGGTAAGGCAGCCTCTCCCTTGTGCTCATGGTGCCCCGGGCGAGGCTGCAGCTTACAGCGTCCTCTCCTGGGAGGAAGTGGCTCTCTGAAGGGAATGAAGCACAAGTAATCCATCTTCCCTGTGTTGCTAAGGCAGGTGATGAGCACCTTGGGAAAGACTGGGCAATGGTCCTACTTCATGTTTGATTTCATGCCTTTTAGGGGCTGTAGCAGAAGTGCCCTACCATATCCTCCACAGGCACATAGCAGTTCTACAGGTGCAAGCCCAGCTTCCAGCCGCAGCTCTTGGCTTCAGGGCTGGCTGTGGCCACCAGAGCCCACTGGGCCCATGCACAGGGTAGGCTGGAAGTTCCAGATAATTAATACTAACTCAGGAATTGGTGGATAAATATTACATCCCCCCTTGCCACATAAGTGCATATTCTACAATTGTTCCAAATTCCCCAGAAGAATTTTGTCCCATTCGCCCACTCTGGTAACTTATTTGACAATATATCCCTTTAAGGCCATCATCCCTTCCCTTCTTAGTGTCTCCTGGGATCACCTCCTGTGTTGAGGTCTCCAAGGTCACCCCTAGGTTCAATGATTCTGTAGAAGGACTCATACAACTCAGAATATATTCGTACTCGTGGTTTTGATAGATTACAACTAGAGGACACACAGCAAACTCAGCAAAGGGAAAAGGTGCATGGGGTGAAGTCCAGAGGACCAGGAACAAGCTTCCAAGACCTCTCTCCCAGTAAATCACACAGGATGTGCTTCATTCCCCCAGCAACAAGTTGTGACATGCTGTGTGTGAAATGCTGTCTGCCAGGGAAGCTCTTGAGAAGCTCACTGTCCAACGTCTTTCGTGAGAGGTGGTCACATAGACACCCTCTGCCTGGCCTGTGCCCAAATCCTAGGCTCCCAAAAGGAAAGCGTGTGTTTAGCACAAACCACATTATTTGCACAGTTTAGGCACGGTGAACCATTCTTATAAGGGTTTTTGGATCCTTCCCCAAATCCAAGTTCTCAGATGACCACCAAGGGCCTCAGGATAGCAGTCTCAGGCCTGCATGTTAATGCTTTTCTCTACCTCTCAGGTCCCTGTCTCAGGGTTCCCTTAACCCAGGCTAATCCTGGAGCATGCCCCGCCTCTGAGGGTACTGTCCAGTAACTGTGTCATAACTCAACATATTTGCTTTTAAAACTCCTTCATGGGCTTCCCTGGTGGCTCAGTGGTTGAGAGTCCACCTGCCGATGCAGGGGACGCGGGTTCGTGCCCCGGTCCGGGAAGATCCCACATGCCGTGGAGCGGCTGGGCCCGTGAGCCATGGCCGCTGAGCCTGCGCGTCCAGAGCCTGTGCTCCGTAATGGGAGAGGCCACAGCAGTGAGAGGCCCCGTACCGCAGAAAAAAACTCCTTCATGTTTCACTCGTTTTCACAATGCTTTGGATTTGTATAAAGTGATACTATACAAACCAAAAAGAACTGAACATGTGGTATAGTAGTCAGACCCCTGCTCTGGGAGTCAGGGGTCTTAACTTCTCATTTTTATGTACCTCACATAAGGACTGGCTCACATCGGTGAATTGCAGTTTGTTACCACCAATAATCCCTTGTTAATTCCTGTTTTAGTCCATTCAGGCTACTATTGAATAAAACAGAATGCCATAGACTGAGTAGCTTATGAATGACAGAAATTTATTTCTCACAGTTCTGGAGGCTGGCAAGTCCAGGATCAGGGTGCTGGCAGGGCTAGTATCTGGTGAGAGTCTGCTTCCTGGTTCTTTTCACTGCATGCTTACATGGCAGAAGGGGCAAGGAAGCTCTCTGGCTTCTTTGTTATAAGGGCACTAATCCCACCTCCCAAAGGCACCGCCTTCTAATACCATCACGTTGGGGATTAGGGTTTAACATTGAATTTTAGGGGGAAAACAAACCTTCAGTCTGTAGTAATTCACTACCTCCATAAACCCCACATTTCTTTGATTTTTGTCTAAAAATTTTAATCACTTTTATTAAGGTATAATTTACATTCAGTAAAAAGTATACCTTGTCACTGTACAAGTCAATGACTCATGACAAATGTATTCCATTATGTAACCACCACCCACATCAAAACATCACCCCCCAAAAGTCCTTCACGGCCCATTACAGTTGATCCTTTCCTCTACTCCTGTCCCTATACATCCACTGATCTGGTTCCCTTCATTACAGTTTGCCTTTTCTAGATTTTTATATAAGCAGAATCATAGGGTATGTAGTCGTCGTTGTCTCTCTTCTTTCACTTAACATAAGCCATTTGCGATTCATCCATATTGTTGTGTTTACCAGTAGTTTATTCCTTTTCTTCTTTTGAAGGGATATAGAATGGTTTGTCTATCCAACCACCTTTGATGAAATCTTGAGTTCCTTCCAGTTTAAGCTATTATGAATAAAATTGTTAAGGACAACCATGCATAAGTCTTTGTAAAAACATAGGTTTTTATTTCTCTTGAGTGAATACCTGTGAGTAGGATTGGTCAGTTGAATGGTAAGCGTATACTTAAGTTTTCAAGAAACTGCCAAACTACTGTGCAAACTGGGTGTGCCTTTTAGCATCCCCAATGGAAATGTACGAGAGATCCAGTAACACCACATGCTCATGCACACTATGTACTGTAAGGTTTTTTCTTTGATTTTAGCCATTCTAAACGATATGTAGTAATAGCTCTTGGTAGTTTTACTTTATATTTCCCTGATGACTAATGATGTTGATTGAACAACTTTTCATGTGTTTATTTAGCATTTATATATCTTCTTTGGTTAATTGTCTATTCAGATCTCTCCCCCATTTTTAAAAAATTGAGTTGTTTGTGTTCCCAATATTTAGCTGTAAAAGTTTTTTTATATATTTGGGATGTAAGTTCTCTAATCAGATTATATTTTGTAAATAATGTTTCCCAGTCTGTGGCTTTCATTTTTATTTTCTTAATGAGGCCTTTTAAAATAACTTTATTGAGATACCACTAACATACCATACAATTCAACCATTTAATGTGTGTAATTCAATCAATGTTAGTGTCCCTACAGAGTTGTACAGCCATCACCACAATCTAATTTTATAACATTTCCACAATCCAGAAGGAAACCCTTTACCCATTAGCATTCACTCTCCATTTCTCCTTACTGTCCCCTACCCACCCAGGCCTCAGGAACCACTAATCTGTTTTCTGTCTCTATAGATTTGCCTATTTGGAACATTTCATACAAATGGAGTCATACGTGTGGTATATTATGATTAGCTCCTTTCATCTTATAAAATGTTTTCAAGTTTCATCTGTGTTGTAGCATATATCAGTACTTCATTCCTTGTAATTGCCAAATATTAGTCCATTGTGTGAATATACAACATTTTCTTTATCTGTTCATCACTTGACGGACATTTGAATTGTTTCCACTTTTTGGCTATATTGAATGAAGCTGCTATGAACATTCTTATACAAGTTTTTGTGGATATATGTTTCAATTCTCACTAGTAATGTGTGAGGGTTTCAGCTTCTCCACATCCTTGTCAATACTTGTTATTGTCTTGTCTTTTTTATTATAGCCACCCTAGTGGGTGTGAAGTCATATTTCTTTGCTTTGCATTTCCTGATAGCTAATGATATTGGGAATCTTCTCATGTGCTGATTAGACTTCATAGATCTTCTCTAGAGAAATACCTATTCAGATCCTTTGCCCATTTTTATTTGGATTGTCTTGTTATTATTGGACAGAATGAATAGTTCTATCCATTCTTTTCTGGTTATATAGACTACCCAAAATTAAGTGGTTTAAGCAATAACCAATTGATACTACATGGAGGAAAATACTTTATAGCTGGGGAAGCCTTGTGAAAACATAAGGGATTATTACTACTGATGCTCCAGGCTAACTTAAGTTCTCACCAATTCCAGCCAACTAGCTGGAATCTAATAATGTACTAATGCCACAGTTCTGAGCAACTGTAATCCTGGCCAACGTCTAACCAGCAATGTCTCATGTATACTCTAAGGTGAAGTCACCTATCAGAGAAGGAACTGGGCATAAATCCCCCTCCCCTCTCTCCAGATGAGGCAAGCTATGGCAGCCCAGTCCCCCTGAGAAAGAATAATATGGAAAAGAAGATGCCAAGGCAAGATGACACAGGGGAAACAGGGACAAGGAGAAAGGTAGCTCGTTCATTCCTTCCTCCAAAAGATCCTGGATCTTGTCAAACATTCCTGCTTGGCTCAAGGATGATCCAGGTTCTAGCCTGGCCCTACCACTAACTTCTCTATCACCTTGGACAAGTCCACTTCACCTCCCTGGGCTTCAATTTTCTTATTTTTTCCCACCCCCCCCCAGCTTAATAGTGATATGATTGACAAATTAAAATTGTATTTATTTAAGGTATACAATGTGATGTTTTGATATATGTATCCACTGTGAAATTATTACTACAATCAAGCTAATTATTATATCCATCAACTCACATAGTTATCATTTTTTGTGTGTGTTGTTAAAACACTTGAGATCTACCTTTTTAGCAAATTTCTATTAGTACTTTGTTATTAACTGTAGTCACTATGCTGTACATTAGGTCTTCAGAAATTATTCATCTTGTAACTGAAAGTTTATCCCCTTTGGTTAATATCTCCCATTTTCTTCCACTCCCACCCCTGCCTCTGGTATCCAACCACCTTTCTAGTCTCTGCTACTATAAGTTCCACTTTTTAAAAAATTCCACATATAAGTGAGATCATGTGACATTTGTCTTTCTGTGTCTGGCTAGTTCACTTAACATAACATCCTCCAGCCTTATCCACGTTGTTGCAAATGGCAGGATTTCCTTCTTTTTATGGCTGAATGATATTCCATTTTATATACCTCACATTTTGTTGTCCATTCATCTGTCAACACTTGTGTTGTTTCCATATCTTCCTACTGTGCTGCTGCAATATAAAATGAGGAAATTTAGCTGAGTCTATGTGATTTTTTCCAGTTTTAAAATTTTATGACCCAAAGGCAGTACAGTCAGCCCTCCATATCTGTGGGCTCCACATCCACAGGTATGAAGGGCCAACTGCAGGTCTTGAGCATCCCTGGATTTTGGTATTCATGGCCGGTCCTGGAACCAATCCCCTATGGATACTGAGGGACGGCTGTTGCTAACCACCTGTTAGTAAAACAGTTTGAGTGCACAACCCTCACATATGCATATTTATTTAGTTTCAAAATGTATGCATGTATCACAGTACTAGTACCTTATAGTAATGAACACACACACACACACAAACAAATTTTAAAAGATGAGATTTTAAAATGAAGTAATATTTTAGATATTTTGTTAACTGGGATGCTCTATATATCATTATCACTATCTCAAGCCACAATATAGACTTTGTCAATAAGCATAGTGAATGTGAATCCATTTTTTATAGTATTTTTAATCTTAAAGTTTTGTGTGTTGATTTTTATTGTTAAGTTTGTTGTAGTTCTGTTTTCTTTTTTTCTCCTGCTAGGAGAAAGAGGCATGTGTGCTAGTCACTTTCTTCTTCATTTGTCCCTGCCTTGTTATTTAGCTGAGAGTCAACAAATAACCCTTACCTGTTACCCATGTGTGTTCCAAGACACAGTAGTCAGAGAGATGGAGATCAAATTGATAGGTGTTACACTAAATGGCCTTATGTACAGAGAAGAGTTAACATAGCAGGCCTACACTGCTTAACTTGAAAACGCTTGCAAGGTTGGCCATTGGCTGGCATCTGGGAACTTCGATTTCAGGAGGGTTCCCACCCATTAACTGATAAGTGAGGCTCACTGTGCCAAACCGTTTGTACAAACAGTGTAGTTTATGATAAACATGTGCTTTCCTTCTGGGAGACTGGAATTGGGATATGTGCTAGATAGAGTGCTATGTGATCAGTCTCCAAGGAAACCTCTAGGCACTGCATCTCTAATGGACTTTCCTGGTTGGCAACATTCCATATGTATTATCACAGCTTGCTGCTGGAGGAATTCAGTGTCCTCTGTGACTCCTCTGGGAGAGGACTCTTAGAAGCTTATGCCAGACCTCACCTCATCCACCTTTTCCTTTTGCTGATTTTGCTTTATGTCTTTTCTCTATAATAAATCACGACTACAACTTATCTTGTGTCCTGTGAGTCCTCCTAGAAAATCATTAAACCTGGGACCTCATGACATGGCCTGCTAACACTCCCTGAAATGAAATTGTACACCTCCCTTTGTTGAAGTATTTGAAAAGAAAGAGCCTTTGTCAAACTTTCAATTTATTTATGAAAGCAAAAATAAGCCCACATACAATATCTTAAGAACAATAGCAAGGAACACACAAGCTAGTCAAAGGAAAGCAATACAAATCTGTGCCTTTGGCCCATGCAAATTTTCTTTTTCCCTTACTTTTGGCCTTACTGTATACACATAGGCTGAACTCAATAAATGCTTACATACTAAAAATATGCATTCTGCAAATGAAAATGGAATCTTCTCCAAATTTTTCATAATTTCTTTCAAATGTTTAAAACATCTCTTAAATTAGCATTAGGGATATTGGGTGTTTTTAAAATTATGCTGCCAACCACCTCTTAGGTGAACTAAATGCATTTTTGTCCAAACTTGTTTTAACACTGTCTAAAAATAAACATTTTTCTCTCATTAAAATGGACTCAATTCTAAATAATGTTTCCCTGTTATGAAATTACTTTGAATTTAGACTCTCTTTACTTTGATTTGTATTGAAGTAGTTCTTAAATTAATTTAATTATGTCAGCGTAGTTGTATCCATGCTGGCAAAATAAGCATGAGACAATCCACATAAAACTTAACAGAACTCAAGGGAATTATATTTGAATGGAAAAAAAAAAGCCAATCTCAAAAGTTTACAAACTGATTTCATTTATACAGCATTCTTGAAATAAAAAAATTATAGAAATGAAGAAAAGATTAGTGGCTGCCGGAGTTGGGGACTGGGCGAAGGAGGCGGGTATAAAAAATAAACAGAATATGATTATTAATCAGAAATGTAGAAAGGTGAAACCCTATATATCATTTATTTGAAAAATATCATTACACATTTAATCTTTTTTATTTCCAACCATATATAGTTTTCACCTTGGTGATGACCTTGCTGAGTGGGAAACATAATATCTTTAATACATGAGTTAAATCTAAGATGATGATCAAAAGGACTGCAGGTAACCGTTTATGTCAATAATAAATACAGTAGATTACTTTAAAAACCCATACTTTGGGCTTTTTATTACAGATGCAATTGCTGACTTACCATAAATCAATGTGCTTAAAGTGCCATATGATATCAAATGTTTAGCTTAAAGCATAAAATTGAGCAGAAACTGTAAAACATGTTTTATAGATGCTGTAAAACCCTGGGGCTGGAGGTCCCGCTTTTTTGCATTACTTTGATCCATCAGGTCCACTGAAAATTCTAGAGCGCCAGTACACTTGGGAACTGAAAATTGGCTTTCAGAGTTTTACTCACTTAGGTTATTATGACCTCCAAGGAGAGCATTTTATGTTTCCTAATATGAGGAGAGAAGCAGAGGCTAGTGTAGGACCCACTGAGAGTTAAATCATTGTATCCTTTGTAATGCTCTTTGTTACTAGTCCTTCCTGTTGTATCAGGTCTCCCCTACCCCCAACCCCTTGTGGGCCTTTAGTATCTGAAAAGAGGCTAATTGATATGGCAAGAGGGAGTCTTGTTTGTCTTAAAGTGTTTGTTTCTGTGAGCATTCATTTAGCAAATTGAGTCATTAAGCACTGTTCTGTGGTTTAGCAGTAGAAAAGACTGGGTAGAGGCAGTAAGAAAGAGTATGGAGGATGTGGATGGATGTGAGGGACCTTTAAAATATAGAGGTGGTCAGATTTGATGATAAAAAGAGATGAGAAAGAGGGGGAAGTCAAAGATGCTGCCCAGGTTTTAGGCTTGGCAACCTGGTGGATGGTGGTGCTATTGCAGAGATAGAGTACAGAGAGAAGCGAGCCAGGGCAGAGAGGGAGGATACACTGAATTTGAGATACTCATGGGTAATCCAGTATAAATTTCCAATAGCAGTTGGTTATTGGATCAAAACCAGAAGGCAAATTAAAAGGAGTTAACTGTTGTAAACGCCACTGATGGTGTTTTCCTTTGTTGCAAATGTAGTCCCTTCCATGTAAAACCATGTATCTCATGGATTCCTTCAAAGAATTACCTAGTTCAGCCTTCCGTTTTTATTTATCCATCCAACCATTAATTTCTAAGCTTAAACCATCTATTGCCCACCTCTTAGCACTCAGAAAGTTTGCTACTTTTCCTCTTCAACCTATGAAACCTGGAACTGAAAGTAATGCCTTAGTATGTAGCCAGAGATCAGCACTGAAGACATGAAAACACTAAGTAAAGAAATCTATGACATGTTAATGAAGGGGCAATATGCAATGATAAAAAAATGTTTCAGTCATTCAAGAGAAGGAAGGGAAAAATTTTAAATGGAACATAAAGCAGGCGGGTTAATTAGAAAACAAATAGTAAGGTAGTCACTATAAACCCAACTATATCAAGAACTAATATAAATTAACTAATCCAAGTAAAAAGCTAAAACTGTAATACTGTATAAAAAAATAGACACATTTGAAATATAGGAACACAGAAAGAGTGAAATTGAGAGGATGAGTTATCATGCAAATGTTTACCACAAGGAGCTGGGGTAGCTCTCCTAACATCAGACAGTAAATTGTGAGGCAAGAAGCATCACCCAGCAGGAAGCGGGACACTTTATAATGACCAGAGGGTCAATCCACCAGAAAAATAACACAATCTCAAATGCTTACACATACAATAACTTAGCTTTAACTTAAAAGTACAAAAAGTAAAAAATTGACAGATCTGAAATCCACTGAGGGAAGTCACTGATCAAGTTCAAAACTGATCTGAAGAGTGACTCACTTCTAACTCTGAACTCATTATTGCAAACCACCTGACTTTCTTGATCAACATTGGCCTTGAAGTTGCCTCAGGGACAGTCAGGAAGGGGCAGCAGCTGGACAGTGAGCTGCATCCATCCCACTAGATCTCTTGCTTAGTGAGACCTCTAGGAACATCTCCAAGCACTTCAAGTAAAACACTATGTGTTTATTACATCATTAAGTGAGGCAGTTTCATTCCATCTGCATTTTTCTAAATGAATTCTAATCAGTGTCAGCAGATCACCAGGGCCCTGTCCTGCCTTGGGATCCTCTAGCTTCTAGTCTTGTTGTCAAAGGACCAGATACCTGGTCCCTCAGGAGCCCTCCTCTGACACTTAGAACAGTGAAGCACTCCAGGAATATGGTCCAAAGGATGGTAAATATGTAGAGGATTTTAAAATGCTGGTTTCCTCCCCAGCAAGGAGCTCATCGTTTGGTTCCCTGTGTCATCACTAATTTCTGCCCCAAGAGCTATTGTTACATGAGGATCATTTAACTCTCTCCATCGAGTCTGAAGAGTCACCTGGTGCCTGCCACCGTAACACACACTGCCGACTCAGGGCACAATCTCAAGTCAGAGGTCGCAATCTCTGCATTAGAGTCCCTGTCTCTAGGAACAGGATATTACTCTACTACATTTAACCATCAAAGAACGTGCACCATTCCTCTGAGGTGTCCCCTCTCCCTGACATAGGGCTTTGGCCCTAGAGTTCACCCACTTCCTCTTCCTCCAGGAGAAAAGACCCCCTTACTCTTCTTTAGTGCTGGGAGAACTCCCTGGGATTCCAGCCACTGCCTTCTCCCCAGAACTCCCTGTATTTCTGCCATCTCTGCAGGATCCCACATAATCCACCTCCAGCAGTTCAGGAAGTAAACCCAGCCTCTCTTGCTGAGGGTACGGCTGTAGGGGTGAATTCGACAATGAGTAGGTTATTATTAACAAACCTGGCGAGATGTTACCTTGAGATATTAGTCTGTGGATTTTTCTTGCCCTGCTTCCTTATACAGTGACCAAGTGACCTCATGGAAGAGTAAAGTTGATAGAAAGTGATTGAAAAGAGCCAGAAATAGTTAATGTTGAGATTTGTGACTCTGAAACAGCTTTAGAAAAGCAAAAAGTGAGGCTTAGGGCATGAAGCATGTAGAGAAACATAGAACAAGGAGAGAGACTAGAGGAATTGCCAGACAACTACACCCCAGTGCCTCCCAGGGAGGCCAGAGTAGGTCTGCTGGGCTGGGCAAGGGGAGGAGCAGGTAAGAGCACATGGAGAGGAACAGGTCAGCATCGGGAACCTGGAGAGCACCTGAGAGGGCTCCCCATCAGCACCCTTCCTCCTGGGAGGCTTTTGGTGGCTGCATACCCCTGGAGATGTTTGCTAAGCCCTTTCCACACTCCTCTGATTGGACACCCTCCCCACTTCCACGTTTCAGGACTCTCACAAGCCCCATGTATCTGTTAGGAATGCTTTCAGTTGCAAACAATAAAAAAAGTATATGATTTGCAGTGCCTTAGGCACCAGAGGTTTCTTTTTCTAATGTAACAAGAAGGCTAGAGGTGGGCAGTTGCTTCACTGAAATGCAACTGCATTTCAGGACCCAGTTCCTGAGAACCAGATTCAATTAGTTCTGGAATAACCTTTGGGGATCTGTAATTCTAGAAGCTTCCCAAGTGATCCAACCAGATGTGGAGCCACTGTTCCTGAGCTCACTGAACCTACTGTGCTCTCCCCGCTTCTGAGTTTCCAGAGTCCTTTAGCTTCCAAAGGAGCCAAGAGCACTACCAGTAAACACCTGATTCATTTATTCATTCAAATAGTCAACCAGCAGTAACTGCTTACCTTTTACATGGCAGACATCTGAGTGAGGGTCGTGACCTAGACCCATAGATGTAATGATTTAACAACTTTCTCAAAGTAGGTGGAATTGTCATAGAATCTATTTTAAGTACTTTTTTTTCCATTGAAAGATTGGGTAACCTTCCAAGTAAACATGGTGGATTAAACACCCTCTTTTGCCTCCATTCTGTCTCAAAACCTCATTATGATACAAAGATTTTGTTAAAGGCAACAAAATCCTCAAGGACAAAGCTAAAAGAAAAGGCAATAAGAATGGAGAGAGAGGTCTTCCCTGGTGGCACAGTGGTTGAGAGTCCGCCTGCCGATGCAGGGGACATGGGTTCGTGCCCCGGTCCGGGAAGATCCCACATGCCGCGGAGCACCTAGGCCCGTGAGCCATGGCCACTGAGCCTGTGTGTCCGGAGCCTGTGCTCCGCAACGGGAGAGGCCACAACAGTGAGAGGCCCACATACCGAAAAAAAAAAAAAAGAAAGAATGGAGAGAGAGATGTGAACAAAATGTTGGAAACTGAAAAGCAGATAGCAAGTAAGAAGTGACTTAGAGACCAGGCATGAGTTGCAGATAGGGGGCGGGAAGCTAACAGATTGGCCCCATAGAGCCCCTGAAAGGCACAAGATTGGAGGCACCAGGAACCTCTCAGGAGGTGGGGTGTGGGTTAAGAGGCTGTACTAAATGCAGGGGCACCCCTGGATCACTTCTCCACCCCACCAGTGAGGCATCTACTTCATCCAACAGAAAACATACTGGAGAAGGTTCTTAAAGGCAAGTTGGCATGCTGAATGAATGGTGAGAACCACCAGCAACTTTTTTTTTTTTTTTTTGTGGTACGCTGGCCTCTCACTGTTGTGGCCTCTCCTGCTGCGGAGCACAGGCTCCGGACACGCAGGCTCAGCAGCCATGGCTCACGGGCCTAGCCGCTCTGTGGCATGTGGGATCCTCCCGGACCGGGGGACGAACCCATGTCCCCTGCATCAGCAGGTGGACTCTCAACCACTGCACCACCAGGGAAACCCCCACCAGCAACTTTTTTTCCATTGCATCTGAGAATTCTGGTGGCCCAGCTTGGACATCTGAGGCAATAGGTTGGAAAGTTCTTCTTTAGGGTAACTGAGCTCAAAGAAAAGACTTATAGACCATGATTATTGGGAATCCTAATCAAACACAGAAATTCAGAGGAAATTAAGACAGCCCAAAGAACAGCATAAACGTTCAGGAAAATCATAATTAATATCTTCGGAGAGGTAATGGAAGATAATTGCACCAATGAAAAAATACTACTTATAGAATAAAAATGAGTTCTCAGTTTTAAAAAAATATAAAGACAGGAAAAAAAATCAATAGAATCCAAGCAGGCTTTATTGGGAAGCTACTGGAGGATGTGTTCCACCCAAACGAGGGAGTAAACCAGGGAAAGAGAAGACATAGGATTCAAGAAACAGGGATTCAACACAGGAGAGTTGGATGACACATCAGAGCAGGAGGCCAGTGGGCTCCAGAGGGGCTGTGTTAAAAGTAAAACATCAACAGATTACCTGACACCTTTGACTATTAAGAGGAGATTAACAATTCTGGCAAAGAGTTGAAAGAACATCCAGAAGAGTTATAAATCACAAGATAATTTTGAACTCCAGGGAGAAAAATAAATGTTGCACTACAAAGGAAACATTATCAGTTCGCCTTAGCTGGGAAAAATATTTACAATAATCACCACAGTGTTAACCTTGACTATTGATTTAATAAAAAATTTATGAGACAGTTACATTGGAAGAATGGGCAGAACAAGAGTGCCAAATCTTCATCTTTCACAGCAGGAAGTCAAGAGGTTATATCTAAATCTGAAAAATGAATACAGAAGCATATGATTTAGACACATGGAAGAAAGATCCAGAAGAAGCAGCGGAGCCAGTTGAAAGTGAGACTTTCATTTCTCTGATGAAGAGGAGCATGTGGGAAATGGTAATCTGTCAGACCACAGGGAATTTTCTGGTCAACTAGTCCCAGACTTTTGTAATTCTTTCCCCCTAGTTCACTGGGTTCAGCCAAAGTCCTCCCTTGAGGATTGCCAAGTGGAAGCGCTAAGGAAACATACAAACACACACAATGAACTTCATTTGAACTTTGTTTCATCCTTTTTTTTCTAAGCCAAAAGTGTCATAACAAATAGGGAAGGCGCCAGAGCCACACGGATAGGTGGGAGTGTCTGTGCAGAGGCTCTATTCCCTGAGCCTCTTGTCAACATGGAGACCCATGAGTGTGTTCACCCAACGTACAGGCACAGGTTTGATTGAATGAATGAATGAAAGCGAAAGAAAACCCCACTATTTTTCATACATCGTGAACGCTTAACAAATTTTAGGACCAACACTGTTTGCCTCTAGCACTTCTTTCTGACTCGCTCAGAGATTTACTGGCCTATTGTGTGTTTTGATATATATGAAGTGTGCATCTCTAATGTGCAAGGGACACTCCTGCCTTCAAATATATTACTATCTGTTTGTGGGGGGCAAAATGTGAACAAAGGAAAATTTAAGCTTATGGCCGTGGGCAGTTGAGCGGTGGGTGCAAAGGAAGAAGTTACTATGGGACTTGAACCCATGAGCTGAGTGAGGGCGTGGCGCAGGGAGCGCTGACTTTCCCGACACTGGCTGCAGAGTCCCTCTATTCTTTGCCAAGTATTTTGTTCACACTGAGGATGGCAAGAAGGGAAGACAAAAGTCAACAAAGTGCAAATTTGGTTGGCTTCCCGCAAGCATCCTCATGTTTACCTTAAGGCCTTCACTCTAAGTCAGAGAAATAAGTTTCTCTGGTGATGAAATCTCACCAGTCTTTCCTTCCTGCCAGGAGGGCAGTGAGAGGAGTGCTAGGCAGCTGCCTGCTCTGCTCACTCCTTGACTCCAGATATCAATTGATTTCCTCCATTTGTGTATTTCTTCCCACTGGAACAAGCATTAAACCATTATCCAGGAGTAGCTAAGAGAACTTTCACTGGTCTAGGCCCCTACTTTTGGTGTTTTCTAATTCTGCAATTCTGTGTCTCCACTTCTGTGTCCTCAGGAATTTACTGGGTACAATGCCAGACATACCAGTTCACATCAGAACAGCCCCTTCCACATTCTAGGAGGAATGTCCCAGTGGAGGAGGATTCTTGGTCTCACATTCCACTTGTTCAGACTTCCAAGTATATAGTGTCTTTATTTCTTTAGCTCCAGTTACTTTGCTTTTATTTACTCTTGTAAAAATATCTGGAGGAGCAATACTCTCAGTTTTGTAAATATTCCTTTTTAGCAAAAGGCATGCCCTTCACATTTAAACATCCTGACTTTGGGAAATAAGATAACTACAACAGGCGTACAATCTTAAAAGGCTCTTGAACTCTATAGGTTGGTCACTTCTGGGGATCTGGTTCCTTGTATGTGTGTGTTGGAGTGCTCAGTTCTAACCATGTGTGTCCAGAACAGAGCCTTGCTTAGAGAAGTCCCTTCATAAAGATTTTTAGGTGAATGAAAAATAAAAACCTTGCATCTGGTAGCCATAAGCTTTTTCTACCACACAAGAGAGTGTCAGAGCATTCTATTTTGTGTTCTTTTCAAATCCACTTGTCCATCCTGTGAGCTTACATAGACTCTACCTATTTTCTTTGAGACTGGCCTGGAAGCCCATGTATGCTGATTAATCTAGTGGTTCTATGGCTCAAATGTAGAGGAAAAGGCCTCTCTCCTGGCTCTTTTCAAATAATCTCCTTTGTGAGTCCAGCTCCTGGAGGCTGGGGCTCAATCTGCCATTTTCCATGAATCACACAGGCTCTCTAGAGTGGTTTATGGTGTAGGAAAATCTGTGTGGACAGAAAGCAGGTCTCCCCTTAGAAGTCATAGGAAGAAGGTCCCCATAAGCTGTGTCCTGACCACGCTCCATTTAATGATTCTCTTGTGGGTGCTGAGCACCTACTATGTGTCAGTGGTAAACAAGACAGACACGTTTCTGCTTTCAGCGAACTTGAAGTCTCGTGGAGGAGGTGGAAGTTGTAGAGTCTTATAGGGCTACGTAAAGGGACACATGGCCCAGATACCCAGGGAGTGATCTCTAAGAGCTGAAACCAGGGTAGAGCAGGTGGGCAAGGAGAGTTCCCAGCAGGGGAACAGCCCATAGGTGAGAGATGCTGTGATGTATTTGGGCTAAACCTGGAACAGAGAATGCACAGAGTGCAAGAAGCTGCAGATGAGGGAGGGTGAGGGAAGCAGGGGGAAGATCACAGAGGCATCATATTAGGAGGTCTGGGCTTTATCCTGAGAGAAATGGGAAGTCACTGAAGTATCTTAAGTGCAGGGCGAGGGGGGCATAATCACATTTGCATTTTAGAAATATCAGATGGTGATTTGAACAAGCAGAGTGACAATAGAGATGAAGAGAAGCAGCAGAATTTTAAGAGTCTTTTAGGAGACAGAATTTATATATAGGAGGGAAAAGGATATGGGGGATGACAGAGGAGGAGAAGTCAAGATGAAGCTTCAGGTTTCTAAGATAAGCAAGTGGGTGAATGAGGTGCCATTCCCTGAGCTAGAGCTCACAGAGGAAAAGCAGGTTTGGAGAAGGTGGGAAGACAACTGATTCAATTTTAACCTGTTGAATTTGAGTTACGTGTAGGAAATCCAAGCATAGATAAATGTCCATTAGATGGACACTGTGTATTTGGGTCTAAAGCTCAGCAGAGAAGCTGGGCTGAAAACAGGGACTTAGATAGCATCAGCACAAAGATGGTAAGGAAAGCCATGGAAGTGGATGAGAGTGTGTCAGAGAAGAAGAGAAAACAAGGACAAAACCTTGAGGAGCCCCAACATTTAAAGGCAAGACAAATGAAGAGGAGTCTGTGGTGGAGACTGAGGGGAAGCAGCCAGAGAGATGGGAGAAAAACCAGGAGTATGGAGTCAGGGAAGCAAGAGAGGAGAGAGTTGTAGGGGGAGGTGGATATCTTTGTCCTGTGATGCTGAAGGATTAAGCAAAACAAGGGTGGAAAAGTGTATGTTGGATTTAGAAGCAAAGCAGATGTTTTGAGTTGAATTGTGTCCCCCATTCCAAATTCATATGTGGAAGTCTTAACCCCCAGTACTTCAGAATGTGACTATATTTGGAAATAGAATCTTTAAAGAAATAATTAAGGGACTTCCCTGACGGTCCAGTGGTTAAGACTGCACTTCCACTGCAGGGGGCGCGGGTTCGATCCCTGGTCTGGGAACTAAAATCCCACATGCCACGCAGCCAAAGGAAAAAATAAAAGTAATTAAGTTAAAGTGAGGACATATGGGTGGACCCTAATCCAACATGACTGGTGTCCTTATAAAAAGAAGGTATTAGGACAAAGACCACACAGAGAGAAGATCATGTGAAGACACAGGGAGAAGGCAGCCATCTACAAGCCAAGGAGAGAGGCCTCAGAAGAAACCATCCATCTGACACCTTGATCTCAGACTTCCAACCTCCAGAAGTGTGAGAAAATGAATTTCTGTTGTGTAAGCCACCCAGTCTGTGGCACTTTGTGGTGGCAGCCCTCGAAGACTAACTCAGCAGTAGTGGTGACTTTGACAAGAGAGGCGGCTTTGAAAGCAGCACGAGGGGAAGCTAGGTGGCAGGGAGTGAGGAGTGAGCAGGAATGAGGACATGTCAACGGTCATAGAAAATGATTTCCAAAACCCTGTCTGTGAAGGGAAGGAGAAGACAAAGATGGTACCTGGAGGAAGCTGTGGGGTCAATGGACGGGAGTTGACTAGTTAGTTGCTGGATTAGTTAGTTGGTTTAAAAGTGAAACAGCTAGTTATTAATAGCTCTGCCACTGAAGATTCATTTCAAGAAGGTCACTTTGTTTTTTACATGTTTTATAAATTTTATTTCTAAAAAGTATATGTTGTGCTAGTGTAAATGGTATTTTTTAACATCTTTATTGGAGTATAATTGCTTTACAGTGTTGTGTTAGTTTCTGCTGTATAACAAAGTGAATCAGCTATATGTATACATATATCCCCATATCCCCTCCCTCTTGCATCTCCCTCCCACCCTCCTTATCCCACCCCTCTAGGTCACTTTTAACATTCCAAGGCTAGAATTTAACCAAGACCAAGCTAACACCCATTCTGGTCAGGGTTCTAGAGTGGCACTGTCCAATAGAGCAGCCACGCATGTACTTATTGCAATTTAAATTAATTACAATTGAATAAAATTTAAAATTCAGTTCCTCAGTCACACTTGCCACCTTTCAGGTGCTCAATGACCTCATGGTATATTAGGCAGCACAGAGAATATAGAACATTTCCATCGTCACAATGGTCAATGCTGGTCAGTGCTGCCCCAGAATTTATACTATCGTCAAGTGAAGAGCTGCCGCAAACTCCACCATGTCACATGGTACAGCTTAAATGAATAGGGGAGGGTCAGCAAGAGAATGCATGTCAATCCCAAGCCACTTGTCATTCAAGAAAGATATGCTCCTATTCACAATAGCCAGGACATGGAAGCAACCTAAGTGTCCATCGACAGATGTTAAAGAAGATGTGGCACATATAGTCAATGGAATATTACTGAGGCATAAAAAGAAACGAAATTGAGTTATTTGTAGTGAGGTGGATGGAACTAGAGACTGTCATACAGAGTGAAGTAAGTCAGAAAGAGAAAAACAAATACCGTATGCTAGCACATATATATGGAATCTAAAAAACAAAAAATGGTTCTGAAGAACCTAGGGGCAGGACAGGAATAAAGACACAGACGTAGAGAATGGACTTGAGGACACGTGGAGGGGGAAGGGTAAGCTGAGACGAAGTGAGAGAGTGGCATGGACATATATACACTACCAAACGTAAAATAGATAGCTAGTGGGAAGCAGCCGCATAGCACAGGGAGATCAGTTTGGTGCTTTGTGACCACCTAGAGGGGTGGGAGGGAGACACAAGAGGGATAGGATATAGGGATATATGTATACGTATAGCTGATTCACTTTCTTATACAGCAGGAGCTAGCACAACAATGTAAAGCAATTATACTCCAATAAAGATGTTAAAAAAAAAAGAAAGATATGCTGGCTCAGACCAGGCACAGCTGGACACAGCCTGGCTTGTGCTCCAGGAGAGAGTCTCCTTGGCTCTCCCTTTTGCTATGGACTTTGAGATTTGAGACCAGGCAGTAGAACCTGACCGATGGTATGACTTTTATGGTCAGGAGGCCTAGTAGTGGAGATGAACTTCCTGCCAGCTGAGCAGGGGCCCCTCTCCTAGAGGCTAGGAGTGAAGCTGAGCCATGGGAGTCCCAGGGAAGGACCTCTGTGTCAGCAGCTTGGATCGTCCTTCCTAGAATTGCCAGGCACTGTCTCTGGTGCTAGAAAGGATGAAATGGGTTACTTTTCTTTAACCATTCTACTGGTACTGTTTTTTGCTATTGTTATTAAAATGGATGTATTTGTCGCTTTTCATTTTTTAAGACACAGCCATGTTTGACTGCGTCTTTTTTTCCTTTTTTGTGTGTGTGTTAAAATACACATAACATAGGGCTTCCCTGGTGGCGCAGTGGTTGAGAGTCTGCCTGCTGATGCAGGGGACACTGGTTCGTGCCCCGGTCCGGGAAGATCCCACATGCCACGGAGCGGCTGGGCCCGTGAGCCATGGCCGCTGAGTCTGCACATCCGGAGCCTGTGCTCCGCAACGGGAGAGACCACAACAGTGAGAGGCCCGCGTACCACAAAAAAAAAAAAAAAAAAAAAAAAAAAAATACACATAACATAAAAATGTACCATCTTAACCATTTTTAAGTATACCGTTCAGTGGTATTAAATATATTCATCTTGTTGTGTAGCCATCACCACCATCTATCCCCATAACTCTTTTCATCTTGTAAAACTGCAGCTATACCAGTCAACAATAACTTCCCATTCTCTCCTCCCCCAGCACCTGGCAACCATCATTATACTTTCCATCTTTATGATTATGACTACTCCATATAAGTGGAAACATACAGTATTTGTCTTTTTGTGACTGTCTTATTTCACATAGTGTGATATCTTCAAGGTTCATCTATGTTGTAGCATATTGCAGAATTTCTTTACTTTTTAAGACTGAATAATATCCCACTGTATGTATAGATCACATTTTGCTTATCCATTCACCCACTGATGGACACTGGGGTTACTTCCACTTTTCAGCTATTGTAAATAATGTTGCTATGAACACGGGTGTACAAATATCTCTTCAAGACCCTGCTTTCAATTCTTTTGGGTATGTACCCAGAAGTGGAATTGCTGGGTCATATAGTAATTTTATTTTTAATTTTTTGAGGAACCTCCATACTGTTTTCCATAGTGGCTGCACCATTTTACATTCCCACCAACAGTGCACAAGTGTTCCAATTTCTCCACATCCTCGCCAACACTTGTTATTTCCTATCTTTTTGATAGTAGCCATCCTAATGGGTGTGAGGTGTTTCTCTTGGCACTTTTTTGGAATACTCTAGTTTAAATATGTCCATCCAAAACTGACCACAGGGCTTCCCTGGTGGTGCAGTGGTTGAGAGTCTGCCTGCTGATGCAGGGGACACGGGTTCGTGCGCCGGTCCGGGAGGATTCCACATGCCACAGAGCGGCTGGGCCCGTGAGCCATGGCCGCTGAGCCTGCGCGTCCGGAGCCTGTGCTCCGCAGTGGGAGAGGCCACAACAGTGAGAGGCCCGCGTACCACAAAAAAAAAAAAAAAAAGGAAAAAAAAAAAAAAAACTGACCACAAAGCTGACCAGTCCAAGGTTACCTGAGCTTAAGCTGTCAGTAGGGTTTGCTGCAGCCCATCACTCTAAAGGGACCTATTACACTAGTGGCCAGCAAAACCACACACACACACATTTTAAAGAAGTTGTCATTTAAAAGAGGAATGTGACCATGGTTAAAACGTTCAAACAGTATAGAAGTATACAAAGTGAAAAGTAGATCTCTTTGCACTGCTTCTCAATCTCCAGCGTTCTACCATCAGGAGAGAAACACAGCTGACCTGTGTATCCTCATGGAAATTTTCTGTTCACTTCCTCACACACCCTGTTTTATACCACCTGCAAACTGATAAGGAAGACACAAGAAATCTCATAAATTTTGTATTTTAAAAATATATACATGTATGTGTGAATACACACAGTTCACTCCTACGTTGTGATCTCCCCCCATGTCGTGGGCTCTCAGCTAACAAGAGCTAGTGCGGTCACCTGTGGGGTGTGTCTATATGAACCTATGTATATATTTTACACAAATGAGAGCTTACCTTATACACTTTCTGTATAAGTAAGATACACTTACTTTTTTTTTTAACCTTTTAAAGATATCACAGTGTGATGGGTTAATTTTATGTGCCAACTTGACTGGGCCATGGGGTGCCCAGATATTTGGTTAGACATTATTTCTGGGTGTCCCTGTGGAGGTGTTTCTGGATGAGATTAGCATTCGAATCTGTAGACTGAGTCAAGCAGATTGCCCTCCCCAGTGTGGGTGGGCCTCATCCAGTCTATTGGAGGCCTGTGTAGAACAAAGTGTGAGGTAAGAGAGAATTTTCTCCCTCTGCCTGTCTTCAGCTAGAACATCCATCTTCTTGAATACTTGGACTGGAACCACACTACCAGCTCTCCTGGGTCTCCAGCTTGTAGATGGCAGATCTTTTTTTTTTTTTTTTTTTAACATCTCTATTGGAGTATAATTGCTTTACAATGTTGAGTTAGTTTCTGATGGCAGCTCTTTTAACGAATCTTCATAAAATTCATGATCGACTCTCACTGTCCTGACCTTAAGCTGCTTAACATTTTTGTCTAATTAGTTTTCTCTCCAAGAATGGCTCTGACCTTTGCTAGGGTGATCACCTTAGAGAGGACACCCCTGAGGCCCCACGAAAGGCCCCTTGGGGAGGGGAGAGCAGCCCATCAGTGACTCGAGGAGTGGGTGGCTGCCTGCACGCCTCAAGGGCAGGTCGGGAGGAAGGACCCTAGGTGTTGCCCCCATTTCAAAATTCGACATTCCATTGCTTGGCCCTTGCAACATGTCAGGATTGGATATCTTTTGTTTTTCAAGAGAACCAATCCACAATTTTATTTAGTTACTTTTCAATAAGTTTAAATCCTTGAGGGGCTGCAGCATTGCACAGATTGTATGTGCCATGGCCCTAGCAGGAAGACCATTCTTAGCAGTTCGGCAGGAACTGCTACTGTTTCCATGGGCACAAGTTACCTTTCTCCAGATTCCTCTGGTTTTGTTTGGTTTGCCGCCAGAAGTCACTCTGTTGCGCTTTATGCACACGCCTCTTGCCCAAATAGAGTTCGGTTTCATCTGGGGGCATAAACACTTTCAGTTTTAAGAAGAGCTGTGTGCTCCTTCTGGTTGCAGAGACCTCACTTAGAGCCAGCAAAAGTGGCCCTAGGCCCCAGCCTCCCCAGCGGTTCCTGCTGTAGAAGTCCCATTGCTGGCAGGCTTCAACAGGCTCCATGATGGTGAACAGAGTGGATTTGATCTCTTTTGATAGGGTAAGAATCCCTCTCTTCTAATTAGAGAAGAACAAAGTACTTTTTTTTTTTTTTGCGGTACGCGGGCCTCTCACTGTTGTGGCCTCTCCCGTTGTGGAGCACAGGCTCCGGACGCACAGGCTCAGCGGCCATGGCTCACGGGCCCAGCCACTCCGCGGCACGTGGGATCTTCCCGGACCGGGGCACGAACCCGTGTCCCCTGCATCGGCAGGCGGACTCCCAACCACTGTGCCACCAGGGAAGGCCCAAAGTACTTTTTAAATATAATTTGTCACAAAATAAACTATTTTGATTGCTGAATCCAAGATGCAGTGATACATGTAGTCCTAAATCTTACTCAGCTGCCCTAAAACCAGCTTTAATTTCCAGAAGGTTGATACCATATTATTTTGTTGGTACCATTTATTATTTTGTGGCGAAAAATTAACACTACAAAAAAGTAATAGTTCCACTAAATAGTTCTGCCAGAGAACACTCACTTCACTTTTCTAAGATTTGAAAGACAACACAGACATTGCCTCAAAATTCATAATTAATCCTCAAATGATGTAAGTGAAAGTTTTGCAGGTCAGTAAGGAGGAAAATAGAAATGAATTTCATTAAGAATTAGGATTGCTCAAAGTATGGCCTGAAGCCATGCCCTCTCAAGCTCTGCAGGATCGTGTCCTCAGGCAAAGGGGTTGGGGTAGGAGAGAACACAAGCAGGACACCGCCAAAAAGCACCCTGGGGTCTAGCAGGATGCGGCAGTTATGATTTAGGAAGCCTCAGGCCTGCTGAGTCAGCAACAAAAATATTTAGCCCCCCTGGGGTTCTTTTGAAACCTTAGAAGCTCCTCAAAGCCCCACTGTAGGCCCAGGGCACCGAGTTGCTGAGAAAGGTCACCACTACAAATATTGTGTAACCTGAGGTCCCGGTGGACAGACCTGGGGGAAGGAGACGCCGACACTGAGTGGGTGTTACAGTGACACCCTCCTCACTGAGCTGCCAGCATCCTCCTGTGCCTGGTCCTGTATGTTCACAGCAGGGCAGCCAGAGTGACCCGTTCCAGACACTTCTGATCGTGTCAGGCCTCTGCTGAAACATCCAGGCCTCATGTCACTCTTAGAACAAGGACCACATCCTCATAGGGTCTTCAGGCCCACGTCTCCACCTTCATCGTCTACTTCCTGCTCCCACGCACCAGCCTTCTGTAAGCTCCTCAAGCATTCCATGAGGGCATTTTGCTGCCCTGGAGCTGTGTACAGGCCGTTCCCTCTGCCGGGAACTCTCTCCCCTCCCCTTTCCTCTGCCTTGTCTCACACTTGTGCTTCAGATCTCAGCCTAAAAGTCAGTTCCTCCATAAACTTCCTGCCCCAGGCTAGTTTGCCTCTCCCAGCACCAAGTGTCTTTCCCTCAAGAATTTATCACAATAGGACTTCCCTGGTGGTGCAGTGGTTAAGAATCTGCCTGCCAATGCAGGGGACATTGGTTTGAGCCCCGCTCTGGCAAGATCCCACATGCCATGGAGCAACTAAGCCCGTGTGCCACAGCTACTGAGCCTGTTCTCTAGAGACCGCGAGCCACAACTACTGAGCCCGTGAGCCACAACTACTGAAGCCTGCGCGCCTAGAGCCTGTGCTCCGCGACAAGAGAACCACTGCAGTGAGAGGCCCACGCACCATAACGAAGAGTAGC
Organism: Mesoplodon densirostris; assembly: GCF_025265405.1. Lineage (NCBI taxonomy): Eukaryota > Metazoa > Chordata > Mammalia > Artiodactyla > Ziphiidae > Mesoplodon > Mesoplodon densirostris. The sequence goes on along the minus strand of NC_082665.1, from coordinate 83,355,310 downwards.
CCCTGCTCACTGCAACTGAGAAAGCCCGCGTGCAGCAATGAAGACCCAATGCAGCCAAAAATAAATAAATTTATTTATTTAAAAAAAAAAGGATTTATCACAATATGCAATTGTGCAGGCATGTGCATGATTATTTTACGTCTTCCTCCTCCACTTAGGCTGTGATCTCCACAAGGGCAAGGCCCATGTCTGTTTCGCTCACCATGTTATTTCCTAATGCCTGGCACAGGTACCTCATAGGCTCTCAATAAATGCTTCATGCATGAATAAATGGTAGAGTGCTGTCCCATCCTTTATAAATGTAAGATTGGTGGGCCTCCCTGGTGGCGCAAGTGGTTGAGAGTCCGCCTGCCGATGCAGGGGATACGGGTTCGTGCCCCGGTCTGGGAGGATCCCATATGCCGCGGAGCGGCTGGGCCCGTGAGCCATGGCCGCTGAGCCTGCGCGTCCGGAGCCTGCGCGTCCGGAGCCTGTGCTCCGCAACGGGGGAGGCCACAACAGTGAGAGGCCCGCATACCGCAAAAAAAAAAAAAAAAAAAGCTAAATGTAAGATTGGGGTTCACTCCCCACCACTCCAGCACAGGGTATGATCAGCATGCAAATTTAGATCACAAATACAGTGAAGGTTTCCTCGTATCTTATCCTCTAGGGTTTAATTGTATTTTGATTACTTCAATTTGTGTATCTCCATCCTTTAAAGACAAAGAAAATCACAGACTCATAATGGTAAAGGGGACATAGTTATTTTGACTGGATAGTTTAAATATTAGGCAAATGTTAAGCAGTCTAGTCAAGTTAACTGAGCTTCCTAAATCTTTCTACTGTTAGAGATTATCTCCCTGCCCTGGAAGTCTAGTCAAATGCCACTTAAATCTTTATGCACCCTAATAGACAAGGAAAATTTCTCTTTGCTTTTCATGTACTCTCCCTCTGACTGATGGTCTGGGAAGTGAAGATCAACCAGATGTAGTTGCAGCATCTTCCTCATTCTTCAGGAGCTCTCTGAGTAGTTGATGGATGTTATGCCCTCTGTTCTCTGAAATAAACCACCCCCCATTTCTAGGTTAATTCCTTTATTTAAAGTGGTTTTTCTTCTTAACTTCTGTGTAGGTGCCATGGAAAAGGCAACTTTGAAAAGAATTGTAAGGATAAACCAGCTCTGCCAAATATTAAGTACATTATAAGGCTATGATAACTGATGAGACTAGCGCCAGGATTTCTGCTTCAGTAGCCATGTCCTTTGGGCACCAGAGTAACTAAAGCACTGGAAATCCCCGACAGTGCTGGCCAGGGCTGTGATCCCTCATGGTTCCTCATGGGGTTCCCCACTTGACCCACTTGAGGATACCTCTAGGCCAAGGAACCCACTTAAGGATCACAGTCTCAGCCTGAGAGTGCCTAGCTTCTCCTGGCTTTCCTGGCCTCACTTGTTTTCTGGTCGCTATCCCTTTTATCCTCTGAGTGAAAGCCCTGCTCTCTTCTCTTCCCTTACAATATCTGTGGTTAGCCTATCGGGAAGGCCCTCAATTGCCCTTTCAGTGATGAGCCCCAGTTGTCATCAACTGACAATCAGTCCTCAACGGCAAGTGGTGCCCATTCTTCATCACACCTGATAAGTCTCATCTTTACTTCAAGGAGAGAAGAGAGGTGTTACCTCTCAGCCCTAGAGAAATTTGACCTCACACCCAGAATGGACCAAGCTCTTTACCATCCACAAAGACAAAGACAATGAAAGTTGAATATTCATTTAAAGAGAAAGTTTATATTCTGCTCTTCAGACTATAATCCATTTAATACTCACAAATATCTCCAACATACACACACAAAAAAGGTGATTACATTTTTTTTATATTTAAAAAACTCCCCTTGGAAAGAACAGTCGTTGTAATTTGTATCTTGTTTAATGTTCAATTTACTAAACCTTCAATTTTAATAAACAAAACTTTGAAAGTCAAATTTTCTTATACATTCAAGCAATGATCATATACTTATATTACCATGAATTACCTAAGCTACAATTAAAATTTTAGCATGACTCATTTTTGAACACTTCACACACAAACACAATGAACCCTTCAAACTACTCTAAATTATCAACCCAATTCATTTCCTAATTTTTTCTATACTTCCTAAGCCTTCTCTAAGTTATACAAAATCTAGTACTACTTACTACAATACCTTTCTAGTATTATGGAAATTTTGGTCTAAGGTTGGTTGAACCCACTGTTTTTGGAGAGCCAGCTGTAATCATGGCCCAAGGGAAGAAATAAGCGGGTGTGTGTTACTGTTCTCCTACTTGTTAAAATCAACCCCAAATTAAACACGTGTCACCGCATTCATTCTTCTACTATGACCTCCTCTTCATTCATCTTATATTAACTTTTCTTTTAAATGTTATTAACTTTGTACAAATTCAACAATTCCAACTATAATTACCATTTTCTTTGTGATGCTCAAAGGCAAGTGGGAACCTCCCCAGGTCAACTCCTGTGTCCTTTCAGCACAACTCCGGAAGTCCTTGAAATCATTCCTGCTTTGCCCCACATATATACTGAGGTTTTCTCTGCCCTGGACATGGACTCACCTACCCTCTGGGAGTCCTGTTTCCTTGTAGAGACCAATTCTGGTCAGAGGGGGTGCACAAGAGAGTGAGTGTGGGGAAAAGTGCCTCCACTGCTTTTCTCCGTCATTAGCAGTGCTGGCAGGAAGTGTCTTTAAGGACTTGCATTACAATAAGGTGCTCTGATTTAACAGATATTGTTGTAACCCACTTTTCTCTTTTCTTTTTCTGTCTTGTAATTGTTACCATTTATTATTATTTTTTAATTGGAGTACAGTTGTTTTACAATGTTTTGTTAGTTTTTACTGTACAGCAAAGTGAATCAGTTATATGTGTACATATATCCCCTCTTCTTTGGATTTCCTTCACATTTAGGTCACCACAGAGCACTGAATAGAGTTCCCTGTGCTATACAACAGGTTCTCATTAGTTATCTGTTTTATACATATTAGTGTATATATGTTAATCCCAATCTCCCAGTTCATCCCACCCTCCCTTTCCCCACTTGGTGTCCATACTTTTGTTCTCTATGTCTGTGTCTCTATTTCTGCCTTGCAAACCTGTTCATCTGTACCATTTTTCTAGATTCCACATATATGCGTTAATATATGATATTTGTTTTTCTCTTTCTGACTTACTTCAGTCTGTATGACAGTGTCTAGGTCCATCCATGTTTCTACAAATGACCCAGTTTCATTCCTCTTTATGGCTGTGTAATATTCCATTGCATGTATGTGCCACATCTTCTTTATCCATTTGTCTGTCAGTGGGCATTTAGATTGCTTCCATGACCTGGCTATTGTAAACAATGCTGCAATGAACATTGGGGTGCATGTGTCTTTTTGAATTATGGTTTGTAACCTACTTGTAGTGTGAGATTTCATTCACCACCATGTTATTTTCTTTTCTACTCTTTCTTTCCTCAAGGCAACTGTGGCTGAGAGAGCTTATGTAATGGGTCCCAGGTGACATCATCAGTAAGCAGCAGACAGTATTTCAAACCTGGTTGAACCCCAAAGCTCATATTCTCTCTGTTACACAGCACTTTGTGAAACAGAAACTATGGTCCTGGTCCTTTGTTCATCTATTCCATCAATCAGTCCTTCCATATAGTTTAGGACTTGTCTTCTTTCTCCATCCTCTGTCAAGGGTTATAAGGTGATCTAAGTATGTCTTGCCATTCTAGACACACTACCAATGAGGAAGAGAAAAAACGGTTCCTGTGATTGCATCAAAATGAGAAAGAGTTCTTTTCAAAATTATTTTTATACCTTTAAGAACTATTCTCTCAAGGCAATAAAATTACCTTATGTTTCAAGGTCAAGGTCGGGATAAAAAGTAGAGTATAAGGGAACAACAAAAGAAATAACCTGGACAGTGCAAGCCAACAGAACAACAGTTAATGAGGATTCAAATCTTGCTGAGCTCTAAATTTCACAATAAACGACTTGCTTCCTCCTTCTACAATCGGCCTGATGATCAAAAATCAGCCCATTTAAAGCTCTTATCCCAGCACCTGGCATAGAGCAAGTGCTCAAAAAATATTATCGACCATTAGTAGAGTTACTTCTTTCTGAACCAACCAGTTTATGGAACACCTACAATATGTACAGTATTATGATTCAGTCTGGGGGTTAGTATAAACAAAACAATCCTGCCTGTCACATAATTAAAATAATGATTTCAAGAATTAATGTTGCTGATAAAAATGTTTATAAAAGTCACAAGGTGCTGTTTTGAGTCAGAGGAAGAAGATGGGCTGGCAGCAGGTGGGGGTGAGCCAGCTCAGAGGAATGGGAGACACTTGGCATACTTCAGTAGCACCCTTCCACCTGTCCTCTTTCACAGCCTGAGAAAAATAAATGAGTGAAAAGTAACTGAGCTCAGAACTGTGGTGGATTAACATAGACTAAAGGTACATCTTTATTAAATATTAAGTCAGATGGTTGAAGCATTTAAGATGTCTTGCCTTCATCAAGAGGTCAAAGGGCAATCTTGTTTTTAGACCTAAAAAAGACTTTATCTCACCCCAATCCTACTTCCTCCAAATACGTCACACTTTAGTTATTAATACTTAGGTTTCTTCGAAATTGAATTATCTGTAGTGAGATGGATAGACCTAGAGTCTGTCATACAGAGTGAAGTAAGTCAGAAAGAGAAAAACAAATACCGTATGCTAATACATATATATGAAATCTAAAAAAAAAAAAAAAGTCATGAAGAACCTAAGGGCAAGACAGGAATAAAGATGCAGACCTAGTAGAGAATGGACTTGAGGATACCGGGAGGGGGAAGGGTAAGCTGGGACAAAGTGAGAGAGTGGCATGGACATATAAACACTACCAAACGTAAAATAGATAGCTAGTAGGAAGCAGCCACATAGCACAGGGAGATCAGTTTGGTGCTTTGTGACCACCTAGAGGGGTGGGATAGGGAGGGTGGGAGGGAGGGAGATGCAAGAGGGAAGAGATATGGGGATATATGTATATGTATAACCGAGTCACTTTGTTATAAAGCAGAAACTAACACACCACTGTAAAGCAATTATACTCCAATAAAGATGTTAAAAAAATTTTTTTAATAAAATAAAATGTGAATACTACAGTCTAAAAAGAAAACTTAGGTTTCTTCATTCAGAGTGATTATAGTCCCAAATGGGGGTCTACTAAAGTCTTCAGTGGCCTTCCATCTGTAGGGCTGCTGGATCAAAAATACTGTTATCAGCTCAGTAGGACGTAGTAATAAGTAGGTGAGAAATTTGGAAAGTCCCTGTCCCACATATTATAAAATTTATTTTGTGTAAAAGCAGAAGGAAAATCCTCAAACCACTGGTACACAGCAAATCTTAGTCAAAGCTGATCTCATTTTCTGTAGACAGTGGCACAAATAGATAATAAATAATTCCTTTTAGTTCCTAATTTCTCAAATACATAATAAGTTGGCTAAGGTAGCTGAGCAACCTAATTAGTAGCTTCAGCCAACTCAGTAGAAGTTTTAAAAAGATAATTTAAAAATATTATATATGACTGAAGTCTTTCTATCAAGCTCAAAAGTAGTGTTGGAAATAGGTGCTAGAATAAACACTACAATGAAAACCTAAGCTTATACTGTTATATATATATTTTCCCCTTGTAATTGGCACTTCTGTATCATTTGACCAAGTGTTCATTGAGAGAGTCACCTCTGAAATTTCTGATAAATGTAGCACAAGTTTTGTAACTCTCTGTGAACCCTTCCATGAAAAGGGGGCTAGAAAAACTATACACATAAATATAAGTGATTCCCCCAGGACTGTGTGTGTCCAGAGAGTTTGTCATCTGTCTGCTGCTATGGATAAAGAAGAGTAAGTCTTTCACATGAAATCAAATCCCCAGGCTTACTCACTCACAGAAATAGGAGTCACGTTTACATTATTCCCAGAGCACAGGAATCCTGATCCAAAAAATTCAACTGAGTGCAAGGCAGAAATAGAGACACAGATGTAGAGAACAAATGTATGGACACCAAGGGGGGAAATTGGGGTGGGGGTGATGAATTGGGAGATTGGGATTGACATATATACACTAATATATATAAAATAGATAACTAATAAGAACCTGCTGTATAAAAAAAAAATAAAGATGTTCAAAAAAAAACAAAAACACAAACAAAAAAACCAAAAAATTAAACTGAGAGCTAGTCTGGGACTCCAAAAGCCCTTCGATCTAAGAAAAGGCAAACTACCCTGTAAGGGTAGTTTGAAGAATTAGTATTTCAAAAATTTGGAATAATCTGACCATGTGCCCAATGTTAGGAACATATTTTTTTTCCTTTCACACTTAAAACATTTATAAAAGTTGAATATTTACAAAAATTGACCACTGAACAACAACAAAAGGAATCTCAGTAAATACAAAAACTCGGTACCACCAAGAAAATACAATCAAAAACAGATTTTTAAAATGAATCAATGTATTTGAACAATAAGAAATAGTTTTCTAAATACTTCATGTGTTAAAGAATAAACCATTATAAAAATTATAAAATATTTAGAAATGGGTGCCATTCTATATGTGGAATGCAACAATGCTTAGAGAAAAAATCAGATATAGTAGAAAAGAAGAAAAATTAAAAGCTAATGGTCTAAAACATTCAGTTGAAGAAGTTATAAAAATAATAATAAAACAAAGTAGAAAGAAGGAACTAATAAACGTAAGAACAGAAGTGAATGGAGTAAAAACAAAGCTAACTAACTAGGTTTAATAAAAATCAAAAGCTGACTCTTTACAGACCTGTAAAATGGGTAAAACTCTCCAAAATTAGTCAGTAATAAACAAGAAAAGGCACAAATAAATAATACTAAATATGAAAATTAAATATAAATATTGATATGGGAAATTTTTTTCATTTCATCAAAGCTGCGAACAATAGAGCAATAAATAATTAGATGCAGTAGACAATTTTCTAGAAAAATATTTAAAAATCAACAAGAATTTTAAAAGACTGAAAAGATCTATAAACTTTAAAAAATAAGTCAAATCAGTAATAAAAAAAAATTCAACAGCTAAAAAATGGCAGTGATCTTTCAAAATGGTTCAGCAACTTGGGAAGACAGTTTGGCAGTTTCTTGCAAAACTAAACATACTCTTACCTATGATCCAGCAATCACACTCCTTAGTATTTACCCAAAGGACTTGAAAACTTATGTCCACACAAAAACCTGCACATGGATGTTTATAGCAGCTTTATTCATAATTACGAAAACCGGGAAGCAACCAAGATGTCCTTCAGGGCTTCCCTGGTGGCGCAGTGTTTGGGAGTCCGCCTGCTGATGCAGGGGACACGGGTTCATGCCCCGGTCCGGGAAGATCCCACATGCCGCGGAGCGGCTGGGCCCGTGAGCCATGGCCGCTGAGCCTGTGCGTCTGGAGCTTGTGCTCCACAGCGGGAGAAGCCACAACAGTGAGAGGCCCACGTATCGCAAAAAAAAAAAAAAAAAAAAAAAATGTCCTTCAGTAGGTGAACAGATAAACTGTGGTACATGCAGACAATGGAATATTACTGAGTGCTAAAAAGAAATGAGCTATCAAGTCATGAAAAGACATGGAAGAAACTTAAATGCATATTATGAAGTGAAAGAAGCCAATTTGAAAAGCTGCATACTGTATGATTCCAACTATATGACATTGTAAAAGAGGCAAAACTATGCAGACAGTAAAAAGATCAGTGGTTGCCAGGGGTTGGAGGTAGGGAGGGATGAATCAGCAGATTGCAGAGGACTTTTAGAGCAGTAAAAGTACTCTGTATCATACTGTAATGGTGGATACATGTCCTTATGCATTTGTTAAAACCCATAGAATGTACAACACCAAGAGTGAAACCTAATGTGAACTATGGACTTTTGGTGATAACAATGTGTCAACGTAGATTCATCATTTGTTAACAAATGTACCACTCTGTGAAGGATGTTGATAAGGAGGGAGTCTGGGAGGGTGGGGAGAGATGGAGTTTATGAGAACACTCTGTACTTTCTGTTCAACTTTGCTGTGAACCTAAAACTGCTCTTAAAGAAAAATTCTATTTAAAAAGAAAAAAAAGCAACAACCCTTGATAGTTTTCCAAATATTTGAAGAAAGATAACAAAAATCTTAAATAAGATGTTAGCAAACTAAATCCAGCAATGTATTAAAACCTAAAAATTAAAAAATAAAGTGAGGTTCATTTCCAGAATGAAACAGTGGTTTAGCTTCAGAAAGTCTATCAATGTAGGGGCCAGTTAGCATGTTAAAAAAGGAAAAATACATAATTATTTCCATAGATCTGGAAAACTCATTTAACAACTTAAAACCCATTTATAATTAGAAAATAAACTCTTAGCAAAGTAGGAATAGAAGGGAAAGCTTATGACCTCATAAAAGATGTCCTCCAAGAAATTACAGCAAACATTATACTAAATAATGAAACATTGGAAATGTTTCCTCACAATCAAGAAAAATTCAGGGATTTTCAATATCAGCTCTTCTATTTAACCCAAGGTTTCAGCACCCACAGTAAGACCAGAGGTGAATATAAAATGTTTAATGGTTGGAAAGGAAGAAAAAAGTCTTACCATTAATTGCAGACAATATAATTGTTTATGTATGTATTTGTTTTCTGTTGCAGGGTAATAAATTATCACAAGTAGAGCAGCTTCAAACAGTACACACTTATTACCTCATAGTTCAGTAGAATTTTGTTCTCTGCTCAAGGTCTCAGAAAGCAGAAATCAAGGTGGCACCCTGTTTCTATTCTCAGTTGGAGCTCAGGGTCCTCGTCCAAGCTCATGCAGTTGTTGGCAGAATTAAATTCCTGTGGTTGTAGGACTGAGGTTTCCATCTCCTTGATCGTCTGGGAACTGCTCTCAGCTCCCAGAAACTGCCCGCAGTCCCTTACCACATGCCCCACACTATGACAGTGTACTTACTCAAAGCCTCCAGGAGAGTCTTTCCTTTCCATGGGCTAAGACTGAGTCTTGTATGATATAACAGTAATGGGAGTGACTATCCCATCATCTTTGCCGAATAAAATAACCTATTCAAGGGAGTGACTATTCCACCATATTCACAGATCTTGCCACACTCAGTGGAGGAGATTACATGGGGGTGTATATCAGAAGGTGAAAATCTTGGGGACTTTCTTAGACTTTTGCCTACCACAGCATAGAAAATCTAAGAGATTCTTTAAAACTATTATACCTAATATGACATTTTAACAGATTGCTAAATATAAAAGATCAACAGATAAAAAAACAAAAGTATTTAGACAAGAGTCACTAATAAAAAATGTAATAAAAAAGAAGTTTCCAATCTTAGTACAAAACAAAACAAAACCACCAGGTATTAAACTAGGAAAAAAATTCTAACAAAAATAGTACATGATCCAGGGAAAATTATCAAATTATAATGAAGGACATGAAAATGAAGTACACCTAAACAAGTAGACATATCTACCACAGTCACAAATGGCAAAGCTTAATATTTTTGTTTGTTCGTTCTGTTGGGTTATTTTTGGCCGGGCCCTGCGGCTTGTGGGATCTTAGTTCCCCGACCAGGGATGGAACCCAGGCCCACAGCAGTGAAAGCACCAAGTCTTAACCACTGGACCACCAGGGAATTCCCCAAAACTTAATATTTTAAATAAGTCAGTTCTCTCCAAATTAATCAATAAATGCCATGGAATTCCAGACAAAACCCCAACAAATTTTTTTCATGGAACTTGTCAAGTTCATTCTCAGATTAATAGCAAGTAACAAAAGGAAAAGTACAGCTAAGAAAAAAATTGAAGAAGGACGAAGAAGAGAAGGAGATGGTGACTCACACTTCTGGATAATATAACTTACTAAGAAGGAGACACTAAAATAACGAGTGCCAGGTGTCTGTAAAATAACAAGCCCAGATAGACAAATCAACCAAGGAACACATTTACATGCAGGTCCCCACATGTGTGAAAACCCCATTCATGACAAGGGTGGCATTACAGTTTAGACCAGTGAATGATGCTGGGACAACTAGCTATTGATGGGGGGGGAAATCACTTTTTCACCCACACATACAAAATTATGGATACTAGAGACCCAATGCGGAAAACAACATCTTAACACATATAGAAGAAAATAAGAGCCTATTTTTATGACATCTGAGTAGGAAAGGAATTTCTTCAATGAGATAAAAGCACAAACCATGAAAGAAAATCTAACTCTGATTACATTAAAGTGTAAAACATATGTAGAACAAAATTCAGCATACATGAAGTGAAAAAAGCAATGCATAGACTGAAAGAAGTTTTCAATACCAATACTCGACTACGTCAGCGGGGCTCCACCACCTGCTTCCACTGGGTTTATCAACAGAGAGCCCAGTGGAGTGGAGGCAGGCAAGTGCTCTGAGGTCAGAGCATCTATCCTCCCCGTATCCGTGGATGTCCCCATGACTGACTGTGACTCTCAACCAAAGACCGCAGCTCCTGAAAGAGCCCTCTCCACACAGCCTCACTGTCCCCAGCTTTCTTCTCTGCTCCACTGGCTTAGGGGTCCAAGGGCCCCACTGTTAGTAGCCCTTATGGTTTCCTTAAACCCCGCCCACACCTTATGTATACTCACTTCTGATCGCCCAATTTAAGTTGGCCATCTGTTCTCCCCTGGGACACTGACTAGTACAAATGCTGCTGTTAATGTGGTGTAGCCCTGTTAGGCAAGTTACTTAACCTGTCTGACTCCAATTACTTCATCTATAAATGGTGCAGCCGTGGGAATTAGTTAATAGGATTTACATAAGCTCCGCAACACAGCATCCAGCCCGTGAGCAGACAGTAAGGGTTGCTATTGCTGTCATAATGGTGGTGGTTATTACTGATGTTACTGCTAATATTTCTTCATTTCTACCCAGTGACGTGAGTAGTATCTAACCATAGCTGGGCAAAAACACCAAAGCTGAACCTGAGACAGGATTCCTAAAGCGTAATTTGCTCTCCGATTTAAAGAACTTCCCAGAGTTTTCCTAACGTCACCATCATAATAAATGTTTCACGATTTACGATTTCCACACTCTTTACGAGGTAGTATTACAGAGAGTTATCTTCTGTGCACTTGTGATGAATGGGCCAGTCCAGTTCCTCTCTGGCAACAAAAGAAGTCTTCACTATTTGCAAAGCCAGGCCCCACCAATCACTCACATTCACCAGACACCTGCAGGTGTGTCAGCCACAGCAGTCAACGATGCGCTTGCAAATGCAGGTCTCCTTAAACAGCAGCCAACACAAACCAGTGGTGGAGGCCAGCCGGCACCCACTCCTGCACCTCTGCTGGCTGCAGGCTTCATGGGTCAATTCTGCCAATCAATTATCATGACATTGGTCCTTACATACCTAATGACACTCATGTCCAGACAGATTCAATTTTATATACTTATTTGTTAAATAACTACAAGTTACAACACAGAATAAATGCTTTAATTGTTATGACATATTGAGCTATTTGAAAAAAATTATGCAATGGGAATTGTGGGGAAACAATGTAGTAAACACTTGGCTACCTTGCCCCATGGAGAGGGAGGGACATTCTAAACTGGAGGGACAGTTGAATGTAGGAGGGACATTCAAATCATGTATATCTCTTAATTTTATTTTTATAGCTTATTTACTCCACCTTAATTATATTTGCATGGTGTCTAAGATCTGTTGCCATGTTATTAGAGCCTTAGACTGTGTGAAGGGTAAAGGAGGGGACCTTCCTAGGGTGATGGACATGCTCTGTATCTTGATTGGGGTGCTCGTTATGTGGATCCATACATTTGTCAAAACTCTTGGAACTGCATATTTAAGACCCGGGCATTTCTCTGTAGGCCATGGCTCAGTTGTAATCGAGGTTATAGGAACAGGTAGAGGAATAGAAAAGTTAAAACACAAGTTCTAAGAGGATACATTTGAAAGTATAATATATCCCACGGTACCAATTTCTTTATGTGACAGAATAAAATCTTGGAATACTAAGCAAATCGATCTGAACTCCCCAGGGGGTTACGAAATAATTTCTGGTGAGAGGAGGAGACTCAAAGACCTGTCAGTGACCAAAGGGAGTCAATTGACCGTTAGGGCTTTGCAGGGAGTAAACCGCCCACGTAATTATAGGGTCAGTGCCTCAACTATCTGTGCTCATTCAGGTGGGGTTGACCTGGTGACACCCTTGCCTTTTTGGGAAAGGCTTCAGCCCCTAAAGTATCTTTATTTTTCAGGAGCATATGCTCAAAGTCATTGTGGTTTACCCCCAAGGGCCAAAACACAGTGAGATGGATTCCTAGGTGGCTGAACAAGAAAACTACAGATTATTGACTGACAGCTTGTTGTTACTCTAAAAGTATGTCTCGGTGCTGTGCCCCAGGGCTCTTTGTCAAACATAATCAACAATTGGATGAGAACATAGAAGAAGTGTTTACCAAATATTCAGAAGTCGCACGCAGGGGTGAGACCACCAATAAGAGACGCTACATGCTCACAATTCACATCACCTGAACAAGAATGATGCCTGGGCCCAAGCCAAAATGTTAAACTAGAATAAATTAAAAAACAAACTGCCATTAGTTCGAAAAAGCCAATTGCCAAATCCAGGGTGTGAGCAGGGAAACCAGACTTGAGGGAAATAAGCCCTATGGTTTGTTTTTTTGTTTGTTTGTTTTCGCTGTACACGGGCCTCTCACTGTTGTGGCCTCTCCGGTTGCGGAGCACAGGCTCCGGACGCGCAGGCTCAGCGGCCATGGCTCACGGGCCCAGCCGCTCCGCGGCATGTGGGATCCCCCCGGACCGGGGCACGACCCTGTGTCCCCTGCATCGGCAGGCGGACTCTCAACCACTGCGCCACCAGGGAAGCCCAGCCCTATATGGTTTTAATTGACCACGTGTACCGTTATGGGCCAATGGTTGTACAGTTGGTTACAGATTGACTGCATTGACAGGTCTGCTGAACTCAACACTATTGTCTCTGGTTCCAGGTGCTGCATTTTATGAGTGACATTGACAAGCTGGAGTGTGCCAGAGAGGAGGAACAGGATGGGAGGAGACACCTCATTCTACTACCAACATTTTAGGAAACACATTGCTTAGCCTGAAAAAGGGTAGACAGGTACGGGTTAGGCCCTTAACCATCCTGATTTGCCCAGGACTGAGAAGGTTTCCAGACACAGAGCTTTCAGGGTTTTGTTTTGTTTAAAAGATTTTTTTTGATGTGGACCACTTTTAAAGTCTTCATTGAATTTGTTACAGTATTGCTTCTGTTTTATGTTTTGGTTTTTGACCACAAGGCACGTAGGATCTTGGCTCCCCGACCAGGGTTCGAACCCACACCTCCTGCACTGGAAGCTGAAGTCTTAACCACTGGCCCACCAGGGAAGTCCCAGAGCTTTCAGTTTTAAAGCTGGGATAATCCTAGGCAAACCAGGACAAGCTGTCACCCTAGGTCGAGGTGACAATGGGGTAAGAGGTACCAGGACATACGACTGCTGATTTCCAAATATTTGGAGGGGCTTATTCTCAACTGCCCTCATGTGGACCAGATCAGTGGTAGAACTTAGCCAGAGGCAGGGCTGAACTCAAGGTAAGAAAGGCCCTGAGATTCCCAGGGAACTTTCTCAGGAGAAGGAACAGCACAGGGCAGGTCTGCGTGAGGAGGTGGTCATGATTCCTGGGGTATGAAAACCCTTTAAACACACACGCACCAGAAAATTCATCATGGTCACAACACCTGCATTCAGCGATGCTTTTATTATATTAATATATATTATATATCATTCTACATATTAATATATATTATTCTATTATATATATTATTCTATTACATTAATCACAACCGTGTCTTGATACATTTGGAAACTGGGAGACATGATTTATCCTTTCTATACAGAATGCTCGGCTCCCAGCTCCCATGCAAGTCCTCCACCCCCTCACCACTTCCAAGTTTGCCAGCCACAGGGGAAAGGGTGAGGCTGGATGTTGCTTGAGATTCCTTTCAACTCCAGGGTTTTGTGTGTCCTGGGCTTGGCATCGTGCTTGAGCTACAGTAAGTGCTCAGGAAATGGTGGTTACCACTTCTCATCATCATCATCAGTGGCAGGGAGCATGCGCATGTCCTTTCCCAATCACTTCTTTTCCTTCCCAGACACCACGCTGCCTGCGGCAGAGCCCTCACGGGTAACTGAGTAACCAGAGACCCGACAGAGGCCCCGCTGAGTAAGGGGTTTGTTTTCTCACAGAAGAGGAAGTCTGGAGATCAGCAGCTGCAGGGAAGTCATTCAAGAGGCAGGCTCGGGCTTCCCGGGTGGCGCAGTGGTTGAGAGTCCGCCTGCCGATGCAGGGGACACGGGTTCGTGCCCCGGTCCAGGAAGATCCCACATGCCGCGGAGCGGCTGGGCCCTTGAGCCATGGCCGCTGAGCCTGTGCGTCCGGAGCCTGTGCTCCGCAATGAAAGAGGCAGCCTCCTTCTTTCTTCCTGCTCTAACTTCCTCAGTGTGAAGCTCTTGTAGCAAAGTGGCTGCTGCAACTCCAAGCCTTGCACCTGAATTCCAGGAAGGAAAAAAAGGGAAAGGGAAGGGCATAAGAACACCCCAGCTGTGCCAGACCCCTTTTAAAAGCCATTCCTGGCAGCCCCATGTAGAAACTCCTTGGATGTCATTGGTCAGTACTGGGTCACACAGCTACTGCTGGCTGCAAGGGCATTGCCACAGCATTTACGGGACACATTGCCACCCTGAACAACACTGGGATCTGCTTAGTAAGGAAGAAAAGAAGAACGGATATTGGGTAGGCAGAGAACAGTGTCTGCCTCAGCCACCTCTGGGCATATACACTTGTCACCTCCCTGGCTGTCCCTGCTCCTTGGGAAACTAAAAACCACCAGTCCTAATGGCAGGGCCAGAGCCTGCAGCCCCAGTAGGAGGGCAGGGATGTCAAGAAGAGAGCGAGTACAGGCTGCCATGCTGTGTCTCGGCAGGGAGCTCCGTGATGCCCAAAGCAGAACTGGTCGAAGTTAACCCTGGGCCCAAGGAATTTTTGTTTGTGACAACAGAACTGTTGGAAATGGAAAAAGGATTTGGGTAAGTCCTTTTCTTTCTCAAGACTGGTGGAGTTGGCATAGCTGTTAAAAAGAATGTTCTACCAGGACACTCTGTTCTAAAAACAAAACCAGAATGACTGAAAAGTGAGCCAAGAGGAGGCAGGCCTCGTGCAGAGTGAGGAAGGTCAGTTACATGGTTTGTGCAGTGATGAAGAAACACAGAAGAGCTGGTCCTGGTTAGATGATTCTCCCTGGCTTGTTGTCTGCCAGTGCCTGGAAGGTGCCAGTGTGCGTACCTACATTAACCTGGTAGCTCCCAGCGCCCCCCAACACAGGCACCCAGATGAGAAGGCATGTGAAGCTGGTTTTGCCTCACTCCAGCCACAGCTTCCTAATCCAGCCCTGCTTGAAGCCTGGTCCCTGGACCCGAAGCAGCAGTACCAGAAGCACCTGGGAGCTTGGTAGAAATACAAAACCTCAGGCCCATCCCAGACCTACTGGGATTCTGATATATAGGCAAGTTTGAGAATCCCTAGCCTAGGTCAGTGTCTAATAGCAGGGAAGTATTCAATAAGAGTTAACTGGTCTGTGGTTTTCTACCATATACCTATCACAAGAGAATTACTAAGCCAGTAAAAAGTTAAATCAGTACTATCTAATAAGCTCAGAAAGAGTTTAGGGTGTTCGATGAATTAGGGAAACTTTCTCTACAGGCCTGCCATTGAATTTAAATTTCTTAAAAAAAATTTTTTTTTAATTCTAATCACAGCATCTGTCTTAAAGGTCATAGCAAGAAATAATTTGTTTGCAGAAGTTTTATTTCATTAGAGTTTTGGCACCAAGTATAGGGATAAGATGTATCCAAAAGTTCTGTATACTCCTAGCTTTGTCATAGCCCCAGTTAACGAGACAGGCCCCAATTTTAACATGATATCTGTTATGGGATAAATTGTGCTCCACCCACCCCTCACCCCAAATTCAGTCCTAACACCCAGACCTTAAAGAGGTGACAAGGTGCAATGAAGTCATTAAGGTGGGCCCTAGTCCAATATGACTGGTGTCCTTATAAGAGGAGATTAGGACCCAGACAGGCACAGAGGGAAGACCATGTGAGGACACAGAGAAGACGGCCATCCACAAACCAAGAAGAGAGGCTTCAGAAGAAACAAGTACTGCCAAGCCTTGATCTCAGACTTCTAGCCTTCAGAATTGTGAGAAAAATGTTTGCTATTTAATCTACCCAGTCTGTGGCATTTTGTTAGGGCAGGCCTAGCAGAAGAATAACGTTATACAAAAGACTCATGATGAAGTTGGGCCTCTCCTGGCACTTACGTGGTGGTAGGCATTTGTGCTGTTCCCAATACTTTCAGCTCCCTACCTCCTGGGGAACGTAATGATACTGTACCTTCCCACCCTCTGAAGAAGTTAGGCCTGGCCATGTGATGGGCTTTGGCCCATAAAAGGTGAGCAGAAGTGACATGTCACTTCTGGCAGGAACTTCATGAGCCTGAGGACAGTTGTCTCTGCTCTCAGCCACAGCAAGGAACAGGCTCCTGAGGAAGCTGTTCCATCAGCTTGCCCCTGGTTGGCCCCCAGCCAACCCAGTAATGGACTCATAGTGAGAACGGCAAGTAAACTTTTGCTATTTTAAGCCCTGAGATTTTGGCATATTCATTATTGCAGGGAACCCAGACTCTCCTGACTGCTACATCAGTTTACTCACCATTTCAAATCTGAGTCATCTCATTTACCAAATTTCAAACATTCAGTTGTTTTGTTGAACTCAGATGATAGGCCCATCCATTAAACCATTGATGTGGGGGGGGGATGGATTTTTTAAACCAAAAGTATGTGATACTTGCATGCTAGTAAGAGGGCACAGGGCTTCTTATAGAAGGTGGGAAGATGTCACTGAGGTTAGTCCCAAGAAAAGACAATTTAGCAAGTCTCCCTGCACTGGGTAGGCACAGCTAAAGGAGGGTACAGCCACCGTGGTCCAAACTGGCAGTTCCCTCTGATTATCATTGCGTTCATCTCACGCCTGGCATTTTACACAGAAGAGACTGAAGCCAGCTTGGGTGGTTGAGCTGCGACTAGACCTCATTCCTCCTGCCTCTCAGACAAGAGCCCTTTGCAGCTAGACTGTACTTGTTTGTCCTTTAAGAATCAAAAGACAAGAATCTCACTCTAGCCAGCAGTAGTAGCTCCTTATCCTAAAACCTGGTCATAATTCTATTACCAATGAAAACTATTTTGCACGAACATTTGTTTCCAAAAATGAATATTCCTATGATCCAACTTGTATGCTTTTTTCAGCCTAGGTGTGCAGAACTTCTGAGGAACCTCTAAGAACAAATCCCATTTCTGGGCTACCAGGTCTTCCACCTTTTGCCTTTACCCCAGGTAGCCCCTGGCCACTCCAGCCAGCCTCACTGCAGCCCCAGGTTTGCTTGCTCAGAAACCCCTTCTGCCTGGAACGGCCTGTCCCTTGATGTTCTCCCAACTTGCTGTCTCTTCTAAACCCACCACAAATCCAGCCTATCTTGAATAGTTTCCTGCCTTGAAGATCCACCCACTGCATCATTACATTCTAAGAAACACAACGGACCTCTGTATGTATATAAATTGTCTAGGCAACTGTGTTATCTATGTATTACTCAGATGATTTACTTATCAGCACTTTGTTCTCACTATTAGATGCATGCCCTGTGATGTACCTGTGGAAAGAATGGTAAGGAGGGAAAGAAAAGCAGAATGGAATGTGGGTGTTCTAACATATTGTTGTGTTATCTAGGCTGCCGTACGTGGGCAGATGCCTTCCTCTGTGGCGTGTGAAGTTGGTTTTGGTTTCCCTGATAACATACTCTATGCAAGTTTGATTGGTGAACAGTAGTATCATAAACAGTTTCATAAGTCAGTTGCTCCAGGAAGTTTATGGTGTACAAATATTAACAACTACTGGAGATTTTTCTTGGAAGACTGTAAACTTCTAAGATTATTGCCAGGAAAAAAACACTTTAAATTCCTTTATTTCACTCTGTAATGCATATTCTCAAATAGGAAGGAGTAAACTTTATAATTTCAAGTTTAAATATTTTTTGCTTGGGAAATTAAAACAGTCCCAATTTGTAATTTATTTCACATCACAGTTTACAGATCATCGAACAGAATGTTAATTCATTCTCAGAATGGCAAACATCCTGTCTTAAGGGAGTGATGGAAAAACAAAAGCCCATGCCAAGTTCACCAGAATATGTATAACTGG
This sequence comes from Mesoplodon densirostris, assembly GCF_025265405.1. Lineage (NCBI taxonomy): Eukaryota > Metazoa > Chordata > Mammalia > Artiodactyla > Ziphiidae > Mesoplodon > Mesoplodon densirostris. Next base: position 83,336,929 of record NC_082665.1, on the reverse strand, counting down.
TCTACAGTGATGTTGTGTTCTTAACTAGCGTGACATGCCAAAAATGAGGGCTTACTTTGGAAAACTGCAAAATCCTATACATGCAATACTGACTGTGTTCACTTCATTACATTTTATAAAACTATCTGTTGGCAATTGTGCGTCAAAATGGGCTTGTCAAATCTTTGCAAGAGAAGGAGTGTTGTGGTCTTTTTTTCCTCAAAGCTACACAATCTAAATTACTTTTAGTTTCAAATGTGAAACATGGTGGATTTTTAAAGAATTGTTTCATGCCCACAGGTAAGTGGAGCAGAGAATTGCATAACAGTTCTCTTCATCTGCTCAAGCTTGGCAATAACTCCGCCTCAAGAGTGGTCCAGCAGAGAGGCTGTCCACACTGTGTGCTTTTGCTAACACCAGTGCTGAGATCTACATGTAATTTGAGTACAGGCTTCTGCTTTAGAAGCCACCAGTTTCTGGTTAGCCTAAATGCTACTCACACAGTGTCCTAAGGCTGTCGAGTTCCTCCTGCACCAGAGTTGGCCCAAGGGGACCTAAGTCCACTCAGGCTTATTGAGATGTGGAGAGAGTGCCCCCCACAATACAACTAAGACTTTGTTACATTCTCCCATGGCCCCCATGTTAACCAGAATTAAGTGCCACTTTCACTAGTGGTGCCAGAGGCAGCCTGCCACTCTCTTCCAAAAATTAAATCTTTCAATTTAGTACTAAAGATTGAGTGCTTCCTTCAGTATTCTTATCTTGAAATAAGATAATCCCAACTTCCCTAACAACAAAGTCATATTTTCCGGCCTTAATTAGCTTTGTTGCTGTAACCTAAACCCCTCCAATCCATCCTGAGTCTCTGTATGTGTTGTGGCACATACAAAATGGTGCTTGGAGAAAGAATGGGCCAGACCTAAGTGTGAACCCCTTCCCTGACCCCTCTAGGGATGCACCCTTCGGCAAGTCACTTACCTCTCTCTGGCCCCCAGTTTACCCCTCTAAATTGTGGGGATTAAATGAGATAATTCTGTTACAGAAAGTATCCAGCATTGTGTCTGAAACACAGCTCCCAAAAATACTACTTTCTCTTTCTTTCCCCAAATCATTATTGTAGTGAAAGTCAGTTGTCTGTAACTATGTGTCTACTGTGATCATCACCAGCCACAAGTGGCTATGTATATTTAAATCAATTAAGATTAAATATGATTTAAGATTCAGTTCTTTGCACTAACCAGATTTCAAGCATTAAGTAGTCACTTGTAGCTAGTGGCTACCATATTGGACTGTGTGGATGTAGAACATTTTCGTCAGAAAGTTCTATTGGATTGTGCTGGTTACCGTATTCACTTGGATTTCAAGGCTTCCAAACACATCCATGTCATTCTCTACCTAAACTGTGTCATGTGAAATCTTTCCTCGGTTAAAAGGAATAAATGCAACCACTTTGTTTCCTATCACATCTCTTTTTAAAAAAAATTTTTTTGATGTGGACAATGTTTGAAGTCTTTATTGAATTTGTTACAATACTGCTTCTGTTTTTTGGGGTTTTTTAATTTTTTTTTTTTTTTTTTTTTTGGCTGCGTTGGGTCTGTTGCTGCGCGCGGGCTTTCTCCAGTTGCGGCGAGCGGGGGCTACTCTTCGTTGAGCTGCACGGGCTTCTCATTGCGGTGGCTTCTCTTTGTTGCGGAGCACGGGCTCTAGGTGCGTGGGCACAGTAGTTGTGGCGCACGGGCTTAGTTGCTCCGCGGCATGTGGGATCTTCCCGGACCAGGTCTCGAACCCGTGTCCCCTGCATTGGCAGGCGGATCCTTAACCACTGCTCCACCAAGGAAGTCCCCTGCTTCTGTTTTATGTTTTGGTTTTTTGGCTGTGAGGCATGTGGCATCTTAACTCCCTGACCAGGAATCAAACCCGCACCCCCTGCATTGGAAGTGAGGTCTTAACCACTGGACTGCCAGGGAAGTCCCTCACATCTCTTTTAGAAAGAACCTTGTCTCCAGTTGTGTAAGTCTCACTAGATTCAGCTAGAAATGCTCTCTCCTTGCCCTCACAGATTCAGAAAACAATTGTCAGCTGTCCCACCGCAACCTAGACCTACATCTAGTGCCCTTGGCACTGAAGCCTCTGCCTTGCCCTTGAGGGTCTGGCGGGGTGTGGGCATGACACTGAAAGCTCCACTGGTCTTGTTCCCAAAGCAAAAGGCCATCTTTGGGGACTTGCTGCAGCCAGTGTGAGCCTCAGGGAGCTCATGGGCCCTGCGTTGAGGACACGGGGAATTCCCCCATGAGTCCCACGCACCCTCAAAGGAGAGATAAAGAAGCCAAGTGTCAGGACAGCAGACGGAGTGAGCAGGGCTTCTGTTCTTCCATCACCAGTCAAGTGTCTCCCTCCAGGGGTTTCAGGAGAGACGTTGTGGGCCATGGATACAGCATGGAAAATGTGCAGGTTTGCAGGGTGAACCAAAACGAAAGGCAAGAGGTCACTTCGAGCATGCTAGATGCAAACCCAAAGAACCAGGTGAGCTGCACAATGCTTTTCTCCACAAGCATTTCTAGTTCCACGGCTTGGAGATAAGGATCACCTCCGTCACACCTGAGCTACGGTTAAGCAGCTTTCAATAGTCAAGGATTGATTATCCATATCTCCCAATTCCACCAACCTTCACCTAGGTCGGTGAAGAATAAAAAAGCAATAGAGAGTCACATTTTCTGACTTGCCAATAGCTCCAATAAAAGATGAGATTAAGAAGGCTAAAAGTGGGGCTTCCCTGGTGGCACAGTGGTTGAGAGTCCGCCTGCCGATGCAGGGGACACCGGTTTGTGCCCCGGTCTGGGAGGATCCCACATGCCGCAGAGCAGCTGGGCCCGTGAGCCATGGCCGCTGAGCCTGCGCGTCCGGAGCCTGTGCTCCACAACGGGTGAGGCCACAACAGTGAGAGGCCCGTGTACCGCAAAAAAAAAGGAAAAAAAAAAAAAAGAAGGCTAAAAGTAATAGCTAAGATTTTATATAATGACCCAGCAGTTTTTAGTCCCTACTATCTCTTCTCATCATTTGTGAAAAGAAATCCACAGCTGATTGAATTCTTTTCAGGATAACACCCAGGGACTTCCCTGGCAGTCCAGTGGTTAAGACCCTGTGCTCCCAATTCAGGGGGCCCAGGTTCGATCCCTGGTCAGGGAACTAGGTCCGCATGCAGCCACCAAGAGCCCACATGCCGCAACTAAAATCCTGCACACCGCAACTAAGACCCGGCACAGCCAAATAAATGCGTTAAAAAAAAAAGCTTACACCTAACTTTTTAAAGTTAATAACAATAATCGCAATCATAGCCATTACTGTGAAGTGCTTTACTTATGTGTAGATATTAGGGCACGTGAGCCTCACCAACGACTCTGTGAGGGAGGATATACCCCCAAGGCATGGGGCGGGGGTGAAGCAGCTGGCCTCAGCTCACACGGGTGCAGCTGCGCTTCAAACAAGGCAGCCTGGCTCCAGGTCTGAGCTCTGAGCCGCTGTGCCATCTGCAAAGGAAAACAGAAAGGAACCAAAAGAGTTACAGTTTGAGTTAGCCCCTCCTGCCCCCAGCTCCCTTCCACTGTTAGCAGCTCCTGACTGTCCTTAGAGATGTTCTGTGCCAACGTCAGTATCCAGAAAGGAGAAGTTGTGGTATTACATCACGTGTAATGGCACATAAACTCACGTACAAATAGGGGACGTCTTCGTTTTTTTCTAGTTACTGACATAGACTTTGCTCTCCAAGCCTCCACGGGGAGAGAAAATTTTGCCAATAAGGGTACTCGGGCCTTTGCGAGATCCCATCCACCCCAGTGGTGCTACCCTGGATCCTCCTCTGAGCCATGGCCCGGGTTCCAGTCTCTATCTTAGGGATTCCTTCTCCTCTAGCAGGGTCTTTTCTCCCTCACACTCCTCCTGAATCTGCTCTTCTTAGAGTAGAGCCTGAGCGAGTGCAGCTGACAGCCGTCCAGCCTGGGCAGGTCACTTCTCATCTGGGCTCACGGCCTGGCTTGGCCCCTGTGGCTGGAGAAGGTCCACAGCCAGGCTGGGAGTCGTTGGGGGAAGGGTGTCCCTCCACCACCTGGTTCAGCCTGACGCTGGTGGAAGCTACCAATATGGTCTTCTCAGGTTAGAGGCAGCGGAGGTGTTCCCTGTCCCTGGCATGAGCAGACCCCCATGGGCAGCCTTATAGCTCTTTGGTTCCTGCAGTAGTACCTGCCTCAGCAATCCGTTAGGAATTTTTCAACTGGGGCAGCAAAAGCATGCTTCAGCTGGCTTAAACAATAAAGTGGGCCTATTGGTTCCTATAATGGAAAGGTCTGGATAGGGCAGGCTTCAGGTAGGTCGCGAGCCAGCAGGTCAGTAGTATCCTCAAGGACCTGGCTTCTTTCTGTGCCTCATCTCTGCCTTCATCCTGAGGCCCACTCTCCCGAGGATGGCAAGATGGCACCAGCAACTTCTGGGGCCACGGCTTCCTCTCAGAGTCCCAGCAAGGGAGGGAAGAACATGCTGTCTCAGAAGAGCGTGAGAGCTTCTCTCCAAGACACCACCAACAGCTCCTCGTGACTCACTCGCTGTACCGTCAGGCCATTCAAGATGGCTGTTCTCGTGCTCTCTGTACTCCCCCTGCTCGACCAGTCCCTGCTTCACTCACATCACCAACCAGTCCTCTTAATTATAGGGCTTAATCAGGAACTGCCTACATGCTTGCCTCCTGTCCCAGGCACTGGTTTCCCTGGTTACTGATGAGCCAACTTGATGTTAATTCCCCCTGTAAATGGTAGCCTCCTTCTCCCCAGAGCAGTGAAGATTGCAGTGGTGTCTTGCCTACTGTACACAGTGGGGTGTCACTCCAGGACCTTTTGCTTCAGACTTGTAAGTTTCCCCATCTGATAAAACTGTTGATGTCTCTGTTGCTGTATCTGGGTTCTTTCTTCCGTCTCATGACTGGGGAACTCCAAGGCTTGCTGGCCTGTTGGGTGCAGCCCAACACTTGCCCAAATAGGTCCCGAGCCTATGCCTGAGCCCCCTACAATGACCAGGGGTGTAAGGGTGGAGGGGGAGCCCAGTCAGGGCCTCTGGAGTGAGTTGTATTCAGCAGCATTGGAGAGGGGCAGGCAGTGATGAAAATCAGAGCAGCAGCATCCAGAGGAAGGGGGGACACTGCTGGGAGGCCCCAGCTTTTTTTTTTTTTTTTTTGCTCTTTTGCTTTTCTCTGCTAGAAGAGGTGTTTTCCTCCCATTTTATTTGATAACGCATTTTCACAGAAACATGACATATTTACAAATATGTCCGCAAGAGACTGCTGGTCAAAACTGAAACTGAAACTTTCATCAAAACTGAAACTTTCATCAAAAATTAATTTACAAGACCCCCCCGAGTTGTCCAAAGGGGTCCCAGGGTGGAGAATCTGGACAGTGCTCTGGGCTGGATCTGTGCAGAAATAAACTTTTCAACTCTTCCAACTTCTGTAACCTCAGATGAGCAGAATGCCCACTTGACTCCACCTGTTCTCAGGTGTATTCTCAGGGCTTGGATAAGGAACATGGGGCCTACAGGTCATGGAACTGGCCCCTGAGTCCTCATCCATCCTCTCTCAAAGCCAGCAGGGCTGGGAATAGCCATGACAGCCGTGTCACCATGCCTCTCTTTCTCTGCACATCATGACCGAGTCCCGTCAGGCCGCTGGTGAGGGTACTTCAGCAAGCCTGTGTTTAGCCACCTCCAGGGAAGACGCATCCCAGCCCCTCCTTCCTGGAGGAGGGGAGCCAACAGTCAGTGCCTCTCGAAACCCTCCCATTCAGCTCTCTGGCCTGTTATTACTCAGGAAGGGGCAGGTGCGGATGCTCAGGGCTGCTGAATGCCTCTGCTTCGCACACTGAATAGCTGCCAGTGCCTGCAGTCTGTTCAATCAGAGCTCAGGTCTCTTGGGCTCAAGACTTTGACCCTATTAAAATGGCAATACTCCTAAGAGAAGCAAGGCAGTGAGCCATGGCAGCCGTTTACCACAGTATGAAATAGCTCTTCAGCTCCTCTCTTGCACGTTCTAATGTGGGGAAACATGACTGGGCCTGAGGCAAAAGAAGGGTGTTGGAAGGGTGAGGTGCAGAGGCAGGAAGACAAGCCTGAACTGTGTGTATTAGGTGAGGCCAGGCTTGCTCTGACTATGCTGAGTGATAGAATTGTAACGTCCCTGTAGAAATGGTGACGAAGAAACTGATACGAAGTGCATTCATACACAGCCTTCCATTTATGTAGTTATTTAGAATGGGTAATGCACGTTAGAAAAAGAAATACTGCAAAAGGATATATAGTAAAGTTTCTCACACCCCTGTCCCCCATCTTATAATTGCTAATTTCTTATGAACCTTTTCAGACATCTTTGCATGTTTCCACATTTATCTGTGTACTCACATGTGTATGTCATTTGTTTCTTTTTAAACAGTAGTGCACAATTTGCCCTACTCTACACCTTGCTGTCTGTTAACATTATACCTTAGAGATAGTTCAGTATCTGCACGCCTGGATCTCACTCCTTAATAGCTGTACAGTATCCCGCTAGAGGAAGTACCGTAATTTTTCAGCCGTGGGACTTAGATTTTTTTCCAGCCTCTTACTCTTCATTCTTTCCTAAAGTTTGTATTGATGCCCAAGATGTGCCAGGCACTGTTCTAGGGATGGAGAGCAGAAAATGAGATATTTGAGGAATTTACAATCCACATACAGAGAGGAACATTCTCATGCATCTGTGTACATGTGTGAATGTATCATTTCTATAAACTATAGAGGTAGAATTGCTGAGTCAAAAGGTATATGCATTGCTAATTTTGATAGATATTGCAAATAGCCTGAGAAAATGTTGTATCAATTTCCTCTCACTCTCTGTTCTGAATCTTTTCATGTGATTAAAAGTCACTATATTTTTTTATATTTCTTAAATTCTCCCTATAAATATGCTCACAATCGGGCTTCCCTGGTGGCGCAGTGGTTGAGAGTCCGCCTGCCGATGCAGGGGACACAGGGTCGTGCCCCGGTCCGGGGGGATCCCACATGCCACGGAGCGGCTGGGCCCGTAAGCCATGGCCGCTGAGCCTGTGCGTCCAGAGCCTGTGCTCCGCAACGGGAGAGGCCACAACAGTGAGAGGCCCGCGTACCGCAAAAAAAAAAAAAAAAAAAAAATGCTCACAATCACTTGAGCAATGGCTAAGGAACTAGGAAATGACATATGGGACACTCTTGGCGGGGGCGGCCAGACCCTGCTGACTAAGACTTTCCGCCCTGCCTGTAGGGCAGTCCTCCTGCAATGCCAAGAAGGAAAGAGGGGGGTGGGAGGTGGTACATGTGACCCAAGAGGACAGGCCCTTTGGAGAACATGGTGTGCAGTTAACAGCATCGCCCGTGCACACGCTATCTGACAAGGAGGAACAATACACACACACACACACACACACACACACACACACTGTGTGTAGGAACTGAGAAAAAAAAGATTAGTGATACCTATGACCTAGGCCTGATTTCCTTAGTATTTAAAGAACTTCTACAAATCAATTAGAAATCCAACAACCCCACAGATAAATGGACAAAGGACAAACACAGTTCTCAAGGAAGGAAGTGTTCTCCTGTGTTCCAGAAAATCTGTTAATAAAATGAATGCTGTTAATTAAAAGCTTTTAAAATGTGTGTTTCCGATCAAACTCAATCTGCCCCAAGTGTAGTCATTACCACTATTAAAAACAGCTGGCCTCAGAAGGGTCCTCTGCACTCAGGCAGCCACACTTGTTCCCCTGGCCCTTTCTGTGTCTGTCTTTCTTCTTGTGTCTTCCATGTGACTCTCCGTGACTCACCATCTCATAAGCACTGACACTGCCATCAGCCATTCCCACGCTCCCCTCCTGGCCTCGGTGACAGATTCCTACTTGCCTGCTTCTATCCACTCTCCCTGCAGGGACCCCGCTGGGGCTCTGCCCAGATCCCCAGCATCCCTTTCCCTGATTCTTCCCCTACCACTGAGTGTGGTTTTGCTTCCAATCTGAGGTACCCGCGACACTTCTCAGGAGGGCTGTCCTGTACGGCTGCCCCTTTGTACCCACATAGAGGACCTGAGTGCCTGGATTATGTTAACCAGAGTGGCCCTTAGCCAATAACCCACAGGCATAGATATGGAAGCCCAGATCCCCTGCGGGGGGAGGAATTCATATTCCGGAGCTCCTCTGCTGACCAGGTGAAGTTACCCTTCTTGTAACTGTCTGAGATCCTTGCTTGCTACCCTTTTTCTAGGTCCTTACTGCTTTCTCCTGGGAGTGTTTCCTTCATAAACCACTCTCACATAATCCTTGGATGTCCCAGGAGCAGGCTCTAAAGGCAATGTAAAACAAAGTCTTCTCCCTTAGTTAACAAAATCCTGGTTTTTCTTTTTTTTTTTTATTCTGGCATGCAACTTCTCCAAAACAAGGCTACATTTCCCAGCCTCCTTTTCAACTAAGGCTATGACTGAGTTCTTGCCAATGAGATATAAGCAGAAGTGCCCTATAGGACTTCTCAGAAGCCTGTAAAAGGGCACTCTTGCTGATGGCTAGAGCTTGTCCTGTACTCTGAGGATGGGGGCACACCCTCAGATGTGGGAGCAAAGATCTGGAAAAACCCTGGGCCCCTAACAATGTCATGGACCTGCCAAAACTAACCACAGATTGCCTACAACTTCTTTTATGTGAGAGAGAAGTTTCTCTCCTGTTTAAGCCAATGTCATTTGTTTTCTTCGTCCTATGTGGCCAAGCCTAAATCCTAACTTATAGACCAGACCACTATGATACAGGCTGAAAAAAGGCAGATGCTTGCTTTTCCAGGCTCCCTTGCAGCTAGGGTTTGCTAGTGTGACCCAGTTCTGGCCAACGAGATGTATCAGAAGGTCGGGTGAGGAGAAAGGTGGGGGGAAGAGGTTCCAGAAAAAAAATTTTTTCTTCTCTGATGAAAAAACAAAACAAAAACCAAAACAGGTGCACGATGTAGAGCTCTCTTGCTACCCTGGCAGCCTACTCTGTGCTACCTGCCTTTGGTTGCAGCATGTGACGATGTGGTGTCTGGAGCTGTGACAGCCATTCTATAATTATGGAACTACTGGTCAGTCTATGGACAAAAAGCCAAACAGCTGAGGAGAGCTGTGTAGAAGGACGGAGAGAGCCTGAACCCTTCAAACCATCCCCGAGACCTCCCACTCCACACCACTGCAGAGTCCACAACGTTAATCAGTTTTCCTGTTGTTTGCAGCTGAAAGCAGCCCAACACCCACTGGGGCTGAAACACTGAAATAAAGTAAGGAATACTTAGTCTTTATAAGACCTAGAGGTGATAATTCTCAAGAAACCTACTACTATTACCCCTTGGAGGGAAAGATGACTGAGGTCTGGGAAGATAATTATCTGCATTAGGCTGCCTCTGAAGGCAAGAAACAGAACCTCCAGCTTCAAGGAACATAATAAATAAGCTCCAGGATCAGCTGATTTGGGTGCTCAACAATGTCATCAGGAACCCGGTCTCCTCCCCTCTCTCTGCTCAGCCATTCTTCAGATGGGCTTCATCCCCAGGCTGTTAGCAAGATAGGAGCATACGGAGTCCACCTGCTGATGCAGGGGACACGGGTTCGTGCCCCGGTCCAGGAGGATCCCACATGCCGCGGAGCGGCTGGGCCTGTGAGCCATGGCCGCTGAGCCTGCGCGTCTGGAGCCTGTGCTCCGCAACGGGAGAGGCCACAGCAGTGAGAGGCCCACGTACCGCAAAAAAAAAAAAAAAAAGGGGGGTATACTTCCACACGGCACACCCAGACACAACAAGGGCCTACCAAGTCCTGCGTGCTCGGCCCCCTCTCCATTATCCCTCAGACTTCGCATCCTGATACTTTCCTCCTTGTCCTCTCCCTCCAGCTGCACTTGCTTGCTCTTCTTCAAACATGCCGGTGGACTCCTGCCTCAGGGCCTCTGCACTTGCTGTTCCCTCCACCTACAGTGCTCTTCCCATACATGTCCATCTGGCTCCCTCATCTCCTTCAGGTCCTAAGTATCACCTTCCCAGTGAGGCCTGCCTTGTTCACACTATTTAAAATTACAACCAACTCGCCATCCCCTTTCAGGCTTAAGTTTTCTCCAGCATGTAACTGCAACCAACATAGGGTTCATTCCTTTGCCTCTCTGATTGTCTGGGCTCCCCTTGCCCAGAAGGTGTGCTCCAGGAGTACGGAGATGCTTATCTGATTACCCTCTCTTCACCTCCCCCAGGGCCTAGCAGAGTATGTGTTCCATAAATTTCTGTAGAAGAAAAGACAGACAAGAGATGGACAATATCCAGAGGAAGAAGTGGGGGAGGGAGGATGTTTTCAGAGATGGTGACCCCATCGCATCACCCCCCCACCCAGGTTTCCCCCGGCATATCTCATCCAGAATCGCACATGCGGGGCCTCAACCAGTCACTGGCAAGGAGAAGGGACTTCCTTTAGCTCCACAGTGGGGCTGGGGTCAGCGGGTGTTGGGGAGAGGTGGACCCCTGAACAAAATAAAGAGAGGTGGGAAAAAGGATGAGGGGAGTCCATCTACTTCCTGGTTCTCCTGGGCTTTCTCTCTGTGGCCTAAAAACAATGGCCATCTCACCCCTTCACTGCCACGTGTCTAAAAAGAGTCGTCAACCCTCACTGCTTCCACTGCCCTACAGCCCAATCCATGCCTCACTTCCCTGGAATCTGGCTTCCACGCCCATCTGTGCCGCACCAGGGTTATCAATGTTTCTAAGTCCACTGGGGCCTCTGGGGCCTTATCTGGCTCTGCCCTGCTGACCACGGCAGCCTCCTCTCCAGCCCCAGTTCTCTGGCGACCTGTCCCACTTCCAAGGTCATTGTGCTATAAGGACCCCCAACAATGCCGGCTTCGTCCCGCCCCCTTCTCCACCTGTTTCCAATTTCATCTTCTGGGAAATGAGCTCCAAGCCTTGGAGAACTGAAGCAGGTTTGCTCTGAAACCCTAAGGGCTTCGAACTCACAGCAGCCTCCGGGGAGAGAAACCAGGTGCCCAAGCTGGGTTGGGGGCGCGGGGTGGCGCCAACCCGACCACTCTCCCTTGGGGGAGGAGTCTCCACTGCTCCCCTCGTCCCCCTGCCCGCGCGGCCCCAGCCAGATAGCAGGGCCCCGCGCCGCGGAGGCGCCGCCGCGTACGGAGCCGGGGCAGCGGGAGCCCAAGCGGAGTGGGGCGGGGCGGAGGGGCCCATGGGCTGCGGGAAGCGCCGAGAGGGTGCGGCCGAGCGGGGCCCGGACTCCTTCCAGCCGGCCGCCCCGGGGGCGGAGGGGAGGGGCCCGCGCGGCTTTATTGACTCGAGCGCCGGCGCAGCCCGCTCGAAGCCCCGACCCGTCGAGCGTCGCGCCAGCCCGCGCCCATGCAGCTCCGCCGGCAACCGCTTCCCGCGCCCCGACCGGGGGACCGGTACCCCGCCGCCCCGCTGCTCGCGCTGCTCCTGCTGCTCGCCCTCCAGGGGGCGGCGGCGGCGCCCGCGGGGTCCGGGGAGCCCGAGCACTCCGGGTGGCGTCAGGACGCGGAGCTCCCGCGCGGGCTCCTGTCGCAGGCGGCGCGCGCGGCGCTGCACTTCTTCAACTTCCGCGCGAGCTCGCCCAGCGTCCTTCGAGTGCTGGCTGAGGTGCAGGAGGGCCGCGCGTGGGTGAGTACCAGAGCGACACAGTGGGTGCGCGCGGGGACCGGCCGCGAGCTGCGTGGGTGGTGACGCCTGGGTACGCGCGCCTGTGCGCCCGGCGGCGGATCCGCTAGGGAGACTGTGATGCGCCAGGCGCCTGCGGGGATCCCGGCTCGCTCCTCGGCGCCGCGAACTGTTTAGGCGTGGAAAGGCCCGTCAGTGCGCGGAGTCCGCAGAAAGCTGGCTCGTTCTTTCTGGCATTTATGAGGCCATGAAGATTTTTTACAGGGCAGCTCCCATACCTGGGAAAGGGGTGCATGGGGAAACTGAGGAACAGGCCCAAAAGGCAAGGCTTGATCTTTTCTGCGACTACCCAGAGTTGGTTGCTATGGGGTGGTCACCGAGCATTAGTTCTGGGCGGGATTTCCAAAATCTAAGCCAGTTCCCAGGCCGAACCGCTGACGTTCCCTGGTTAATTGCAGGGCATCTTGCAAGGGCTTCGGGATAATATTGCAGTTTACGCGTTGGCCTGGGCAAGAACCTTCGTAATCCTGGCGTCTGCTTTAATCTAATGGGAGTGAGTGAACCAGGGCTGTTTTCTTTGTGAACGGAGTGAATAAGAACGTGGGAGCTCGTTCGGTTGCTGATTTCAAGGCACTGGCTGTAGGTACCATTTTGTGTCTGTGAAGCTACGTTGCTTTCTTCATCAAGTAGAAGATTAAGAAAGTTACAGAACTACACTTAGTCTGTCCCAAAAGTGACGATGCTTTTTCCAGTAATCCTCCAATATTCCACGAAGCCTGTAGATTCAGCCTTAAGGAATCTAGAGTTTAGTAAAGAGTGTAAATAGAATTTTAAAGAGTGGCTGTAGGATTTTTCTTTAAGACTGTTCTAGACGTGGTGTTAAGGGTGTGAGAAAGCCATTTGGAAGTTCGGCCTTGGTTCTTCAAAGACTTAACCCTACACCCAGCTTGTCTAGATGTATTGAATGGTGAAATAAAATTTTTCCTAAAAAAAGGCAACCTGTGCTTGTCACCTGTTCTAACAGATCTTGCTGTGTCAGGGAGGAAAAAGTTCAGTTTACCACCCCAACAGAGAAGTGAGGGAAAAGAGCTTGAGAACTTTCTATCGAAGTAAGGGAGTCTCCACCTCCCAGAGCCCAAAGAGGGGCCCCCCTGCATATTTCCTCCCTGGTTATCAGTGGGAAGGATTCCCTACAGAAAACCAAGCTCAGATTTCTAAAGTGCACCAGGAATTTTTCAGGTCCCAGGAATTTTTTTTTCTTCCTTCTAAGACCATAAAAAGAATTAAATAATAAAATAATTTGCATTTTCATGCATTTAGTTAACCCCTTATTGAAAAAATAAAATACTTGGCATCTTTCATAAAATAAACTAAATCCAAGTGAGTTAAGAAAAACTTCCTGTCTTATCCACAGAGAGCTCAGTTACGATTTTTGTCTGTAATAATATAATCCTGAATTTTAAAGGGATCTTTTTTGGCCTAAAAAAGCTGGGGGGGGATAATCAATAAATTAGAGGCAGGTATGCCTGAGAGGGATGAGGAGTTAAGAAGTAGAAGAATTCAGGACATTGACCCTAAGAAAAGGTACCTTCCTCGATCATCTGGTTTACCTTTACATTTCCTCCCAAAGTGATTATAAATATTTTAACATCAAGGAGGCAAGGAAGAGAATTTAGTGATTTTCAGGGCCAAGACTCTAGAGACTAAAGTGGTTTCAGTTTCTTCTTGGAATTCAGTGAAGTTGCTTGATTGATTGAAACTGCTTGAATGAGGAGAACAGACACCACCTGCAAGGAGCCTTCAATGCAAGGAATTTCTGCTTCAATTACAAGAGCAGTGGTAGCATTGACAAGAGGTGGAAAATGATAGACCCTCAAAACTCTTTATCCAATCAGTGCATTATTAGAGTGAGCACTGAGTTGCTGGACAATATCTGTCATTCCTCTAGGACTGACCCGGAGTTAGCAGGTGGCTGGGTGGGCAAGAGAAGTGTAGCTGACAGCATCCTTCTCCATCCTCGGGGTCAGTGCATCCCTTTGTATTACAGATGAGAGGCCGGGACCAAGTCAGGGTTTTTCAAACTAATGGCACACTATTGGGTTATGAAATCTATTTAGTGGTTGCAGTTTTTTGTTTGTTTGTTTTGTTTTAAATAGTTTGGAATACAAACTGTTTAGAGTGCATTGCAGAAGAACAGGGTAAGTAGTGCCTCAAAATGTTGCAAACATATATGTATGAACTGGGTCATTATGAAGCATGCAGTTCTTGCTATGTCTTTCAGCTGAAAACATTTTGAAAGCCAGTGAACCAAATGATTCTTAAGACCTCTTCCAGCTCTGAAATTCCTTGATTCTAAGTGATTTTCGGTTCTGCAACAAATCCTCATTTTAAGAACACTGTTGCCTTCTAGTGGTAAAATGCAGTAATAGCTGTGGTAGTAAATGAAAGGAAATATTGAGAAGAAACCAGAGCTAGCTAGTGAGCTTGCGAGCATTGTTTTGTTTTGTTTTGTTTACTAATTGTAAGGAGAGATCACAGACCATGACTTGTGTTCCCTCATTGCCCTTGTCTGATGACATCTCTTTCCTGACCATACACTACCCTTCCACGACCAGGAGGCTCCTATTTTTCTGATGCCTTAGGACCCAGAGCGTGGAGGGGTGGTGTTGAGAGCTCCTATGCTACCCAGGGTATCCTAGATCAGCCCTGCTCCCGACGATCTGGGACTGTCTCTTACACTGAGGCAAGTATCCTCTGATCAATCGTAAGTCCTACGACAACTGGCCCCTGCCCCGAGCAGCCGGTGAGAGGCCAGCCCTTCCCTGGTATTTAGAGAGACTGGCTAGATCTTTGTGTGCACAGACTTCAGGAGAAAGGCAACCCATTTGAAATCAGCCGTTGCTTGGGGATTGCTCACAAGGACCAGGCCAGGAGCAGTAGTTGGAAACATCAATAATTGAAACAATTGACCAAAGGTGGGGCAGGAGGGAGTTATGCCCAAACCTTAACTGCTTCAATTTAAATTAAAATCAGTAAATATGAAACTATCATCTGTCTTTCTGTGTAGGGCGAAGGCCGTTAATTGGCACTCCTTGCAGTCTTTCTAGCAAGAAGACACACCCATAATGGGCATCTGTGATTTCCATTTTTGTTTACTTACGGTGGAGGGAGCATTTGCAAAGAATACGGTTCACGATCCTCTCCTTTTACTTTTTCTGACTTTTCTTGCCTAACTATGACTCACCCATAACCAATTTACCAGCAAGAGTTTTAGAGACTTGATTTCATCAATCCTTTCTAGTGCATTTAACTTGGATTTTGTGGACATGACATCTTTTTGTGTGCCTCCTCTTCACCAGAACATTTAATTATGCAGCTAGGTAACGAGTACCCCTGGCGTGGGTAAGTTTGGGAGCAAAACAGCTGACTTCTGGTGAGCATCCGGCCGTCCCTGCGCCGGTGGGCTGGGCTGCTGTTCCCCACCACCGTGCTCTCAGGTGTGTCTGAAGGCTGAACAGAGCCGGTCTGCTGAGCCACAAGGCAGCTGGGAGAGCGCCTAGTCAGCTAAGAAAAAGCTTCTTCTTTTATCCCTTTTCAATCTATGAAGCACTTTAATGCAGCACAATTCATCTAATTACTGCTCTCCTTGAAGACTTCTCTCCATTAATGTCAATAATTTAGAGGTGATGGTTCACAATAGGAAAGCAATACATCAAGCAGACCATAGAAATGAAAACTGGAGACTGAAGAAGGCCGCAATGAATATGGAGGGGAAAGATAAATAATAAAACCCTTAAGTGAAAGAATCTCTGCTTTCACGCTAGCAAGGCTCCTAAGTGCTTTTACAGCCCTCATGAAAGAACAGTTGGGGGTGGCTATCGGCAGGATGCAGGTGGCGCTCCTCAGCGCCCTCTGCCGTCAGGATGAAACATAGCAATCCTGAAAGCTCAGAATCGAGGCCCATGCCCGCCCTCCTTTCCAGGCACTGCCACTGCTGAAATGGCACAGGTGCCCCCAATGGCTCCGCCCACCTCCCACCGCGGCGCCCACCTGGTCTGCAGGCTCTGATTGCAGAGTCTGGGTCCAGCATAGGGTGGGAAAGGCTACTGGCCCTGAGGGTAAACTTAGGCCTTGGCCTTCCTGGCGCGTGTCCCGCCGTCGCTCAAGCCAGCTGCACGTGGATGAGCTAATGGTTTTAACCAGCTTGTAAGAAGTTGTTTTTGAACCGCAAACTTTTTTTTTTTTTTACCAGCCCACAGGATTTCCACTTGTCTTGCCACACGGGGAGTCATAGCCAAGGGTGTGTGTGATCATGGAACCTTAGTAGTGATCCCAAATAAAGGCCACCGTTGGTGGGTTGTGAATTTAGCCATCAGGAGTGTGGCTTGGCTGCACACTCTTCCTTGAACGGCCTCAGTGGTTCTGCTGCAAACGGAATGTCAATAGCCCTAAAATGACTAATCTTAATGAGACAAGGAATGTTAAATCCACACACAGATACACACACACATGCACACACACAGTCTCCCAGATCCAACCTGACCCTTGATCTCAATTCATCAGCATGAATCACCCTAGAGACTTATTCACACTTTTGTAGCCGTGGTATTTATTTGCCTTTGTGACGGCTCCTCAGTTGAAGAGGTTTGCACAGAGCTGGTCCCACAGTAGCCAAAGCAGTTCCCCACTCTGGGTTACTTCTTAGGATCGCCCAAGATGCCTCTAGCCAGTAAAGTCGAGTTATGAAAGAGTCTTGTACCATAGCTGTGTACGAGATGTATATGAATCCACGATGGCCCCAAGAGGAGGCGCCAACACAGAACACTATGTGAAATAGTGTTCAGAAACACTATGTGAAGGATCACAGGTCATTTTGTATCTGTATTAGTGTCGCTGCTGTAACAAATGACCACAGACTTTGTAGGAAAAAAAAAAAAAACTCCCACAAATTTATTCTCTTACAATTCTGGAGGTCAGGAGTCTGAAATAGGTCTCACTGGGCTAAGATTAAGGTGTTGAAAGGGCTGCATTCTTTCAGTAGATTCTAGGGGAGAATCCATTTCCCTTGCCTTTTCCAGCTTCTAAAGGCCGTCCGCACTCCTTGGCTTGTGCTCTTCTTCCATCTTCACAGCCAGCAGGTAGCATCTCCCGAATATAACGTTACTCTCCCTTCTAAGGACCCATGTAAGTACACTGGGCCCACCTGGATAATCCAGGATACTCTGTGCAACTCAAGATCCTTAACCCGATCATATTGGCCAAATCCCCTTTGCCTTGTAAACATGTTCACAGATTCCAGAGATTAGGATGTGGACATCTCTGGGGGCTATTACTCAGCCTACCACACTCAGCTTCCGGGGGGCTGTGAGCTCATGCAAGTATTTACCACACTGCCGAACATGTGACTCTACCCAAGAGATGGCAACCCTGGCTGATCTCTGCAGCCTTGGTAACCTCCTTACCCCCAGACACGCTCACCCTCCACACCCCGTGTTGGTACTTGACTGTAGGCTGCTTTGTTCTCTTGCCCTGCCTGTGTGTCTGCTTCCACAGGATGGAAGGCCTCCCTTCTCTTTATCTCCACTGTCCTAGCATAGGGACCTGCTAAAGACAAATATTAAATATTAGATGAAAACAAAGGTAGCTGGAAGGGTGCTGGGACCACTGGGCATCAGGAACAGGAGGCCGGGCCAGGCCCCGACCCATTCCCAGCCCTCCTACAGGAGGAGGGAGATCGAATACCTCAAATCTCTTACAACCAGCCTTTTCTAATTTTCTGAGCCTCACCTTGAGCTAGAGGGGAAGCGGAGGGGAACACTGCCTCTGGCCACTTCTACCCTGGCTCCTTTGGAAGAAGGGTCAAGAACTCGTACTCAGAGTTGGCCAAACAGATTAACACGCAGTATTCTGTCTCTTTCTCTCCACTACTCCTTAGCCTAATGAAGTGTCCAGTGCAAAGATCTCCTTGGACCCCACAGGATGGGGCCTGATCTGGAGGTCATTGACTTTTGTTCCGTAAACTGCAATCGCCTTATCTGGCATTGCCCGAGAGAAGGAAAATGCAATGAGATAATTCCAGGGTCTAATGTAATATGCTGATGTTCTCTCTGTCCAGAACATAAGAGCAGCATAGCAATTTTTGTCCACAGATGAGTTGTTTACTTGTCTCCAGCTAAGCCTGACTCATAAAGCTAACCTTATAAAATGAAGAAGTTTGCTTTTCCTGGAATGGCATGACATTTATGTTTTCTTACCAAATGTGAAGGCTGGAGGGGACATTTAGAAGCTGAGTCTGTTAGGCCAGTGAGGCCCACTGTGTGCCCGAGGGGAGATTAGCATCACCATTCGAGCTCTTGACAGCTGGTCTGTCCCCACTGCCCACCCCCTCAATGTGGAAACATGAAGTTTAAGGCTGTCACCACCGGCTCTAAGGTCACATGAAGGAACCATGCCTAGGAACCAGTGGCAGAGAGAAAAAGCAAGAGACAGGCTCCCCCCAAAGCATAGGACTTTCTTTTTCTTTTTCTTTTTTTTTTTTTTTTTTGCACTGCAGGGCATGTGGAATCTTAGTTCCCCAACCAGGGGTCAAACCCACACCCCTTGCAGTGGAAGCACAGAGTCCAGTGGTTACACTGGACTGCCAGGGAATTCCCAAAGGTTTTCTTTCTGTAGATGAGCTTTGGGCAGAGTCTTATCTTTGGAAATTCCCAGAGTCGCGGTGTTTTCGTGACCCCTGGGGCATCCGACAGCAAGATTTCTCTGGGTACCGTCCCTGCTCTTACATTTGCCCTAGGTTTTTGTTGTGTTTTTTGAGTGAGTTTAAAGGGGGTGTTAGGTTTTTAAAATGTGCTCTTAGAATAATAAATACCTATTCTCCATCCCTTATCAAGTTCCTCAGTTTTATGTCCAGTACTCACACCCAGTATTTCAATGACTTGACTTTAAACAAGCAAGCAAGTGTTGTATAGTATCTAATATGAAGATAGTCGGACACGTGCTAGAGGAGACATCTCTGATCTACTGACGTGAAAACAAAAGCTTTGTGTTTTACAGAAAATAGCTTTTTACTGAAAATGAGACATGGCTTAGGAGAGTTGCTATTAGAACATGTAATTTTTAACTTCCTGGATATAAATGGCATTACATGGCCAAGTCGTTATCCGTGTAGCAGGAAGGAAGGAGTGAATTTTCTTCAAAAATGATTTAAATCCAGACTGCCTTCTCCACATATTCCTGCTTGAAAAACAGCACGTGCCATGTTGCCACGGGGTTTTATCAGCTGCACCCCCTGAAGCAGAGGGTCGATCTGTCCCATGAACTTCCTAAATCATCATGACCTGATTTGCCAAAGACTCCAGGTGGACCAAACTTTGAGATAACATTCCTCCGTTTCATTTAGTTTCATGATACCCTCAAACCTTTGGAGAGAATTAATTGTCATGTCCTTAATCTCCTCATCTGTCTTCTAGTGACAGTCACTGGAGCTACTTGTTACTTCCTGTCCCCCCCCGAACTTCAGTGGTTCCACTCAGTGTCTAGAGAGAAGTTCTCAAAGTGTGGTCCCAGGACGAGCAGTAGCAGCATCAGCATCCCCTAGAACTTGTGAAAATGCAGGGTCTCAGGCCCCAGCCCAGGTTTACTGAATCAAAACTTGGGGTGGAGCCATCACACTGTGTCTTATTTAGCAAGCCCTCCAGGAGATTCTGTTCCAGCTCAAGTTTGAGACCCATGGCTCTGGAATAAAGTCCCTTAAGAGACCTTCTTTAATCTGGCCCCATCCACCATGGTAACCTCCACTCCAAGTATGCCCGCTCTTAACTTGCTAATCTCCCCAGCCTGGCTGCTCACCTGTCTTCCTGAGTGTCCTCGCCCTCTCTCTCCCCAGTTGTCTCCAGCCTAGTTCTCCTGGAGATTCCCCCTCCTGTGCTGCACTGGCTCAAGCTCCCACTTAAACCCTGCCTGAAAGAGTGCATCCAGGGACTCCTTTCAGAGTCTCAGATGATCGTCACTTCCATACTGTTGTGGATTGTTGTGTCCTCAAAAAAGATACATTGGGCTTCCCTGGTGGCGCAGTGGTTGAGAGTCCGCCTGCCGAGGCAGGGGACACGGGTTCGTGCCCCGGTCCGGGGGGATCCCACATGCCGCGGAGCGGCTGGGCCCGTGAGCCATGGCCGCTGAGCCTGCACGTCCGGAGCCTGTGCTCCGCAACGGGAGAGGCCACAACAGTGAAAGGCCCGCGTACCACAAAAAAAAAAAGAAAGAAAAAAAAAGATACATTGAAGTCTTAACCCCCTGTACCTGTGATTATGACCTTACTTGGAAATAGAGCCTTTGCAAATGTAATCAAGTTAAGATAAGGCTATACTGGGTTAACATGCGCCCTAAATCCAATGACTGATGTCCTTATAAGAAGGTCATGTGAAGATACAGAGAGAAGAATGCCATTTAAAGACAGAGGCAGAGACTGGAGTGATACAGCTCCAAGCCAAGGAAGGCAAGGATTGACGGCTGCCACCAGAAGCTCGGAAGAGGAAAGGAGGGATTCTATCCAGAGCCTCAGAGGGAGGCCAGCCATGACAACACCTTAATTTTGGCCTTCCGAACTGTGAAAGAATCGATTTCTGTTGTGTTAAGGTACCCAGTGTACGGTACTTTGTTATGGCCACCCTAGGAAATGGATACACACTCCACTCCCTGCCTGGCTGTCTCCCTTCCAGAAGGTCTGCGTGGTCTTGTCTACAGGAACTGTGGTTTTAAGCACAGTCCAACTCTCTCAATTCCTCTCTCTCTCCCCCTCCCTCTCTCACACTTCACGCCCGCACACACACTCACACTTCCCACACACACACCAGGCAGCTTTCTTTCTGCCCTCTCTTAAAGGGATTGACTGGGTCTGTTTGTATGACCTCTGTGCTGTATAAGGGGAGAGCAGGGGTCTGGAGCCAGGCTTCACTACTTACTGCCTCTGTGACTTTGGACAATTCCTTAACTTTGGGCAAGTGCCTCAGTTTCTTCATCTTTAAAATGGGGATAAGATCAGTATTTACCTCAGAGGACTCTTGTGCTGTGATAAGTACTTCCTGGGCACTGTGTTAAACCACATGAAGCATGTAGTGAGAGCTCAATATATATATATAACATATATATTATAGTTTTTATCATGATTCTACCCAGTGGCTAGCAGAATGCTTTATATACAAGTGCTGAATAAATGCTTGACATTGATTAGATAGGGATTTGAGGAACATTTTTTTTTACCCCCCCTAAAAAAATCTAGTGAGATGAGTTTGTCCTATGAAGGCATTCTGTGGTACACTTTCTTAAACAGGACTCCCTCCTGTTTAAGAAACCTCCAGGTTTCCCTCCCAACTGATTGCAAGGGAAGCCCCAAATCAAAGTGCTGGTCACTCTCCTAAAGAGCCTGTCCTGAGGTAGGGTGGCTGCCTGGGGCTACCCTTCCTCATGGCCTTTGGGGACAAATTCCTCATGGCCTTTGGGGACAAAAACCAAAGAACCTACACCAAACACACAAAAAAAACAGGTTAGAACATAAACCACATCATTGGTGTTCCGTGACTGTAAAGCATTTAGTTCTAGGCTACAGTACATAAGTCCTCTTTTACACGTAATTAAAAAGAAATCTGTAGCAAAGAGCTACTGATTCATTCCTTCAGGTTATACAGCCATATAGTAATTTGCTTTGTTTGCCAACTTTTTCTTTACATAAAAAACTTTATTCTGGAAAAGATTAGAGCAAGGTGCTGTGCCCCTGGCTGCGCTTGGAGAGGGATGTGAACTTCCTAATCTGTTTGGCATGTGGGCTGTTTTGGCAGCGTGGGGATGGGAGCAGCAGAGCCCCATGATCCGCTCCTGGGAACACTCCTCACGTCAGGAAAGCCAGACCTGCCTGTCACCTTCCCTGCGGCAGCCTTGGCTCTTTAAAAAATGTCTGTTTAGCTTTTCAAACAATGTCTTTAAGTGAATGGATTGGCTTTTCACCATCTGGCCCTCACAACACGTGTTGTAAGCACAGAGGAGGACCACCTGACCTTGAGAGTTTGGCTTTGGCGCTGTCCCAGGTACGGAGCTTCTAGATTCAACACCACTATAGTGAGCAGTTTACCTCACTCTGCAAATCTGATCACACTAACGGCATGAGGGGCAAAAACATAAGTTTAAGATATGGGGTGGGGATATCCATACTGAGTTACTTCGGACTTAACATTTTTTAAATGACTTTCTATCTTGTTAAAAGCCCATTCATGCACTTGGTTCCAGGTACAAAGCTGAGGGAATAACATCCTCATTACCTTTGCTTCGTGGAGACCCCTCTCTGATGGCTGTTTATTCTCTTTAATCCCCATTCCCATTGTCAACTGAAAAAAAAATGCACAACCTAAAAGTTGAGAATTATGTTTTATTCGATGAACTTACTAAGGACTATAACCCAGGATACAGCCTCTCAGATAGCTCTGAGGAACTACTCCAAAGAGGTAAGGGAGGTGCCAGGATATGTAGGAGTTTTTGTTGGAAAAAAAACAAAAAACAAAACAACATGTAGTTCAACATCAAAAGATTACTGCTAATCACAAAAATATCTCAAGTTAGTGATTTTAGTGCTTTTCTATTTATGGGAAGATGCAAGAGTCTGGGCTTATGTAAATCATTCCTTTGATAAGCATCTTAAATATATAGGGCCAGTATCCTGTGTTTCTCCATCCTGAATTCCCCTCAGGGCGCACTTTCGGGGTTTTAAGCCTGCAACATCCTTTGTTTACTGAAATGGCAGGCAACATTCTTTGTCCACAGTGCCTCTTCTTGGTCATAAATTTGACCAACATTTGGGAGGCATTTCATGACCAATTTTGTCCCATGGCTCTAGGAAAGCTCATTCCTAGATCAGGTGAGGATTCTGTTGATAGGCCACTCAATGTGCTAAGTTTTTTGGATTAGGCCCTGTTGATAATCTAAAATTCTCTGGATTGCCTGTTCTACTAGTCTGTTATGATCCAGGAAATGTTTTCTCTTGTTTCTTCTTCCCATAGCTACAGTTGCACTCTTACAGTTATTCTACGTAGAGTTATATATGTGATTGATTGCCTCAAGACATTTAGCCATCATTAGTTTTGTTGGAGGCCTGGTTACACATTGGGTAATGCAAGAGACAATAATCTCATAAAATAGACAGGATGTAAATAATACACCTGTAATGTTAATAAAGTACAGCAGAGAAAGGCACAAGCCGTAAATAATTTGAAAACAACAAGAGAACAAATTAAAACAATGATTAGTATAACTAGTTGTAATCTGGTCTCAATAAGCCGTCAAACCCACAGGGGAGCCAGCTGGATAAGCCAAATTCTGGAAGGATCATGTAGAGAGAAAAAGGTAAATGTTTCATCTTTGTTTACAAAGGTACACTTTATCAGCTTGTTGTAGATCAAAATTAGCGTAAAGGGAAAGATTTTCTGGAAAAAAAGATTAAAAGCCAGTATATTTCAGAAAAAAGTCGTAAAATTATAAATCATATTTATCAATTCATTCAGTCTCATGTAATTAATTCCAGCTGATCTGGATGAAGTCATCAGGTAGGGTTTTGTAACTTCTTACTGAGTTGAGTGGTATGATCTAAAAGTTACCAGAAACAAATTTGTCAAGTCTTTTTTACGAATCCTCTTGAGAATCTTCATTTTATAAAAGCATCAGAGTAAAATAGTGATTGTCTATAAATGGCAAAAGACTTAAAATGGCACGGTTAAAGATCTGTTTACAGTGTAACTGACAAGAAACTTGGTTATTTCTGTATCATATGACATTTTAAGATAACAACTAGGATTATAACTGATAACATTATATCAGGACATATCAGATTTTTAGGAATTCCATATAAGTTTTGGAATATCTATATTAATGACATTTACCCATAAAATAAGAAGGTTTTATCACACTTATTTGACAATGTTTCCCATGTAATTTAACATGCCAGATAAACCTAATTAGTTTAATATCTCTCATTGGGATGTTTCAGGGGTCCTTTGAAGCATCCCAAAGTTAGCTGGAAAGTCAAAAGAATCTTAATTAGAATTTGATATTTGGGAAGTTTGTTATTAAAAAAAAAAGTCAAGTTTTTAAAACACTTGGTCAAATAGGATCATAGGCCACTGTGAAGCAGTAGTTATTCACTCAACCAAAGTGACAGTAAAAGATTTTTAAGGCAAATAACAGATCATTTAGAAGGCAAAGAAACTCACAATCTATTACCAAAAGTATTTAGTTCAACATTCCAAGAAAACTCTGTTCTCTTAACAGAGAGAGAAAACCAAACTCCAGTCCTGCACCAGCCCACCCTGAACAACAAAATTCACTTACCTAATTAAATTCAATCCAAACCCAGCCTGACCATGCATGGAACAACTTTTTCAGAGCTGTCTTTCTACAAACCTTTCACACTTTCTATATCCATTTTTGTTTGTCCCTTATTTTTCCACCCAGAGACAACCAGCTCTAGGACAAAATCTCTCTTTTTCCTTAACAAAATGTACTTCCACTCCTCATACCTTCTTTTGCCAAAAACACTCATCCTACTTTCCTTGCATACTAGATCATGTGAACCTGGAATTCATTCTGGCCAGTTTCCTTTATACTTGGAAATATTTAATTTGTAAGTGCTTACTATTTAGTCAATTAAATAGAGCTCTTTTATAAGTTTAATTTTGATAATATTTTCCAGAGGTAGAAACACCTATATGTGTAATGTACACACTGACATAAACAAACAAAAATAGGGATCTCATAGCTTCACTTTAACACTTAGTTTTGAATCAGGTATTATGATATAAACTTACTAGTTTATAAATAAGTTGGAATAAGTCAAATTTATTTTCTCAGATGACCAAGACTTTACTATTGATATTTGTGGAAAAGACTTCTAAGATTTGTATTTGTTCTTGATAATCCCCTAAGGAAGCTCTGAATTAGATTTTGAGCGAGGGAGCCTTTCCAATAGTTTGAGTTTTAAAAGGCCATTTTTTTCCTTTTTTTTTTTAAATTTGTATCAGGTTGTACCTGATTAAGCGGATTAGGCTCAGTCTCAGGTTATTGTAGCTGTATCTACATTTCTGATTTGTAGAGATTTGAAAACCAGAGAGTTGCTTTTAATTCCCCAGAGAACAGATCTGCTGCCTAAATTATACTAAAAGATTGATTTGTCCAACAACATTTTCTTTAAGTTGCTTTTTTTTTTTTTTTTTTTTTTGCGTTACGCGGGCCTCTCACTGCTGTGGCCTCTCCCGCTGCAGAGCACAGGCTCCGGACGCGCAGGCTCAACGGCCATGGCTCATGGGCCCAGCCGCTCCGCGGCACGTGGGATCCTCCCAGACCGGGGCACGAACCTGCATCCCCTGCATCGGCAGGCGGACTCCCAACCACTGCGCCACCAGGGAAGCCCTAAGTTGCTTTTTTTATATCAGTGAGAAGATTTCCAACTAAATGAAATTCAAGAGTTCTATGTCCTAGTTTTTTTTTTTTTTTTTGCGGTACATGGGCCTCTCACTGTTGTGGTCTCTCCCATTGCGGAGCACAGGCTCCGGACACGCAGGCTCAGCGGCCATGGCTCACGGGCCTAGGCGCTCCATGGCATGTGGGATCTTCCTGGACTGGGGCATGAATCCATGTCCCCTGCATCGGCAGGCGGACTCTCAACCGCTGTGCCACCAGGGAAGCCCTGTCCTAGAATTTTAAGCTTTTATTTATCATGCTTTAAAAAGTTTGCATAAGGCATTCAACAAAGGCCCTCTTTCTGAGTGCACAGGTTAAACCCAGAACAAGAATCTCTATTATTGTTTTTATTGGCCCCTGAATATTAGCACTCAGTTTTTATTTCATATTGTGTGGTCTCAGGTAACCCTGTTGGTTTCTTTTAGTATGTTTAACTAATATTGTCTGAGGGGCAGATTTATATGCCCTGTCTTATACCAGGAAGGGGGAGACATAGTGTCTGTCTTACAGTATAATTAGGGAAAAGAGATGTAACCACCTTATAAAGCCCATTTAAACATACCAATTTAAGTGAGCTTTCATCTCAATTCTATCAACTTTTATACCTTTAACTTTAGTTTCCATTAGGACCCCATCAATAGGTCTTGGTCTTACAAGGAGTCTTAGATGCTTTTCTTTTTTTTAATCTCCCAACCATTTAATCTATTTTTCTATAAAAGGCTCTGGGGTCCCCAGTGAAGGGCTGAGCTGAGGGATTCAGGCCCTTTTGTCAATCTTTTAACTTGATTAATTGGCCTAACTGTCACCCCAAGCAATTGCTGGTCAGGTATCTCAACGTAATTCTGCCCCCGCCCCCCAGCCTTTATATATATAACTGGGGTAAATAAAGCAGACTTGTTTGGGGCCTTTTATGTTGGGGACCAATAGGGGTCCCTTTAACCTACCCAACCTTAGGTAGTGTTGTATCAAAACCTTTTGTTTTAATCCCATTAACATCTATTTTATTTATCCCATTTCTTAATAACCATCTAAAGATTCTTATCCTTTTGGGAGTAGTCCCTTTAAAATTTCCACCTTGTTGGGAAGAAGTCTCTAGACTTTCCCCTCAGTTTTTTCTCCCTCCTTCCCCATTAATCAACCTAATTTACATTAGTTAACCTAATGTTTTTATTAGGATTTATAAGACCCACTGAGGGGAAGCAAAGGCCAAAAATAAGACTTCCCAAGCTGGTTTTTTGTTTGTTTTAAACTAAGGGAGTGGGACTTCCCTGGTGGCACAGTGGTTAAGAATCTGCCTGCCAATGCAGGAGACATGGGTTCGATCCCTGGTCCAGGAAGATCCCACATGCCACGGAACAACTAAGCCCGTGTGCCACAACTACTGAGCCTGCGCTCTAGAATCTGCGCGCCACAACTACTGAGCCTGCAAGCCACAACTGCTGAGCCCACGTGCCACAACTACTGAAGCCTGCATGCTCTAGGGCCTGTGTGCCGCAACTACTGAGCCTGCATGCTGCAACTACTGAAGCCCGCATACCTACAGCCCGTGCTCTGCAACAACAGAAGGCACTGCAATGAGTAGCCTGCACACCTCAATGAAGAGGAGCTCCCGCTCACCACAACTAGAGAAAGCCCATGTGCAGCAATGAAGACCCAATGCAGCCAAAAATTTAAAAAAAATTAAATTAAATAAAATTAAACTAAAGGGGTTCTTTTGATTAGCCATTTTATATATACATATACCTATATATCTCCACCTTCTGATTTGTTTTTTTTTATAGATGCCAGTAAACAACTATATAATAAGAGCTCTCTAAAAATTTACCAATTTTGAAGTTTCTCCAATTTAAATGATCCATCATCTGGCCATTAACAAGATATATCTTAATAGTGACTCAAACTAGGAAGATGAAAGAGGCATCCCCACAAGAGAGTGCAAAGCCTACACAAGATACAGATATAGAAAGATATAGAAAGTTTACTCACGGGAATCCCCTGGCAGTCCAGTGGTTGGGACTTGGCTCTTTCACTGCAGCGGCCCGGGTTCAATTCCTGGTCAGGGAACTAAGGTGCCGCAAGCTGTGCAGTGCAGCCAAAAAAACAAGAAAACTTTACTCCCCAAAATAGTCAAAGAAGGTAAAGACCTTTGTTGCACAGGTTAAGATGACAAGCCCCTGAGAGCTGGTACAGCCAGACAAAATGACTTCTCAGAATCCCAGCTTATTCCACTGACTGCCAGATGTGTACCATATGTGTACTTTCCGGTCATATGGTAGTTCTATTTTTAGTTTTCTAAGGAACCTCCATACTGTCCTCCATAGTGGCTGTATCAATTTACATTCCCACCAACAGTACAAGAGGGTTCCCTTTTCTCCACACCCTCTCCAGCATTTGTTGTTTGTAGATTTTTTGATGATGCCATGCTGACCGGTGTAAGGTGATACTTCATTGTAGTTTTGGTTTGAATTTCTCTAATAATTACTGATGTTGAGCTCTTTTCATGTGTTAGTTGGCCATCTGTATGTCTTCTTTGGAGAAATGTCTATTTAGGTCTTCCCCCCATTTTTTGATTGGTTTTTTTTTTGATACTGAGCTGCATGAGCTGTTTGTATATTTTGGAGATTAATCCCTTGTCAGTGGCTTCATTTGCAAATATTTTCTCCCATTCTGAGGGTTGCCTTTTCATTTTGTTTATGGTTTCCTTTGGTGTGCAAAAGCTTTTCGGATTAATTAGGTCCCATTTTTTTATTTTTGTTTTTATTTTCATTACTCTAGGAGGTGGGTCCAAAAAGATCTTGCTGTAATTTATGTCAAAGATTGTTCTGCCTATGTTTTCCTCTAAGAGTTTTAGAGTGTCTGGCCTTACATTTAGGTCTTTAATACATTTTGAGTTTATTTTTCTGTATGGTGTTAGGGAGTGTTCTAATTTCATTTTTTTACATGTAGCTGTCCAGTTTTTCAAGCACCACTTATTGAAGAGGCTGTCTTTTCTCCATTGTGTATTTTTGCCTCCTTTGTCATAGATTAGGTGACCATAGGTGTGTGGGTGTATCTCTGGGTTTTCTATTCTGTTCCATTGATCTATATTTCTCTTTTTGTGCCAGTACCATACTGTCTTGATTACTGGAGTTTGTAGTATAGTCTGAAGTCAGGGAGCCTGATTCCTCCAGTTCCATTTTTCTTTCTCAAGATTGCTTTGGCTATTTGGGGTCCTTTGTGTTTCCATACAAATTGTAAAACTTTTTGTTCTAATTCTGTGAAAAATGGCCTTGGTAATTTGATAGGGATTGCATAGAATCTGTAGATTACTTTGGGTAGCATAGTCATTTTCACAATATTGACTCTTCCAATCCAAGAACATGGTATATCTCTCCATCTGTTTGTGTCATCTTTGATTTCTTTCATCAGTATCTTAGTTTTCTGCATACAGGTGTTTTGCCTCCTTAGGTAGGTTTGTTCCTAGGTATTTTATTCTTTTTGTTACAATGGTAAATGGGATTGTTTCCTTTATTTCTTTCTGATCGCAAGAGATTTCTGTGTATTAGTTTTGTATCCTGTAACTTTACCAAATTCATTGATTAGCTCTAGTAGTTTTCTGATGGCATCTTTAGGATTTTCTATGTATGGTATCATGTCATCTGCAAACAGTGACAGTTTTAATTCTTCTTTTCCAATTTGTATTCCTTTTATTTCTTTTTCTTCTCTGATTGCCATGGCTAGGACTTCCAAAACTATGTTAAATAAAAGTGGTGAGAGTGGACATCCTTGTCTTTTTCCTGATCTTAGAGGAAATGCTTTCAGTTTTTCACCATTGAGAATGATGTTTGCTGTGGGTTTGTCATATATGACCTTTATTATGTTGAGGTAGTTTCCCTCTATGCCCACTTTTTGGAGAGTTTTTATCATAAATGGGTGTTGAATTTTGTCAAAAGCTTTTTTCTGCATTTATTGAGATGATCATATGGTTTTTATTCTTCAGTTTGTTAATATGGTGTACCACATTGATCTGTGTATACTGAAGAATCCTTGCATCCCTGGAATAAACCCCACTTGATCATGGTGTATCCTTTTAATGTGCTGTTGGATTCTGTTTGCTAGTATTTTGTTGAGGATTTTTGCATCTATGTTCATCAGTGATATTGGTCTGTAATTTTCTTTTTTTGTGATATCTTTGTCTGGTTTTGGTATCAGGGTGATGGTGGCCTTGTAGAAAGAGCTTGGGAGTGTTCCTCCCTCTACAGTTTTTTGAAGAGTTTGAGAAGGATAGGTGTTAGCTCTTCTCTAAATGTTTGATAGAATTCGCCTGTGCAGCCATCTGGTCCTGGACTTTTGTTTGTTGGAAGACTTTTAATCACACTTTCAATTTCATTACTTGTGATTGGTCTGTTCATAGTTTCTGTTTCTTCCTGGTTCAGTCTTGGAAGGTTGTACTGTTCTAAGAATTTGTCCATTTCTTCCAGGTTGTCCATTTTTTGGCATATAGTTGCTTGTAGTCTCTTACGATCCTTTGTGTTTCTGCGGTGTCAGTTATAACTTCTCCTTCTTCATTTCTAATTTTATTGCTTTGAGTCCTCTCCCTTTTTTTCTTTGAGTCTGGCTAAAGGTTTATCAATATTGTTTATCTTCTCAAAGAACCAGCTTTTAGTTTCATTGATCTTCACTGTTGTTTTCTTGGTTTCTATTTCACTTATTTCTGCTGTGACCTTTATGATGTCTTTCCTTCTACTAATTTTGGGTTTTGTTTGTTCTTTCTCTAGTTGCTTTAGGTGTAAGGTTAGGTTGTTTATTTGAGATTTTTCTTGTTTCTTCAGGTGCTATTTTATTGCTATAAACTTCCCTCTTAGAACTGCTTTTACTGCAGCCCATAGGTTTTGGGTCATAGGTTTTCGTTGTCATCTGTTTCTAGGTATTTTTTGATTTCCTCTTTGATTTCTTCAGTGATCCTTTGGTTATTTAGTATCATACTGTTTAGCCTTCATGTGTTTGTGTTTTTTACAGTTTTTTTTCCCTGTAATTGACTTCTAATCTCATAGCGTTGTGTTCAGAAAAGATGCTTGATATGATTTCAATTTTGTTAAATTTACCAAGGCTTGATTTGTGCCCCAACATGTGATCTGTCCTGGAGAATGTTCCATGTGCACTTGAGAAGAAAGTGTATTCTGTTGTTTTTGGATGGAATGTGCTATAAATATCAATTAAGTCAATTAAGTCTGCTCTAATGTGTCATTTAAGGCTTGTGTTTCCTTATTGATTTTCTGTCTGGATGATTTGTCCATTGGTGTAAGTGGAGTGTTAAAGTCTCCCACTGTTTCTGTGTTACTATCAATTTCCCTTTTTATGGCTGTTAGCATTTGCCTTATATATTGAGGTTCTCTTACGTTGGGTACATAAATGTTTACAATTGCTGTATCTTCTTGGATTGATCCCTTGATCATTATGTCCTCCCTTATCTCTTGTAATAGTCCTTATTTTAAAGTCTATTTTATCTAATGAGTATTGTTACTCCAGCTTTTATTTATTTATTTATTTATTTTTAACATTTTTACTGGAGTATAATTGCTTTACAGTGGTGTGTTAGTTTCTGCTTTATAACAAAGTGAATCAGTTATACATACACATATGTTCCCATATCTCTTCCCTCTTGAATTTCCCTCCCTCCCACCCTCCCTATCCCACCCCTCTAGGTGGTCATAAAGCACTGAGCTGATCTATGCGGCTGCTTCCCACTAGCTAACTATTTTACGTTTGGTAGTGTATATATGTCCATGCCACTCTCTCACTTTGTCCCAGCTTACCCTTCCCCCTCCCCATATCCTCAAGTCCATTTTCTAGTAGCTCTGTGTCTTTATTCCCGTCTTACCCCTAGGTTCTTCATGACATTTTTTTTCTCTTAGATTTCATATATATGTGTTAGCATACGGTATTTGTCTTTCTCTTTCTGACTTACTTCACTCTGTATGACAGACTCTAGGTCCATCCACCTCATTACAAATAGCTCAATTTCATTTCTTTTTATGGCTGAGTAATATTCCATTGTATATATGTGCCACATCTTCTTTATCCATCCAGCTTTCTTTTGATTTCCATTTGCATGGAATATTCTTTTTTCAAACCCCTCACTTTGTCTGTATTCAAGTTAATGAGTTTCTTGCTTTTCTATGTAGGGGAAGATGCAGGAGTCTGGGCTCACTGAAATTATTCCTTTGATAAGCATCTTAACTATCTAGGGCCAGTATCCTGTTTTTCTCATCCTGAATTCCCCTCAGGGTTGCACTGTAGGGGCTTTATGGCTGCAGTATCCGGTGTTTACTGAAATGGCAGGTGACATTCTTTGTCCACACCTTCATTCCATTGCCCTCCCATGGGCAGCCACTTTGAAAAGGGCTGATGTATATTCTTCTGTCTGTAAGTGCTCTTATAGGGGCCAGTGGTTGAGAGTCCGCCTGTCGATGCAGGGGACACGGGTTTGTGCCCCGGTCTGGGAAGATCCCACATGCCGCGGAGCGGCTGGGCCCGTGAGACATGGCTGCTGAGCCTGCACGTCCGGAGCCTGTGCTCCACAACGGGAGAGGCCGCAACAGTGAGAGGCCCGTGTACAGCAAAAAAAACAAAAACAAAACAAAACAAAAAACAGTGCTCTTATAAAATATATTGTTGGTGTGTGTGCAAATTTTTATTTAAAACATTTTTGTAAGTGGTATTTTGCCATGCGTTTTGTTGCTTCTGTTTGCACTCCCAGCCTTGAGGATCTCTCTTTGTTGCTGTATGTATGGCTAGTTGGCTACCTCTCCCTGCTGCACAGCAACTCCATTTTACCTGCCCACCCCCAAGGGATGCACACCAGATTGCCTCCCACTTCCCACCACACAGATGATGCTTCAGGAAACATTCTCCCACAAGTCCCTGTAACAGCATCATAGTTTCTCTGGGATACATACCCAGCAGTAGGTTGTTGGATCATAAGGTGTGTGCAGTCTTGATTTGACCAAGTCAGCCAGACTGCTTTCCAGCTAGGCTGCACCAGGCTACCTCCCCCCAGCCATGTGGCAGGAAAGGGGACCCCTTCCAGGGCAGCGGGCTCTTGTCCAACACTCAGAAATGAATTGTCTGAGGAAACACCCATGCTGACGAAGCAAGAGACTTTATTGGGAAGGGGAACCCGGGAAGAGAGCAGCAGGGTGAGGGAGCCCAGGAGAACTGCTCTGCCACGTGGCTGGCAGTCTCAGGTTTTATGGTGATGGGGTTAGTTTCTGGGTTGTCTCTGCCCAATCGTTCTGACTCAGGGTCCTTCCTGGTGGCACACGCATTGCTCAACCGAGATGGATTCCAGCAAGAAGGATTCTGGGAGGTTGGTAGGACATGTGGACTGGCATCTCCTCGCTCCTTTTGACCTTTCTCGAATTCTTCCTGTTGGTGGTGACTTGTTAGCTCTGCGTTCCTTACCAGGACCTCCTGTCGCAAGATAACTCATGCAAATGGTTTCTGTGGTGCCTGGCCAGAGTGGGTGGTTTCAGTCATTGGTTCCCCTATCAGCCATGAACCCCCCAAACCCGGCCAATGGGTTGGCCCTATGCATTTTCTCGTTTATTGCCAATCTAACAGTTGTACGGTGGTCCCTCACTGCTTCTTTAGCTGGCATCTCCCAATTATTCACTTGTGCGCAGGCCTTCAGAGCTCTGTTAGCCCAGGTAAAACATGTGATATGCTTACAACCACACCCAGCACAGGCCCTAGAGGGTGTCTGTTGTTGTTGTTGTTCTATAAATACAAGCATCCTTTAAATGATGGTGGACATAATAATGTTGTCCTAGTACAAAACATGCATTCTAGTGATTATTTCTGATCTTGAGTGATGTGACTGGTCATGTTGACCCGCTAGTTAGGACTCACATCCACATCTGTCCACCATAAACTTCCCTCCATTTCCGCTATCCCCACCCTGGTTCATCCACCCCGTCAACGAGCCTCCTGTAGTCTCTGCATTCACTCTGGACCCCTCCTCACTCCAGCACCACCAGTTCTCCATATGTGCGCTAGAGGGATCTTTAAAAATCTCTCCTTCCTGTTCGTGGCTTCCCGTTTCTCTTAGGAAGAAACTCTTACTGCAGCCTGCAGGGGACGGCCCCCGACCACCCGGCCAGGGCTCTTCCGGATCCTGGCTCCCGTCTTTCTGCCCTCTGCCCCCCAGCTGCTCCCCAGCGCCTTCAGCCCCATCTTCCTTCCATGTGGAATGTGTGCCAGCCCCCCACCTTCACCCTGACACCCCAAAGTCAATTCCTTCTTAATGTTCAGAGTTCAGGTCAAATGTGACGTTGCTGATCCCCAGACTAGATCACTTCTCCAGTTATCCTTTCATAGCTCTTAAGTCATCCATGATCAAATAATCAACTCTACAGCCATCTATTTGAAGTTCTCCTCCTGTCACCTGACTGCCCTGAGCGCGGCTGTGACAGTCTGTTCCCTGTCCTCACCTAGCCCTGTGCTCAGGTTCAAAACTCCTGGAGTAGGTGCTGAACTACAAATACCTCTTTATCACAGGATAGTTTAATC
Organism: Mesoplodon densirostris; assembly: GCF_025265405.1. NCBI lineage: Eukaryota > Metazoa > Chordata > Mammalia > Artiodactyla > Ziphiidae > Mesoplodon > Mesoplodon densirostris. The sequence goes on along the minus strand of NC_082665.1, from coordinate 83,303,191 downwards.
AAAGGCAGCCGAAGGGAACTCACAGCCCTAAAATGTCCTGAGGAGCGTGAGACACTTTGTCCCAGACAAGGAGGCCCTGGCTGGGGCTGCTTTGCCCAGGGCCTGAGGCTGCCACCTTATCTCAGGAGAACCAGCAAAGCTGCGTCAGGAGAACTTGTGACTCAGAGGAAGGGAGCTGGGAGAGGCCTTTGTGGGAGAAAAAAGGGCTGTGTCTTGATAAAGGATAAAGTACAACCAAAAATATAAAAATCTTATTTTGGACAGAATGTAGATGCCTTTAAGAGTGCCTAATTAAAACAAGGAGATCAAATCGGGAAGGAAAAATTACTCTTCAGAAGGACAGCTCGGGGAAATTCCCTGGCGGTCCAGTGGTTAGGACTCCATGCTTCCACCGCAGGGGGCGTGGGTTCGATCCCTGGTCAGGGGAACTAAGATCCCACAAGCTGCTGTACAGTGCGGCCAAAAAGAACAGACAGCTCCATTCAGCTCACAGCCTTGGTTTGGTTAATCCACTTGTTTCTTTCCCTGCAAAGAATAGGTACCGGTACATCACTTTGCCTCCAGGTGTTTTCAAAAAAATGTTGAGTCAAATAATATTTTAAGTACTTTGTTTAAAATATGCACAGTTATATCAAGAATAAGGCAGATTTTTGTGAATCCTTGTGGGTAGCAAATAAGCGTGCCCAGTTTATTACCGTTGGGAAGATCGGTGGTCCTCAAGATTCTTCTCAGTTTACACACCTTCCCTGGGGGGCTTGCAGCCAATCCCGTGGCTTCAACCACCACCTCTACTGACTGTATGTTTATGACATGCAGCTTCCCCCTGGCCGTATTCCACGTCCCTGAGCACAAAGAACGTAGCGCCAACCCTGCCGCCCCTCCTCTTCTCATGAATGGCCTCACCACCCACCCCACTCACCCCCAGCTAGCAGCCTGAGGGGCCTCCTGACTCCTGTGTAGGAGGCTGCGCTTAGGCCCCTAAGTGGACTGGAAGGGCAGACTCCTAGGTCGTGCATGCAGCAGGCCAGGGGCCCTAGGGCTGGCGCAGCAAAGCAGTTTAAGCTTTAGACCTGCCGGCGGGCGGAAGTGTTGCCTCCTTTGAGTCTCAGCTGTTGGTGCCCGCGTGGCTCGGGTGAGTGTTCCATGTGTCCCTCTAACTCGTGTGGGGCGACGAGGACACTGAACTTTAGGAGACTTGGGTATGGGGCGCCTTGTGCAGCCATTTCCATGCAGGCTCTGTTTACACCCTTTAATGATTCACTGCGAGCTCTAGGCAGGAGAAAACCAATGTAAAAACAAGCTAGATGGAGTCTGTATCTCAGCCTTCCCTAGCCTCATTCTTGGGCCAGAACCTGCTTTCCAGCACAGTTCTTTCCCTCCCTGATGTGAATACGTTTTGTTTTCTTTGTTTTTGCATTTTATTTATTTAATTTAATTTTTATTTCATATTGGGGTATAGTTGATTTACAATGTTGTGTTAGTTGCAGGTGTACAGCAAAGTGTTAGTTATACACATACACATATCCATTCTTTCTCAGATTCTTTTCCTGTATAGGTCATTACAGAATATTGAGTAGAGTTCCCTGTGCTATGCAGTAGGTCCTTGTTGATATCTATTTTATATATAGTAGTGTGTATATGTTACTCCCAAACTCCTAACTTATCCCTCCTCCCCACCTTTCCCCTTTGGTAACCATAAGTTTGTTTCTGAAGTCTGAGAGTCTGTTTCTGTTTTGTAAATAAGTTCATTTGTTTCATCTTTTTAGAGTCCACATATAAGTGATGTATAATACTTGTCTTTCTCTGTCTTCATTAGTATGATAATCTCTAGGTCCAGCCATGTTGCTGTAGATGGCATTATTTCATTCTTTTTTATGGCTTAGTAATATTCCATTGTTTTTAGGTACCACATCTTCTTTATCCATTCCTCTGTTGATGGACATTTAGGTTGCTTCCATGTCTTGGCTATTGTAAACAGTGATGCAATGAACATTGGGGTGCATGCATCTTTTTGAATTACAGTTTTCTCTGGACGTACGCCCAGGAGTGGGATCACTGGGTCATATGGTAGTTCTATTTTTAGTTTTTTAAGGAACCTCCATACTGTTCTCCATAGTGGTTGTACCAATTTACATTCCCACCAACAGTGTAGGAGGGTTCCCTTTTCTCCACACCTTCTCCAGCAGTTATTGTTTGTAGACTTTCTGATGATGACCATTCTGACCAGTGTAAGGTGATAACTCATTATAGTTTTATGTTTTGGCTGCTGCTGTGCAGCTTGTGGGATCTTAGTTCCCCGGCCAGGGATTGAACCCAGGCCCTCTTCAGTGAAAGTGCCGAGTGCTAACCACCGGACCGCCAGAATTCCCACGTATCCTGCAACTTTACTGAATTCATTGATGAGGTCTAGTAATTTTCTGGTGACATCTTTAGGATTCTCTATGTATAGTGTCATGTCATCTGCACACAGTGACAGTTTTACTTCTTTTCCAATTTGGATTCCTTTTATTTCTTTTTCTTCTTTGATTGCATGGCTAGGACTTCTAAAACTATGTTGAATAAAAGTGGTGAGAGTGGACATCCTTGTCTTGTTCCTGATCTTAGAGGAAATGCTTTCAGCTTTTCACCATTGAGAATGATGTTAGCTGTGGGCTTGAATAGGTTTTAATAATGATAAAAAGAGTGAGCATACATTGGACTTTTACCCCGACCCAGGCACAGTCGAAGCTCTATTTGTGCCATGTCTTAGTCTCCACAACAGCCTAAGTACTGCATTATGTTAACTGGGGCTCCCACAGACTTTGGGATCAAGTTCCAAGTTGATCCCAAACTTTTTTACAGAAAAAGAGGCTTTCGTGACCTTGCGCCAGCCTCCCCAGACAGCCTTTTTTCTAGCTTCACTGCCTTCCCTGGAACACCAGCCCCTGCACCCCATTCCCACATCTTCGCCTGGGCCCCTTGCTCTAGATAAGCCCCCCTAAACTGAGTGCCCGGCACACGTGTAGTTTTGGCCACATAGATGAGCTGCACTGTGTAGCCGTTGATATATCTGTTTCTACACAGGAAGTAGGTTTCTGGTCAAGCTGGACTGGATATTCTGTTTCCTTGTATATCTCTGGTGCCTGGCATAATAGGTGGCAAAAAGTGAATGAGAAGACAGACTTGTTTGTATGAATCCTGTAATTTGTATGAATTTGTAATTGAAATCAACGTTTCAGCTTACACCAGGGCTTGTTTTGAGATTGAAAATGATCCCTAAGCAAACTGCCCTCGTACATGTGCTCTGGGTGCCCCCCGCCCCGTCTCCCAGCAGTATCCATATATCCACGTTTAAATATTCTTTACATAAATAATTGCCACAGAATCCTCGCCCTCCATTCTCTGGTTTCCCAGAATTTAAAAAAAATCTGTGATGGGAATAGATGATATCTGGTCTACTTAAAATAAATTAACCCTGTTTGGTTGTTGTATTCCTGATTCAAGGGAAATTGTTGTTTCCAGAGTCTAACTTAATCAACACTATATGAGATAACTTCAGCTCCAGGCAGCAGAAGTTTCCTTTCTTCTCTAGAAAACACTCCTTTTACTGAATGGTCACTGTGGTGTTTAAAAAAAAAAAAAAAAATTGTTGGCCAATAACATAAAGTTCTTGTAAACAGTCTAATATGCTTCAATGATATGGGTATATATACTCTAAAACTATGCATTGGAGTCAGTTCAAAGGTTTAAAAAGGTTAAACATGCACTCCCCAAGTTTAGAAGTATGCCAGCCTGTGAAAGCTGCAAAGAAAGGGGAGACCATAACATCTGAGGACTTCCTCTGTGTGGCTAACTCACACCGCCCCAGATTCGGGCCCTTCACAGAGCCCACCTCTGGCCTCACGTGTGGGTGCCCCCCGCCTGCCCCGGGTCTGGGTGTGGCTGCTTCCATACTGTCCCTTCGGCCTCAGCTGAGGTCTCCTCCTCCCAGATGCCTTCCTTGACCACCTTAAGAAAAGTAGCCACTCTGCCCCACCACTCTCTCTTCACTCATCACCATCTGAAAACCCATTATTTATTACTGGGTGCACCTTTGTCGCTGGATCCTGTGTTCAGCTGTGAGTGGCAGGAGGGTGGGCGCTGATGGGGCCCAGCGCCCCGCACAGGGCGTGGAGGGGCACTCCGGCTGGGGAAGGCAGGAAGGACCCCGCCTCTCAGCCCTGTGTGCTCATGGCTGTTTCTCATCTAGCTGCTTCCACAAAGCCAACTTGTAGCTTCAGGACCACTGTTTCCTCCTCTCAGCCTCCCTCCTTGTGAGTAGCTGTCAAATCAGCCAGCAGAGTGTCATGATCAGCCCAAAATTTGGGATCTTTTCTCTTTGTAAAAAAATCACCGATTTTATTCAGGTACGAATGCTAGAGCTGCCATTTGCATGTCATGTTATTCCTAGACGGCAAGCGGTCCTTGGATATGAAGGTGTTAACAGAGCTTCCACGAGGCTAAAGTTCTACCTCTGTGTTTCAGATTAATCAAAAGAAGGAATATAAAGTTGACCTGGTGTTTACCACGGAGCTCTACAACCCAGAGGTAAGCTGCCATGGTTTGTGAAGTGTCCTATTAACAACTTGTATGAATGTTTTTTTTAAGTGAGAATCTTAATATGTAGTGACCTGGAGGTTTGCCTTTTTTTTTTCCTTTCCTGCTTTGTTTTCTATTTGTTCTCAAGAATTGAAGACAGCGCTAGGCAGGACCACTTCATGGTCTCAGACAGGGTTCCTTTTACCGCGTCCACACAGCCCTCGTCCCATCCTTCCTCTGCCGCTGGGAGGGCGTTTCACACCCTCTTTGGACCCGGTGCCCCTCCCTAGCACCTCCGAATCCCCAGAATGACTCACTCTCAAATGCCAACCTGCTCTCCTCCTGTCAGCTGGTGGCATTTCTCGTTAGCGGGCCGGCATAGCACGAGGCCACCCCCAGGAGCTTCCGTGCACACAGGCATTCCGCAACTCAGAGCAGCCCATGTGCGCCGCAGGCATCTTCAGCCTCTTCTTCTGACCCAGAGGGCCACAGTCGCCAAGTTTCCTTTCCCCACCACCTCCCCTTTCTCAAGAAGAGAGGAAACAGAGGACTCAGACAGAAATTAGAGCCAGATGGACTTCCCGGGACTGGGCCAGGCTGGGAGGCAGCACCCGGAACCGGGGCGGAGCGGCCAGCCCAAACGCCTTTGTGTGGCGCGGAGTCAGAGCGGGGGATGAGCAGGCAGCATCGGCATTACTGTGTCTCAGGAAGGCGGAGCTTCGGAGAAGGCATAACCCCTCCGGCGGATGCTTCTGGAAGAAAGCTTACCAGTATTCACAAACAAGTTCTGACAAGAAAACACTACGCCAACTTTGCTAATTAACCTAAGAATTAACGTTTTCTTAAAGCATAAGGAAGGTGCTTTTGGTTTCTGTGTTGCAAACGGAAGTGTTAGATTAAAGCTAAAAGGAAAACAATTACTAGATTACTTTGACCAACTGTGTTTCTCTGGAGGGCTAGCTAATTGAAATGCTTCCTTCCGGGAGGTAGGGAGAGTTCTTTCATCTTCTGGCAACTGTTTTGATTCTGTGGAGCTGTTTCGGGGGAAAGGGGAAGAAAAACAAAAGGGGACAATACCTATTGCCTTTTCTCTTCCCTGGAAACGGTTTTGACATCAAAAGAGCCCACGTACCAGCCCTATCTTCTGCCTTTCATAAGCCTCTTCCCCATCGCTCCCTTCACCGTTTTTCTGTATTGCACCGATAATTAGGATTTTAATGTACCACTTAAATTTCCTCTCCTGTAAACTAGCACTCACGGGAGAAGACGTTGCCCATTGGAACGCCTATTTCCGTTTTTTGCATTAGTTCAAAGAGGGGGCTTATTTAGCAGATCCAATTTTAAGTATGGTTTGTTTCATTGTGGGCTTTTTCTTTTTGGTTGTTTTAACTGGGACTCCACCCAGTTTAAATGACTGTAAACGTGAAAAGAACTCGATTGCTCAACCAACCGTGTTGTAACAGGAGTTCTTAACTAGCGGCCCATGGATGGGTTTTGAGTGCCGCCATGAACTTCCTCAGATTCTAGGCCCAGTGGATGGTATGAGTGAATGTGCATTTTTCTGGGAAGCGGTTCCCTGGCTTTTATGGTCGGGTTAAGGAATCAGTGACCTAAAAGAGTGGAGAAGCACCGTCCCAGAAATGAGTTGTACCCTTGATGTCTACTTAAAGCATCCAGCTACCCAGCTCCACGTGTCTCTGGATTGGAAAGTAAGTGAGGGAGATCCCAGAACACTCAGCGTGTCTACCTTTAAATCTGAGTGCGAGCAGGCTTCCCTCGGTCACTCGGGTAGTTGGATCAGCCCCATGTGGGTGAGCTGTCCCTCCACTTCTTCCAGATTAGACCTCGGGGTAGAGAGATGGAGTTCTCACAGAGCTGGGGCCCTGGCATCACACAGACACAGCTCAGGTCCTGGCTTACCACTTACTAGCTGTGAGACATGGAGTAGGTTCCTCTTTAAACTTCAGTCTTAAACTGTAAAATTGGAATAAGAGGACTGAATTCATCAGGCAGCATGAAGACACTGTCATTTGTGTTGATGGGAATCAGCTTCCTTTTGGTTCAAGTTGGCCAGCTTGAGGGCCAAAGTAAGCATTATGTTGGTTGGTCCACAGTAGAAAGGAAAGTACCTCTATCCTAGCTAGAGATTTGAGCCGAGTAGCACCCACAGGTGTCAGTGGTTATTTCTTTGGAAGAGGCCCAGCATTCTTTCATAAGGGCACCATCAGAAAGCAGGAGTTTTTTAAATGACAGCAAAGACTGAAGATTGTTGTGTTTGGCTGTGAGCACAAAAATCATTTTCTACAAGGCAAAGAATACTACATATGGATGCCAGTGCATACCTGCCATGTACAAGGGACTCCCCAGTCTTGTGTGTGTTTTTCACTGGAGTGGGTGGGAAGTGATAAGAAACCATTCTAATTCCAAAATCTTTATTTCAGGAAGGTAAGGAACGTCTGGGGAAATGTTCTGCTCGAGTGTTTTTCAGGAACGAGAAACCCAGACCGGCCATTAATATAACGTGTACTCGGCTCATTGAGAAGAATACAAGACAACAAGAAGATTATCGGCTCTACAAGTACATGAAGCAACTTAAAAACCTCTTGGATGTAGTCAGCATACCTGGTATGAACCAATATCTGGAATTTCTATATTCAGGAATGCATGTCATTACTACATCTTAAAAAGAATGATCGTGGAAGCAACCTAAATGTCCATCGACAGATGAATAGATAAGATGTGGCACATATATACAATGGAATATTACTCAGCCATAAAACGAAATGAAATTGAGTTATTTGTAGTGAGGTGGATGGACCTAGAGTCTGTCATACAGAGTAAAATAAGTCAGAAAGAGAAAAACAAACTGTATGCTAACACATATATATGGAATCTAAAAAAAAAAAATGGTATGAAGAACCTAAGGGCAGGACAGGAATAAAGATGCAGACCTACTAGAGAACGGACCTGAGGACACGGGGAGGGGGAAGGGTAAGCTGGGACGAAGTGAGAGAGTGGCATGGGCATATATACACTACCAAATGTAAAGTAGATAGCTAGTGGGAAGCAGCCGCATAGCACGGGGAGATCAGCTCAGTGCTTTGTGACCACCTAGAGGGGTGGGATAGGGAGGGTGGGAGGGAGGGGATATGGGGATATATGTATGCATATGGCTGATTCACTCTGTTGTACAACAGAAACTAACACAGTATCGTGAAGCAGTTATACTGCAAAAAGTATCTATTTAAAAAAAATCATCTAAAATTTTATCCCCCAAATGGCACTTTAATTCAACTACAGAATGTGGTACACCTGATTATTTGAACAAAATTCATAAGTATCCTTTTCCTATTTCCCCCCCCCCGAGTACAATACAGTGACTCCATTGAAAACTATCTGTGCCCCTTTCATCTGCCCACTTCTCATCACAGACGCAGGGCAGGGCAAGAGCCGGACTCCAGGGAGAAGAGGTGGAGGTCTTTGCAACAGGACCCACACGTAGGTGTGCGGTTTTCAGGGTTGAGTCCAGAAGCTGAGGAGAAAAATTCTAGAGGTTTCTGGTGGTGGCTTTGGAAACTTTAGGTGGCGGGACCCCATCCAGGGCCTCTGTCGTGTGCATCATGGCCTCTGCACCAGGGCCGGGCGAGCTGTCTCGGGGCCTCGCTGGGAGGCTGCAGGGGAGTCGAGCTGATCTCATTTTAGGTCCAGAGCTAATGGGCGGTGGTGCCGTCTCTTATAAGAAATGAGCCCTGCCTCTGAAGTGACTCAGCTGAAATAAAGCAGAGCCCATTTGCGCTGGCACTCAGCAGGGTATGTGGACAGCAGCTGACACTCGGCGCTTACTGGCAAATCCCATCTCCAAAACCACAGAAGTCATCTCTGGACTTGCACTGGGCTATTAAGCTTGACATGACCACCACAGCACTCCCTATCCCACTCTCTCTCTCTCAGTTCACTCATTTGCCCGGAGACTGTGACAGACCCGTGTCAGCGTGGAGGACCTGTGGTCTCCATTTCTGGCTGCATCTGTGTCCCCTCCGTTACTGAGACTAAGTGTTCTGAAAAACCCGGAGGTGGGATACTGCTCCCTGCGTTTCTCAAATTCTGAAGCTTGAATTTGAGAGTTTATTTGCATTACAGTGCTCTGACAACTTGGATTAAATCCTGTTCCAAAGAATTATGAAGAAGATTCAGAATCTTACATTGTAGTAGCATTTGTTTATATTTAACTGTCTGAAATAAATGGGCCAATGACTAATACTTAAAATCTATGGTTATTTAGGGATTGGTCCCCTCATTAGCATTAGTTGGGGAAATAGGGTTTTATATATTCTTCTTAAAACACAAATTTTAGAAATCGTATTGGACCCTTTCTTTGAAAGGGTCTCAGTCCTTTTGCCACAGGATCTCTAGATTTTGGACAATTTTTAATAATGCAGGTTAACTGGATCATGTTCAGTTAAGTCCTATATGCCCACAAGGATCATTCTATAAGAGTCTAACTTAATGTGGCTGCTATGAAGCTTCGGAAAAGTTCTTGCTTAATATAGGGCACGTTTTCATCAACAAAATCTACAAGTTCTCTTGTCACTTTAAATTCAGCAGAGATGTTTAATGGTGCTTGTAGGCTGTATATCTAAAATTATCTACTTAAAACTGAAAAGGTTTGGTTTTAGATAAGTTGAATCAAAATCTATGTTGGAGCAGCCAGTTCAGATCTCAGCAGATCCCATTCAGTATTTAATCAGTCCAGGGTATTTGACTGTTGAGCAGTTTTCTCTACAACTGCTAAGTGAGAAGATCTAATCCATTTTAGGATATCCTTGCTCTGCACTGTTTTTCCCCTTAAATAGTAGTTGTCTGGCTTTTATGAAGAGTAAAAATTTCTCCTCTTCTAATGAATTCATAAACTTCCTATAGATGAGCCCAAGTATATGACATACAGAAGAAAAGACTGGGGACCTGGGAATAACCAAAGTCCTAAGTGACTCTGTAGCAGTGCTACTGGCATTTACAAATTTCAGTTGTCCTCATTATTCACGGTGTTTTGTATAACTAATTTTTCTTCTATGGTAATTCGTTTTGATCTCACAAGTTAAACTCCTGGTGGCACTAGGAAGGAAGTCTGTCACTCTCTCGCTTCCATACACATGACAGGAATTCAAGGCTCAGCTCAAATCTCATCTCTGTGAAGCTGTCCCCAACCTCTTCAGCCCAAAGAAACCTCCCCCTTCCCTGTGTCCCCTCAGCTCTCTGATCCTCCCTTTTTCTTAAGGAAGGTGTCAGCTGCATTTCCACGCTGTCAAGTGGAGGGTAGGGCCTCTCTTTGCATCTCTCACGGCACCCAAGCAATCAATGAATGCCTTTTGAATCGACTACCACTATAAACCAGCCAAGTCTAGTTCTATCAATACAGAGCAGAATTTATGTGAAAGGTTATTTTACTAAGAAGGATTCATTTCCTAATAAGCTGTTTGTACTCCTCACATATTATACTATTATTGGGCTTTAATATACACTATCTCCTTCAAACTGCATAAATGATGGTCCATGAATAGCTCATAAATTACTTGCTAAAATCTGAGTTCCTAAAAGTCACAAGAGGTAATTTATTAGTCATTGTATCCCTACCTATAGCAGTATCTGATATTAAGTAGATTTTTTATAAATGTTTGCTGAATTAGAAAGATTGCAGTTCCAAAAACGATGCCACAGGAAAAACCCACTTGATTTGTTCATGTAGTCAAAAAAGTGACAGATGCTGCCAATACACAGATTAGCTTTAATGCCAAGCATCAGAGAAGGACAAAGACCAGCACGTTGACTGTGGACCCAAACCAGAAGGTAATGTGGAGAAGATGACTGATGGATGTTTCCATCTAATTAAAAGATTTTAGATGAAAGGTTTTAGATTAACTTTGAGTATCATTATAGCTCTTAGTTTGCATTTATATTGTACAGCAAATAGCCCTTAAACTGTGTTATAGTAGCTTTACTTAGCAGGGCAAGTTGAAGCATGTAAGATTCCATACAGTGCAGAAACAGATACGAGTCCCACTTCACTACTGAAACTTGTAATATTTTGTCCTGAAAATGTCTTAATATGAATGTACTTTTTTTGTGCCCCCAGATAGTCATGGACATATTGATCCCTCTCTGAGACCCATCTGGGATTTAGCTTTTCTGGGCAGCTCTTACGTGATGTGGGAAAAGACAACACAGTTTTTACACTACTACATGGCACAGCTCAGCAGTGTGAAGCAGTGGGTAAGAAAAACTGACAATTAACTTGTTCCACAGGAGGTACAACCAATGCAATGTTCTTAGACTAAATTAATGTGAACTTCTAGCTTTGTGGCAAGAGTTTTAATTGCATTTCATTAACTCAGTAAATATGTGAATGCCAGGTATGGTTGTGGGGACTGAGGATATAGCACTAAAGAAAAAACTCAGTGTAGCTGCCCTTATTGAGACTAATTCTAGCGAGAGAAGAAAGACAGTGAACCGATAAACAAGTAAATACGTATCAAATGGTGGTAGGTGCTATGGAGAAAAATAAAGTAGGGAAAAGGGAATGCAGGGTATTGACAGAATTAAGCTTTAGTCTAAAGCAAGGCCCCTCTCATTTGAGCAGAGGCGTAAGGGAAGTGAGAGCAAGCCACGCCTCCAGAAGGGAAGGCATTTCAGACAGAGGGGACGGAGGAGGCATTGTGGCTGATGGGTTGGAGAAACAGCAGTGAGGCTGGTATGGCTGCAAGAGATTGAGCAAGGGGAGCGTGCCAGGAGATGAGATTGGATGGAGGGGGTCAGTTCATGGAAGGCCATTAGAAGGACCCTGTCTTTTACTCATTACAGGGTTTTTAGCAGAGAAGTGACACGATCTGACTTACAGCAGGATCATTCTGGCTGCTGTGTTGAGAACAGACCGTAGCCAGACAAGGGTGGAAGCAAGGAGAGCAGTAATGTGTAGCCTAGGCAAGGCCTGGTGGTAGCTCGGACCAGGGTGGCAACAGTGAGGTGGTGAGAAGTGTTTGCGTTTTGAAGGTAAGACCAGCAGTATTTGTTGATGGGTTAGATATGGATATATCCAAGAAGAAGAAAAGTCAAGGATGATTCTTAGGATTTTGGCCTGAGTAACTGGAAGGATAGAGTTTTCATTTCCTGATTGGGGAAGACTACAGAGGAACAGATTTGGGTGGAAATTAGCTTGAGTTGGAGCATTCTAAATTTCATAACCAAGTAGAGAATTTGTATCGTCATCTGGACATAAGAGTCTGAAGTTTAGGGGAGATGTCTAGGCTGGAGTCATCACCACATAGATGGTTTTTAAAGCCTCAAGAGTGGATGAGAGAATGAGTGTAAACAGAGAAAGGTTATGTAGGGATTGAGTCCTGGAACACTTCCAACTTTAGAGGGTTTAGAGATATGAGAAAAAAAAAGTGTTTCAAGGATGAGAATTGACTAACTATCAAAAGCTGCTGGAAAGTCAAGAAAGATGAGGACCGAGAATTGACCATTAGATTTAGGCAAGCTGGAAGTAGATGGAGAGCTTATCAAAAGCTGTCTCACTGGCCCAGTGTGGGCAAAGTCCTGATTAGAATAGGTTCAGGAAAGAATGGGAGAGGAAGTGCACACTCCATGTATTTCAAGGAATTCAGCTGTAAAGGGGAGTAAAAGGGAGGGAGGGGGCTAGAGCTGGAGGATGCGTAAGCACAGGGTTGAAGGAGGGTTTTCCGTTGTATTTTTAGATTGGGCGATTTAACAGCATATTTATATGTTGAGAAAAATCCAGTAGAGAGGGGCAAAGTAGGACTTGTAGGGAAGAGAAGGAAGACTTGTTGGAGTTAATATCTTTTTTTTTTTTTTTTTTGCGTTATGCGGGCCTCTCACTGTTGTGGCCTCTCCCGTTGTGGAGCACAGGCTCCGGACGCGCAGGCCCAGCGGCCATGGCTCACGGGCCCAGCCGCTCCACGGCATGTGGGATCTTCCCAGACTGGGGCACGAACCCGTGTCCCCTGCATTGGCAGGCGGACTCTCAAACACTGCGCCACCAGGGAAGCCCTGGAGTTAATATCTTTGAGGAGATAAAGAGAGGATATGATCGATCCAGGAGATGACTGTGGACAAGGGCACAGAGTGCACCTGGAGGAAGGCTTTCAAGTGTGGCACAGATGCTGGTAGGAGGGTGGGTATCACGTGGCAGCCTGTGGAAGTTCTATTCTGACTGCTTCTGTCTTCTCAGTGAAAAATGAGGCAAAGTCACCAGCTGAGCGTGAGGATGGAACAGGAGGTGAGAGGGGGTGGGAGTGCGTGGATTTGAGCATCACGCAGCACTGCAGGCCTCTGAAGGTCTGCGGTCACGAATTTAGAGAAGGGCCAGTCACTCAACTGGTTGGGTGCAGACAAGGAGGTGGCTGAGTGGGGGTTTTTGTCAGGCACATGTCATGTGGAGAGGGAGGGGCATTTCCAGACTAAACAGTATCAACTACTCAGAGGCAGGCTGAGCCAACCATAAGTACAAATTTCTAAAAATCGTTTTCTTCACGGGTGGCTGAAGCAGTACATTCACCATGGATGGACAGCAGTGAGTATCTTCTGAGTACAAGGACTTGCCTGGCGTCCAGTCAGCATTATTCATGCCAGTAATAGCTTGGTGTACCTTTCAAAGGCCACTTGTAAAGCAGACAACTGTTTGAAATGTAGTTTCATTCCTTACCAAAATGAACGTTTCTTTCCCCTATGGAGTGGCTTTGATAGAAATGGCCGTGTAATTGACTGCTGTTACACCAGGAGTTAGGGCACAGCACCGATTCTTTGGCTGCAGGTAGAAAGTTTCTCTCGTCTACCAAGACAATCACGTCCTCAACAGAAGGCTTTTCCTTTAACTGAGAAGTTAGGGGAAATTTTTTGTTTAGTGTAGAAAATGGCATCAAGATAATAGAACTAATTTTAATGAATGTCAGAGAAAAACTCAATAGGAATAGAGCAACAGGGACACAAGAGAAAAAATTAGGATCTTTTAATGGCATTGTTTTCCATTCTTTTGCATTTATAAATGACACATCACCTAAGTAAAGACCAGGACATACTATGGTTTGAAAACAGCAGCCCCGTTTCTCGCTCATTCTAGCCAGTCTTTCTTTGATGTCCATCATCTGTCCATTAATATCCCTGCAATTGGGAAAGTGGGGACAAATGTAATTGTAGAGCTAAGAAAACAAAAATGCAGGGGGAACAGGACTTTCAGATACTTTTTACCCTGTGGTGTCTGTGTTTTAGATAAATAGTTATTGAAGATGCAGCTGACTTGGTTGGGTCACCTAAGGCAAATCACTTCTTCTCTTAGGGCTATGAAATGAGGGTCAACAAGCTTACTGAATGAAGCCCTCGAAACTAACATAAATCTAAAATACTGAAGCAATTGGGAAATTTGGATTAAGGTTGATATGCATGCATTTCAGATTAGAGGTTTTTTTTTAAAAAAAGCCTACAGCACCCAGTATTCCCAGGCAGCCTCCCATCCAAGTTACTAACCAGGACCAACCCTGCTTAGCTTCCAAGATTAGAGTTCTCTTAAATAAAAGCATGCACATACCCACATAGATTTTCAAATTCTGCTATTTGGTGGCTACTAAAGATTCTTGTGATCTTTCAGAAGAATAAGCAACATAACAACAAGCAAAACAAGCAACAATTTCTAAAAAAGTCATTACGATCAGAAAGTCTAGGGACTGTCCCTGGAGACTAGAAGCAGGACAGTAGGGCTGACAAAGCAAAGACAGAGAAGCAGGGAGTGGCTGGAGGTGCCTGTGGCCCAAGGTAGCTCAGGAATCTATAGGGATTATAGTTTTTTCCAAAAGCTTTCTGGGTGGGAATTACTATCTCTGCACTCAGGGATAAACTCACCTTTTAATCCAATTGTGTAAGGCAGTGCAGCCTTATAAATTTCACAGCCCCAAATGAACACAGCCTGAGAGAAGAGTGCGCTAAGAAATAGCTGAAATACAAATATAAGACCCATCTTACTGGCAGTTATTGCCTTAGGACTGAAGAACAGATGTCTTTCCCAAACCACGAGGACTAAGCCGAGGGCAGGGGAGATATCTGATGGCTAGGGAAAAAAAAACGGATAAGGACTTTCCTGACACCCTTTAGCCTTTAATGTGAACTGAGAAAAGTAAAACTGTTACTTTTCCAGCATTGTTCCAAATCTTATCAGTATCAGATACTGTCAGCATCCCAAACTATCTAACAGGCAGCACATCACTGGCAGCCAGCCCAAGTCTTCCCCCTAACTAGAGGCCTCCATCGGCCAATAGTACATTACAGAAACCATCGTATTTACCTTATTCTGCTAAGAAATCTACTTTTGACTTGATACCATAAAACTCCTTGAAAAGAACATAGGCAAAACATCCTCTGACATAAATTGTAGCAATGTTTTCTTAGGTCAGTCTCCCAAGGCAGTAGAAATAAAAGCAAAAATAAACAACTGGGACCTAATCAAACTTATAAGCTTTTGCAGAACAAAGGAAACCATAAACAAAACGAAAAGACAACCTACAGAATGGGAGAAAATATTTGCAAACGATGTGACCAACAAGGGCTTAATTTCCAAACTGTACAAACAGCTCCTACAATTCAATAGCAAAAAAACAACCCAATCAAAAAATGGGCAGAAGATCTAAACAGACATTTCTCCAAGGAAGACATACAGATGGCCAACAGGAAAAGATGGTCAACATTGCTAATTATTAGAGATGCAAATCAAAACTACCATGAGGTACTACCTCACACTGGTCAGAATGGGCATCATTAAAACATCTACAAATACTGGAGAGGGTGTGGAGCAAAAGGAACCCTCCTACAACTGCTGGTGGGAATGTAAATTGGTACAGCCACTATGGAGAACAGTATGGAGGTTCCTTAAAAAACTACAAATAGTTACCATATGATCCAGCAATCCCACTCCTGGGCATACATCCAGAGAAAACTATAGCTCGAAAAGATACATGCACCCCAACGTTCACAGCAGCACTATTCACAATAGCCAAGACTTGGACGCAACCTAAGTGTCCATCGACAGATGAATGGATAAAGAAGATGTGGTACAGGCACACAACAGAATACTACTCAACCATAAAAGAGAATGAAATTTTGCCATTTGCAGCTTCATAGATGGACCGAGAGATTCTCATACTAAGTGAAATAAGTCAGAAAGAGAAAGACAAATACCATATGATATTACTTATATGTGGAATCTAAAATATGGCACAAATGAACTTATTTATGAAACAGAAGTAGACTCACAGATGTAGAAAACACACTTAACGGTTACCAAAGGGGAAAGGGGGTAGGGGAGGGATAAATTAGGGGTTTGGGATTAACAGATACAATATATAAAATAGATATGGACTTCCCTGGTGGTGCAATGGTTAAGAACCTGCCTGCCAATGCAGGGGACATGGGTTGGAGCCCTGGTCCGGGAAGATCCCACATGCCATGGAGCAACTAAGTCTGTGCGCCACAACTACCAAGCCTGCGCTCTACAGCCTGCGCGCCACAACTACGGAAGCCCGCACGCCTAAAACCCGTGCTTTGCGACAAGAGAAGCCACTGTAATGAGAAGCCCGCACACTGCAACGGAGAGTAGCCCCCGCTCGCCCCAAGTGGAGAAAGCCTGAGTGCAACAACGAAGACCCAACACAGTCAAAAATAAATAAATTTACTTAAAAAATAAATAAAATAACCAACAAGGACCTACTGTATATCACAGGGAACTAGATTCAATATCCTGTAATAAACCATAATGGAAAAAATATTAAAAAGAATATGTATAACTGAATCACTTAGCTGTATACCAGAAACTAACAACACTGTAAATCAACTAAACTTCAATTAAAAAAAATCAACTTTTGATAGCATATATTAATATTAATAACCTAAGCCTACTTAATCTTTCCTAAAACCACACTGGTTCTGCTAGGGATCATTCCTTTCTTTTTTAGTGGGGAGGGGAGCAGTAGGGGTGGGGTAGGTCACGAGTAAGTATAAGGAAACCAAATATTTCATTCTGTCTCTAGGAAGATTAAAGTGCTAAGTTATCAGAAAAATGTGACAGTAAATCATCAATTTGGACTATAAGGATTTGACATATGTGATGATTTGAACAAAACCAAGGAGATTATTTCTGAGTATTAAAAATGATGACTTCCTGGCAGAGCCTTGCTTGGTGTGGGCAGTGCCCCCTGGGTACTTTGCCAGGCTGGGCTGTGCCATGTCTGGGCTGCAGCTCTTTAATAAGGCCTGGTTTGGTTTGGTCTTAGGGCGCTTCCCCCTGAAGGAGGAAGAATCTATGAACAGAAACATGAGGTGTGTCTCAGTAGCCTTACTGAGGAAGGTCTTAATTAAATGTAGAGGGTGCCCAAGCATTATAATAATCCAAATTTTTGTTTGGATTATTAAAAAATGGGTAACACTTTGTATTGAGCAGGAGTTTGTCAAATGGACTTGGAATGCCATCATTTGTTTCAAGCCTTTCTTCCTTTTTGCCTAAAATCTGGAGATTGCCGTGATTTCCTTAAGAAATGCTATTTTCAGAAACAGAAAGAGGCACTGTCCTGAAAAAACACTTTATAAGACCAATTTTTTAACTGTAGAAATACATGGTAAACAGACCTTGAGAAAAAGTGCAGGCAGCACAAAAATCTGAGACAAAAATTACACAGCACAGCAGCCAGCTGTGTCAATATAGTCCAAGGTCAACATCGTCACCAAATGAGAGTCAGACAAGGCTAAATCGACCCCCAAACCCAGCAATGCCCAACTGATAACTGGAGCCTCCAGAAACTGTTCCTTTAGATAAAAAATGCTACATTTTCTCTCATGAATTCTGACTTTGCAGCCTGTGTTTTGGATATTTGCTTTGACCATTCATGGGTACACTGCGAGGCAGAAGAGAAACCTACCCAATGATGCAAAGCACCACAGAAAAGCAGTCAATTTCTGATTGATCCAGGCTCTCTCTTGTATCATATCCCTCTAGTACCCCCTCCACCTGATGGAAATTTCATGGCTTGTAAAAGTACTTCATCAATGTAAGCAAAGGGAAGACAAAACTTAATATCAAGTCCTTTTTGTTTTTGCATATTCTTAGTCTCAATGAAAAGCCTGGTAGATTAAAATCATAATCCAAATTAATTTTTTTATTCCTTCTCTTCCGTTTTTACTAGTAAAGGGATAAGCACTTTTGTGCCCCAACCTTTTCCCCTCAAAACAGTTACTGTCAAATAGAAAGCAGGAAATCAGTTTAGTCACTCTTAAAATTTATAGAAATCAAGAGAATAAAAGAGCTGAGGGAGACTGCCTGCTTACCTATAAAATGTGCTGGTTTTAGAAGCAGTGTGGTACAGCATGAAGGATGTGGGTGGTGGAGTCAGTAGATCTGGGTTTGAATCCCCACTTGTCACCTATTAGCTGTAACCCCAAGTTGCCTTCCCTGTAAAAGAAGGCTCATAATACATATTCTTGCAAGACAGGAGAATTCCATGAGAACATGTATAAAGTGCCTAGCAGAGAACCTGGCCCATGGTGTCCTTCTAGAAATCCTGATTGCCCTGCCCCTTGTCTTATTGCCTGGCATATCCGGGCTATAAATCAGCTTGAGGTGCATATACAGTATCTAGATTCCTTAGGTTGTCAAAAGATTCTGCCTATTCTCATAAACCTTAATCTCCATCAAAACCCATAAATATTAGAGAGAAAAAGTGACAGAAGGACCTTACTAGATTATCATGACAGTGGCAAAACAGTAAGAATCAACAACTTCCACATCTTAATACAGGATACCACCAAAGGAGATGAGGCTAGAATCAAAGAGGCGGCAGGTGATTCAAGGCACCCATCCACCCATTCAAGGCAGGTGATACAAGACGAGCCTTCCAAATTCTAAGCTAATATAAACCCACACTATCTATCACACTAACTCTTTCTTTCTTCTTCTAGAAAACAAATGAAGATGCAATTGATTTTGATTATACTGTTCTACTCCATGAATTCTCAACACAGGTAAAACAAAACGGTATATAGAACTGTTTAAACCAGAAGTTTTTGCAGATCATAATATTTTAGAACTCTTATTTCCCAGGAAATGATTCCCTGTCATATTCACTTGGTCTGGTACCCTGGCAAACCACTGAAGGTGAAGTACCACTGTCAAGAGCTACAGACACCAGAAGAAGCCTCTGGAACTGAAGAGGGATCAGCTGTGGCACCAACAGAGCTTAGTAATTTCTGAAAAGCAAAAAAGATCTGTTTATACTAAATTCTGAACAAAATGACTACACTTAATAGCCTAAATCATTATTCTAGTAAAATAGCCAAGGTATAAGGCATTCTAATAATTTGGGAAAGCCTGTGATTACAAGTAAATACTCAAAAATTAAAAGATACTGGGATTTTTGGTTTTTGATTGGTTTGGTTTAGTTTTTAACTCTGGGAGCACATGCAAACTGAACTCTGCTCAGTGCTAAACAGTTACTCTGCAGGTTCCTCAGGGTTTTAGCCCTAAAATGTAAAACCAAGTCAGTTAGTGTATGCTGCAGCTGGACCAGTAAGTATTTAAAAAACATAACAAAATAAAATTGATGGTCACATCTATAAATCTGCATTTCTCAATATTTTGAACATATTGTAGCTAACTATTCTGTGTTGTTAAATTGCTTCTACCTAGTATGTTAAAAAAGATAATATATTTCAGTGAAAGCAAATCGTAGGGAAAATATTACCTGTTTAAAAGGAACTTTACTATTTTTTATGATTTTGAGCAAGTATTCCTTTTAAATTTGATATCTACTTTTAAATAAATGTTTGTTTCTAAATAAAATGTGTTACATGTGTTTGTAGAGATTTGTCTATATAGGCAAAATCTGTGCTAAGCTGGAATTAAAGTATTTATATATTAATAAAAATTTTACAAATAAAGAGTGTCTCAGAGATAAAGCCGAGTGTCTGCAAACATGTATTAAATGGAACAGTGATGTAACTGAAAGTACATAAAGTATTTACAATTTTCATTTATAAGGACAACTTGGACCCAGTACTGGCCTAAGTAATTTATAAAAACAAACACAATATGTACCATTACCAGATTTGTGGAGTACCTCCCCAAGGCAGGAAGAATTGATCCAGGAAATGTGGCCAGCATTTGCCTCTCAAAATTAGTATTTAATGGACTGCTTATATTCATGTCTCAAAACCCTTAGCCGGGTTCCTTGATCAGTAGTTGGTTAGGAAGCATCAGCCCTTTTAAAACATAAGAAAATGTTACCTTTTTGTCTGTATTAGAAAACTGAAAAAGTTTATACTAAATAGAAAAAATTTTAAGACATAGACTCTTACAAGATAAAAATAAGATGAATTATACTGTTACTTTTTAGCAGAGGCAGATCATGTATTATTCTGTTTAAAACCCCAAACCCTTTGCATTCATCTTCCCAATATCCTTTGGATTTAAGGACTGTAAGTTTTCCAAAGCACTGGAAACAATCATTTAAAGAAAACATCAGATCTCCCACATATATGATAATGCAGAGAAAATACTTTCCCTAAGATATCAAACAATCTAGTGACAAACGATGCCAGAACCAAGTAATAAACTCCTCTAACTGAAGTTCCCTAAATATCTTGGGAAAAAAGTGCCAAGAGCATTATAAGAGCATATTCAATGTCCTGTGATTTTTAATCTTTCAGTGTCACATTAAGAGCTAGAAAGGGGTTTTAGCTTTCTTGTCTCAACTTTCTAGAAGTCCTCTCATCCTTGTAAAGGCATTTTAAATTAGTGAGATTAGGCTCACAAATGTGACCATAATTCAATCAGGTAAGGAAGCTAAGGTGGTAACCCTTTAACAGATTTCGGTACAATAGATTATGAAGGTGAATTCTACACATACGACATACAAAAAAATTACCTAATTTATAAATTTACAAAACCTGTAAGTTAAACCAACTAAACATTTCTCAATATCACCATCAGAACTTCTAGCACAAACTCTAAAATTGCTGACTGATTTTACTAATACTGATTTTGCTAGCTAACAGAGGAGAAAAATTACTTCATCTGCCTTGACATAAAATGAAAACCTCTAAATTTCCTAAGCCCTCTTTTATTCATTAAGAGTCTAAAGAATTCTGAATCACTCTGACCCAATGACAATAACAGCATCACATTTATTTTCCTAATCTCTTTAGAACTTTCAAAAATTTTAAGACATACAAAATAACACCAGGATTTTGCCTGCATTCCATTTGATTCTACTTATAGTTTTGTTTTTCCTGAGTTATGAATAGTTAGAAGTTAAGTAAGTTCTTTTGAAAGTCAATTGGAAGTTTCTATATTGGCCCTTGAATGATAGTGCTTCATGACATATGAGTTTATCACACTGATTTCTCTCAGCTTAGAAAATTCTATGACCTGTCCTGTGACCTTTCCTAACTTTCAAAGTGCTACAATCACTAGCATGCTGCCTGGCACTTATTTGAAAGGATAATGAATCCATGCTCACAATAAATTGCCTGGGAAAACATGAACTATTTCAACGATGCATTACAGTTTTATTTGAAGACGTTTTAAGCAGCAATTAAAGCTCTAATTCAAAAATGGACAGTTTTAGCAATGCAAGTAGATGCTTTCTACAAAGGGATATATTCCTACATGTCACAATTTACTACTTACCTGGTGGCTGCCTCACTTCACTGGCATCAATTTTAAGACTCATCCAGATTTCAAAAGTATTAAAATATGAAAAATCCTAAAATTTCAGTATTAAATTTTAGTGACTTCACAACGTAAATCTAAGAGTGAGCAAGGAGGTAAGGAATAACAGAAATTGACTGTACATCTTTAAAGATAAACTTACCAAGCTAAGAACCAATAGCCCATCACTAACATCACACAAAAGAATATTAATAATGTGACACACCCGAACAAATCCTGCATTTCATGTTTTGGAGGTACAGGTCATACTGCAATGGTCTTTAACCCTGCCTGTATACTAGAATAAGCTGGAAAACTTTTGATCTTGATGCAAAGAATCAGAGTATCTAGGGGTTGGCCTGGGTATTTCTCTTTAAAGCTCCCCAAGTAATTTTTAAAGTGCTGCCAGGGTTGGGAATCAGGGCGATACTGCCGCAGGCCTAGTGCTGCTACCATTCTCCAACACAATACTGTCTTTAAATTAGCCAACAATCATCCTTTACAACAGTGGTGTAAAAGAAACCCTCATTTATGAATATTCTCATTAATTTTTTCCTTATACAGACTTTGGCTGGTATGTGGTCTTTACCAACTCTAGCCAAACTAATGAGTTAACAAAAGATGTGGGTTCTGGTCCTGGATGGGTTCCTATGTGATCCTATTCTAGTTACTCCCACCAGCTGGGCCTGTGTCGTTGCCTATGAAACGCTGGTGTTGTGTTAGATATCTCGACTCTTTTCTGGCACCGTATCTTCATAACCAAAATGTTTAACAAGTTAAAAGCACTTCCAAATTTACCCATCTTAGTTCTAATATTTCTGACTGTTAGCAACAGCAAGAGGAACTGTGCTAAATTCTATGAAGGTATTTCCTCATCAGGAACAATATTCAAAGTCAGTGTGAATAGCATGAGATGCTGATGAAATGCCAAAGCAACACAATTTTTCAGGCTTGATGCTACTGTAGCAACAGACATATTCATGGGAAAATGCACTTGGTTTGATAAGTATCATAAATGCATTATCAATTTGAAAAGTTAATGTGCTGTGTGGTCTTAGATAAGTTATTTACCTTACTCTGTGCTTTTGCCTCTATTACAAAATGGTCATAATAATAGTACCTAGTTTCATAGGGTTGTGAAAACTAAAATGGATAATGCATTTAAAGCATTTAACAAATGCCTTGAAAACATTTGCTCAATACTTTTTAAAGGTCTTTTTTTCTAGGAACCTGAAGTTATAGAGCCAAATCTACAAATCAAGGAAAACAAAGGAATTTAAAAGTTATTTCATGTCTATTATCCACTAAGGGAAAGGACTAGGATATGTCTTTCACATCAGATGGTTTTTGGATGAAGCAATTCTGAACAGTATGGTAGAACTCCCTGGCAATGTCCAACATCCTCTAGTTTAACATTTTCTTTCACAATCTCAATGAATACAATATATGATACATTCCAGCAGACTCTAATTCAACTAGCATTTAATAGGTGGATGAAATAGACTAGCCAGCGACCCTGTAGGTTATATTTTATTATTTCCAAGCTGCAGAAACATTAAAATGAACATAGACAACAATAGCATATGCAAGGGCCTTTTTTTTTTTTACCTCACAGGTCTGCAAAAAAGTAACATTTATACTCCTAAAAACAAGCAGTTAAAAATCTGCAGAAGCCACAAATTGAAGCAATCAGCTCTATATAAAACAGCTAGAAATTTAGCTAGCATTAGAAAATCTGAAAAGCGTTCTCCATTTTTTTTTTTTAAGAAACACTTTATCCCTGTGCCTCATTTATTTCGTAATGAAGTTTGCACCTTTTCATCTCCCTCACCTATTTCACTCCTCCTGCCCCTCCCTCCCCTCTGACCACCATCTACTGGGTTGTTCTCTGTATCTGTGAGGCTGTTTCCATTTTGTTATGTTTGTTCACTTGTTTTGCTTTTTAAACTCCACATTTAAGTAAAATCATACAGTATCTGTCTTTCTCTGACTTACTTCACTTACCATGATACCCTCTAGGGCTAGCTATCCAGGTTGTCACAAAGGAATCCACTCTTAAACAAAAAACGTGATACTCCAAGAAGTGTCATGATATATGCAATTCACTTTCAGGTATACAGCCAAACAACTTGAAGAATGAAAGTATGCAACATAGATGGACAATAGACAAACATAAAAAGCAAATATGACAAAACAAATTATTATCCGATAAACACTTAACAAAATTGTTCATTGTTGAGTCTAGATGGAAGGTATATGGCTCTTCTTTGTACGTTTTCAGCTTTTCTGTATGTTGAAAATTCTTATGATGAAAAAATGTGGACGTTTATACATGTTCTAAGCTTATTAAGTATAACAGAAATAAGTCTCTTCCTCCGTCAAATAAACATTAAATATATTTCAGTAATAATCATATTTTATTTGAGGTATAAAACCAATCAACCGTTGAGATATACACAGAATTAACTATGATATAAAAGAAGCTCCTGAATATAATAGGAAGGGCTTCTAAAATTACTTCTTTTCAGGCTGAATTTATTCCATGAATCCATTAACATATCTAAACCTTGCAGATACAGTTAGTCAACAAAGTGAGGAAAGTTAGTTCTTGGCGTTTCCTTTTTTTACAGGAAGTTGACCTGTAGCTTCCAAATACTTATTGATAAGGTCTTCTTGTGCAGCTGGTAAACATGGCTGATATCTGCAGTACTCCATTGTATATTCTCCCTTCCCCTAGGGGTTTAACACAAAAACAGAAACAAAAAGCAGATTTTTTTTTTTTTAAACAACTATCAAGTAAAGTCATGCAAAGACAAGATTTCACAAAAATGATGATTTTGCGGGATGGTCTCTTGAAGAACACTGAAGTAAAATTTAAACACTTGCTTACCTCTGTGCATGACCTAAGTTCAGTAGAATAACCAAACATTTCATTTAGAGGGACCTGAAAACATACACAGTAGATACTTCAGCATTGCTTATTGAAAAATATTTGAGAAAAATACAGAGAAGACTTAGTCATTTTAACTCCTTTAGACTCAGGTTTCTACTAACTACTACTGGTTTAAAAGAATTAAAAGCCTAAGAGAAACCTGTTTTTGTTTTACCACAGTAGAAACCCTATTTGAAAGTAATTTCATTTGGCAGACACAACTAGAAACCCAATCTTTCAGTTTCACGGAGCGGACACCACTAACAGCCATCCCTCTCATCCCCACTCCACGCAGCAGTGTTTCTTCTGTGAAAATGTGAATACAACTTTCCCTTGGACTCCTCAATTATAGGCTATATGCCAAGAGGAGTGTCTTCTAAGAGGCCTTAGGTAACGTGATAAACCCTTTCTCCCATGAGATTTAAGTAAGGGACAGGCAAGGGAATTAAATATTATCCCAATAAATTAGAACATAATAAAAGGGCTATGCAAACAAAGCTATAATGAGAAAGAAAGGTAATTATACATCTAAGAAAATGACATACTCACAAAAGGCCTACCTGAAATGAATCTTATTTTTAGATTTTGCACTTAAAGAGATGCTCTAACAGCAAAGTACAGAAATTGCCACATACATATAAGCCACAAATTCAATACTCAAACGTGGAAATGTGCCAATCTGCTCTACAATTTCCAAAAACAAAAGCTAACTCTGATTTTCTCTTGTGGATAATAAAAGCAAGGATGTCAGTGACTAACAGTACTTACATCTGCATATAGTGTAAAATAGTCCTCAATTCCATCTTGTCCCGTGATTATTCCATGGCGCCGGTTAATTCCTGCAATCACTGGTCCCTGAAATTCATTTGGAGCTACAACTTCCACAGACATAATAGGTTCAAGAATACATAATGTGGCATTTGCCAGGGCTAGGGTTTAAAAAAAATAAATTGGTTTATTAATCTTTAAACAAATTGGAACTCTTTCCTATCCACATATACAAAAGGGAAATAGAAAGTGCTCTCCCAAAGGTACACACATAAATGATAAGGTTAAAATATCTGATCTGGACTCATTTTTCTAGTAGCAGCAGCAGTCACTCTTCTAAATGGAACTTACAGTAAGACAACACTTAATTCTAATATTAGTATGTCCATTACCATATTTTCATCCTAAAAATCATTAGGTTGCAGAAATAATATAAAAGGGTCTTACAACAACATTCGATCAAGTCCCTTCCCATTTAAATTATGCAGTTGAGGGTTACTAATTCTTTCTGAAATCCTTCGGGAATAAAGACACTATCTGTTAAGTCTCTGACCAAGGTAAATCAATTCTTTCTTGTTGGTCCCTGGCAGACAGTTATTTATACTTGGAGACAATAATCAAGTCACGCCTGAGATATGCCTGTGCTAAACAATTTCAATACCCGACTGAGAATTAGAAAACCAAGTTTCTAGCTTCTGCTCTGCCTCTAATAAGTTATACGCCTTTTGGAAAAACACAATCTGTCCAGGTCATGTTTCTTCACCTACAAAATAAAGACATCGGCCTAGATGCGAAAGGCCATTTAAGCACTAAACCACAATGTGTTTTTTATGTGTGTTTTTTAAAATAAAAAAACCTTATTTTTTTAATCCCACTTAGTACATAACAAGAACACTTCTTACTGTGACAAATGCTGACTGAGGTTGAAAATGTAACAGTGCGGAGAGAATATAAAAAAGACTTCAAACACTCATATTTAATTTGGACATTATGATAGTGTGGAATAATACTTCAGCCTCAGACTGGATGAATTATCTTTAAATAAAGACTTTAAGCATAACATGAAAAGGTGACAAAATGTTTTGTTTTAAAATAATCATAATTTTCCAAGCATCAATTTGTTTATAATAATCTAGTCAGCAATTATTCTTGTATATTCATTAAAGCACTTGTTTTAAAGACACTACTAGCTTAAGTGCAATAATTATAAGAACAGCCATTTAATATACTTGCATTTCTTTGAAATGTTTTCTAATTCAAATCATATCTTAGCTCAGACCTAACTTTGACTCATTACTCCTAATTAGTGAATTTTGTTCTGAAAAGAGGAATAACTGAACTCTGCAGACTCCTAAATTTCATTAGCTAAGCCTGCAGAATTCTACGCAGACAGCTAAAGCAGTAGACTAAAAATTCTAGACTGTAGAAGCTCTATTTCTTGTTAACTTCTTGGGTTACCACAACAGCAGAGCTTCCTTGGCTCTAAATAAATGTAATTAATGCAGAAGAAGGTACCCAGAAAGAGAGATGTGAACAGACATATTAAAATTTAGTTACACATTAACTAGTGTTTTCAACAGGTCAGTAATATAAAAGAGCTAGAGTGTGAGACGGTCATATTCTAAAGAGAAAGAAGGGGCCAAGTATATAGTGTATAGTATATAATTGTTGAGGACGACCTGTCCAGTTCTCGGTTTCATATTCCCTCACCCTGCTCCTTTCCTTTTAACTCCCTCTTTCTTCCTAAATCCACCTTCTGATTCACCTCGCCCTTATTCATGCTTTTCTCTGTCCCATTCCATATGACAAGATTCCAGAGCTAAATTCATCCTGCCATTTTTTAAAAGTCACATGGCAGCCAAGTCCTACAAGCAATTTTTCCAGAAGTAGAATAAAAAGCAAGTGAAAATAGCCACACCATCACAGGACCTTTTAAGCCAAAGTGGTGCGTAGAGGTGGTAATGTTTCTATTTCAGTCCCCTAGGGATAAAGTTGATAACACCAGGCTGGGTGCTAAAGAGGCTGTGTGAGGAGGTGGTCAAGGGCTAGGCTCTGGTCTGGGTTTAACTCTCAGCTCCACCACTAACTAACATGTAACCTTGGGCCATTTGATTGACTACTCTTGAGTCTCAATTTTCTCAACTATAAGGCCACTGTTGAAGATAAGATATGATAATTCATGTACTCAACATAATACACAGCACAAAAGTGATCAATAAGTGTTATTATGACCACTCTGAGACCAAAAGCTGGCAAATGGGTGGCACTGCACAGTGCTAGGTCAAAGGTAATGTGAAGGGAAGAGGGATTAGCCTTCACTATGCCCAAATATGTGTGTGCAAGTGTTTTCAAGTACATTCTCATCTAATACTTTGGCATTACTATCTCCAAACAGCCTGGGCTTGCCCATTTCCACAGAGTTAAGTATGAAGTAGAGCCAGCATTCAAACTCGAAGCCCAGGAGATCAGAAAAGGGACACTGCTGAGTAAAATGAGCTAACATGACTCTGGGTAGGCCTTTATTTCTCTTGTAGAGTAGCTACAAGTTCAATGTTTCTGCAGAGACCAAGCACAGCAGTCTAAAAATTGGCCATAGACAATGATGGCAACAGTTAACATCCATGGGGTGAAACAGTCCGTGAAAGAACATTCAATTTCACGTTTCAGTTTTAGTTACATCACTGATTAATCTATGGGGCAAAGTTTACATTGTGACTGAAAATAGTTCCAGTTTTCATTTTTTTTCAATGAAAACTACGTGAGAATTTGAACTATTTTTCTTCCAATTTTGATAATAGAGAATAGCTCAAAAGTATAAGCTAATCTGATACTAAGCTCATTTATCAACATTTTCCACCCTAAAACTCTCATATGATAATCAGTGGAGGTGTATGCATGAAAAGCTGATTTTCTTAAGAGCCCAGCAAAAATTTCCTTTTACCCTTTTACCCTTTTATCTTTCAGTCATGGAGAAATAACAATCAGGTGATGATACAGCAAAGTAATTCATTTTTCACGCTTGCAACCTGTTTATTTGCACATATTTATCTGGCAAAACCCAATACTCCTCAACTCAATTATTATCTGGTGCTTTTCCTTTGCACCCCACCAGGCAATCATCACACATAACAGTATTTGTACACTTAAGTATTTACAAACTGAATGGTACATATTTACCTGTTTAGTTAATATGCATAGACATACAGACTTTTTTCATGACTATGTGTATGTTATGGGCATATAATCTATATTTATTTATATTTCATATAGGTACAATTAAAAAGGTTGAGGCTCTTTGTTAATTGATTTTACCAGTTACCTTGCTTTATGTAACCTCTATCCAGGAAAGCTACCAATTTCCAGTCAAGAACCAGCATAGAACAGTTGGTGATTTCTAATTTGTTTTAACTATACTTTAAAAAAGTCTCACAGTGTATACATTTATTAAATCATTACTTTAAATATTTTACAGTTTTGTCAACTGCACCTCAATAAAGCTGAAAAAAAGAATATGAAGTGATTACAACCAATTTGCCAGTTTAAGATTTGTTAAAGTGGTGAACCCCTAGAAGGCAAGAGGCAGGTGTTATCAATACAATCTGAATCATGCCTAATAAAGTCTTATTTTCTTTGTGACTTTATTTCCCTTTTTCCTATTAATACAACTGACAGACTGTGACAAGGTTTCTAGATCATAAATTTCAAATGCATTTTTAATAGCTAGCTGGCATAAAGAAAATGGAGGATTCTCTCACCCTTTCACAACTGAGAAACGAAACCACAAATTACTAATGGCTCCCATTAGTTTAAGTAAAATAAGGAATTGGCAACCTGGTCAAGGAATGAGCAACCTTCTCCAGCCACTGCCCCACTCCTGGTCACAGATGCAAACAGACCAAAACCAACAAAGTCCAAAATTCATACAATAAAATCCTGATTTTCCGAATGCCTGGAAATTATGTTAGGATTAATTTTCTGCTGTCTATTTTGACACTCTTTGACAAAAATATCTCTGAACTGTTTTGTGAATCATAATGTAATTCTCTGCAAAAACCCACTTATGGACATAACAAATTACCATATAACGGATATGGAAGAGATGACAAAGAGAATGAATTTTCTGGCTCCCAGTTACAACGTAAAAGCCCCCAATGTCAAACTGCTGTGCCGTCATTTGCTTTTCTCTCTTAAAAGCAATGAATCAGATATATCTGCAATTGCTTAGGGTTCTGTTTCATCAGGGTTTTAATAGACATATTATTCTATGTGAGAAAGGTTGACAATTTTAGCAGTTTAACAAGAAGTCTGCACTGAGAATAAGGTTTACTGAATTCTTTCAAATGCCTAAAAGCCTACAATGTCATATATGAAAAAGTTGTTTACAAATTTATAGATTTTTCTGACATCTGAATAAATCACTAAAAACAGGATGACTATAGTTAATATTTCTTTAAAATAATTCTTATAATTCTGAGCATTTGTCTTCTCTATTAAAAGTAGAACTTACAGATTATCTATGAATTTAAACTTACAAAAAATACCAGATAATTTAGGAGAACAAAGTAGGATTTTAATTTTGTAAGAAAGAAAACAGAGTAATCTACCCTCACTTTGATTCTCTGAATACTTGACCAGAGCCTATCCATGTACCCTGGGGTGCTGCTTACTGCTCTGGTGGGGTTGGGGGATGGGAAGAAGACCTAACCAACACAAGTGCTGCCTTCTGCGGCTCTGATGGTGCACCAGGGAAACACATGCACTGATGTGGCAACTGCTAGACACAGCGTACCTTGTTTAAGAGCACCTTCTCCTGCGCGGATGAAAGAGATTTCATTGGAATCCACCATGTGATATGCTCCATCTTGCAGGACAAACCGGAGCCCAGAGAGCTTGTGACCAGACAGAGGGCCCTTCTCGCAGGCATCCAAAAACCCCTGTTAATGAATGAACACAAGTTCTGGAGTGAGTGGGTTTCACTCACAGAGGCATTATGAAAATCCCCCAAACGTTTTAGTATTCAGAAGTGTAACATTTTTAGGTATGCTATATTTCATTCTTTAAAAAAATTTTTTTTTTTTAAGTTGAACAGCCTATTTAGGTATCATTATTGTGGACTCTAGATGAGCCATCCCTTGCAAAAGTCTATCACTTAAAGGTGAGAACTGGTTTGAAAGTGATGCTGAGAGCGCTAGCAATCACTTTCTCATAACCTCTTCTTCAAGAATTACTAAACTCTCATGATGCATTACAGAGACAGCATGATCTTAATTTTACAAGGAGGAAACAGGGGAAAGGCAAATCTAAGAAATTCTCTAAAATAAAACTTCAATCAAAACTGACATCTAGGGCTTCCCTGGTGGCGCAGTGGTTGAGAGTCTGCCTGCCGATGCAGGGGACACGGGTTCGTGCCCCGGTCTGGGAGGATCCCACATGCCGCGGAGCGACTGGGCCCGTGAGCCAAAATTACTGAGCCTGCGCGTCTGGAGCCTGTGCTCCGCGGCAAGAGAGGTCGCGATAGTGAGAGGCCCGCGCACCGTGATGAGGAGTGGCCCCCGCTCGCCACGACTAGAGAGAGCCCTCGCACAGAAACGAAGACCCAACGCAGCCAAAAATAAATAAATAAATAAAAAGCAAAACTGTCAACAAGTAAAAATAAACAACAACAACAAAAATATTTACATTTCTTTAAAAAAAAAACCTGACATCTAATCAACAGCTGTGTCTTAAGCTCCTACTATATACCTGTCACTGCTCTGCCTCTTTGGCAGATCACTACCTAACAGCTTTAGTGTTATACAATGTCAGTAAGAACCAAAATTAAAAGCTAATTTCATTTTTCCAAAGCAATTCTTTTTTTTTAAAAGCAGCTTTATTGAGGTATAACTTATATACAATAAACTATACATATTTAAAGAGTACAATTTGATAAGTGTGCAATTTGTTTTTCCATTCAGTCACTTAAATACTCGTAGAGCTCCTACAATTCAAGACAGTTTTTCATGGCAAGACAATCACACAGCTGCACATGTAGTACAATATATTTCTGACTTTCAAAACTGTAAACTCTAAATGCTGAAAAATATCTGAGCTTTCCTTCATTTACATTAATCCTGGAGAAGAAAAGATCATTTAAAACTGTGTGAATGACAAACTATTGTCTTGAAATAAAGTATAATGAATGAAACACACTAATCACAAAAAATGCTACCAAAATTAATGCTGAAGCCAAAATTATGATCTGTTAACAAAGATTCCTAAGTTAAAAGGTTAAAAAAACCTAAAAATCTCAATCTACAAGAATAGACAGTTGCTAAAAGTTTACAACTGTCTTAAAGCCAGTTGACCTAGAAAGCCAACAAATCACTAGTAACCCATTATATGTGCAAATCACTTCACAATTCCCAAAGAAATATCAGAGTCTTATCTGATCCTTGAGTTTGTGAGGGGTTTGGAATTAAGTACTATATGCTCAGTTTACAAAAGAAAGTGGCTCTGAACACCATGACTTACCCAAGGGTATGTTAATCACTAGCAGAGATGAGGACAGCACCCAGCTGTTGGGAATCTTAATGAATGTACATTCTACTACATCAGTACACCTGAAACTTTCATAAACCCCTAAGCTTACTGCAAATTTCAAGTGCTGATTATAATCAATGAAGTAGTTTCAATTTATCAAGAGAAATACAATAACTATGATTAAGAAACAGAATGACTTCCCCTCATCGTCATAGCATATATTTATAGCTCTTGAACTTAATGATTCTAATCAGATGGAAAGTTTAATGAGAAAAAGAAGCAGAACTGTAATGAAAATGAACCACAGAAGACAATGTGATAGCAATGTGATTTCATACCTAATAGACTGTTTTTGATTTTTTTTTGAATGCAATAAAGGTTTTTTTTGTTTGTTTTTACCTTTTCTACGGCAGGCACAAATTGCTTTGGAACATTTGACCCGAATGTTTCATCTGAAAACTCCAACTTAGTGTAGTTCTCTGGGTCCAGAGGCTCCAGTACACCTATCACTTTTCCAAACTGGCCTGCACCACCTGATTGTTTTTTATGTGTAAACTCAAACCTGAAAGTAATTTAGGAAGAAGAAGAAAAAATCAGCATACCACTATATAATTACCAAAATGAAATAACTCCTACTAATTTAAATGAAAAACCACCTCTCATCATTTTTACTTTTTCCTTCAAATATGATGGCCTTGCTATAAAATTATTCTAGAATTTATTTAAAAAGTAATCCTGGGCTTCCCTGGTGCAGTGGTTGAGAGTCCACCTGCCGATGCAGGGGACACGGGTTTGTGCCCTGGTCCGGGAAGATCCCACATGCCGCGGAGCAGCTAGGCCCGTGAGCCATGGCCGCTGAGCCTGCGCGTCCGGAGCCTGTGCTCGACAACAGGAGAGGCCACAACAGTGAGAGGCCCGCGTACCACAAAAATAAAATAAAATAAAATAAAATAAAATAAAAATAATTAAAAAGTAATCCTGTCCTTTCTGTTCTTACTTGGAGGTGAGGGTGGGGCACACCACCAAAGTAATCCAGGGTTTTAATTCTGCTAATTCTGAATTTCACAAGTAGAAAGTAAAAGTCAACAAATTAAAATAAAAAGTCCGTCTAAGGTTCTTATTCTATTAGTAGTAACCTACATTCCAAAGAGCTTACCCATTTCTTTTGGAATGCCTCCCTTCCCTGGGACACAGTGCTCTCTCCTTAAATCTCTATGAGGACAATTACCTGAAAATAGGAGCTATGCAGTTAATTCATTGAGATAGTTGCTATTTGATTTTACAACTTGTACACTATGGACTGAGAAAATACAAGAGAAGGGAGTTCCAGGCGGAATAACTAACACCTGAAAATGATTAATGGCAAAATGATCATGATTAACATAAGTCATTCAAATAGACACACAGGTCAGTGTTTACTTGAAACTACTAATGACAACATAAATAGGATGAAATAATCACCTTACATGCATACTAAATATATGTAAACACAGGCTACGACGATATCATTGAAAAAAACATTTCATGAGTATCTACTGTTTGCAAGGCATTTTTCCTTTAAACTGAAACCTTCCTCAAGACCATAAGATGGAAGAAGCTGGCTGCTTTCAAAGGTGTCTGCAGATAACTGCAGGTAAATGGACATTAATGAGTGTGTGTTCCTGCGTACAGATCTGTGAATGGTTTGGAAGAAGTAAACAGCAAATTTCAGTAGATGTCAGCTTGGAATAAGCAGTTTCCATAGAGAGCCTAAGCGTGAATGTGCCTGATGAACTGCCTTTAAATAATCTTCCAGCAGTCAAGAGCTTCAGGATAGGCTGGGAAACAATGCTGAATGGTTGATTTTCCCGGGAGAGAAACAAACAGCTATCAGAACCGAGAGCAGGAAAAGGAGAAGAGAAACAACTGCCAAATCACCACAGAATTACTGAAGGGATTCCAAAACTGTGGTCCACTGACATATTCTCTAGTATGCTCAAGTTCTCTGAGACATTTTAAATTTTGTTTTCAATTTGACAATAGTATGACATACAACATACTCTAGATCTGTGCTGTCTATATGGTAATCACTAATCATGGATATTTACATTGAAATTAAATAAAATTTAAAATTCAGTTCCTCAGCTGCAGTAGTCACATTACAAGTGGTCAACAGGCAGGTGTGGAGAGTGGCTACTGTCCGGGACAGCAGAGCCAAACATTTCCATCACTGCACAGACTGCTACTGGACAGCAGTGCCGTGGAGGGCCAGATCACAGACAAGCAATCCCTGCAGTTTCAGGGATTTCAGGCTGCGTTTATAATCAAGTGGATGCCAAATAACAGGACACTTATGTGCCAGGCTTGTGCTAAGCACTTTTTATGAAGTGTCTTACTTGTTCTTCACCACAGACCCATGAAGTAGGCACTATTTTTTATTATTATTTTACAGGTGAGAAACCTGAGGGTCAGAAAAGCTAAGTAACTTGCCAAACGTGATACAGCTCTTAAGTGGCAGAGCCAGGATCTGTACCAACACTCTTAATCAAACATGTTTCTAAAAGGCTAATAAGAATATAAACTGATTTAACCTGCACACGATGCATTCACTTCAAAAGCTGTTAGAAGACACTGCACAAAGAGAGATTTTACTGTAGCTTAAATAGAGAAGTGGAAGAACTAAGACATCACTTGGTAGGCACTGAATAGATATGCTGAAGGCAAAAGAATCCATGCTCCTGTGGTCAGACCACTGGAATTCTGTAAAAGACAATTTCATTTTGACAAAACATCATCATCTCTCACATTAAAATTACTGTTAATTAGAATTTGTGTTGGTTTTATTGTATATCTCTATTTTGTAGATTTATTTTGACTTCATAGTCTTATCAAAGTTGCAAGCCATAGGAGTTTTTACTTAAGTTTTATGTTCATACAATTATTTAAAATAATAATTTAATTTGCCCGATCCCAGAGACCCATAATAATTTTGCTACTTTCAAGGTAACTCATATATTATTCAAGTTTGCGGATAATGATTTCTTGACTTACCACTAATGAAATTTTAGTAAGTAAGATTTCAAGGACTCAAATATAGGAATAAGATTCTCTCAATGCAATTTAAAATCTCTAAATAGGCAGTTTAAAAATTTTAATATAATAATTATATTTTAAAAAGAACCTAAATTGGTATGTGTACTTTTAGTAAATAAATGCCTGATACGTCACAACCTCTGTTACTAGCCTTGATCTACAGAGATGGTAACTGTATTCGTAAAGCTTCAAAAGGGTGGTTTCATCTAGGAAGCTCACATATTGTACTCCTCACAAGTCTAACTGGTAATAAAACAGATGTTAACTAGCTACTTGTGAAAACTTTAAAATTTCATTATCAGCAAAAAAGCTCTTTCTGGGTAATTAGAATGTATTCGGCCACTCCTCCTTGGACACTATCAAAGGAGCACATAATTCATACAACTAACACACAAATACAATGACAACCTAAGAGGTTGGCTGATAGATGAATGACTCATCCCCCCACCGCTCCCACCCAAAAACAGAAAAACAAGCTTCAATTTTTTACAAAAAGCCTTGAGGAGAAACTAACCCTTTCATCCTCTACTTATGTGATGGTTGTTGGCTAATATAATTAGAAAGAATTGGAATGCCTTACCACTTACTATTCTTTAAAAATCTTACTCCAAAGACTTTATTTATAAATAAATTAAAAAGGGTATTTGAGGAAAACAACACATTACAAATACATTTTTGTTAACTTTTTTTTTTTTAAAAAAGCAACACAATATATATGTCTACCCAAGGAACCTTCAAAATCATTTTTGGGAAAAATAGCATAGAGTCTTTATTTCTAAGCCAACAAGCGTGTCAGTTTGGCTATACACTTGATGAAAAGAAATCTTAGCTGCTAGATCTACAGCAAATCCAAAGAACAGCCTAGACTATAGTTCCTTTAAAGCTCACAGGAGGTAATTAAGAGATCTGGAGAGTAAAAATGCACTGCCTACTAAAAGTCTGTGCTTGCTTAAGGAGCTTTAAAAACTGCTTTTGTTAGAAGCTACTTCAATGTAGTGCTTTGTATAAATTCAGTTTTTAAGTAAGTTTTAATCCTCAAAGTAAAATTTTCAAAGTGATTTAGAAAGTTGGGAGCATGGTGTGAGTGATATCAAAACCTCATCTTTCGAAGATCAGCAAAGGGAGAGAGGAGTGCAAGTACCTTTTAAAATTCTCCTGACTTAAATTACATAATCCTCCAAATTAATGCTATCGTTTGCAGTCTCTCGCACCCTGATTTGGGCAGAACTGATACACCACCACAGAAAGTTGGGTATGAGCAGGCCTGTTCCTGGCCAGGGAAGGGAAAAGAAGGAATCACTATGACTCACTACCTGGCGCTCCTTTGTACTTTGCCCCGTGCCGGACACTGCGGGTGGTGTATAAGGAAGTTGCGCTCGTGCCGGACACTGCGGGTGGTGTATAAGGAAGTTGCGCTCCAGCCTGCAAGTAAAGCAACCAGCCTCCTTCCACGAAGAGGAAACTTGAAGCCCCAGAGATTCTCCACTAAGGCGAAGGCCCGAAAGCCCCTCCCCAAGCTTCTGTAAAGGTTAATAAAAGGAAGGATGTAGTCCCTGACAACCCAGCCCAACGACTCCCTCCTCACCCGCCCCACCCTTAAAGTAGGAGGGGGCTCTCTTCAAACAGGGACCAGAGAGTAACAGTAGGCGGTAGCAGGGCGGGGCTCCAAGAGCAGCCTCGGTAGGAGCCAGCTCCCAGGAAGCGGCTTGCAGAATCGGAAGGAGGAAAGGAGGGAAGGAGGGAGACCGGGAGGGAAGGAGCTGGCGGCCCCGCCCCAGGCCCCGCCCAGCCCGAAGGAGGAGGGCTGACTTTTCCGCCTGGGGGACTCGGCAGCAGGCAGGACGGGGTGCCCTTCCCTTCCTGTGAAGCTCGAGCAGCCCCACACAAGCCCAGCCGCCGCTCACCAAGAATGGCAATCCCTCCGACCCACTACCCGGCCACCAGGGCGGCCTCGGTGGTAGAGAGCTGCATCAACTACCAGCAGGGCAGCCCCCACAAGGTGTTTCTGGTGCAGACAGTCAAACAAGCCAGCCTGCAGGTGAGTCGGGCAGAGGGTGGTGGCGGCACCTGCTAGCGTTCCCCCCACCGTCGAGGGTCTCAGCTCCACCTGCTCCTGACTCCCCACACCCCTTGCCCGTTTTGGGCCTCAAGGCTGGCTGTCTCTCTAGAGGAGTTGGCTCTTCTGGGCTTGGGCCGCACTCCAGTCTCTGGGGACAGCCCCGGGGCTGTTTGTTGTTTTTACGGGAAGGCAGAGGCACTGATAGTTTTTATGGGCCCTGCTACAAGGAAATGGGTAAATGTTCTCAACTGGGGCGGCTTCTCCCCTTTCCCCAAGTGAAACCTATAGGAACCATTTTCAAAAGGATCTTAAAACTGGCGCTATGTTTAGCATCTACTACTCCAATCTGAGCCAACCAAAGCTCCCGTCTTGCAAAAGATTCTTCACTGCCTGAATTTTAAGATCAATCCTTTATTAGACGCTTTGACCAAAATGAAGGGGTAAACAAAAAGCAACAGAAACTGACAAAGCAGAGTAAAAGTACCGTGGCCTGAAGCTTCACTTCAACCATCCAAACACTACTGCCACTGACTGCTGAATGATGGGCCCCCTTTGGCTAAAGGGTTAAATTAAACGCTCAAGACCTCAGCAACCACTAAGCTTGTTTCCATTTTACTAAAATCTAATAGATTTGAGACTGACCCTTATTTATCTGACAGAAGTTTAACTGCTAAAAGTCTTTAAGAGCTGACAGGGAGTAAATGTTATTTCAAAACCACACCAGATAACATAATTAGGTATAGATTCTCAATTACATCTTGATTCAAAAGTGAAATACCTAAACGTCTGTCTTACTGTTATAAAATTTGTTAACGCATCATTTTGCAGGTCCACTAACATACAAGTAAAAGCAGTACTTAACATTCTCTAACCACTTTGCAGTAAGCTGCCTCAAAATGGAATTCATCTTCATTGAACACTATTTGGAGGGTACATAAGGCTTTATGAAAAAGCTTTTCAATGGGGCATCCTATTTGTCACCTTTAGAATTAAAATTTTCAAAATTTCTTATGTGGAATTTAGGATCACAGATCCAGAGGTTAGAGTATGACTGAAAGTGAATTATAACCGATTTTATTTATATATGCTTTTATCTCACCCTCTTGTTCTCATCCAAAATAACCCTGCTAGAGGACCTGCTAAATTAGATGTCACAAACATGGTGACATGCCTTGGTCAAGGTGTAAGGCCTTAATCATTTACCCCCAACAGTCAGCACCACACCCAACCAATGAGAATGGATTCTTCTAACAATGTAAAGAATTGAGTTATTGTTATAATAACACCACATTTTCCTAATTTTAGGATATTCCGGGAAGAGGACGTAAGTATCACCTTAAATTTTCTGCGGAAGAAATTATCCAAAAAGTAAGTGAAATGTCATTTTATTATGAAATAAAATTTGATTCCTAATATTCCATATCATCTCTGCTGATCAAATCATAGGATTAATTTGGTTTTTAAAAAAGTTGCTGTAAAATCCCTGCCTCAAAAAAAATGATCACCATACAAAGGTCAGTTTTTACTTTTTGTGTATTCTGAGATACACTTAGTATTTCTATCACGCTATTTAGAAAAGAGACTCTATATACTTCAGTTCAAATAAATTTCCTTTAAAAATGTTACATACTCATAGGCCAGTATGAATTTATGCCTAATATGAACAAGTGTAATAATTAACTCTACAATCATCATCACTTTTTAATGTCTGTTTCATTCTGTTTTTCATTTCTTTTATTTAAAGAAAGCAAGTGCTTTCTTAGATATTTAAGAGCAATAGAATGGCCAACTGATACCACTGTGTTCAGATAAGAATCTTTCAGTAATGGGGCAGGGAAATTTTAAAAAATTATACACCTGTCAAACTATTAATGAGACAAACTTAAAAGGAAGGAACTATCACTTGTACCATAACCATCTTGAAATTTTAAAAAGCTTGCCCTTTTGTTAAGCATAATTAAGAAGAGATACAGGCTAACATAAGGAGATTCATTAAAAGGCATTTGAGCTGCTTGACAGTCATCGTTACAAAGCAGAACCAATGCTACAATCTTCTCATTTTATATTTGGATATAGATTGCAGAATCTGAGTTTGAGGAAATTTCTGTTATTTCAGGAGGAGAGAATAAGAGTAATGGACAGACTTAAAAAAGTAACCAGAGTCTAGAGTTGGTATATAAAGACAGACTAAACTCTGCCTTGCAAATGGACTTCCCATTAATACTGAAATACATAGTTTTAAAATGAATTTACAAGATTATGAGACCTTATATGTTATAAAATAAGTTACCCATTTTAGATACCTCTAAGAAAATTATTGGGCCACCATCAATTAGATACCTCTGGAATAGGTACACTCAAGTCAAGTCTGAAACAACATCATTAGGGGGGCAATGCTTTAAATGTCATACCTCAAAGAATAATTAGTAATGGATGGCCATCTACATGTAAAGATCTTTCACAAAATATTTCAAACAGCAAGTTACAGTGAATTGCACAGCTGAAGTACTGTACCCTCCAATGGGACAAGATACTGCACCAGAAGTCAACTTCACATTTGAAGGAGAAATTGGAAAGAACCCAGATGACGAAGACAACACATTTTATCATAGACTCAAGTCTATGAAGGAACCACTAGAAGCACAAAATATTCCAGGTATATAAATATATGGCACGGAAAAATTTTTTTTTTTTTTTACTTTAAGATCAATATCAATTACCTATGCTCAAAACTGTTAGATGTTAACATTATGCTGGCAATATACTGACTTTTGCAAAAATATTTATTACTAATCTAATTCAACAACAAAAAAAGCCTTGGAACTTTATAGATCAATCTATGGCTTAATTAAATTAATTACTTTCTGTATGCATTTGAAGAAAACTAAGACACGACTAAGAATTTAGATTTTTTTAAAGGTTAATACTGTATGTATAAAATAATTCCATTTATCATATAAATGTTTCCCTCACCAGACAGTTTTGGAAATGTACCTCCAGAAATGAAGCCAGTTCAACATTTAGCCTGGGTTGCCTGTGGTTATATAATATGGCAAAATTCTACTGAAAATACATGGTATAAAATGGCAAAAATTCAAACTGTCAAGCAAGTGGTAAGTAATTTCTATAAAATACACTATTAATAGATTTAATATTTACTGAAGGTGTTATAATTCATATTGGATAAATAGTACCCCTTTAGTCATTTTGTATTTAAGATA
The DNA here is from genome assembly GCF_025265405.1 of Mesoplodon densirostris. Classification (NCBI taxonomy): domain Eukaryota; kingdom Metazoa; phylum Chordata; class Mammalia; order Artiodactyla; family Ziphiidae; genus Mesoplodon; species Mesoplodon densirostris. The sequence continues at coordinate 83,263,310 of NC_082665.1, read as the reverse complement.
GTGAAGTCAGTATTTGAAGAAGTCAGTTATCAAGGCTAGAGAAGGTGAAGCTGCAGTTTCAAGAGAGTGAAGTCTTGAATTATAAATAATTTGGCAATGGTTTTTGTGTGCAGCTTAATACAGATTATTTCCTTTTGCAACCTAAGTTTTGTGTTCAAATTACTATAATCATGTGATACTGAAACCACCTCTGCTTTTTTCCTCTAGTGAAATGGTAGTGTCAGAGCTAGAGATATGGCTGGCATTTTTCCCCCAGGATCAGCTGGAACAAAAATATTAGCACCTCAGTCTTTGTGAAGCTTGCTGTATATAATTATCTTTTATAACCCATTTAGTCATAATTGACAACCTCATATCTTACTTGTTGCTAGCCTTGTATTTTAAGTCTGATATGACTATTCCAAACTGCCTCTTTCTAGACCTTAAAGAGATTAAAATAAATTCTTTGAGATTAGCTTTATTAAGAGGTTTAAAAGAAAAACAAAATATGTCAACTAGTAGTATTTAATGGAATACAAGAAAAATACTCTGTAAGAGAAAAGCACTTTCCATTGGCTTGTTTCAGTTTGTTGATAACAAACTGCAAGGCAGCTGGAGCACCTTTACTCCACAAGCTTTTGCAGCCACTTATTAGATAACTTTGGACACTGGAGGACAGGATACCAATTACAGTACTCAGAGTGTAATGCCAAATACCTAGCATCACTATTTATAACACTTTAGGAGAGCCTTCTTCTAATGCATTTTTGTAGATAGCAACCTTGGTTATAACACTCCTATAGGGGCATTGAGGCTCAGATAATTGAGTAGCTGGGTCCACGTTACAGAGGATATACAATCACAATCATGATTTTCAAGCCATGTTTTTATAGCAAAATATGCAGTGTTACTGCTTTATGAAAGAGATTTCCTGTAACCCTTCACTAAATTGAAGTTTTAAAGCATTAATGAAAATCCCAACAGAAGAGTTTAACCACTGCTTCAGCATGTATATATTTATATATCTTTACCTAGTATGATCCAACACGTAAGAAACCTTCCTGATTTTTACCTTATCCTTAAAGGACATTCTTTGTTGATATAGTCAAAGAAGGGATTGCTTCAAGAGACTATTAAGGAGAGAAGACTATAGTTTTACTTGATCCTGGGGCCATATTTATAATTACTGTCAACCAAAGGAGCCACAGGAGTTTGTGCTGCCTCTTGGAGTCTAGGGCTTGTTTCAGTACATCAGTTATAAGCCTTAAAGAGCCTTGGGTGAGTACAGAAAATTTCTGACGACCATGGTTTGAAACTCTAGATGCAATATTTCTGTGCAGCTGATAGTATAAATACTTTATGTGTCCAAAGCAATAAGCAGCATAGATCAAAGCTTTAGTTACAAAATCAAACATTACATTTTATTATTTTCAGTTTTTTAAAAGAGAATTTCTATTATAAAATTGGTTTCCTTTAGTTTACACTCTCATTTCAGTAGTTTATCCCTTAAACGATGCTTTTCTGAATAATGGAAACATTAAGGAATCTTAAATGACAAATTATAGACTGTAATGTTTTTAAGTAGCTACCACAACTCAGAGAAAGGGTAAATGATTTTTAGAGGAAAAATTTTTTTTTTTAATCATGATTTTAAAATGTAGTTTGAAAGAAATCTTATTTATAAGAGAATAGTTTTTCTGCCAGGCTAAATAAACTATGGCATTCAATTTTTAATTTTACTTAAGTGGAAGTATTACTGTCATCTACTAATGAAAGCTGATTCTTAAAATTATCATTTTTGCCAGTGATATCAAGTTTTAAATGCAGGTTTTTATTTTTTATTATAGCAAAGAAATGACGACTTCATTGAGTTAGACTACACCATTCTACTTCATGACATTGCATCTCAGGTAGAGTATCATTTTCCTTTATTTGATGCTACAATGAAAATTGAGACTCATTTTATAGCCACAGTATGCCTTATTAATTTCAACTCTAAATCAGAATTTATATAAATTCAAATAGGCACCAGGTTGAAATATATTACACTTGCAGCAATTTAACTTGTTTTGTGCTTTCTTTATGAGGACTGTTTTGTTTCTAACAAAATATAAACCCAACTCTGTTTTCTTAAATGTTTTCTGAATTTTATCATAGCATCAGTTTCCTTTACTTGCAGGAGATTATTCCTTGGCAAATGCAAGTTCTCTGGCATCCACAATATGGTACTAAAGTAAAACATAATAGCCGTCTACCAAAGGAAGCACAATTGGAATAAATGAAGACTGTAACATTCGATGAAGTATAAACATGCTTATTAATGACGTGTATACCAGTCTTCATTGATATCTAGCTTAAAGGGTCAGACAAATCTCATAAGTGTCCCTTTGTATAAATGGCCTGAACTACAGAACTATATAGCTTCCATAATAAAGAGCACCACAATGTAAAAGTGTCTTATCAACAGTAATAGTGCTATGTATATCCCCTAATAAAAAGCTTTAAATTCCAGCCTCATAGTTTATGTTTAATCATTTTGCATACTTACGGGACAGGGGCCGTAATGGTTTCTCTGAAAGCAACTTTTGGCTTTCCTGTGATACAAGGACAGCCATATTCTCTTTCCATCCTCTAAAAAGAGCAGAAGAGATCTTTTTGATATATTTAAATTAAAAAAATAATAAACTAAAGGAAGAAAAATCCTAAGAATCTCAACTACCTTAGAAGCATTCATTTAAATATGATAAGCAAATGATAAATCTTAAATCACTTAAGTACCTTATGAGGATAAATACATGATATTAAACAATACAAACTGCTTTTACAGATTTTATATAAATGAATTCTAATTTAGACTGATTAATTTATACTTACCTCCAATTAATCTATCCACTAAAACTTTATCTTTGCTCCATTTTATTACACATTCACTGGAATAGTATATGAATCTGTTGTCATAATTTTCTACTATCTCAACTTCAAATGAAGATATAATCAGAACCAGAATTTTTAATCTTAAGTCGTATATATTTTGTTTTCGTTCACATACACACAAGACCTTTCCTAGGTAAGCAGGGGCCCCATCTACCCACTTGTTTATCTCCATTATAATGATCTTCAAGTAGTGACTTGAGAAGAAAACAGGCAAGAAATGGCCTGAAGAGTGGGTACTGGTGGGACGACTTTCTCAGCAGGTTTCTCCCTGAGGTTGTCTTCCTAAGACTGAGACCGGGATACACTCGACCCAAGGAACCATAACCTAGGGATGGATGAATGGTCTTACTGCAAATCCCCTGAGCCTTGATTCTAGAAGTCTGCAAAGTTTTACGAATAAAAAGATTTAGAACCCAAAAGTAATTAATTAGTAACACACTGGAAGAAGCAGTATACCACATCTAGATACAAAAACCAGAGTGAAGCTTGAAGAACCACTATTAGTTTACAACCATTAGATTGAGAATTATCGACTTTTAACAAAACAGACATAAATAAAGTGAATTTAACTTCTTTGTTATTCATTACCTGAGCATAGATTTCCAGGTGTAATTCTCCCATTCCAGATACAATTGTCTCTTTGCTCTCAGTGTCAAAGTGGACTTTAAATGTGGGATCTTCTCTTGTAAACCTGCCAATACCTTTTGAAAATTTTTCCAGATCATTCTTTAAAAAAAGAAAATTATTACACATTTTACTAAGCATGATAAGCAATGAAATTGTTGAAAAAACTTTAATGAATGAAATCAAATACATGAGCAGTTAAAAAGTAAAAATGATCTACCATCTAGTTTCTAGGCTATATCCTTTTAATATGAGAGCTTGGATACCACACAGCCAAGACAGCAGGGAATAGCTAACTGATAGAATTTTCTTTTCACACCAAGATACAGGAGTCCAAGACTTAACTCTAGGCCCTTTCCTATTATATTGACAAAAACTGTCCATTTGTGGAAAACTGCCCATAAAGTGGAAAGCAGAATCTGTGTTACTGTGTTATATTTTAGAAATCCTATACATAATCAAAGGAATCAGCATGGTTACCAAGATTCTACTGTAGATTCAAGAGGGCAGTTAAGACCAACACTAGGCAAATGCACACTGAGACCTCTCCCTTTCAAAACAATCTGCTTGGATGTGGTTTGATGCACCTTTATTTTCCTTAGATGTAACTTCCTTATGTGGTAAGCAGAATAATGGTCTTCTAAGGACATGCCCTAATCCCCCCAAACCTGTGACTGTTACCTTACATGGCAAAGGGGACTTTGCAGATGTGAGTAAGGTTACAGACTTTGAGATGGGGAGATTATCATGAATAATCTGGACGGGCCCAATTTAATTGCATGGGCCTTTAAAAATGGAAGCTGAGGGACTTCCCTGGTGGCGCAGTGGTTAAGAATCCGCCTGCCAATGCAGGGGACACAGGTTCAATCCCTGGTCTGGGAAGATCCCACATGCCACAGAGCAACTAAGCTTGTGCACCACAACTACTGAGCTTGCGCTCTAGAGCCCACACGCCGCAACTACTGAAGCCCATGTGCTCTAGGGCCCGTGTGCTGCAACTACTGAGCCTGCATGCTGCAACTACTGAAGCCTGCATGCCTAGAGCCTGTGCTCCGCAACAAGAGAAGCCACTGCAATGAGAAGCCTGTGCACCGCAATGAAGAGTAGCCCCCGCTCGCTGCACATGCACAGCAACGAAGACCCAATGCAGCCCCCCAAAATTTTTTTTAATAAAATAAAATAAAAATGGAAGCTGAATGAAGAAGGGTAGTGGAGAGATGGGAAGAGGGAAAGAAGAGACAGGAGATATTTGAAACATGAGAGGGGCTCATTTTGCTGTTGCTGGCATTGAAGACAGGAGGAAGGAGGCTATGAGCAGCCTCTAGAAGCTACAAACAGCCCTCAGGTGACAAGCAAGGAAATGAGGACCCCAGTCCTACAAGGAGCTGAATTCTGCCAACAATCTGAGTAAGCAAGGAACTAAACTGTTCCCTAGAGCCTCCAAGAAAGAAACAACACAGCCTTGCCAATACTTGATTTTAGCCCATTAAGAACTGCGTCCGAATTGTGACCTACACAACTGTAAAATAATACATCTGTGCTGTTTTAAGCCACTAAGTTTTTGCTAATTTCTTACAGCAGCAATAGAAAACTAACACGCCCCAATCACCAATATTAACAGCTATCACATATGGCTGAAGATGTGTTATGTGTTTTGTATACTTTATCTTAAATTCTAACCACAAGGCTGCACGACAGAATTATCCATGTTTTACAGGTGAGGAAACTAGGTACAGACAAGTTGCTCAAGTCCACAGAGCTAGCTGGGCTTGAATCCTGGGTTAGTCTATCTCCAGTCTTTTCCCTTTTCCCTGCACTAGCCAGGGACTCTCAACTTACTAGAAGATCACCCCTGCCCCACTACTGAGATTCAGGGTTTTATGCAGTGATTTCATTATTTGATGTATATTAATTCTCCAGGAAGCAGACAACCCCAAGACACCAAAAAACCTTTTGAATATTGATGTGTTTGATTTCCCTCCATGATTGTGAACTATCAACAGTTAAATGTCTCACATAATCTCTAGAGTTAGGAATAAAGAAGAATAATATCTTTAACTTCTAGTCCTTCATCTTCTGAAAGGAAAAGCAACCAATCTGGCAAAGTACTTGGAGCAAACTGTGGCATCTCACTGTGGTAAGGTGTAAAGCTCGCCTTCCAACTTTCTGAGACAGAGTGACTGGACGTTTCCTGCCACCTCAACATTCTCTTTTCTGTAATGAGAAGGGCCTGGAAAATCTCAGTTCCTCAAAGTAGATGAAGTGGTTGCTGTTAATATAGCCACAAGACAATAAATCAGAATACGTTCTGTAAATGATAGTACCCAGATGACAAGAGATCACAAAATGTTCACTCAGTGCATGAATGAGTTAATGTCAATATATCACACTAAAATGATTGTTATGAATGTAACTAACTTAAGAACTAAACAATTATGTTTCAAGATCAGAACTAATTCCAATGACAAGCAATGCAAATGCAGAACCTATTCAAGCAGTTTTGGCTAAAAAGCTAAATGACATCAAATCCAATCATAAAACTTTATATTTGAAAGTGAGTCAAAACGGTCTTATTTGCAGGCCTTCCATGTTATATTCAGACATTTACTTCATAACTACCACAGATGTAGAGATGTATTATAATCCATGAGGCAATTAATCTACGCAATATTTTAATATACTTTAAAGTGAGGTTTTTCTGCAACTTAGGACAAATGCCTCAGTTGCCTCTTTTCCATCTCTTATGATCTGAATCTAGGAAGTTACTCACACTTAACACTCCAGAGCCAATGATATACCTTTACTATAGTAAAGAGTTATAAAGCACAGTCTCATGAATACTTTACTACCATCAACTTCTTCAAATATACTGTGAAATACTTACTACTAATAGACTGGTAAATTTTAAAAGGTGATCTGAATACCAAAAGAGGAAACAGAGACCATAAGACTGCTGGTTATCACAAGACACCATATGCACTGTGGAGACAGACAAAAAAAAGCTCAAGTTTTTACTGTGATATACTGAGCGTTAAATCAAACTCCTACCTTGTTAGAAGGCTTCATTGCTATTGAAATGACAGGATCAGGAACATGAATTGACTCCTAAAATATTTTTCAAAGAACAGAGAAGAATTCAAATACAGTACCATATGTGTCAGGGATGGATTAATTTTAATGTTCTCCTTTACAACAGAACAAAAGACAAATACTAGTCAACATCCTAGGGTACACAAATATATCTTGGTCTGTTTTTCCTTAAATAAATGAATATATTAACATATAAAGGTGTCCACTTATATGATCTCCTCCCTCCCAAAATAACAAAAATAAAGCATCTATTTACTTACTTAACTGTTTAAGACTCTTAAGTTTGTTGACACTTTCAGTTTAACATAATCATTACGTATAATGAATTCAAATGCTGAGATGTGGAATACTTATTAGCTTGTGGCTACATCTGCTATAGCTATCTTCTGATAAGTTATTTAATCAAAATATACTGCCATCACTGATAAGAGAAGCAGAGAAAGGGACTAGATTCTTTATGCATATGATATCTCATTTAATCAGTCACAACTCTGAGAGGCAGATATTATTATCCCCATTTTACAAATAGCATTAAAGGCTTTGCAAGAAGAATAACTAACTTGGCCAAGGGCCAGCAGGTAGCATAGGGCAGAGGTAAGACTGACCAGGGTCTATTTGCCTCAACGCCTGAGTACTTCCCACAACCTCCAGTCCCTTCATATTGGTAATGACAAGTTTAGAAAAAGCCTTATCAATAATACTTATCAAAAAGTCCCCTTATCTAGATCCCCCCAAAACCTTTACAGATTTATGATTTTTGTAGTATCCTAACTCCACATGTAAAACCATAGACATTAGAGAGTACTTTATACAAAAAAGCTAAATTATAAAATTAAGAATTCATCATATGATACAGGAGCTATTATAGTGCTCATCTGTTAGGCTGGACCAGTTCTTTAAACAACCCACTGTAAATTCCTTCACTGCAAATCACCTACCCCCTGTGTACTCATATTTGTCCTTTACTGAATGAATTCAGGAGAGGGAGCACCCTCATGAACACATGGTCATACTGTGCAAGAGCCTGCTGTCCTGTGGGGGCAAAAATGGGAGGAGTAAAGGGGACTGAAAGGCGGGAATTCCCCGAGCATGCTCTTCCCTTCAGTCTCCCTCAGTGATGAAAAGGGACCTATGAGTTCCACAAGGCAGGCTGTGTACAGTAAGTTGGACTGTCTAGTTGCATCCTGCCTGCAGGGCACGGTTCCGTTCTGTCATGCTGACCCTGGAGTCTAGCCAAAATGTTACAGCCTGATCTTACAGTTCTCTAGGGGATTGAGGGAAGGGTCCAATCTCCAGCTGTCGAGTTAATAAGGAAGGAGCACTTGGCTGGGACTAGCCTGATGATGGTGACAGCAATTAGAGGTGTGCCCACAATGGGGAGGCAGCTCTCAGGGTAGGAGTCAGCGCTACACATGCCAGGTTACCTAGTGGAGATTTTCCCTCCATGCTAAACCTTGGAGAATGGTGGAATGATTTTACCAAGAAAAACCAGGTAAGTGAGCTAACAGAGCACTTGTTTAGTTGACATTAAAAGAGCCACAACCAATCTACACTTGATGCCCCTGGCACTCAATGAAAACTTCTGTGGTTGTTTTTCTGAAGTACTAAAACATAGACTTTTGAAACGCAAGTGATAAACAGCTTTGAAGTTAAATGACTTACCATAGAAAGGCCACTATTATCTTTGTTTGTGAACGTGTCCCCGCTAGCACAGTCAATGCCAAACAATGCACAGATGTCTCCGGCAAACACTTCCTCAATATCCTAAAGAAAGAATACGATATTTGCAAGTAATACAAACCAGGACATCATAACTAAAAAGTAATTGCACAATAAACACAATGTACACAAACAAACGTGGCAGAATCTCACCATGAATTCCACAATGAAGGAACTAGATAGAATCAATGCAACACCAACAATCAACCACAGCAAGATATACCTTCAACAGGGCCCTTATTTAAACCACACCTCAACTGACAAGATTTTACTTTAAATGGAAACTCCGAGCTATGGCATCTTTACTTGGAGGATCTGCAGTACTGACAGAACACAGAACCTCATGGTTCTAAGGTTATTTCTACAGAATTAAAAAGCATGTAGTATAGAATGGATAAACAACAACAAGGTCTTACTGTATAGCACAGGGAACTATATTCAATATCCTGTGATAAACCATAATAGAAAAGAATATGAAAAAGAATGTGTATGTATATGTATAACTGAGTCACTGTGCTGTACAGCAGTAATTAACACAACATTGTAATTCAACTATACTTCAATTAAGGAATAAATTTTAAAAAGATAAATTCAAAAAAATAAAAAATACAATTCTATCAGAAAGAAAAAAAGGAAAAACAAACAAATAAAAAACATGTAGTACTATATGTGCTGCCACAGTCCAACAATGAGATGTGTATGACAAAGGCATACAAGGAAAACCTGCAAAGGAAGTTTTGGAAAACAAAGGCAGGAGAATGGAGTCTACTGTACTTAAAATAATCTTAATTTCTCACAGATGCAGGCAGTTAAAAAAACACAGGAAATCTAAGAATAAAGCATTGGTGCCTCTAAACTTCCTAGTTTTTTTATATTGACAGTTCATTAATAACAGCTGTGGCTGTGAATGAGCAAGTGTGTGTGTCTTGCTTTAACGGTTACACAGCTGTACGGATCTCCTAGCTTCTGGCCCACGAAAGAGCTGTGACAATCACTAATCCCTCTAGCCTGCCCCCTGCTGCCTATCTCAAAAAAGAGCAATGATGTCTAATTTTGAAAGACTGCCTATTCATTTTCCAGGAGATAAAAAAGTTATGGCCACTGAAAATTTCTGAATGTCGTAACATTTTGCTTAGACTAATAAATTTCTCTAGGAATATAGAGCTGAATTGAGAAAGGGTGCAAGAAGGAGATAACCTCACACACTTGGTATATCTGCCAAGCCTTAACCCTATGGACCACAGAAGGCTAGGGCAGATTGAGAGCCAATTCAAGAGTTCAAGCCACAAGCCAAAGTTTATCTCCCAGACTAGACCTTCAGAGGTTTTAAATGCTCAGATGAATTCTGGCATCAATATGGCCCTTCTGGGGGTTGGTTCTACTTCCATATTTCAGGAAGTAAATCTATTGAACAATGTGGGAAGTTACGTATGAATTTATTACTCTCATTTACCTTTGAGAACCATAGTTCCACTGTCCTAAAAACCTATTATACTCTTCGTAAGGATAGCTCTTGAGGAAAGTGCTGAATCTTGTGCTCTGAATCTTAGGGAACTAATGTCCCTTTTCCTCAACCTTGGCCACTGAGGAAATACAGCTAACTCACAAATGGTGGTTTAAAATGTGTTCCTGACATGTGCTAATTTAGCCTACATCAAAGTGCCACATGAGAATTGTAGCCCACCTAACTAAAAAGGAAGAAGCTAGGAAAACACATTCAACTAGAAGTGATTTTCTTGTGGGGCTCAGGATACCAAGAAGGTAGATATATTTCACTTGCATTAGAGAAATTTCTGATCTCACAACAATGCCCAGATACTCACCTCCATCATGTCGGCATGCATGTGAACCAGCCGTTGCACCCGTACTTTCTTTCTCGTCCTCGTATTATAGATGGTATCACCCTTCTTCAACTGTCCTTGATAATTTCGAACATAAGTTAACTGTCCAAATCGACCTGCCTAGAAGTCAAGATTGGATAAGGTCAGAAAGAATAAAAAAGAAACACAGGAATCAAAATTAAGAGAAAACTTCACAACTACCTTCAAATATCTGCTATCAGTTTTAGTAGTACACTTATATACATGCTTCAGTTTGTTGTCATAAACTACTTTAATACTAGTTTTGAATATAGATAAGTTAAATGGTTGTTCTTTCCGGTATCAAAATCCAAGATACTACTTTTGCTTCCTCTAAGTTATTAGAAAAAGTTTTAAAATTTATATAATAAGGAAGTTATTCCATAAGTTCAGTTTAATACAAGAAGACATAAAAATAAGGTATAATTATTAGAAAGACAACAATGTTGGAGAAACTAACATTGATAGACTACGTGTTAGAGAAACTTTGAGAGTCACCTGGAAAGCTATACAAATAAGAGTTCTGTAAAGTGACTGAATATAAAATGAATAATCAAGGATCATTTCCTCCTGAATAGTAACACTAATTTATTAGGTAAGTATTTAAAAGTTGCCAATTCTTCCCATGTTAATTTACAGGTTTAACACACTAGCAATAAAAATCAGAAGAGGAATTTTTAAACATTTTATTAGTGACTTTAATATTAGAAGAATGGATAAAAATAGAAAATAACTCTGAGTGATGTAAGAATATATTAAATACTCCAAAATATAAATAGTATAAAACTAGCACAAATTAAACTGAACAGCCCATAGGGTATAGTATAAATATCTAAAAAGTTTAATTCATTTGTCAATAGAAGATAAAGGACACATGACAATCAATGAAAAAATATAACATTGTTCAAAAACTGGTAACGACAATTGGTCTTCTATTTGAAGGCAGAGGAAATACATTTAGATCCTACCTCACAGCATTCAGCAAAACAAATTCCAACTGGAGTAACAATGAAAAAAACAAGAAACCCCAACACAAAAAAGTAGAAAGAAAAGTAAATATTTACAAAATATAATCAAAGAGGAAGATTTATAAGGTTAAAAATGAGAAAATGACTAAAGACAAAGACTGATATATTTGTCTATGTAAATTTTAAACTGCAAATTGTTTTTTAAAAAGCTTTATTAGAGAAAGGCTCGTACAAATAAGTAAAACACTTTGACTCTAATTTTAAAAAAGGAAAGACAAAAGAAATAAAGAGGCAATTACAAAAGAGGAAATACAATCCCATAATGAATATATGGAAAAATGTTCTCTATTATTAGGAATTAAGGCAAGATGAAGTATTAAAATACTATTTTCATTTATGAAATCAGTAATGATTTTTAATAAATAATACTCAATGCTGATAAAGATTCATTGAAATAATCTAACATATACATTAATTCTGAGAGTATGAAAGCAATATGGCAATATAAACAGTTAAATATTAAATTATTTCATACCTGTTACTCAATAATTATAATTCTGAGGATCCTAAGAAAAATATTCCTAAATATATATTTTTAAAAGCTTTATGCATAAAAATTGTCACTGCAATGTTATTTCTACTTTTTTATTTAAAATTACTTTTTCTGGTTTTAGAAGTAATAAAAAGCATATTGTAAAAATTTAAAAATAAAAAATAGGAAAAAGCCCCCCCAATATAATTCCATCCCAGAAATAACCACTCTTTAACACTTTCAACTTATCCAACTTTTTTCCCACTTAAAATATTATACACAGAAGCAATAACACAACAAAAAGCACTCCCAGTCCCCAAATCTTGGTTTCTAATACCATTCACAATTAAAAGAAATCAGGGCTCTTAGAGAATGGCTGATTCTAGGGCTGGGGCAGGGAATACACAACATAAGCCTGGAGCATCCTGTAGTGCCAGAAAGGAAGGAAGTATTCAAAAAAGCAAAATACGGTGGAATGTCTAAGGGGCACAGAAGCCAAGTGAAACAGCTCCAATGGCCAAAACTGGTCAATCTGGCAACAAAATAAGTAACATACCACTGGATAACTCAAAGTACAAAATAAATATCCATGAGTCCATACTGATAAAAATAAATGATTGAATAAATAAATATATGGGGAGAAAAGACAATTATCCTATACAGAAGAATCTCAAATAACTTACATAGATACTGCTCCCTCAAGGAGGAAGAAAATAATTCCCAGCCCTTCAGTGTGGGCTGTGCCCAGGAACCTTCTTCTAAAGAGTCAATATGGAACGGGGTAGAGGGGAAAGTAACTTTACAGTGGAGAAACCTGTAACCAAATATTTCCTAAGAGTCATTTTATAATAGGAATAAAAGCCTAATAGAAAATTTCTACATATAGCAGTTAAATACATTAGAAAGCAACTTACCTCCAGTTTAAAAGCCAGGCCTACAAATGGATGGGAATTGTCTCTTTTGGGGTTCATTAAGATTTTGGTTTTCTCTTGTGAGTCACTTAAAATAAAAGAAATACACATTTATGAGATGCAATATTTGATATTTCTTTTATATCAATTTGTTTCATCAGAATATTATCTGAGAAGAAGCACATGTGCAATAAACACTCCTGGGCTGATTCATAAGTGAAATTTCACTGAAAGGGATCAATAAGAATAACTTTTCTGGCCTTAATTACTGCATTGTGACAGGACAAGAGCAGAATAAAAAACACAAAAATAGTCTGGCAGAAAAAGAAAAATTATCAATGAGAACTTCAAAGTTTTTGTTTCTTAAAGCATTAAAAAAAATACAATTGGTTCCAAATGAGTAAATTTTTTAATGACGTAAACTTCGATAATGAAATAAATCATATTTCTAATTTACAAATAGAATATGATATGGGAAGGTATAATAAATATTTTTCTCTATGCCAAAATTGTTACCCAAATAGAAATGACATTGATTTTTGTAAATTATGGGGAAAAACCCACAATCACAACTACAAGAACCATCCTTAAATACTTTCCCAGTGCACAAATGTTAAAGTCTTTGTGCATAAATTAAAAATCAATTTCCAAGACTTACTCCTGATTGAGAATAGCATAATTTTGGACTTCAGATGGATTTGGGAGGTATTCTAAAACAGCATCTAAAAGAGGCTGAACTCCTTTGTTCTTCAAGGCGCTTCCCAAAAAGACAGGAGTAAATGACCTATTTAGAGTGGCTCTTCGAATTGCGAGCTACAAACGAAAAAAAATAATGATTAGTTTATCTTAAAGTTACATTTTGTGTTTCAGATCAATTACAAAGCGACAAATGAATGAAATGAATTGATACTCTTTGGAGTACTGGCTCTGGTGAAGACTGGAATCAGGTTCTCTATAACTTAAGATCAAAAAAAAAAGAAAAATGGCTATTTAACTTTCAACACTGCAACTGCTTTCAACACTCCTGGAATGTTACTAACTTTCAATTTGGCAAAAAAAAGAAAAATATATATATATACACACATACATAGAAAATAAACACACACACAGAACAGTGTAAACAGTATGTTAACAACTGTGTAAAATAGAGGGAACAGCAATACACACACACACACACACACACACACACACACACACACACACACACACACACACACACACACACACACACACACACACACACACACACACACACACACACACACACACACACACACACACACAGTCTCTGGAAAGATACACCAGAAACTATTAACTGGCAACCTGTTTTAGGGACAGGCAGAGAACTGGGCAGATGGGAGCCAGGTGGGAGACTTTTTCCTGTGTACCTTTGTATACTTGTTAAATGCTTAAACGATATGAAAGTTTAAATGATATGAAAGTTATCACCTATTAAACAAACATTTAACTGATTTGTTTTCTTTTTTTAAAGGACATACATACAGGAAGCCAAACAGTACAAACTGCTCATAAATTAAGGGCCATGATAGTAACAAGGTTCTAAAATAATGACCTCCTGGTTGTGTCCCAACCCCTCGTGCAAGCACCGTCCGTGTGTCCCAGCCTCATTCCTTACTGGCTACTGGCTTCAGAGGGAGCAGTGGACCTTTAGCTCTAGCAGCTGGAAGAGACCAACAGCAGTGCTGTGCTGTGGCCACAACCCACCACTGCAGAAATATGCAGCTGCATACAATTATTTCTCAGTCCTCAGGAAAAACAGAAAACTAGTTATCCTAAAAAGCTTAAAGCAAAACATTTATAACCACAATTTCTATACATCACAATGAAAAGTAGGATAACAGCTGAGCACAATAAAAGGAGTATAAAAAGGAGAAAATAGGCATGGTAAGAAAGCAATTACTATTTGGAGCTATCTTAAAACACTTGCCTTTGCTGTTGCTAGGAACCAGAAATGGCTTGGTCACTAATCACTTAGGCTACCCTAGGCCACAAGGTCATGTCTTTGACTTTCCAACCCTCCCTATATGCAACAGTAGGAACATATGAATGTTACCACGCTTAACTTTACATCCATTGAATAGAGAAACACATGAGGGTGGTTGATAAATAGAAAAAAGGAGAAATTAAAGCTAACCCTACACTAGCCTAACAAAAGCTTTATTTTCCGGAAAATTTCCCTTACTTTTATAAGAATCACATTCACACTTGAAAACCCTTGCCTTTCCACTGTCCCTAATAATAATATACCCAACAACAACACAGAAACTAAAGTACACCCATGTATCCTGGCAGAAAACAGTAAACATAGCAGGGCTGAAACTGTCCTCCTTATAAAGGCCTGCTTGCAAGGCTGGGCCCCTGGCTGAGGCCTGGGGATCTGGATTTCTGGGAGGTTCCCAGCATTCCCAGAACTGGTAAGACTGGTTCACTGTGCCTATACTGCTGTGCAAACAATGTGATGTGTGCTAAACACCTACCTTCCTTCTGGGAGTCTGGACTTTGGTACATGCTAGGCAGGGGGTGTCTATGTGACCAGCCCCCAGTAAAACCTTGGCCCTGAGTTTCCCTGGTAGACGTCATTTCACAGGTGCACTCACACCTTTCTGCGGGAGGAAACAGGCAAGCACTGCAAGACTGCACTGGATGCCTGGGAGCTTACCCCTGGTTTCTTCTGGACTTCACCTCATGTGCCTTTGCCCTTTGCTGATTTTGCTTTGTATCCTTTCACTGTAATAAATCATAGCCATGAGTGTGATTATGTGCGGAGTCCTTACTCCTAGTGAATCACAGAATCTGGGAGTGGTCCTGGGAACCCCTGACATAGATCGAAACCTAACTCTCTACTGTGGTTCCTGGGATACAGTGCTTGACTTTAATTAAGGCCCAGACCTATACTTTCCTACGTGGTGTTCCTTACTCATCAGAGAGCTGAGGTGATAAGGCCTTTGTGAATGGTAAAGAACTCAATGGTAAAGAACTCAAGCTATGAGATATATTAGTAAGCATCTCAGCTTCAATAGGGTTCTTTCCTTGTGCATTTGATCTATAAACTCCCTGAGTGCAATGTCTTACACACAATAATTACTTATCTGATCTCTGCTAAGGGCACCAAGTGGTTTGGCAAAATAAATATCAGTCTTTTTATGATTTTTATTTTTATGATAAAATATACATAACAAAATTGACTATCTTTACAATTTTTAAGTGTACAGTTCAGGGGCATCAAGTACATTCACATTGCTGTTACCACTATCCACCTCCAGAACTTTTCACCATCCCAAATTAAAACTCTGTACCCATTAAACTTCCCATTCTTCCCTCCCCCAGCCCCTGGTAACCACTATTCTACTTTATGTCTCTGGGAATTTGACTACTCTGGGTACCTCACAGAAGTGGAATCATACATTTGTCCTCTTACATCTGGCTTATTTCACTTAACGTAATGTCCTCAAGACTCACGCATACTGTAGCATGTATAAGAATCTGATTCCTTTTTAAAGCCAAATAATACCCTCCATTGTATGAATATACCAATTTTGTTTATCTATTCATCCACTGATGGACATTGGGTTGTTTCCAACTTTTGGCTATTGTGAATCACGCTGCTATCAACATTGGTGTACAAATATCTGAGTCCCTGCTTTCAATTCTCTTGGGTATACAGAAGTGGAACTGCTGGATCATATAGTAGTTCTAGGTTTAATTTTTTTTGAGAAATCACCATACTGTTTTCCACAGCACATGCATCATTTTACATTCCCCAGCAATGCACAAGGGTTCCAATTTCTCCATATCCTCACCAACACTTATTTTGTTTTTTAAATAATAGTCATCCTAATAAGTAAAGTGGTATCTCATTGTGGTTTTGATTTGCTTTCCCTAATGATTAGTGATGCTGAGCATCTTTTCATGTGCTTATTGGCCATTTGTTATCTTCTATGGAGAACTGTCTATTTACAAACTGAATACCAGTTTTAGGCAGGGAACTTCTCTTTATTTTTTAAGAGCTGAACAATCAAGTAAAAAAATCTATACAGCCTTCCAAATAGTACAACAGGGTACATTTCTAATTTATCTTCTTTCTTCTTAATAAGACTATGTCCAAGAGGTTGGCAGTGTAAGAATCTTTTTTCCTAGAACTATGACTCCTTTCCCATTTTACATAACTCACTACTTAAAAAAAGAGAATAATGTGCCATGTCAAGTATTTTTTTAAGAAACCAATTATGTTAACAACTTTGCTCAGATTTCATTAATAAAACCCCTGCATAAAAGCACCATGTCCCCTCCCTGCAAAAAAAAAAAAAAAAAAAAACCCTCTTTTTTCTTATTAAGATTAGTTTTGAGAGCACTTGCCTTTAAGTCAGAAATTGAGGGAATTTTTTCTTCCAGAAACATCTCACCAAGTTGCTCATCTGAATTAGCAACACATTCAATCAGCTCCTGCCGGTGGTCAGCTGCCGCTGCCCTGAATTCTGCTGGAATTTCCCCATATCGAACAACCTGACTAAAAGTAGATATGTTTTATTTTGGTACTTTAAGAATATTCAGTTAAACAGTAAATCAACTATACTCCAATAAAGATTAATTTTAAAAAAGAATATTCAATTAAACATATAAGCACCAATGAAAAAGATAAACTAATGGCCAAAATATGTTTTTAGATAAGAGCTCTGATATATTTGCGTTACAATCACAAATAAGAAAAATGTGAATCTTTAAAATTCAGAATAGTGGGCAAAATACTTTAAACAAGCAAAGCAAACTGCTCAAGGTTATACTACTAGTAAACAGATGAGCCATGATTCAAAGCTAAACTGACTCCAAAGCCCATGAGTACAGTTGACCTTTGAACAACACAGGTTTGAACTGCGCAGGTCCACTTATACACGGATTTTTTTCAATAAACATGCAAAAATATATGTGTATAACACTGTATACAAAACTTGTATTGAAGTGGACAGCCTATCATTATGTAGGAATAAGATAAGTGATATTTAATATGAAATTAATATGTTAGTTTTCTTACTGTTTTATAACTTTGCTTTCAAAGAATTATATCACCATACAGTATGCCTTTCTCACATAATTAAAGAAACTGTGTATCATCACAGGTAAGTAATTTTTTTTTTTTTTTTTGCGGTACGTGGGCCTCTCACTGCTGTGGCCTCTCCCATTGCGGAGCACAGGCTCCAGACGCGCAGGCTCAGCGGCCATGGCTCATGGGCCCAGCCGCTCTGCGGCATGTGGGATCTTCCCGGACCAGGGCACAAACCCGTGTCCCCTGCATCGGCAGGCGGACTCTCAACCACTGCGCCACCAGGGAAGCCCACAGGTAAGTAATTTTTTTAAAAGTCACAATGCTTCCAATACTGTATTATGAATATGATTATATGATATGCCATAAAAAATTCTATAACGACTCATTCATTAGCATACAGACTAGGCTACTGCATTACATCAATTACACTCGGCTCCAATAAAGCAATATAGTGCTGCTTCTTCCTTACCAATGTATGAATTGTTATATCTGTATATAAATATGAATTTCTTTTCATATTTTATCTTTTCATTTTTGATATCTAGTGTTAGTAATACATATAACATCTACAGTGCTTTGACTCAAATAAGATAATACTGATGTAGGTATTACTTTCCATATTGATAAATACAGTACAATACTATAAATGTATTCTCTTCCTTATGATTTTCTTTAACATTTTCTTTTCTCTAGCTTACTTTATTGTAAGAATACAACAGGTAACATACAAAATATGTGTCAATCAACTGTGTTATTGGTTAAGGCTTCCAGTCAACAGTAGGCTATTAGTTAAGGTTTGGGGGAGTCAAAAGTTTACTTGGATTTTCAACTGCACGGGGGGATCAGCACCTCTAACCCCCACATTGTTCAATGGTCAACTGTACTTGAAAATTCTATTAACCAAATTAATCAGAATATCACAGTCGGGACATCCCTGGTGGCGCCGTGGTTAAGAATCTGCCTGCCAATGCAGGGGACACGGGTTCGAGCCCTGGTCCGGGAAGATCCCACATGCCACGGAGCAACTAAGCCCATGCGCCACAACTACTGAGCCTGCGCTCTAGAGACTGCGAGCCACAACTACTGAGCCTCCGTGCCACAACTACTGAAGCCCGCATGCCTAGAGCCCGTGCTCCACAACAAGAGAAGCCACCACAATGAGAAGCCTGCGCACTGCAAGGAAGAGTAGCCCCCACTCGCCGCAACTAGAGAAAGCCCGCGTGCAACAACAAAGACCCAATGTAGCCAAAAATAAATAAATAAATAAATAAAATTTATTAAAAACTCCATGTATCCGTAGTTTTCAAAATCTTAAAAAAAAAGAAGAATATCACAGTCTCTGACAAGCAGGATTAGAGACTTGACTATTCCTTTTCATTAATAGCCATTTTTAACACAGAACACTCCATTCTGTAGTTAAAAAAAAAAAAAAAAAGGGTTACTAATTATGACACACTCTTCAACCTTGACCTCAGTTCTCCGTCCCTCTAGGGGCCAGATAGGTAAGAGTCACAAATAAAATACAGAGAAATGGATATACTTGATATTTAGAAACATCAGTCTTAACATTTTTAAAGTATTTCTTTAAAAATGGAATCTAATGTCGAAAAATAACAAGCTTTTCAAAAAACACATTCCTGAAAAAAAAAAGGGAAATTGCAAATTATTTGCAATTGCAAATAATTGCAAGTAGTCAGAAAATAATTCTTATTGTCCTAAAGAATGCTCTTCACAGCCTTCAGAACTTAATTTCTTCCATTCTGGCAAGCTCCCTGCTTCTTAGTCTTTCAGGTCAGAATCTTCTTTTCAAAATGTACATACCCAGTGGTCTAGGGCTGGGAAAGGGGGCAGGTATGTTAACAAGTTCCACCTGGGCTTCCCTGGTGGTGCAGTGGTTGAGAGTCCGCCTGCCAATGCAGGGGACACGGGTTCGTGCCCCGGTCCGGGAGGATCCCACATGCCACGGAGCGGCTGGGCCCGTGAGCCATGGTCGCTGAGCCTGCGCGTCCGGAGCCTGTGCTCCGCAACGAGAGAGGCCACAACAGTGAGAGGCCCGCGGTTCTGATGTACAACAATGTTTAAAGCCTCTGCTTCAGTAGACAGAAACGTGTGCCCTGGTAATTCTGGGGAAGCAGATTTATTCATTTACTTAAAAATATTTTGAGTCTCTATTTTGTACCAGACAGTTCTAGGGCTGGGTACACAGCAGCGAATAAACCTGATAAAAATCCTTGTCCCTTACATTCTAAGGAGTGAGAGATAAACTTTGGTGTCATTACTTAGTTGTCAAACAAAAAGTAAGAGTGAGAAATGCCTTGTCCACTGAATAGGCCTGATCTTTTCCCTACCTACTAGACGATTGATAAGGATAAATTCTATACAGTTAACTGATCACAATGCCTTTCACCCACCTGCCAGACCAGCAATCTCAGTTCCATAGCAGAAAAAGGAAACCCCTAATAAAGGACCTTCGGAGAGAACTGCCAGGCTACTGGGTCCACGCTTCAGAACAAAGGTTCATTTATGACTCCCCAAACTGTCTAGAATACTGCCACTCAAACTGTGGTCTGCAGACCTGAAACATCAGCACCACTTGGGAGCTTTCGAGAAATGCAAATTCCAGGCCCACCTTACAGCTACTGAATTAGAATCTCTGAAGGTGAATCCAGAGATTTGTGTTTTAGTAAGCTCTCTAGGTGATTTTTCTGAATGCCATGGTTTGATAACCACTGCGCAGTCACAATGCTTTGTATGCAAAGGTCTCTTCAAAAGTTGGTTGACAGACCAAAACCATGTCAAAAGTTACCAATTTGTTTTTTGTATTGCCTAAACCACATGTATACAAGTTTTAACTTCTTTTATATATTAATCTTTTTATTTTTGTAATCCCATGAAGTAGGTAAATATTTATGATCCTTATTTTCTTCCCAGTTTTTATAATAATACCCAGAACATAGTAGCTGTTCCAGAAAAGTCTACAGAATGAATGAATACATGGATGAATGCATGAACAAGTAGAAAAAGAGATATTACATCACTAGCCCAAGATGAAGGTCTCCTTTCACCACACCGTGTATATCATAATGCAATATAAATATATCATCCAAAGAGTAACATACTCTCCCTTGGAATGAATACTAAGCAAAATGGGAAGTAACTAGGATTAAAAGCATTAAAACAAAATCATCTTAGAGGATATTCTTCCAGCCACATTTCAAAAAGAAGTTTATATTTAAAGCACTCATCCTTTTCCTTCTCTTTGATACTTTTCAAAATATAAGATTTTAATAGAATAGTATATTTTTAACACTTACCCAAAGTCTCCATCAAAATAGATGGCTCGTTCCTCAATAAGATCTATAATACCTTTAAAATCACCCTCCAAACCAATGGGTAATTGCACAAATGCTGCATTATGACTTAGTTTAGACCTGAAAAACAAAAATACATGTTTACCCCCTTTTTTCTCCCCAAATCCCTTTGAAATGACAAAATAAATATAAAAAGAAATCAATGGCAGATCTGTGGAACTGACCAGCAGGTCAGAGCAGAGGATACAAAAGCATTTGGGACAGACTGACAGCCAAACTCACTGTGCTCAGGAAGCCTCAACCCTATTCGGGCAACAAAAGGAACTGTAAGATACGTATTTTCCCATCAGATCCCCAGAATACCCTGGATCAGAAACAGAAGAGGGGAAAACAGGTCATTGAGTGGTTGGCCAGGAAATTAAAGGATGGTAGGATAATTGTACCCACATCTCATTCTTGGATCAGCTGACTCTAGTGAAGCTGAGTATAGCTATCTGAAAAGGAAGTTCCTTAGGGGGAAAACCCTTAGAGTGGGTATTAAAGTCAGACACTCATCATCGGCCTGTACCCTCAATCAGGCACAACCACCGAAGAGAAATTACACTCACTGGCAGGGATTTACACTCAAGTAGAAATAGGCTCTAGCTAACTATGCTCTAGATTCTAGGTACCCATCTATAACTATGGATAGATAACTAAGAACCACCAAATATCTGAAGGAAATCAATAGCTTGAAAGAAAGGTGGGAGCTCAAGAAATGGTACTAACCTCCAAGGAGAAAGTTACTAGAAGAAAATAAAATGTAAAGATCTAAAAAGGAATTACCTCTATTAATAAAGATGTCACAATAAAAGGGAAACTTTATAGAAATTAACTACATAACTGCTGGGATTAAAAAGAACAAAAAACAGGCTAAATAACAGAAGGGATGCAGATGAATACCAGATTAGTGAGTTGGAAGACTGATCTCAAAAATTCTCTTATAACCCAGTGAAAAATTAGAAGGAGACAGAAAGTATGAGAAAGTATGG
Organism: Mesoplodon densirostris; assembly: GCF_025265405.1. Lineage (NCBI taxonomy): Eukaryota > Metazoa > Chordata > Mammalia > Artiodactyla > Ziphiidae > Mesoplodon > Mesoplodon densirostris. Next base: position 83,241,290 of record NC_082665.1, on the reverse strand, counting down.
TAGAAAAGTTAAGACACAGAGGCCAGATTCTGAAGTTTCAAGATCTGTTTAATGGGAGCTACAGAATGAGGTAATAAGTAAAAGGGAGTGGTGCAAAGAAAGAACCAAAGTAGTCAAATAAATGCTGAAACAGAATCTGCCTGGAATTCAGGAAAAAACTTGGTGCAAAGAGACCATCTATTGCCAACCACGAGTAAAATATAATTAGAAAAAAAAAGTGAAAACGTTTCGTTATCCCAAGAAAGTATTACAAATGCCCAATAAAGAAAAATTTCACTCTCATGTTCTCCAAAACATCACTTCCATCAGAGAGCATACAGCAATACTGTCAAAGTTCCTCAACACAGTATCTTTCGTCATCAGACACATCACTCTTAGTCTCTCCACTACCACAAACCTTACTGCCTACATCCATCAGTTCTGCCATGTGAAACTTGGGTAGGAACTCTACCGCTACATTTACAGATCTACAAAAGGTGAAAAGTGAAACTCCAACTCTTTTCAAAGGCTGTGTGAAACACGTAGTATTGTACAAAATGTAAAATCATATCAATACCACTGGGTTATGTCTGATTCAGAAAGGAAGTACTGCTGTTGCCTTAACAAATATGTTAACAAATAAAAGCAAGAGAATATAGCATACTAATTTAAGTCATTAATTAAAATTCCTCAAATGAAGGTTAAAACTGAACATAATCCTCTAGGTTTGTCTAAATAAACGCACAGTACTTTTAGAATCTACCCTAGATTTTAACTTCTCTAATTAGAGCAAAACACTACAAATTGCCAGATGGTTTTCTGAATTCACCTTCAATCTCCCTAAAATTTAAGTCATATTTCTTCCATTTTACAGAGAAAGTAGTTGATGAAATCGTATCACAAACCAAACTATGGAACTTAGTGTTCCATTTACTATGATAAGTCATACACATAGATGAATTTTAAAAAAGAAAAAAAATTTAAGGGGATAAAAGCTTAATGACACTGAATTAACTGTCCTTCTGGATGTGAGGTTTGTCATCCGGATCATCACCCCCGCTCTGTTCTAAGGTTCAGTACCTCATTTGCTGCAGGGCCCTGGCTGGGTTGGAGCCCATTCGGTCGAGTTTGTTAATGAAAGTTAGAAATGGAACACTGTAGCGCTTCATCTGACGATTAACAGTCATGGTCTGGCACTGCACCCCTCCAACCGCGCAGAGAACAAGGATGGCACCATCCAGCACCCTCAGAGCTCTTTCAACTTCTATTGTGAAGTCCACATGCCCTAAATGAGACAGAGAACTGTGTCAGGGTCTTAAAAAGCAGTATGAATTTTTACAACATGTACAAGTAAAAGTTCTTCTATCTCTGATCATTACATTAGTCTTCTAATTAAAATATGAACTCCTTAAACCACCAATACTGTTTACTTACCATAAGGTTCAGGGGCTCAACAAAATTACTTCAAAAGATACTAGGGCATGGGCATCTTTGGAATCAGCTGCAACATGTAAAAGGCAAGAACATTCCTATTCACAATTTCTTTGCACTATTTTTCAAAGAAACCACTTAAAGATGAAGTATTCTAGGTCCCAAGTCAGATTTCTCTAATAGGGAATTCACAGTCACACTTTTGAGTATTATTTGATACTCAAAAATGAGCTAGATCATGGTAGAGGAAAGAACTAAATATGCCACTGCCAAAACAAGCTGCAATAAAACCAAGAACTTAGCTTACCAGGAGTATCTATAATGTTGATATTGACATCTTTCCACATGGTATAGGTGGCCGCTGACTGAATAGTGATTCCTCTTTGTCTTTCTAGTTCCATGGAATCCATGACAGCACCAACTCCATCTTTACCTTTTACCTAAACACAAGCACAGCAATTCAGATTTCTCTGTCGCTGCATTCCAAGAAGGAAAGAAACCTTCACAGGTGGAACCAGAACACAGATAGTTAACTGATGCAATTTTCAGAGAAACCTAATCGTCAAACCATATCATCTCATGTAATAGAAAACTGATTACAGGTGTTGCCCTCTATTAACCCTAACCCTTTTTTCATTGCCATTTTTAGCAGCTGCTACCACTGAGCATTACCTGGTCTTAGAGCCATCCTTGCTCCCTCTGCACTGTTCCTGCCCACCAGCCCTGTGTTAGTCTGTGAGTAGATGTGCAGAGAAGAGATTTTTCCCTGCTGTGTTTCTTGTGAACTTTGAGGTCTGGGTGGGAAGAATTCAGCTTTTAAAGTCTGTGATTTAATGAGATGATCTTCATCTGAAGTAACATTTTTAAGTGGAGAGTTGAATTACTCAATAATATGTAATGTCTTCAGGAGAGTTTCAAGATTTTCTAAAATAATTCTTTCCTGACATATGTATTTTTTAACTATTAAGCTCATTTTAAACCCTTTTTCCACTTAACATTATAAACACCTCTCCATAACATTTAAAAGTATGTAAACATTATTTTAATGGCTGCTTAAGGGTACATCATACTGATTTAACATTCTTAAAAAGCAGCCTACTCAGGATACCCACAGTGATGGTCTCTAGAAAGATTCCTCAGAGCAACATTTCAAGCCAACCTGATCTATCCATTTTGTGACTCTGATTAAAGATCCACTGTTACCATTCTTTTAATCTTCCAGGTTTGTGAAGTTTCTTAAATCCTTATAAAACAATTAAAACCAAGGTCAAACTAATGGAATCAACCATGAACCACATACCTCATGCATTTTTGCAATTCTGCCAGTGTAGTAAAGCACTCGTTCTGTTAATGTAGTTTTCCCAGAATCAATGTGAGCTGAGATTCCAATATTTCGTATCTTTTCATTAGGTATCACCCTTGATGAACACCATCGGCAAATCTTCCAATTAGCCTGAAAAAATAAGAGAGCTCAATTCAATGCACTTTTCATGAGAAAACAGTGGACAATTAGAAAGGGTTTAGTGGACATCTTTCCTCCGAGAAATCTCAATGGACACAAAATGTCATATGAGATTGTCTGAAAAGGCAAAAGAAGGAATGTCTCAACCTGCAACTCCTGTAACCAAAGAAGAGGCTGCAAGAGAGAACAGAAAAGACATACTCTTAAAAATAAATAAATAAGTCAGAAAAGATATATTCAAATTAATTAATTAATTAAATAAAAGGGGACAGATACTTTTACCGGATGGCACAGGTTTGAAAATATACACTGGGGCTGATAAAATCAGAAGAACAGCTCCCAACAACTACTTTAATAGGAAATATAGTTTTTACTCTAAATTTTACTTTGATTTTTCCCCCTTCCTCCTTACTGTAGTTCACAGCTAGCAAGGATGCTTGAGGACTTATATGCTCTACGCAGTGGTGCCAATAGCTTCAAGGCAGCCCACAAAAGGTCTCTAATTCTTTTCCACCCCAAAACAATTAGTAACATTAAAACAACAACAACAACAACTTTATTTTACTCTGGTGGTGATGGGGAATCCTGCATTTATGGAAACAAGACACAATATAAATCTCTCTCTATAGGACTGCCCATCCAAAATGCACTGCAGGGGCTTCCATGGTGGCGCAGTGGTTGAGAATCCGCCTGCCAATGCAGGGGACACGGGTTCGAGCCCTGGTCTGGGAAGATCCCACATGCCGCGGAGCAACTGGTCCCGTGAGCCACAATTACTGAGCCTGCGCGTCTGGAGCCTGTGCTCCGCAACAAGAGAGGCCGCCATAGTGAGAGGCCCGCACATGGCGATGAAGAGTGGCCCCCGCTTGCCACAACTAGAGAAAGCCCTCGCACAGAAACGAAGACCCAACACAGCCATAAATAAAATAAATAAATTTTTAAAAAAAGCAAGGTCTGACAATGAGAACTGAAAATTAAAAAAAAAAATGCACTGCAGCCACTTCTGGGAAAAGGGAAGCACTTGGAAAACCTGGGTAAAATGGAATCTGGGTGATCAGCACTTGGTTGATTAAATCCCACGGATATCAGCGAGCAAAGCAAAGGAGGTTTGCATGACAGGAAAGGCTCAACTCCTACCTAATCCTAGTCCACTCTGCGCTCCCCATGCCCGCCACAAAAGGCAGACACAGAACCAAAGAAAGGTACTGGGAGGGTCGGGCTCCAAATCAAATAACCCAGGGTCAGCTGAAGGAGGGATCAGTCAAGCCAACGACACTCTGTAATGAAAAGAGCACGGCATAACGAGTCAGAAGCCCTGGATTCGAGCCCTGGACACGCTAATTTTTCCGTTGTCTCGACCTTCACTCCAGTCACCTCTCCTCTCTAAGTTATACCAAAAATAAGAGGCTTAACTGCAAATGGGAGGCCGCCGAACCTCCCAGCGCACCGAGACGCTGCTCATTAATAACCAGCAGCTGTGCAGATACCGAGGGGCTTTTCAGCGCTGAGGTCGACAGCTCACATTCGGAGCTGTCAGTAAGGAGGTGCCAGGGAGGGTAGGAGTGTCACTTCCCCCCACTTCCCCCCTGGCTCCGGACACACCGCAAGGTCCCAGGGACAGTCCGTGGTGTGGTGTCGCCCCGCCGGACTCCACTACCTGCTTCCATTGCCGGCCCAGGGAGGCGGAGACCCGCGGGAGCGGCCGGCTCTCCACAGCCGCGGCGGCGGCGGCGGCGGCGGCGGCGGTTCCCAGCAGCCTCATGGCGAGCGCAGAACAGGCGCGAAGGTCCCGCAGCTCCGGCTCCGCCCAGCAACCAGCACCACTACTAGAGGAGTTCAGAGGCACGCCGGCTACCAGTGCCGGAAGAGCACTTCAGGTGCGAAGGATGAGAGGGAGAGGAGAAAAAAAGAGAGAGAGAGAAGCTTCCGGTTCTCAGAGCCGAGCAGCACCCTCCGCTGCCAGGATGCCCTCTGCCGACTGGGAAGAGGAAGTGCAGTCACTTTGCGGAGCTAATCAGGGTTTTGGCACGCTCCCATAAAGATGCAGCCTTTAAACGTGGTTGTTTTCCCCATACAGCAGAGTGGAGAGACGTTTATAATAGAATTTACGTCAAAAAAAAAAAAAAATGCAGGGCTTCCCTGGTGGTGCAGTGGTTGAGAGTCCGCCTGCCGATGCAGGGCACACGGGTTCGTGCCCTGGTCCGGGAAGATCCCACATGCCGCGGAGCGGCTAGGCCGGTGAGCCATGGCCGCTGAGACTGCAGTCCGGAGCCTGTGCTCCGCAACGGGAAAGGCCACAACAGTGAGAGGCCCGCGTACCGCAAAAAAAAAAAAAAAAAAAAAATTGTTATCTATGCTACTACAGAAATATGAAAAAATAATTGATCTATAGGATGACCTGTAAAGAACGTGGAAAAAATAATGAACTATCTACAAGTGCTTTTTCTCCTTTCAAAATGTTCCACCTTTGTTCGATGTTAAAAATTATATGTCCAGTCCATATAGAAGATAGCATCCTTGAGGATTCCACTTGGATCTCTTAGAGGCATCTCGAACTTAATATGTCCAAAAAGGAGCTAATGATCTTCCACCAAAACCTTCTTCTGCAGTCTTCTTCATCCGATAAGTGGAAACTCCGTTCTTCGAGTTGCCCAGACCAAAAATGTCACTTTGAACCACTCTTTGACTCTGCTGGTCTAGTGTGTCAACATATGCTATAGGAACTACGTTCAAAAATAGATCCAGAATCAGCAGCTTCTCTCCACCTCTCAAAGCGCTGCTATCTCGATGGAATTACTGTAATAGCCTAACTGACCTTACTGCTTCTGCCCTACGACTGCTCAGTCTATTCCCAGCACAGTAACTAAAGGGATCCCTTTAAGCCTGGCCATGCCATTTTTCTGCTGAAATCACTCAGTGAATTCACCGTTGCTGTCATCTCTACTTTTGTGTAGGCTTGAAATTCTTCATAACTAATTTTTTAATCTGAAATTTTTAATGACCTTAAAAATTTAAATAACTAAATTAAAAAAAATTAACCTTCAGAGTAAGCACCTACAATACAAGGTCTTGCTTGAGCAGCCACACCAGTGTAGCTCTACTTTACTTGCTCGTTTTCCTCCCGACACATTGGCCTCCTTGCTGATCCTCACGTGACCAGAGCCTGTGTTCTCCTCCGGATACCAGCATGGCTCTTTCCCTTACCTTCTTCTCTCTGTTCAAATATCCTCTATCAGTGAGGTGTTCCCTGACCAACTCTTCTAAAACAGCAAGCTCTTCCCTATGTTCCTGCACTGCTTCATTGTCCTTCAGAGCTCTTCTTAGATACACCCAGACATTTTACATAGCTGTCTGTTGTCTGACTCTCCCAATGAGAACGTAAGTTCCACAAGGACAGTGATTTGGTTTTGTTAATTGCTGTACCCCTTGCTGTGCTAGGTGCTCAATAAATATTTGTTAAATGAATAAGATCAAATAAATGGAAATCAGAGTAAATTACAGGATACAAGGAAAGAAAAACCAGGGATTCAATGATGAATTTTGTACTTATTTTTTGTATATCATCCATGTATTAATTTTTAGTATTTACTTTGATGAATCAATCCATTGATGTTGAGTACTTTTTTTTTTTTTTTTTTTTTTTTTTTTTTTTGCGGTATGCGGGCCTCTCACTGTTGTGGCCTCTCCCGTTGCGGAGCACAGGCTCCGGATGCGCAGGCCCAGCGGCCATGGCTCACGGGCCCAGCCGCTCCGCGGCATATGGGATCCTCCCAGACCGGGGCACGAACCCGTATCCCCTGCATCGGCAGGCGGACTCTCAACCACTGCGCCACCAGGGAGGCCCTGATGTTGAGTACTTTTAAGTAAACTTTTTTATTTGTAGGCTTTCAAAAATTTAGTCTTTATAAGCCTGTGTATTTGTTTAAAATATGTAAATTAAATAATAATTATGTAAATAGTAATAACATTAAGGTTTTACTTTAAGATATAATTATGTTAAATAAAAAAGTGTATCTAGGGCTTCCCTGTTGGCACAGTGGTTAAGAATCCGCCTGCCAATGCCAGGGACACGGGTTTGAGCCCTGGCCCGAGAAGGTCCCATATGCCGTGGAGCAACTAAGCCCACGTGCCACAACTACTGAAGCCCGCACGCCTAGAGCCCGTGTTCCACAGCTACTGAGCCCACGTGCCACAACTACTGAAGCCCGCACGCCTAGAGCCCGTGTTCCACAAGAGAAGCCACCGCAATGAGAAGCCCGCGCACCGCAACGAAGAGTAGCCCCCGCTCGCCGCAACTAGAGAAAGGCCGTGCACAGCAATGAAGACCCAACACAGCCAAAAATAAAATAAATAAATAAAATAAATAAATTAAAACAAAAGTGTATCTGTTACTTTTGAAATTACTTTTTGAAATTACCACTTTAACAAACTAAGTTTCCTGAAGTAAAAATTCATACTCATTGTCCTCTGTGTGTATATATACATATATTCATATTTTTCTGTAATTATTATACCAAGTATATTCTTAATTATTTTTATTAATCACCACTTTTAACCAAAGTAATAAACTTGTTTTCTCCACAGAGGAAACTAGAGGACAAAAGGCCAAGAACTGTCTAGCTAAATTTTTATATGAGTACACATTATAGATCACTTCTGTTAGGTTTTAAAGTGGCAAAATACACATACATTATATCATTCAAAGCAGTTACACATTCTGTTAATTCATAGTCATTTTATAACATATAAGAATAAAGATAAATTCAGTGAATGTCCTGATTCACTGCAGTGAGGATCTAGGTCAAACCTCAGGAGAATCTCCAAATTGTCCTAGCCCGACTAGACTAAGACCATTGCCTTAGTCCATTCAGGCAGCTATAACAAAAATACCATAGACGGGGTGACTTGTAAACAACAGAAATTTATTTCTCATAGATCTGCAAGGTGGGAAGCCCAAGATCAAGGCTCCAGGAGATTTGGTGTCTGGTGTGTCCCACATCCTGGTTCATAGGCAGCCAACTTCTCACTTTGTGGGCACAAGGCAGAAAGGGTGGAGGAGCTCTCTGGGGTCCCTTTTACAAAGGCATTAATCCCATTCATGAGGGCTCCACCCTCATAACCTAATCGCCTCCCCAAAGCCCCACCCCCAAACACCATCACATTGCCACACTCAGGGCACCATCTGATACCAATGTGCTCCTGCCACTGCCCTGTAACAATAAAAGATAATGAAGTCCTAAAGATAAATAATGAAAACCTATCACTGAGACTGAAAGTTACCAGGAAAATCACTAAAGTAGCAAGGAGCCTAAGTTTTCAACTTGGACTTATTGTCAAGGCCACATTCACCAAATAGCTAATATCCGTACATTCCCCAAAGACCCAGGGTTCCAGAAAGATCAGTGGTTGTCAATAAAGAAAAAGTAACATGTGAACTACAAGCTATGGCGAGCCTTCTTTTTTATACTAGTTGACTTCAGAATTAGGATAAAAATAAATTCTGAAAAAAAGTTAATTTCAGCATCGTGTGAACATAAAGAATTAACATTTAATCTCCAGATGTTACATATTTTGTAAGTGGCCCCTTAGGAAGCACTGTGGCATAGGAGGAAATATACATTTAATTCAATTTTAATTTGATTTCTATGGTAAACAAATTGAGATGAAAAAAGCATCTATGAATTCTCTGCTCTATAATGCATAGAAGTTATACTGTTTTAAGTACAATTATTTATTAAAATGTGTTTTCATATTTGAATATAATGATTCAAGTTAACATCAGTGTAATAATTTAGGCAAAAGGAGAATAATTACAGTGTCTACTGGGATTTTGCTCTATCTAGGGAATTTATGCAAAAGTGTTATTTCAAATGGATGCCTTATGATAACTTCCCAGTATGTAATAGTATGTTATTAGTATACTAAATTATTCATAAGAGGAAAATTTTAACATCTTTAATACTTGCTCAATTACTTTCCATTATAAAAATGAATTGACACATATGCATCTTATTTTAGTGACTAATTAAAGGCATGAAACACCGACTAGTAAAATTAACAGGGTATGATATAGAAAATTAGAAGAGTATAAGCACAATCATACAATTCTACTTCCAAAGTTTAAAAGGGAAGATATTAGGATTATAGAGTGATAATCGATTCTGTTTTTTTCCCCCTTGAAACAACAAAAACTTAAAAGTTAAGATTTTATATTCTCACAAACTTCATGCCTAACTTTATAAAAACAGATTAATGCTCGCATTCTAGAATGAAAAAACCCAAGAGCTGAATTTTTAAATAGTATACTTAAAAAGGGAACAATTGAATTATTAAGTACCTTGCTCAAACACACTTCACCTAAGAAATTTTGAGACAATCAATCATTCAGGTTTGCAGAATACCAAATGCATTTTTCTAAATGTCACAAAAATGCTGAGCAGAGTTTCTCCAAGGACACTCCAACTTTAGAATGTTAACTGTGGAGATAGATTAAGCTGTCTGTGAGAAAGGAGAACAGAAATATGCTACCTTAAGATGTTAAAGAGAAAGGTCAATATAAAGTCTGACGAATGTTGAAAATGTAACACAGAACAAAAAACGAATATACTGTATAAAGAAATGATAAGAAAATTCATGCATATTAACAATTTAGTCTCTTAGAAAAGGAACTATTTGATTATTCTTTATGTTCTTTATCAAAATAATAACTAATTTTTTGTAAAAGAGTACTAGTATAGTTTTGCTTTATTTAAAAAATTCTTTAAGCTAGCTGGCTACATAACACATTATAAAATTTGAGCTAGATATATATATATATATTTTTTTGTGGTACGCGGGCCTCTCACTGTTGTGGCCTCTCCCGTTGCGGAGCACAGGCTCCGGACGCGCAGTCTCAGCGGGCATGGCTCACGGGCCCAGCCGCTCTGCGGGGGCACGAACCTGTGTCCCCTGCGTCGGCTGGCGGACTCTCAACCACTGCGCCACCAGGGAAGCCCTGAGCTAAATAATTTTAACGTTTGTTAACATCACTCTATTATAGTGTTAGTAAAAATTGAGACTATTTTTTTTACAGTTTATTCTTTTAACTAATTTTATATGATAAAACAGCTGTACATTCAATCTTGAATATATAGGGGAATACACAGCCAATAGGAAAATAATTGTGAAAGTAAAATCAGCATGTGTTATGTTTTAAAGAGTGTTATAGAATGTTTAACAGCTTGCACTATTGAAAATTAAAGTTTTATTCCTAAAGTAGGGACAATATAAAGCTAGCACTTCCAAGAACATTCAGAAGAAAGTTGCTAAGAACACAGTATTGATTTAATAACAAGCGATTGGTCTTAGGTGTATTACTCAGCACCATTACTTTCTCTATTCAAACAACCAAAACTAAACAAATCAAATGCAATGCTATTTATTTTTTGTTGATTTTCACAGGTGATCCTTTGATGTTGAGTTTGTCCACAAACGCATTTGATCTTCTTCCATGTTCAATGGCTGGACTTTGATGCAGTTTCTCCCTGAGAAATATACATGTGAACATTAATACCATTTTTTAAATGGTCATTAAAAAAATCAATACAAACATGATACCACTGTAATTTAAGGTGAGTTTTATCTTAAAGGTTCCTTAATAGCTTTGAAAAACATATGGCAGAATATTTCACTTAACATTTAAGAAAGCAACAGCTGCTTTCCTGAGATAGATTTAACTGTTTACCGTTAAACCATGCTGTCCAACATGGTAGCCACTAGCCACATCGTTTACATTTAAATTAATTAAAAATAAAATACAATTTAAAAATTCAGTTCCTCAGCTGCATTGTTTACATTTCAAGTGTGATTCAATAACCACATGGGGCTACTGGCTACCATATTGGACAGTACAGATGCATAACATTTTCGTCATTGCAAAAAATAATTTCAGAAAGTTCTATTGGACAGTGCTGGTTTACAGAAAATGCCACTGATAGGCCATAAATTTATAGATCATCTATAAAGAGCATGCTTTTCTCTAACCAGGACCTAGATTTCATAGTCAAACTTAGCACTGTTAGGTTTTTATCAATAAACTTTTCAAAGTGAGACAAATATTATCTAAAATTAATATGAGAGCAAGTTTTCTAAAGAAAACATTGGGGCTCTAAATTCCTAAACAAGTATTTAAAAATAAAAGATGCTAGTACATGAAATTCTGCACAAGTCTTCTAATTTACTTGGTACCCACTTGTCGACCGCTGGTTCTGAGAAGGCTTCCACCTTCTGCAGCAATTCTCCACTCTCTTAGAGCCTAGAACAGATTTCTGTTTTAAGGCCTACTGAGCCCCACCCCCCCTCTCTCCCTTGTCTAATTTTCAATAGGAATTAGGTAGTGTTTTCAATTTTTCCCCCAGAGTATCAAATAAAATCGTAACTCTAGAATATATACTAAATGTGTCAAAATCTCTATAATCTCTATAAAAGTGTGGTATTAGCACGTTCATATTTCGCAGCTATTCCAAACGGTAATTCCAAAGGAGGCTAAAGTTTTTGCAAAACTCTTCCAAAATATTTGATATCTAATACAGATACTGTTACATATTATACAAGGGTCTAAAAATCTTTTTACCATTGAATGCTCAATTTTGACTTGTTAGGGAAGTTTTGTTCAGCCTTTTAGCTACAGTTCCTCTCCCCTTACCATATCCCTAAACACCAGTATCTTTACCTGGTACGAAATGTATGACTCCTACTCTATCCAGATGAAAATCTGTTTCACAAGAATAACTGCATTATAGTATATTGCTTTACATTAGGAGGATTTTAGCCCCATTGTCTAAAGCATAATTTGCTAGTGAGGTACTAGTCATATAATCCTAAAATACTATTGGTTTTCAGATACAAATTTAAATTTGTGTTGGAATACTCAGAAATAATATAAAGTTATTACATCTTTCACAAAAGATATTATTGAATACAAACAACTTGGATGTTAATCAAAACTTCCTGATAACAGAGGTAAAATTACATAACTTCTCTTCTAATTTGTCTTTAAAAAACACAGCTTAGTTTAGAAATAACTTTTACCTTCTTTTAAGTTCTCGGGATCCTGAATTCTCATGACCAATGCTTTGCATCCTAGAGTTTTCTAGATTGTGCCATTGTCCCCTTGGTTGGTACTTCAGAACCTCATTTTGCCACTCATCGTCAAAAGCATGAGCATCACCTACATCCAGTATCAAAATAAAGGGGTAAGTATTAAGGTATCAGCTGTCAGTAATTGCCTTGCTCCCCACACATTTCACTCTAGCCTGGTGTTTCCATCAGCCTAACCTTAAAGTAGAAGCAGGAAACTGCTTCAAATAAAAAGGTCTTTGGCTCAGAGTAATATTTCCTTTTCTCTTGGTTAAGAGTAATATCTCCTTTTCTCTATTCTTGTTGATAATTTGGTTATGGATGATCTGGTTTTTCACACACCTGCCTGGATATCACATTACTTATCCAATGGACCCCATGACCCAGCGACACTAACAGGCTTTCTTCCTGGGTCATCTCATGGTGATGCAGCTCTTCCTCTTACTAGGAGGACACTCCTCCTGTGCCTAGCACTTCCTGTCCTCAGTTTGACCTCACAAGCTTCTTTTTCAATTTCCTGAGACAGGTTACTCATCTGACAATTCATGTTGTTATGAAGTAGGTAATCTAAATTCCATAATAACAATAAGTAAATGATAATACTTGTTCTTTCAGATTGCCTTTATAATAATGTGTTACTTTACTAAAATTTTCTTCAGTATGTTCATTATTGTGAAGTACTCTGTATATATTTAAATATGACCAAATTACAAAGGTTAAAATTAAAGAGAGGTTAAGATGTTGTGGCTTCCATCTCATTGCATAAGAATAATTTTACCCAGCTCCAACCTTAAGAGAATTTCTTTTTCTAAAATCATATAGTTTAAACACTTTACTATGATAAAACATTTTTATTCAAAATACTTTCTAAAAACAGGAAATGAATACAGCTTAAAAACTATAATGAAAAAAGTTAGGAAGTCTTAAATGAGTTGAAGAATGAACATAAAATCTAAGGAATGGAAAGATTTACTTGATATATATGTGATTTATTATCTAACAACACCAGAAATTTAAATCTTATCTATACAGAAGCCTAAGTGCCCAACAATACAGAATAGTTGAAATAAATTATGGCCAATTCATGATAAAACTTTTAGGTGACCATCTAGGATGTTTCTAAAAAGTAACATCATAGGTGACTGTTCACAATTATAGTGGGGAATTAAAATAAGCACAATATAAACTATATAGATAGTAAAATACAAATTTTGAAAAACAGTATGTGTGATTGTATGTTTATATATATCAATACATAAAACTATTAGGAAGAAATACACTAAAACATTAATAGTAGTTATTTGGGGTTGGAGTTATGAATAATTTTAATTTTCTTTATACTTTTTTATACTTTTCAGATGTACTTCTTTGATATCAGAAATAAATAAAAACTCGATTTCCTACTGATAGTCTCACTAAAAAACAATTCAAAAGATTCCATTTTCCAAGTATAAAACAAAAAAATAAATGATACTCAACATTAACAAAAATCACTATAAAAAACAGATCTACAATGAAACACTGAAACCACAATTTTATTACTATTTTGATAACGTATTCTCTACACTTACAATTCATAAGCTGTCTGAAACATCATCATATAAAATGTTTCTATAAAAAATACTGGGCCTCCCTGGTGGCGCAAGTGGTTGAGAGTCCGCCTGCCGATGCAGGGGATACGGGTTCGTGCCCCGGTCTGGGAGGATCCCATATGCCGCGGAGCGGCTGGGCCCGTGAGCCATGGCCGCTGAGCCTGCGCGTCCGGAGCCTGCGCGTCCGGAGCCTGTGCTCCGCAACGGGGGAGGCCACAACAGTGAGAGGCCCGCATACCGCAAAAAAAAAAAAAAAAAAAAAAAAAAAATTTACCAAGTTCTACTGGTACAGCTGCTATTTTAACTTTGAGAGGAAGAATGCTATTTTCTCTGATAACTTACTTTCATTCATATTGATGAACTCTTGATTGACCTCTTCATCTCCAGTCTTCTTGTTCTTTGACTTTTTAACGACATGAGCTCGGTCACGGAGGTGATGACCAACAGCCATTTTTTCTAGTCCACTCTCAGAATCTCTCAGTGCTCTCCTAGTTTCCTTTACCTGTGAAAATGATGAAAATAAAAATTAGTTATTATTTAAATAAATATACACTATAAACTCCTCAGAACCTGTTTACCTATAGAGGTAAGAATATAAATCTACTGCTCTAAAAATAATGGGTACTCAGTTTCACTACAAACTTGTAGTAAAATTATGGTAATAGTTCTCTGATATTTCCTGAACTGCTTACAATTAAAGTGTCTAGGACAAATAGAACCAATATAATTATTAAAACAAAGAATAACTTAATTATATTAAACTTAGTGCCTTCAACACTGTCCTTGACAATTAATAGATGGGAGTACATACTAGCATTCCTACAAGAAAGGGCAATTAATTATTTAGCACTCATGAAATGACTTATATATTCTATTTTCATTTAAGTCACCCGTTAGACAGGCAAACCCAAATTTTCTTTACTATAAGTACTAACAAGGAAGTGGAGAAATGGGAACCCATACCAAAGTCTGTGGGAGCTAATTGTCTCAATCACTGTGTGATAATAACTTGGTGATTTCTAGGTAAGGATGAAGACACACGTCTCCTCCAATCCAACAATAGCATTCCTAGCCATTTTGCAAGAGGAGACAGGTATAAAGATGAATAGGTGAAAAATTATAATTTTATAATTATAAATATCTATCAATAGAAAAATAGATTTAAAAACTGTGGTATATTCATATTTTAGACATTTATATAGAAGTTAAAATAAGAAACCAGAGCTACACATATCAACTTGAATAAATCTCAGAAGCAATTACTGAGCAAAGTCAAGCTGCAGAGGACACGTGCAGTATGAAACCATTTATACAAAGTTTAGAAACCTGTAAAATAATTCACTGTATTGTATATGAAGCATGCATAAGTAATAAAATTATAAAAGCATGCATGAAAATGATAAATTTCAGGTACAGGCATACCTTAGAGATACTGCGGGATCTGTTCTGGACCACCGCAATGAAGGGAATATTGCAATAAAGTGAGTCACATGATTTTTTTGGTTTCTCAGTACACATAAAAGTTATGTTTATACTATACTGTAGTTATTAAGTGTGCAGTAGCATTATGTCTAAAAAAGCAATGTACATACCTTAATTTAGTAACATTGTATTGCTAAAAATTGCTAACTATCATGTGACAACACAGGGTTGCCACAAACCTTTAGTTTGTTAAAAACACAATTTATCTGTGAAGTACAATAAAGTGAAGCCCAATAAAATGAGGTATGCCTGTATAAGAAAATGGTTCTCTTTGGGGGATGGAGAAAGGGAAAAGGAGGAGGAGGGAGGAGTATATTGGAAGCTTTAGCTGAATCTGTAACATCTTTGATTAAAAAGAAAGCAAAACAAGAGACAACTTAAAGTAAATAGAGAAAAGTGTTAATGATTTGACTAAACTGGATTGAAGGAGTATGGGGTACTTATATTATTCTCTATGTCCTTTCTGTATACTTGAAATATTTTATGAGTTAAAAAATTCATTTACTTCAAATAGAAACTAAAAGTAGACATTTATTTCATGAAACAAAGACTTCTTATAGTGTCTATTTACTTTGTCAACATGTAAAGCTATATTAAACATCCATGGATATTAACATGAAAAAAGGCACCTGGGGCAGGGTGGAGGTAGGTGGGAGAGACAAAGAATGCCTTAAAATAAATAAATAAATACAGTTAGTTTTATTGCTTTTCACACTGACCTGTGTTTTCTCCCCTCATCCCTTCCACTGACCAGTACCAGGTCAAATTTTAATAGTTAAAATTTGATAAAGGTGATCTATGATTCCACAACTTTATAAAGTTCCAAGAAAATACTTACTCCTCCTGGAGCCCTGCGGGTTTGAGTTGAGGCCTGGAAAACCTTTGGTGGTTCATCCCCTACTTTGGAATAAGTCATAACTGAGGAAGAACTAAACGAATGTCCATTTGGATCCGTTGAAAGGTGACCCTAGAGGTAAATATAAATTGTAAATCCAGTGAGTTCAGTCAAATACGAAGAAATAATGTCAGAGGATTCAAATAAAGTAACAACACTAGCTAGAAGTTCTACTAAAGATAGTATATATGATCAGTATGATGTCCAAATGGTACCCCCATGAAGGCCCTAACCTCCTTCCATTTTAGGTACCAATTCACACTCTAACAAGTGATTCATTTAGAAATCCTCAAATCTTTGAGGTCAAAGACTTGTGGCTTAAATTTATAGATGCCATGCCCTGAAGCATGTAATACTTTTATAGCCAGTGGTTGAATTTTGTGTGCAATTTTGCCAATGTTGAGCCAATTAGCCATATGCCAAGAAGTTTTATACCTTCTGTGGGTACCAACTACTACATTTCTAAAATCATTAATAATGTCCTAGATTTGGACATTCTGAAATGATCCTTAGATTTCAAACTGGATGACTAAAATAATATGGGTGGTCTTCATACTGAATCAAGTTATTTTGATTAATATCATGAGTAGAAAAGTAAGAGTATTAGTACTAGTTTAAAAGTGTTTGGTCTGTATGAATCTAATCCAGTGCCTAAATATCATTCCTGAAATTTCTATTTTCAGAGTTATTTTTTAACGCTAAAACTTAATTTGTTAGATGCTACAAATCTTTTTAAGTGGACAAGTTATACATAAAAAAATCTAAATTCATATAAAACATTCATTTACAATAGTGATCTTCAGCAGAATAAATGTTTTTGAAGTTGAATGTTTTTATTTTGAAAGTTTAATTAATGCTGTTTTTCAAACTTGCAGGTTCTGAAATCACTTTGGTAGGTTGTGACCGGGATTTTTAAAATATGAAGTAAAATAGAAAATATCAGCACATGCTGTAAACAGTATGATTATTTTCTCATGAAACTTTTATTTCAGGTGTAAAGTATATACAGTACACAAGTACTGCCATGATGTAAGATATATTTTTCAATCACTGTGGACCATGGTTAGAAAAAGGTTGAAAGCCACTATAATATAGGGTACCAATAACTGGAAATAACAGTCTCATCAATCTTTTAGTACTTACAAAGTTTCTTTGTAATTCCTGCATACTGTTTCGCATATTTAACATCATTCGGTCCATTGCCTGAAAAGGGTTGACATCTGTACGCTATAGGATATTAGGAAGTATGTTATTAACTATAAGCACAACACAAAGGAAGCAAATCAACATTCCCAAAACAGCTGAATTTTTTTTTTAATTTTTGCTGGGGGGTCTCATGCAGTGATCGACCAGGCAAAGATAATTTAAGGACCATATAATGAAAGTGATTTGTTAAAGAAGAATTTGAAGCATACACAAAATCCTAAACAGCCAACATACAAATGCTTAGGGAGTTGTAACACTATAAATACATGCATACATACATGTGTATATATCCATACATATATACATGCAAGAACATATAGATACACACACACATAAAATTCAACTTGTTCATAACATAATTTGGTTAATATTTAAATACTGAGTGGTGTGTCCTTGGCTGTGGGACAGCTCTAGCATAGACTAGTCTTCCAATTTTTCCTTCTTCCTTCTGGATATCCTACCAGGCAAATAAATAAAACCCGAGTATAAGATGACAGTGTTCCTTCCAGCAGTTCCACATGGATGACAGAAGCTGCCTCTGGAGTAATCAGCCCTCCTTTCCATCAGACTTGGACCCAGGTGATATAGGTTGATTCACTCCACTAACAGTCCTTGGATTTGCTGCCTACCACTGCTGGCTCAGTAGGGCATACCCTTGAAGCATGAGGTATGCTCCTTTATTTTATTTATTTATTTTAATAGATCTTTATTGGAGTATAATTGTTTCACAATACTGTGTTAGTTTCTGCTGCACAACAAAGCGAATCAGCCACATGCACACATATAGCCCCATACCCCTCCCTCTTGAGCCTCCCTCCCACCCTCCCTATCCCACCCCTCTAGGTCATCTCAAAGCACCGAGCTGATCTCCCTGTGCTATGCTGCTGCTTCCCACTAGCTATCTATTTTACATTTGGTAGTGTACAAATGTCGATGCTACTCTCACTTCGCTCCAGCTTCCCCCTCCCACTTCGTGTCCTCAAGTCCATTCTCTATGTCTATGTCTTTATTTCTGCCCTGCCACTAGGTTCATCAGTACTATTCTTTTTTTTTTTTAGATTCCATATATATGTGTTAGCATACGGTATTTGTTTTTCTCTTTCTGACTTACTTCACTCTGTATGACAGACTCTAGGTCCATCCACCTCACTACAAATAACTCAATTTCGTTTCTTTTTCTGACTGAGTAATATTCCATTGTATATATGTGCCACATCTTCTTTATCCATTCATCTATAGATGGACGTTTAGGTTGCTTCCACGTCCTGGCTATTGTAAATAGTACTGCAATGAACATTGTGGTACATGTCTCTTTTTGAATTATGGTTTTCTCAGGCTTTATGCCCAGTACTGGGATTGCTGGGTCATATGGTAGTTCTATTTTTAGTTTTTAAGGAACCTCCATACTGTTCTCCATAGTGGTTGTATCAATTTACATTCCCACCAACAGTGCAGGAGGGTTCCCCTTTCACCACACCCTTTCCAGCATTTATTGTTTCTAGATTTTTTGATAATGGCTATTCTGATCAGTGTGAGGTGATAACTCATTTCAGTTTTGATTTGCATTTCTCTAATGATTAGTGATGTTGAGCAACTTTTCATGTGCCTGTTGGCCATCTGTATGTCTTCTTTGGTGAAATGTCTATTTACGTCTGCCGCCCATTTTTTAATTGGATTGTTTGTTTTTTGATATGGAGTTCCATGAGCTGTTTGTATATTGTGGAGATTAATCCTTTGTCTGTTGTTTCATTTGCAAATATGTTCTCCCATTCTGAGGGTTGTCTTTTCGTCTTGTTTATGGTTTCCTTTGTTGTGCAAAAGTTTTAAGTTTAGTTAGGTACCATTTGTTTATTTTTGTTTTTATTTTCATTACGCTAGGAGATGGGTCAGAAAAGATCTTGTTGTGGTTTATGTCAAACCACATAGATGGTTTGTGTTTTCCTATGTTTTCCTCTAAGAGTTTTATAGTGTCTGGTCTTACATTTAGGTCTTTAATCCATTTGTAGTTTATTTTTGTGTATGGTGTTAGGGAGTGTTCTAATTTCATTCTTTTACATGTAGCTGTCCAGTTTTCCCAGCACCACTTATTGAAGAGGCTGTCTTTTCTCCATTGTATGTTCTTGCCTTCTTTGTCATAAATTAGGTGACCATATGTGCGTGGGTTTACCTCTGGGCTTTCTATCCTGTACCATTGATCTATATTTCTGTTTTTGTGCCAGTACCATACTGTCTTGATTACTGTAGCTTTGTAGTATAGTTTGAAGCTGGGGAGCCTGATGCCTCCAGAGGTATGCTCCTTTAGAAGAACAGTTAAGAATTCCTCCAGAACAGTAGTTTCTTAGCCAGGAGTGATTTTGATCCCAGGGGGACATTTGGCAATAATTATACTCATTTTTGTTTGTCACAACTGGGGAGGGTATATGACCGGCATCTAGTGGTAGAGGCAAGGGATTCTGCTAAACATCCTACAAAGCATAGGACAGCTCCCCAGAACAAGAATTATCTAGCCCAACGTGAAAGTAGTGGTGTCAAGGCTGCACAACTCTGCTCTAGAAAGATCTGCTATTGATTTTAGGTTTTATCACTGGAACAAGCACCAGGAATCAAAAAGTGAAGCACATATTCTAGTGTGTCACCCCAAGCATCATCTACTATTATAAGGAGTGTTTAGTTCAAGGAACTCCCCTGCTCAAGCAGGAGGAGTGTTTTGAATCCTGTAAGGCACTGTTATTCAATGCTGGTATTTCAGCCCTTCTGGATATTCTTTTGCTTTGTGCCAAGCTGGGACCTCCTTTTACATAAGTTATTTCTATAACATAAGTATTAGTCATATCCTGTTGTCAGAGATATAGTCTTCTGTAATACTTTTCTTTACTAACTTTAAAATGAAGAACTTACAGTCAAGGAATTTTCTCCATCCTCATGTCCCGTATGGTTACGAGCTCTTCCTCTGCCATCAGAGATGCTGAACAGGTCTCTTCCAAAAGGTTCAGAAAAATTTCTCATCATCTGTCGCATACTTTCTTGGTGTGCCATAAAAGAATCACTGTTGAAAATACATATAATCATGTAAGAGTAAGTGCTGGAATTTAAATAATAAGTAGGCAGCTTAATACTACAAAGAATGATCTTGGGCTAATACGCTTGTTAAAGAGACAAAAGAAGAGTTTAGGAGAATAGAATTATCTCATAAAGACCCACTATTCATGAATACAAAACTTGTTCTGTTTGTTATCTACCATAATTCACTTATGTATAATAGTAAAAATATACCTTTATTTATCTCATTGTATGAAATTGATAAACACAAAGTAACACATCTCAGGTAGCTTAAGCCAGCACTAAAGGAAATGGCAAAAAAGGACTGAAAAATATTGCTACTAGGTAGAGGCCACTTTGGGCAGTCTACATAAATTCTAGTGAGAGCTAATAAAGAATGCTGGCTTGTTTATTTATTAACTCTTATTTATTAAATATGAGCATTGAGAACCATAGCTATGTTATGAATACCATAAAAGATACAACATTATTTTTTAAAAAACAGGTTTTTTCTGTCTTAATGTTATGGAGTTGTAAGAGTTCTTTATATATTCTAGACATCAGGCTTTTATTATATATGTCTTGTAACTACTTTTTGCCCCAATCTTGGACTTGCCTTTTCATTTTCTTAACATCAGCTTACTGAGCCACACAGCCAGGATCCTTTGTTAGGTCTTCAGTTTTCACCAGACTATGACCTTTGCATGGAAATTTTATTTCTGACTTAGTTTTCTATCTCTGCCTTTCATCTTTAACTAACTCCAACTCCTATGACATTTTACATATCTCCATAAGCGTCTTTTGTTTTTAGAAGATGAGGAATAAGTAGAATACAAGTTCCGTGGCTTCTTGTACCTCAGTTTCAAATGCTCTAGAGTAAGACCACCTATCTAAGAAACCTATCTAAGAAACACCACCCTCAACTGAGGTTTGTGTTATGCCATAGAAGCTTATATATATATATTCATACCATCCCAAACATAGTCTCAAAACTTGGTGAAAATCTATAAAACATTTTCTCATGATGCAGAAACAGACCTACTTATTTTTATAGATTTGTATTAATTTCCTTCCCAGTCATTAGATGAAACTACCAAAATTGACAGAATAAGGGCAGTTTTAAATGTGTTAGACACTGCTCTTTGGGATGTAATATGTATTAGTTATCTATTGCAGCTTAAAACAAACATTGATTATGTCATAATTTCTGTTGATTAGGAATCTAGGAGCAGCTTAGTGGTTCCAACTCGGGCCCTCTTAGGCTGCAATCAAGTTGTGAGTCAAGGCTGTCGTCATCTTAAGGCTTGACTGACGGAGAATATACTTCCAAGTTCCTTCACGTGGTTGTTGGCTGGTCTCAAAAATCTGCCCCTAAGCTCACTCATGTGGGCCTCCCCACAGGGCTGCCTCATAGTGTGGCAGCTGCTTCCTGCAGAGTGAGCCACCATGCTAAGAGAGCACACAAGCAGAAGCCACAGTCTTTTTAAAAACCTAATTTTGGAATTGATATCCCATCACTTATATTCTATTAGAAGCAAGTCTGTAAGTCCAGCCATACTTAAGGGGAGGAATGGTTTACATGAGGGCATGAATACCAGGGAGTGGTGATCATTGGGGCCATCTTAGAAGCTGGGTACCACACATATAAATTAGTGAGTTCATTGGTTTATCAGAGACTAGATAATCAAGTTTATAATATACCTAACTGAAATTAAGTTCAGTAATATTAGAACATTTTGTAAAAAAAAAAAAAAAACTACAAATAAATCTCCCATGTTAGAAGATGTAAAATAAAAATGGAAGCCTTTTAACTTTAAGACAGGAAATTTAGAAGGTATTGTAGAATAATCAACACAATTTACTCTTTTATATGATACTCCCCTCAGATTGTCCACTTCTGACTTTCTATTACAATTCTTCCCTTCATGTTTTAAATTCTACTTATTCCTCATCTTCTAAAAATAAAAGATGCTTATGGAGATATGTAAAATGTCATAGGAGTTGGAGTTAGTTAAAGATGAAAGGCAGAGATAGAAAACTAAGTCAGAAATAAACTTTCCATGCAAAGGTCATAGTCGGATGAAAACTGAAGACCTAACAAAGGATCCTGGCTGTGTGGCTCAGTAAGCTGATGTTAAGAAAATGAAAAGGCAAGTCCAAGATTGGGGCAGAATTGGCTAGAATCATTGTGTTGGCAGGGCTGTATTCCTTCTGGAGGCTGCAGGGGAAAATCAGTTGCCTTTTTCTAGCTTCTAGAGACTGCTCACGTTCCCTGGCTTATGGCTCCTTTCCCCATTTTCAAAACCTGCAGCATAGCATCTTCAAATCTCTCTCTGATGCTTCCATATTTAAAAGACTCTTGTGATCAAATCGAGCCTGCCTGGATAATCCAGGTTATTCTCCTATTTTAAGGTTAGCTGATTAACAGAGTTAATTCCAACTATAACCTTAATTTCCCCCTGCAATGCAAAATGACATATTCACAGTTTTGGGGGATTGGGACATGGGCATCTTTAGGGGGGCATTATTCTGTCTACCACAAATACATTCCTAAAATCACTTTATTTAAAGCAATTTCCAATTGTTCCTGTCAGTCTCCATAAAATAGTCTTCGAAGATTGAAAAGCTATAAAATACAGCTTGTGATTAACCTGGCACTAGTGTGCTGAAGGGGATTTCTATGACTGATGATGAAGACAATAGATTAAAGAACTTGAACCTGAATTAGGACAAGCCAAAAGACATCAGCTCTGAAAGCATTAGCTCTTGAAGAAGTATCTACCCCAATGGCAGCATTCTCTCTAATGGCCTGATTTGTAACTATTATTTCTTGTTATAATTCAAGGGGACTTTTGAGGTCCTTTATTAGACTACTAAATAATTACAATTTTTAAAAAAGTAATTTATGAAATCCATGCCAATGCAAACTACCTTCTGTTCTTAAAGTACCAAAGAAAGGCTTCTGCTATACTTTCCCTCCCCCTCCCCCAAACACTTTCCTGATACTTTTCCAGCTACTGTCTCCTTTCCTTTAGCACTTAAATCTTCCAATAGTCATCTATACTTGTGTCCTTTACTTCCTTGTAGCTCATTCCCTTTATTTCTTTACAAATTTCTTTTCCTTCCCTTCACCTCTGCGTTAAAACACCAATGATTCCCTTAACCTTCCAATTACTGAAACCCAAAGGTCATCCCTAGTCCTTGAATTCTCTGCAGCATCTGGAACTTTGGGGGCAACGCACTGTTCTCAGCCTTGTTTGATAAATTTCTCCTTTAAATTCTCCTTTCCTTCTCGCCCTTGATGGAGCTTCCTTAGTGTCACAGATAGATTACTGATGTGTCAAAATGTTGATACCTCATCCTGGCGGCAGCCAGGTGGGGCCTGAACCTGCCAAAGTCCCTGGCGCTGGTTACTTCCAGCTTCTATCAGTCTCTCCTCCTTTGTACTCCAAGGTGCTTTGCAAATATTCTCTAATTGTGAATGATGTTAAAATGCTGAAAAGCACTGCCCCTTAAAGACATACTTCCTCTGGGCTTTACCTGGTCTTCTTTTCCCTGCCCTCTGTGCATTATTTCTTTTAACTTGACCATGCTTAAAAGTCACCAGAGGTATCCATTAAAATGCAGATTCCTGAGACATACGCCCAGGGATTTTTGATTCAGTATATCTGGAGTATGGCCCAGTAATCTGCATTTCAGCAAGCATTTCAAGTAACCCTAATGCAGATGTTCCAAGGACCTCAAATGAATAAACACTATAATCTGTCCTCTTCAACCACTTTATCAGGAACTCTAGTTCAATTTCTGCTTGTTTTAATGCAAACGGTCTCCATTTATTTAACAAATATATACTGAATACCTATGTAGAAGGCCCTGTGCCAGGCAGTGGGTATAGAGCCCTGAACTTTGGAGGGCTAAAATAAATTTCAACTTCCTATTGGCCAGGAAGTTGTAATACTTTTTGAAGTACTCAGAGTATAAATTACAATGATAAAGCAATTATTGAACATTTGCCCATTTCTATCCAACTAAGTCTGTGTTTACTGAAGTATAGCTGATTTACAGTATTATATTAGTTTCAGGTATACAACATAATGATTCAATATATTTATAGATTATACTCCATTTAAAGTGATTATAAAATACTGGCTATATTCCCCGTGTTGTCCAATACATCCTTGAGGCTTATTTATTTTACACATAGTAGTTTGTACCTCTTAATACCCTCTCCCCCACTTCTTGCCCCTCCCTTGTGCCCTCTCCCCACTGGTAACCACTAGTTTGTTCTCTATATCTGTGAGTCAGTTTCTGTTTTGTGATAGTCTTTCATGTGTTTATTTTTTAGATTCCACATATAATGATAACATACAGTATTTGTCTTTCTCTGACTTATTTCACTAAGCATAATACCCTCCAGGTCCATTCATGTTGTTGCAAATGGCAAAATTTAATTATTTTTTATGGCTGAGTACTATTCCATTATACATATACCACATCATCTTTATTCATTCATCTGTTGATGGACACTTGGGTTTCTTCCATGTCTTAACTATTAAAAATAATGTTGCTATGAACACTGGCGTACATGTATCTTTTCAAATTAGTGTTTTCATTTTCTTTGGATATATACCCAGGAGTGGAATTCCTGGATCATATGGTAGTTCTATTTTTAGATTTTTTGACGAAACTTTGTAGTGTTTTCCACAGTGGCTACACAAATTTACATTCCCACTGACAGTGTACTAGGGTTCCCTTTACTCCATATCCTTGCCAACATTTGTTATTTGTGAGCTTTTTAATGACAGCCATTCTGACGAATGTGAGGTGATATCTCATTGTGGTTTTGACTTGCATTTCTCTGGTGATTAGTGGGATGTTGAACATCTTTTCATGTACCTGTTGGCCATCGTTATGCCCATCCAGTGAATTTTTTTCCTAAAAATTCTGCATTTTTCACTTCTAGAATTTCTATTTGGTTGTTTTTGTTTTATAATTTCTCTTCCTCCACTGAGATTTCATATCTTTTCATTCATTGTAAACATATTTTCCTTTATATCATTGAGCAAAATTATAATAATTGCTTTAAAATCCTTCTTGGTTAATTCCAACATCTGGATCAGTTTGGAATCAATCTCTATTGATTATCTTTTCTCTGGAGAATGGGTCGCATTTTCCTTTTTTTTTTTTTTTTTTTTGTCAAGTAATTTTGGATTGTATCTGTAAATTGTGGCTATTATGTTTGGGAGTTATATATCTGTTATATTCAGGAGTAGTGTGGGTTGCTGTTGTTGTTTTAAGCAGGCAGTTATTCTGGCTGGCCTTAATATTAAAATTCTGTCTCTTGAGTGGCAGCTCAATTCTCAATTTAGTTTTTATCCTTGGCTGAACTGCTTTATGTCTCTCCCATGTATACAGGTGTAAGGCTCAAATGGAGACTTGTGCAGAATTTATTAACAGTTCTTAGATATCACCCTCTCTGATTCTCTCCCCTTTTGGGACTTCACTCCTCATTTTCCTGTGACTGTGGCTGCACTGAACTTTGAGCCTGGTTCTTAGCCAGACAGTTTCAAGTCTTCTATCAGAGCTTTAGCCACCCCTACATAGCACAGATCAAGCTTACCCATAGGCTACCATTGCTTTCCCTTCTTCCAACTGTTGAGTCACCTCCAGTGTATGTCTGATTTTGGTCATTTTCCAGTACCTTCTCCAGAAAGTTGTTTTTTTGTGTGTTTTATTCTGGCATTATACTGCTTTCTGAAGGAGAGTTGGTACAACTGGAGCTTTCTTGGCTATGCTAGAAATGAAGGTCTCCTGAAGATATTAATCTCACATTCTATAGTCTTTTTTGTTTAATTAGTTTTGTTTCCTTAAATGTTGGTTCTTCTGTTCGGTTAGTGTAGCTTCTGTCTTTCATGATGTTAGTTTTCCTCAAATGTTTGCAGTTATTTACATATTTTGGACAAGATAAAGAAATAAATGGATGCAGGGACATGAGTGGTTAAAAGTATTTTAAGTGAGTTTATAGATCTGAATTAGGAGGGAGAAGCTGGAATGTGTGCTTAGTCCTACAGTTTGGTTCAGTATTTGAGATTTCCTGTTTTAACCTCCTCCCCAAACCCTTTCAATCCAAGGCCTAATAGACTACTCTCTCTTTCTTCTGTCAAATTAGTTTCTCTAGCTTTTTACAATTTTCTTTTATTTTTACTGTGGTAAGAACATTTCCTATGAAACTTACCCTTCTAAGAAAATTTTAGGTGTACAATACAGCATTGTTAACTACAGGCACAATGTTACACAGCAGATCTCTAGATCTTTTAATTTTCTTTTTCCTTCATTCCTGAGACACAGCACAGCAAAGGAGTACCTTGGGAGCAATAATTTATCCTCCTAAAAAGGTAATGAGGGGAGGGTAGCGTGACTGTAGATTTTAATCCTCTCCATCATGCATAGTTATTTCCAATTACCTGCTTTAAAATAGCAACACAAAGGAGAAAAAGACGTTGGGGTTGGAAGGGAGCTACAGATTGGAGGAAGGGGAAGAGGATATAAAAGACAGATTGGCATTCAATCCATTTCAACTTCCTTTCAATGTGCCTATTTATACTGCAGAAGCTCAAAAGGTAAAATTTAATTTCCGAGACCCCACTGCAGCTAAGATTCTGGATTTAGGTTCTGCCAATTATGGACAATGGATAACTGGAAGGTAGAGGTGTGGGAGAGTCTGTATGTACTATTACTTCTTTTGTTGGTAAACATGATCACAGAGCTACGTAGTTTTTCTGTAGCAGTATTAGCAACTAAGAGTGTCTCATCAATAGAGCTTTATGGGTATTGGGGGACAGGAAGTGAAATCCATTTCGCTGATATGGTTGCTAGCAGGTACACAATGGCTTTGGAGTTAGGAGTAGCAGCAGCTTCGCAATTTAGTGATTCCTAACTTGGGAAGTGGCAGTTGCTTCCCCAGTGGTCTGGATGTGATGTGACTTTGAGGGTCATTCCTGAAAGTTCAACCTAGAGTCTGTTTCTTCAGCCATCACAGTGATTCTCTAAGCCACCTAATGCCCTGTAATAAATCATTTTCTGCTTCAAGTTGCTAGAGTAAATTTTGTTTTCCACAATATCAACGTAGGTGGGAAGGTTTACTCCTTTTATTTTCGTCAGCCTTAATCCCATTGCAGCATGTCTGAACAGTACTGTTTCAACTATTTTATCATCTTTCTTTTATGTACTCTTCAATATTTTTTTCTACTTTCTTTCCTTTCCCTTGAAGGGAAGGCATAGGTTACCATTATTGGGAGTCAAGGGGAAATTTTTTTTTTAATTTAAGTTAAAAATAAAGTCTTGCTATTTGTGTTAGCCCTCTTTATAAAACAAAGACTTTTGAAAATAAAATATCATACAGAAAATATTATTTGTCTTTTCTGACCAATTAGAAGCTTCTTGAGGAAAGGGGACACATCTCTCTTGCTCCCTCTACTGTACAAAATTATCTGGCCCACAGATGTTTCTGGACTGACTGATGGAACAATAACCAAAAAAGGATAGGAAAAGAGCCATTGAAGACTTTTCAGCACTTTAAAAGCGTTCAGATGGAATACAATGCCAACTTTAAAAGCACAAGGCAGATACTTATGTATTGATATAGAAGGATTAGCAAGATATGTAGTATATCTCCATTTATATTTTAAAAATTCATGTACATATGCTTATAAATGTATAGAATATATCCCTAGGAGGCTACGCAGCAAACTGGTCATAGTGGTTGCATTCTGAGAGGGTGGCTAGATGGTTGAGGGCCAAAGGTGAGAGAGTCTCTTTTTGTCTTAAATTATTTTATTGAAATATAGCACATATAGAAAAGTGCACAGATCAATCACCACTGTACAGCTCAATGAGTTTTCCCATTTTTAAATGTACAGTTTAGTGTTAACTATATTTGCTTTGTTGTGAGGAGGGGTCTTTTAATTATGTACTCTTCTGTACCTTTTTGAGTTTTTGCCATAAGCATGTATTACACATTCCTAAAACACATTTTTGAAAATGTAAAGCACCTTGATACTTTATAAAATAAGGTATTAATTGCTGGATGTTGGATGTTATTAAATTTTAAGAGATTTTCCTCATTTGTTAAAGTTTTATAGTGCATGTATAAACATGGAAAATTGAAATGGGAAAAACGTTCTACAAAAGTTCTACACTCACTAAAATGCTGTAAAATAAAGTACACCAATTTATTTCTGTGAAAACCCTACAGCGTGTCAAATTTCGGTATTCATGGTAAGATGTTACTAAATTTTTTGCTTCAATAAGTTAATATTTCCCATCTGTTTTCAGTTAGGCATTAGTTTTAATTATATACTAAGAACTTTACTCCAAAAAATATTATGTAGTTCTGAAGTCTTATTGCCTTAATTCGACTTGAACATAATTTCTGAAAATTGAATATAGAAATTTATGTCGAATGTTTCAAATGATTAAATTGATTCTACAATAACTGGTGTAAAGGTGAGTGTTTTTAAGTTGTCTGAAGGATTTCCAGCAGTTATAGTCTTCTACTCAGAAAGCAGTGCCATTTCCCAGGTACATGTGATGATATTACAAAGTATTAAAATAAAAAATAAAAAGATGAGGGCTTCCCTGGTGGCGCAGTGGTTGAGAGTCTGCCTGCTGATGCAGGGGACGCGGGTTCGTGCTCCGGTCCGGGAAGATCCCACATGCCCTGGAGCGGCTGGGCCCGTGAGCCATGGCCGCTGAGGCTGCGCATCCGGAGCCTGCCCTCCGCAACGGGAGAGGCCACAACAGTGAGAGGCCCGTGTACCGCAAATAAAATAAAAAATAAAACAAATAAAAAATAGAAAGATGAGTATTCTCTAAATATATCTAATAGGGAGGCTGTTTATGAGAGTGTTTCCTGACTGTTTTGTTCTACAGATCTGTTTACTCTTGTGCAGTATCAATTGTTTTAAAGGAAACTGGTTAAGTAGAGAAAGAAATATATTTATGAACGACAAATAGCAGGTCCTCTGCATACCTGACCGACACGATAATCTTCAACCACCCCTGCATTAGGACCACTGCTGGTCTGGATGATTGATCCAGATTCTAAAAAACTGTAACATGTCAGTACTCTTACTTCTTCATTTGTTCTCCTACTGTCACTCCCTTGTCCTTTACATACCAATCCACTTGCGGACATTGCCCTGACTACTTTCCAGCCTCCTTCCTGCTGACAAATTTTATGCAAAGTCATAAAAGGAAAGTGCTCTCCAGTGTGTGCAGGTTGAGAATGCTCTTAGTGCAACAGAACACAAAAATTTCAACAGGAGTCCAAAAATTAAACTGTTCTTAACCAAATTAGTAACCGAATCTCTGAGAATGAAGAGTCTCTTTAGTTGAATGTTCAGTATTAACTACAGAAATGCACTTGTACTAAATTCATTTAGGAAATAGGATAAAATGAAGACACTAGAGCATTAGGTTTATTTAGAGATTATTCATATTTCATTCTTTCCAACTAAAAACAGACTCTAACATATTATGAATAATCAAGTAAAGATATTATACATACAATGAAGAAAAATATCATAAATAATTTTCCCATGAATTCTTATAGAATTTTTAGTTCTGGATTTTTGTCTTATTAATAGGAGTGATGGACAGGGAAAATTTAACAGACTACTATTCCTAGACCTGCCACCTGTTAAAAGTTTGAGAATCACTATTTTAGCAGAATTATAGGCAAGTAGCACTATGTGGAAGTTGTGACAATTTAAAAATTAAGTGGATCAATGGCACACAGTGAGACTAGAGGGCAGAAACAGAGTTTTATGCTTTCCCAAATCAAGACGTGAAGATCAAAGGTTAGTTTACAATTAAGGAATCAGAATTTGGTGTATGTATCTCCCTACTTTTTACTTAAAGAGACAGAGTTTCAAGTAGTTCTAAGACCAATAAATGAGTTGTCTAAGAAATAATTTCTAGTTTTTACCTTAAAAACCAGACTGTTCCTAAGTATTTCATATCTAGATGATACTCAATGCCAGATGATACCAAGAAATTGGAATTACTGTTAATTTTGTTAGATGTAAATATGGTATTGTGGTGATGTAAGAATACAACAATATTTTTCAGAGATGTATTTGGAAATACATATGAATAAGATGAGAAGAAGTCTGGAATTTGGTTTAAAACACTTTGGGGACTTCCTTGGTGGTGCAGTGGTTAAGAATCCTCCTGACAATGTGGGGGACATGGGTTTGAGTCCTGGTCCGGGAGGATCCCACATGCCGTGGAGCAGCTAAGCCCATGCGCCACAACTACTGAGCCTGTGCTTTAGAGCCTGCGAGCCACAACTACTGAGCCCATGTGCCACAACTACTGAAGCCTGCGCAGCTAGAGCCTGTGCTCCACAACAAGAGAAGCCACTGCAATGAGAAGCCCGCACACCGTAACGAAGACCCAATGCAGCCAAAAATAAATAAATAAATAAATTTATTTTTAAAAAACCCAAAACACTTTGGAGACAGCAGCAGTGATAGAGATGGGTAAAGCAGGTGTAAATTTTGAAATTCTGGGTGAGGGGTATGCAGTATTGTTATACTGTTACACTTTGTAGTATATATTCAAAATGTTTCATAAAAATCTTTAAAGAATAAAAAAGAAATAAAACTATGTAGAGTTAAAGGATTTCATACCATCTGATGTTTTTAAAATGGATGATTCAAAAGAGAGTCCTTTTGCTGAGATCTCTATACTCACTGGACGTTTAGAGCTTAGAATATGGGTACAAGTATGAAGATTAAAATGTTCATTCTAATTAATATGCAGTTACTTAAGAAAACCAGTCAACTTTCCCTTTAGATACGTGGATGACATTCAACTGCATGAAGAAGATACTTCAGGGAATACTGGTTTTGCTCAGTGAATAAATGAGATTAAATAGCTATTATTTTCCTATAGAAACATAACATTCAGTAAGATTTATTTTTCTGATTGCATTATAATTAGGTTAAAAATGCAGCAACTAAATGTGGCTCATTTAAAATGTTGCCCAGGTTTCTCTTTATTTAAATAGGAGTAGGTATATTTATACATAGAGCAAATGCTAAAAAAATCTTATTTTTTTTATTGACATGGACAAAAGGCTGCTTGTTGGAAAAAGAATTAAGACAAAAGTGGGCTCACAGTCTGGCTTTTGCACCTGTCTGAACCATTCAGGAAGAAACCTGGCTGGACTCTGAAGTGAGTTCAACTCATGTCTACCCAAAACAGCATCTGCTTGGAAATAGGACTTTAAGATTTCTCCTGTTCAAGCTTGAATTTTTTTCATTTTTAACAAAGGCAAAATCTCCTGTGGTAGCAAGAAGTTATTTTAATATTTTAAAAATTAATCTAATAGAGTTTGTTTTCTCAGGCAGGAAGAGTTTTTACATTTTTCTACATATTCATATTGTTCTCTTTTGAAAATTAATGTTTTGGGACTTCCCTGGTGGTCCAGCGGTTAAGACTCCACACTCCCAGTGCAGGGGGCCCAGGTTTGATTCCTGGTCAGGGAACTAGATCCCGCATGCAGCAACTAAAGATTCTGCATGCCGCAACAAAAGATCCCGCAGGCCATAACAAAGATCCCGCGTGCTGCAACTAAGACCCAGTGCCGCCAAATAAATAAATAAATAAATATTTTTAAAAAAGAAAGAAAATTAATGTTTCATTCTTCTAGGAAAATAAACTAGAAATATGATGACACTTTACAAAGCTAATACCCTATAAACTGGTAATACTGTGTACATAAACTGGTCTAAAGTAATAACTTGAAATGTGGTTAAAGATGTATATGAAAAATATTCTTTGTACATTCACAGGATGCAATATTTTGCATCCACTAAATTCATGCTTTAAAGAATACCTAAATACTAGGGAAATGCTTATGGTATATGTTGAGGAAAAGCACAGTATATTTATTTTTATAAATTTATTTATTTTATTTATTTATTTTTGGCTACATTGGGTCTTTGTTGCTGCACGGGCTTTCTCTAGTTGCAGTAAGCAGGGGCTACTCTTTGTTGCGGTGTGCAGGCTTCTCACTGTGGTGGCTTCTCTTGTTGCAGAGCACAGGCTCTAGGTGCCCGGGCTCAGTAGTTGTGGCGCAGGGGCTTAGTTGCTCCATGGCATGTGGGAGCTTCCCCTACCAGGGCTCGAACCCATGTCCCCTGAATTGGCAGGCAGATTCTTAACCACTGCACCACCAGGGAAGCCAAAACAGTATATTTATAACCATAAAGTTTGGTTCAAATTTTGGAGAAAAAAATTCATATACGGAAAATAGAAATGAAATACACCAAAATAATGATAGTAGCTAAAATCTTTGGTTGCATGATTTCCTTTACCAAATTTTCTACAGTCTTCAGATTTTCCATGAGAATGCATTTTCATTTAAATGAGGAAAAATTTACTTATACTATTATGATGGCCATACTACTTCTTTCAGCATTGCTGACACAAACCACAATCAAACAGAATGAAATTTGGCACCAAACATATGTTTTCTACTCCATTATATTTGCCTATCAGAAGCTAGGAAAAATTGTTGCCCCCTCCCCCAACAAAAAAATCTTAACTCTTAGATTGATTCTGGGTCTCCTGGGATAACATCAACATAAAAGTGTTTTTTTTAAGGGCTGTATATACATGTAATATATATATTTTACCAGAATTACAATTTTACTGGCCTGTACAAGAATATAGATATTTGTGCTTCTAAGTAAAAAAGCAGTACACTATTCTTTATTACACAAGGGTCTTAGATAACTGATATGGCGGTCCCATTCATCAAGGGAAATTCCTTCCTTCCACTATACATGGTAGTGGCATAAGCAGATTGCCATGTGTCTTTGATCACAAAAAAAATGTTTCCTAGTCTCAGTAAGGTGCATGGGTCCATAAAGAAAATAGATCAGATTATATATTTTCGACACTAGAAATAATGCATACAACCTTCGTAAGAGAATCTTTTAGGGCATGGACCATGACTTCTACAAATTTATAACAAAGTCCATGGGGCTGGGCATATAGTAGAAAACTAAGAAATACTTGAAGAATGAATTACATTTCCATAGGCAATTTTATTTGCCTACTGTTTAGAAGCACAGTTTAAAATGGTGGTGTGGCAGAAGGCTTTGATATTGTAAGAGATGTAGGAATGACTATGGCTCCTTCCCATCCTGTAGGTACTCCCCTACTTCTGTGTGAATGTTTACAAAGTCACTGATAGAACTAAGCATTATGATATGATCAGATGGTACCAAATGGCATTCTTTGACTATGTCATAATCGTGTTGTGCTCCTTGGCTCTTAACTCAATGGTTCGTAATTAACGAACCAAAGAATGCCCCGAATGAACAGTCTAGCTTATTTAATAAGGTGATTTTGTTTTATTTTCTGCCGTGGCAATATTCTCAATCAAGAAAATATCAGTCAATGCCTGTCTTGTATGTGTAATATATTCACTTTCAACTCAGTAAATAGGTCAAAGCAGTGTCCTCTGACTACCTCCAAAGTGCAAAATAAATAAATTTTTAAAAATTAAAAATAGAGATTATAGATATGTAAATTTTAGCCCCTGATAAGAGCAAGGAGATAGAAAAAGTAACATCCTAAGAATATATGCAGGGTTTCTTTAACCAAGGACTGGTCATCACAATATGGTGCCCACATGAAGAGTTTGGGTGACTTAAAGAAATGCTAACAAGTTACTATGAAAAATAAGGCTGATTTGCCTTATTAAAGGCTGTTTAATGTCTAATAGCTGATAAGTAGTAACATAGCTATTCTTTGTAGACTTGCACAATCAGAATTTCATTTCCGTAGCTCAGAAGATTCGAAGTTCATGTTTCTGTACAAAGCAGAAGTTTCTAGATTGTACTAAATATATGTAAACTTTTACATTTAATAATCAATGTTTTTTAGGGTGTAGGATAGATGTCAAAACCATTTCATTCTCAAATTAATTTTTCTGTCCATACTTGCATATTTCTATTCTTATGAAAATGCAAACGGGAGGAGAAAGTAGTATTCTTGAGAGGTAACTGCATGCCAGGAAGTGCTAGCTTTTAGCCTTTGTGTTTTTAACCAGATTACAAGTATTATTTGTTTAAAAAGGTATATGTGAATGTATACTGTGAGGCAATTTTCACTGAAATAACTTCAGCTTTTAATAAAACAACGAACTTTAAAATATCACTTTTAAAGTTTCCCTTTAATTTTCTGATGAAACATTTAATATGTGCTATTATAGGAAGGTAAACATTAAAAATGAATATATTTGTATTCAAAACTAGATTTTGTTTCTTACTCAAATCTCTAAAGTGTTTGACAGTTTGACACTGTATTTTACTAGTCCCAATTTATTTAATAATTCTAATTTTATACCCAAGAAGTATATACTTTTTGTCTGCCCACTTTTAATTAGTAAATTAGTAGAGTGTGCTTATTATTAATATCCCTGATTCCGAACTAATGAATTATTTAGAAAATGGTAGTATTTAAATTAGAAAGTGCCAACATCGACAATGGCACCTGTTGAATGCAAATACAGATCTTCCTCTACTTGTGATGGGGTTACATCCTGATAAACCCATCGTAAGGTGAAAATAACCGTAAGTCGAAAATGCATTTAATACATCTAATCTACCAAACATCATAGCTCAGCCTAGTGTACTGTAAGCGTGCTCAGAACACTTACATTAGCCTGCAGTTGGGCAAAACTATCTAACACAAAGCCTACTTTATAATAAAGTATTGAATACCTCGTGTAATTTATTGAATACTGTACTAAAAGTGAAAAACAGAATGGCTGCCAGTGATGGGTTATTCACTCTCGTGATCGTGTGGCTGACAGAGCTGAGGCTCACTGCCCCTGCCACTGCCTACCTCGTGACAGTATTGTACCACATGTCGCTAGCCCGGGAAAAGACTGAAATTCAAAATTCAAAGTATGGTTTCTACTGAGTGTGTATTGTTTTCTCACCATGGTAAAGTTGAAAACTCTTAAGTGGAACCATCGTAAATTGGGGACCATCTGTAACTACTTTCAGCAAACCAGCAATCAACTAAATACCACATTAACTACAAGACAGAGTAAAAGACACCAGATTGTCATTAAACAATATCTCTTGAATACTTTCTACATGTCAGACATTAAAATAGCCACTAGGGAACCCAATGACCAGACACATAATGTTAGCAATAGGGATAATATTTATATAAAAGATGGTGGGCATGGAACCCTCTGTGTTCCTTAAGGTCAGTGGATGATTTAATAAGGAGTCTGTCACCTTTATCAATTCCTTATGCTTGACTTGTATTAAGTAGTGGATTCTCATTTTGTTTGGGGTTCGGGTAAAAGGGGTGGGTCAAATGACACATTACTTGAAATAAATATAAACTCACATTCTCCTTCTCCCTTGTCTCCCCTAATTATGTTTATTCTTATATTGTTAACTGTGGAGCAAAGAAATTATAAGTCCGTTTTATAAAGTTAATTAATTTTATCCCAGATTTCTATGATATGGCTGCCTGCATTTGAAGAAGGCTACAGAAAATGATGACTGAAAAACCTACTGACATGTAACTGATGGTCCTATCCATCCTAAGCCCATGGGAAGAGTGTTCTTTGATGTATGCCTACTATTTGTGGTCTGTTACTATTTCTGACCCTGACTCTTGGGTTCATTGCCTTTGCTCAGAAAGCGTCACCCAAGAGTTTAAATTACACTTTTGCTAGACGTTTTAAAGAAGGTACTAATTATACATTCATGGTTTAGTTTAGTTCATTGCTCTTTTGATATAATCAAAGACAATACAACTCAAAAGCTGTCTGTCATAATCTTCTTAACTGTCGCCCATTGTACTGATGTCACAATTACATAAGAGCCACTTCAACAGCTCAACTAATCTATGGATATATTTAGTCCCTACTCTCAGAGGCTTTTAAAAGAGCAAATCATAATCCAAAACTTGAAATGTGTTAAAATGACACTGGTCATAAGCGTCCCAACTGCTCCTAAACAAGTTAAAACAGCATGATAAATTTGCTGGAGTCCATACACCCCTTAATTATAATGAATAATCTTTAGAATAAAATATTAATCATTTAACTTTTTCTAAATTAATCATTTCATCTTTCTACTGTTAATTTTCTTTCAGTTATTACTTTTATGTTATTTGGTTTTAATATAGTACTAATACATTTAAGCCAATATAATATTTTTCTTTAAAAACAAACAAAAAAATCGATGTAGTAAACTGTTAACATTTTAACTTTTCAAAAAGATGGTCCCCACACTGCATAGAGAATTTAAGTGATCAAAATAAATTAGGACAGCAAGTCAAAATTCAAACTGGCAAAACACTTGGGTAAAAAAGTAACACAAATCTTCCTGTTTTAGGGATCACTAGATTGTGTTATTACTTTTATATAATCGACAAAGGAAGAACTAAAGAAAAAACAAGACACAGCAAAACCCAGAAAATTAGAGGATAATGAAACAACTAATTTCTGGATGCCTTCGTCTTAAGGCATCATATTATTTCACTTGGAACCATTCACTGGGTTGGCACTTGTTTACCTGAGGTGTTCAGTGCACCTCTCTCTGCTTCCCTGTCCTATCTGTACTTTTGACAGAAAGAGGAGTCTCTCTCCAAACAAGGCTAGCTTTGTAACAAAGCAAGCAAAGGAAACAAACAGGGCACCTGGCAATTTCCAATCACTTCCAGGGAGAGACAGCAAAACTCTCCAAGTGCTCTTATAACTATGTATTATGGAAAATACTGCTTAAAAAAAAGTTTCCTTTTTCGAAGACTTGTTAAACATTCCCTGCCCCTCATTTGGAATAGAAGCAGGTGTGGAAAGTGTCCTGTAAGTATAATTCTCTGCAGAAGTTCCACCGAGAGGGCAGTTAACGTCGTCACCTGCAAAGCCTCTGCGGCTGCGAAGACGGGACTCCCAACACCAGAAGCACAGGGGTTGGGGGGCGGGAAGTATCCGAAGTATGGCCAAGTTGAGAGCAGCCGGCACACGGGTTTGTTGGGCGGGGAAGCCTGCACAGACCTCCCCCCACCCCACGCCCGGCAAATTTCTCTCCCCTCCTTCTCACGTCCCGAAATCCTCCTCTCCTTTCCCTCACACGCCCCTAAATCTTCTCCGTTCCCTCTCACGCCCCCCAAGGCTTCCTCTCCCTCAAGCTGCCTCCTGGAGTCACTCGAATTCCCTCTCGCCCTCTTTTGAGTTTTAACTGACTCTTTTCCCTTAAGATAGCTCCGCTCAAGATCCCCGAGTTCCCGCGCAACCGCCGGCTCCCGGCCCGCCGACACTCACGAGAAGAAGGGATCATCCTCAAAGCTGCTGCTCAGCATCCCGAACATCCTGGCTCTGTCTCGGGCGGCGGCGTTTGCGGACAGATTGAAAAACGATGTAATGCCGCGGCCGCTACCCGAGCCAGCCGGCCCAGCACTGACAACGCTTGTCTCCCGGTCGCTAATGCCGTGCCCGTCGGGAAAGGCGGTGCTTGACGCGGAGCTGCTTTCCCATTGGACGCTGGTCCCATAACGTCACTAAGATGAGGCGGGGAAACAATGTGCCGCTGCCGTGGCAACCGCCATCAACACAGGAGACTGGAAGTTTGGCCACGCGCCAGCCAGGCAACCCATCGTGAAGCCTCGGGGAGCACAAGATAGCTTGTTCTCTGGGCTGCAGGAACACAAAAATCAGTCTACCCACTGTGTGACCTTGGGCAAATCCCCCTCGGCCTCGAACCCCAAGTCTCTTTTCGGGAAAATGGAGATGGGTCAAGATTTAGGCTAAATGGCATCCAAAGACCCACTCACCGGCCACATTTTGTGATCCACAACAAAGTCCTATATCCGAAACACTCTGTGGTGGTTGGTTGGACACTGTGAACAAATAATAAGAAAAGATATGCAAAAAGTTTTTGAGTACAGTTAGTAAATAGTGTACCCAGTACTTGAGGGAAATGGGATGAGGCCTATCAGATTTCAACAAACAATATTTGCCTTTTAGGAGCCGGAACCGAAAGCAGTGTTTCCCAAAGTGGGAAATGCTTAAGTTTTACGCAGACATGTTATTTAAAAATAAGATGAGAACTTTGCTCTCTTCCATCCTCTTTCCAGTCCCTATTTCAAGAAGCAAGTCTCACTTTGATGCTGGTATGTCTTTAACACCTTCTCCAGCATTCCTTAACAGAGTAGGATCCAGGCACAAGGCCTGCAGCAAGCAGCCATAGCCAACTAAAATTCCATTACTGTATATTTTTGTTTTAATTATATCTGAGCCTTCTGTTTATGGCAAGTGAAACTGGTTTTAAACTTAAAGCAGTAACTAGACTTTAAACACTAAGTGAAAAAGTGAGCTAATTTAAGGAAACAGTACAGGTGGGATTTGGATATGTTGGGGGGCAGGGGGGAGGGCATGATGACAGTGGTTCTCACATTATTGAGCTTTGGAAAACACTGTCCTGAGAATTTGCAGGAGCCTAGAGAAAGGTGGAGAAGAAGAAAGAAAGAACATTAAAGAAGGAGAAGGACAGCTGAGTCTAAGAAGAGAGAAAATGCACCTTGCATGTCCATCCTTAATTAAGTGGGCTCCCCAGCCTCTCTAGAGGGCCGTCATGTGGAGACAGAGTGTTATCCAGGGCCTCCTGGGATTGGGCCAGAGAAGTGGCACTCTGCCAGAGTGAAGAAGCGTGCAGGGCCTGATTTGGAGGTGGCAGGAGTACTCAGGGTTATTTTGGGAGCCAGAAATTTAATCCTTTGGACCTTTTACCTCCCCACCTTTAGCCAAGTTCTCTGGCAGCCCCCCTTTCCTGAGACTGGTGACATGAGGTTGGGCAGCCTTCACGGCCCAAGTTGAGATAGTATAGCCCTTCCGGGGAAGAGGATATTTTCTTCCCCAGCCTCAGAATGAAGTTCAGGGAGCATATACATATTAGGGAACTTCTTGATTAGTTTCAAGGCAAAAAAAAATAGTTTTAGAAGACCTGAAATTATTTTCTCTTTAAAATACTACAACCCAAGATGTTAAGGAGGTCACGCTTTAAAAAAAAACACAAAAAACTTAAATGAAATGGGGTAAGTTATTGGTGATAAATGATAGGATTAAAATAGTTCTGGATTAAGGTCAAATAAAGCAACTTGTGAGAAGTTTTTCCCTCTTGTTCCCATTGAGATTTTTCTTAGAATTGCACTGTTAAAACATGAAAACTTTAGTCCAGGCACAGGTTAGTCAGGGAGTTACCTGGAGCTTCTAAAAGCAGTTTGGGCCTAATGGCCAATGCTTAAAAAATAGTTAGTAGAGGAAAAAGGACAGTTGAAGCTAAAGAGACCTCATCAGTTTCAGATCAGAAAGGTAAAGAGGGAGGAGGTGAAAGACGAGGTGGGTTGGCAGAGGATGAATACCAGAGGAGGGGAGAATAGAGATGCAGAGCAGGACTAAGGGGAGAAGGTCCTGGACTTGGCTGTAGATAGAAAAACAATAGCTCATATTTACTGAATGTGTGCCCAGCACTGTTATAGGCACTTCATGTGTATTAACTCATTAAATCCTCACAAGATTTTTATGGAGTAGCAATGTTTTTTTATCTCCATTTATAGGTAATACAACCAAGACACAGAGAGGCTAAGAAAGTTGCCGAAGTTCACACAGCCAGTTATTGAACTGGGTGGGGTGCCTGGAGTTTTCCCTGGTGGGGGCTACTTACACCAATGTGGGTGATGGGCCACACTTAAAGATGCAGGATGCAGGATGAAAGCAAGTTATTATTTCTCAAAATTATGCTGACAAACTAAAAATGGACCCAAATTAAACAGTATAAAATTCAGTGGGAATATATTAAAATCAATTCAATTCAATTGTACAAATATCTACTGAGTGCCTACGCTCTGTCAGTGATTGATCTAGACATTGAGTTGTTGGTGAACAAAACAGACAAAAATCCCTGTCCTCCTGGAGTGTATATTCTTGTGAGGGCAGAATGAAAATAAATAACAAAGAAAGTAGTATGTTAAAAGGTGATAGGTGTTAGGGGAAAAAACCAAGCAGGGTAAGGGGGATGGAGGTGTGTAGTTATAAACAGGGAATTCTGTGTAGGCCTCATCGTGAAGGTGAATTTGAGCAGGCTCACTGGAAGGAAATGGACATGTATTGGAAGAGCATTCCAGGCCAGTGCAAAGGCCCTGAGGTAGCATGTGCCTGGTGTATATAATGCACAGTCTATTCATAGGTCCTGAAACTTACCTTCAGAGGAATGAGATAAGTCAAGTAAAGTGAAAATTACCTATTAGGATAATAGCTCCTGTTTGTACTTCTTATGTTCCAGGCATTGTATTAAGTGCTTTGTATACATTTTCTCATTTAATCCTTACAACAACTCTGTATATTAAGACAGGGGTCCCCAGCCCCTGGGCCGTGGACAGGTACTAGTCCACGGCCTGTTAGGAACCGGGCCACACAGCAGGAGGTGAGCGGCGGGCGAGCGAGCAAAGCTTCATCTGCTGCTCCCCATCGCTCCCATTGCTCGCATTACCGCCTGAACTATTCTCCACCCCCCATCCCTGGAAAAATTGTCTTCCACAAAACCGGTCCCTGGTGCCCAAAAGGTTGGGGACTGCTGTACTACAATGTTTATCTCCATATTACATATGGAAAACCTGAGACACAGAGAAATCTGGTGATTATCCAGTCAATTCAAATCCAAATTAGCCCTATTCCAAAGCTAGTATTCTTGCCACCACCCTACTTTATCTCCCTATAAAAAATTAATCATTTACTGAGTATCTCTAAGTACTAGACACTTTTACATATATAATCTCTAGAGAAGCAAGAATAACTACAATTCTGCAGCCTGTGGAACGAAAACCACATTCACAGAAAGACAGACAAAATGGAAAGGCAAGGACTATGTACCAGATGAAGGAACA
Organism: Mesoplodon densirostris; assembly: GCF_025265405.1. Lineage (NCBI taxonomy): Eukaryota > Metazoa > Chordata > Mammalia > Artiodactyla > Ziphiidae > Mesoplodon > Mesoplodon densirostris. The sequence continues at coordinate 83,200,096 of NC_082665.1, read as the reverse complement.
AGATAAAACCCCAGAAAAACAATGAAATGAAGTGGAGATAGGCAACTTTCCAGAAAAAGAATTCAGAATAATGATAGTGAAGATGATCCAGGACCTCGGAAAAAGAATGTAGGCAAAGATCCAGAAGATGCAAGAAATGTTTAACAAAGACCTAGGAGAATTAAAGAAAAAACAGAAGAATTAAAGAACAAACAAACAGAGATGAACAATACAATAACTGAAGTGAAAAATACACTAGAAGGAATCAATAGCAGAATAACTGAGGCAGAAAAATGGATAAGTGACCTGGAAGACAGAATGGTGGAATTCACTGTCTGAGAACAGAATAAAGAGAAAAGAATGAAAAGAAATGAAGACAGCCTAGGAGACCTCTGGGATAACATTAAACGCAACAACATTTGCATTATAGGGGTCCCAGAAGGAGAAGAGAGAGAGAAAGGACCCGAGAAAATATTTGAAGAGATTATAGTTGAAAACTTCCCTAACATGTGAAAGGAAATAGCCACCCAAGTCCAGGAAGCGCAGAGAATCCCAGGCAGGATAAACCCAAGGAGAAACATGCCGAGACACGTAGTAATCTCTAACCACACTACAACTTAGGTTTCATTTGGAAAGTCACTGACCAAGTTGAGAGAATACAAAGAAAAGCATGAAACCCATGACAACCCTACAACTCTTAAAAATACCAAGAGTTTGAAATGTCAGTGTGCCCTCTTTTCTTTCATATATTAATTCATCAACTATTTATTAAAAGATAGCTATATCCCGAGCACTATTCTAGGCATCGAGGATTCACAACTCCCTGGCCTCTTGGATCTTACATTCTAGCAGACAGCTCTTTTACCAGCTAATTCGGCAAGTATTATTTTTACAGCACTTCAGAATTTTCAAAATGCTTTTGGAGACATTATCTCAAGTGCCCAAGAAGAAGTAAACAGGTTCTTGAGTGCTGGACTTTCAGACTTAATTCTAGCTCTGCAGAGCCATGGGTGTTAGGCCATGATAAATATCTTTACTACAGTTAATTTCAATGTGCCTAGGGTTTCACTGTCTTAATCCGTTTGTCTTAAACTGTGCACAGAGATGCTGCAGGAGGGTTACAGCAAATTCACAGGGGGTGCCACGCGACATTTAAAAATTTGAAGGAGGACTTCCCTGGTGGTCCAGTGGTTAAGAATCTGCCTGCCAATGCAGGGGACACAGGTTCGATCCCAGGTACAGGAAGATTCCACATGCCATGGAGCAACTAAGCCCACGTACCACAACTACTGAGCCCTCATTCTAGAGTCCGCGAGCCACAACTACTGAGCCCATGCGCCTCAACTACTGAACCCCACGTGCCTAGAGCCCATGCTCCACAACGAGAGAAGCCTCCACATATGAGAAGCCTGTGCACCACAATGAAGAGTAGCCCCTGCTCACCACAACTAGAGAAAGCCCGCATGCAGCAATGAAGACCCAGAGTAGCCAAAAATTAAAAAAAAAAAATTTTGTAATTAAAAAATTTCAAAGGAAACAGAAACTTGACATCTGCCAGATGTTGTGAATCTACTGGCTTGAGATAGTTCACATATTTCAATACTGTGTTACATTCCTTAAGGTGATGTCATAGCTTTGGAAAGCTAGGTTTTTAGAAATTACCATGATGACAAGGAAGTATCTTGTGAAAATCAATGTGGAAAAGGAAATGTCGATGGCAAAACTCAATCTATTCCCAAAGTTTGAGAAGTTAAGCCATGATAGAGTGGCACACATCTGTCAGTGTGATTATTTAAGAATGATATAAAATTTTTTTCTTTCAATGTATGTAATTTTTAAGAAGACTACTGAGTTTCTAGGACATATATATTTAAGTTGTTTGGACTTAAGTTGTTGGTAATAAACAGAACCAACTACTGAGTATTTCTTCAGACCTAGGGGGCACAGTGAATATATTACTGAGGCACTAAGGGCTCATGACCTGAGATCATTTGGGGACATCTGTCTTAACTCCATGATCTTTCTTTCTTTCAAATGTTTAAAAATTAACAGTTGTATCACAAATCCAATTTTTCTAAAAGGTATTCATTTTCTTTTTAGTGTTTATTCTCTTTCCAACTAGCCGTCTTACCAGCCCTCTTACAAGTTTGTATTATATTTTTATGAAAGGTGGGGAAATCATACATAGTGATAAAAGACATATAATAAAAGCATAGGTCCAAGGTGTTCAAACTCCCTGTTGGGGCCACCTCTGGTCCCTACAGCATCATTGTTCAAATTAGGAACGGTTGCCTCCCTCTCAAGATACTTCCATTAATGGGACAATTGTTTAGTAAATTTACAAATCTACAATGTGTACGGTATGACTGGTGCCCCCTTAGGTGTTGCGCAACTTGGTCATGGTAGCCCCTTCCCAAGCATGAATTCTTTCTACTTGTCAGAAGTTAATGTACCCAGCTCATCCACAAACTCATGAGCAAGAAATGTAATTTTATTTTCCTGTAGCTGAACTTGATTTATATTCTGTGTTCCCTTTCTATTGGGGGTGACCCTTCCTTCTCACCCAGGGAGACAATGTCAAGGTGGAATTAGTTGCCAACTGTGCTGCATCCCTGAAGGCATCTTTATTCCCCTCGCTGGGTGGAGTCAGGACACTAAGCGTCTCACGATGTGTGGCACAGTCTGGCACAATGTAGAACCGTCTTGTCCTAAATGTCAATAGCATTCTTCTCCCTTGAGAACCATACTCTCCAAAGCAACTTTTTCCTCCAGTGAAATAAACCTTCAAAGCAAATTTGACTTCGCAGAGAAAAATTTTCAACGCTAAGTCCTCCTTTTTGGTGCCTGCTGCTGAGGTGAGAGCCAGGAGTTTTGTTCACAGCACGCCACGAAGAAGCAGCACACTTTTCCAGTGGTGTTTACGTTTATAGCTCGTTTTCTCTGTGGACACGTTATTTTGCACAAATTGTAATTGAGTCATGTTTTATTTAGAAAAACATTGAGAAAATGTCACCTTTGGGGTATTGGTAACAAGAGATCTGCCTCTGCTGAAAGGTGCTTTAGGCAGCCCATTGGGGGCAGAATCCGAGGCTTTAGTCCCTGGGTTGGGGTCCTAATGTTCAGGTGGCACAAAGGAAGTTTGTAGGAGAGAAGCAGAGGAATGCTCTGTCCTAGTGATGGAAGGCCAGAGAGGACAGAAAAACACTGGAGAGGGAGTGAAGTCTCACTGTAGGGTCAGGGCTGAACCAAGGATGATACTGTTGTTAAATATGGGCAAAATTTTGGCCTTTCCCACATTTCTTAGATGTAAATCTTTGAGACTTGGATATTTTGAAGCACGTGCCATGTCCTTTTTAAAATACAGACTTAGCTAAGGGCTCACTTCCATTTACTAACAGTTTCCACCTAAAAATTGTCTACCAAAAGTTTTACAAATTGTATCCTAATTCTCTCAGTAACCCTGTGAGGGAGGCATCATCTCCATTCTGCAGAACAGAACACAGATTCAGGGAGGTGGAGTGACGTGCCAAGGTCCTCTAGCTGGAGACTGGTAGAAGAGGGATTCTGATCCAGATGGGGCCACTTCAAGGACATTTTCTTCTCATTACAGCTGTAGGTAGTTCTCATAACGAAAAAGAACCTGATGGAGTGAAACGGCATATATGTGAAGCTGCCAGCATTGTCCAAACTTTGGCATAGCTTGTTTGGTTTAAGTACATCAAAAAGTTTTTGAATTTTCTTTAAAAACAAACAGTAGCAAAAATGTTATTTAATGAATAAAATGAAGGCTATTACTCCAAAGACAAGGAAACTGAATGACAATGTCAAGTAGAAATATGTTATACTAATTTTTTTTTAAGTGACAAACATTCCACAGAGACCATAACGGAGCCATGTGTAGTTATGGAAATCCACACCCTAAGACTGATAAGTTTTTTAACTTACTTTTTAATTGAGGTGTAATTTAAAAATGGTAAAATCCACTAATTGTAAATGTACAGCTCAATAAAATTTTACATGTGAATAAACCTATGTAGACACCACCCAGTTGAAGATACAAAGCATTTCAAATACCCCAGAAAATTCTCTCGTGGTCTCTCCCAGATCATCTCTCTCAAAAGTAACTAGTATTCTGAGACTTGCTTCTTTTGCTTAACATTATGTTTGCAAAATTCACTCATATTATTGCATGTAGTAGTAGTTTATTATTTTTCATTGCTGTGTAATATTTTATTATATGAATTTACCACAAGTAATTTACCCATCTACTGTTGATAGATTTTTGGATTGTTCCTTTTCTTTTCTTTTTTTTTTTTTTTGGCATTTGACTAGAGCTGCTATGACCATTCTTGTACATGACTTATTTTTTTTTTTTTTTTTGGCTGTGCCGTACAGCTTACAGGATCTTAGTTCCCTGACCAGGGATTGAACCCGGGCCTGGCAGTGAAAGTGCCGAATCCTAACCACTGGACTGCCAGGGAATTCCCATGACTTAATTTTTAAAATCAGTTTAACATTCAGCTGTTTTTGAATCTTTATTTTCATTGAAATTCAGAAAGCTTTCTACAGACAATAATTTCATAAGGAGAATTTTTCTATTGAGTCAACTCTTTGATGTTTGCAACTGTCTATATTTCTTTTGTGTCTAAAATAGAAGGGACACTTTGTTGCGTCTTTAAAAAATTGAAAAATTTTAGAATCACGAAGCCTAAAACAAGTTGAATAGTAGGTAGCATTCTTTAAGAAACACCGTTGAGGTCATCTGTTCTCAGGAACTGTTTAATGTGACTGTCTAAAGCATTATTTTAAAAGTTATTTTTAAACCTTTGATAAGATTTGGAGAGAATTCAAGCTGTGGGTGGATGTCCCACTGTGAAGGCAATCGTATGAGAAGGCTGTCCAGGGCTTGAGGGAATTATTTTGGAAAACTTTAAGAACTTGAATGCCTTCATCATTGTCATATGCTTAGATGCTTTTACTATTTTAAGTGTTAGAAAAAATTTGCTTCCATCTTAGAAGAGTTGTTTTTAATTTCAAGGCCATGCAAGTTCTAATGCTATCTGGGGTATATACTTGGGCATAACAAGATAAAGGGGTGACAGGGAGTTAATCATAAGTAGCTCCAAGCTATACCTGGTTTCTTCCTAATTCATTTATCACCCTCAGACCTGGAATCTCCCTTGGGATACAGCCTCCAGCAGGGCTCATACAATGGAATGGCACTGGAGCCTGTTGGGAGAAACTGAGGTGGGCCAGGCCTGGGGTTGCTGGTGGGCAGGAGAATGCTGTGGTCTGCTGCATGTTCTTAATGATAAAAGCTAAAGCCTACTATGTGCTAGGCACTTTAATTCACAACAGTTCCATTACTCTTTTATAGAAGTAAGTAAACAGGCTTATAGAAGTAAGTAAACTCTTTTACAGAAGTAAGTAAACAGGTTTTAGAGAGTTAATATGTGTAAGAGCATATTGCTAGGAAGTAGTAGAGTTGGGACTGGAAGCCAGGTTGTCTGGCTGTAGAATCTGGGCTCTTGATCGATGCACTGGTATAACCCCTGCTGCCTTGCTGTCTAGCACACAGGAAACTAGCTGTCTCCTTTATCTCCAGGGCTTTACCTGGAGCCATAGTCAAAAACACAAATATCAATAAGGGCCAGGTAAGTAATGAAGGTGAGAGAAGTGGAATAGGTAAGATGATAAGGAGAATAAGAACAAACATTTATTGTTTCCACTGTGTGCCAGGAACCACTCTAAGTGTTTTACATGTTTTAACTCTCTTAATCCCAGAAACAATCTAATGAGATAGACACTATTATTACACCCATTTTACATGAGAGGAAGCTAATGGTCAGAGAAGAGCAATCATGTGTTCAAGGTCACATATCCAGGAGTGGAACCCTGGGAGTCTGGCTGGGAACCCACACTCTTATCCCTGTGCTGTATGGCCATGGCCGCCTGGAAGGGTGTGGCAGTGGGCACTGGAGGGGGCTTGTCTCCAGCAAAGCGGGGAACTGCTACTCAGCTCCAGATCACTGCCCTGCAGAAATTCATGCCCACTGGTAGTATGGAACTTCATATGAAATCTTCCAATTTTTTAAAGTTAGCAATTAATTAAGAACAAGATACCCTAGCAGGCCAAACAAAACAAGGCTGTGGGCTGAATCTGGCCCACAGGCTTCGAGTCTGTGATCTAGTTACTGCGAGCTTGAGTTGTCAGGGCAGGAAAGGATACTTGAGCCCAGTAGCATCCACGTACTGCCTTCTGAGCATAGCTCAAAGCTGCACTGACGGCAAGGCCTGTGTTGTGAGAGCTGAGAAGGGCCCCGACTCCCAGCTGAAGGCCTTCATGAGTGGACGCCAGTTGCCACATCACTGGCTGTCCATAGCTTAAAATACTGGCACCATGAAGCAGTAGTTTCATTTCTGCAGGATATTTAGATTACAAACTAATGTTTTTCATCTGGTGTGCAAACATTTAGCACAAGTTTATCAGTTTGGGGTATTATATCACCTTTTTAATTCTGTTGTCTTAAAGTAGACCTGAGATCATCGCTCTAAAATGCTTGCATCCCAGTTTTGTAAGTTGAAGTACTTGTGGTTTTTGACTCTAGCTCTAGGTTAGGCCCTCCCTCAATTGGAGGTAAATGAAACAGCTAGTCTCCTCTGTGCCAGAGAGTGGGTCGGCGGTCCCTGTATAGCTTTAGGAAAAATCAGACTTTCATAGTATATGCAATAAAGTATCTAAAGCCCATTTATCCATATAAAAGCAATCTGTTAAACTAAATGTGATTGGATGCTTCCAAGAGCTTTTTCCCCCTCTTAATATTTGTTACTTGTTTACTTGCTACTTGTTTTGTCACTAGCCAGCATGTATAGGAGAGCTATGCATTTTAAACAAAAAGCTTACTAGGCAACATTTTTGGAATTTTATTTCTTTTACTTAATTTTTCTCCCTTCGAATTCTTATTTTCATACTGGGCATGTACTCCGGGTTCTTAGAAAGAAAAATGTTTAAGTGTTGTATTAGTTTCTTGGAGCTGTCATAACAGAGTATCTGGGTGGCTTAAACGACAGCAATTTACTCGCTCACAGTTCTGGAGGTTAGAAGTCAAGCTGTCGGCAGGGCCATGCTGGCTCTGAAGTCTCTGGGGAAGAATTCTTTCCTTGCCTCACTCCTTGGCTTGTCCCCATATCTCTCCAGTCTCTGCTCCCGTCATCAAGTGGCCTGCTCCCCTGTGTGTTTCTGAATCCAAATTTCCCTCTCCTTATAAGGATGCCAGTCATTGTATTTAGGGCCCACCCTAATCCAGTATGACCTCATCTTAACTTGATTACATCTGCAAGGACCCTATTTCCAAATAAGGTCATATTCACAGGTTGCAGGTGGACATGAATTTTGGGGGGATGCTATTCAACCCAGTGCATGCATCCATTAGTAACTTGTACAGAAATAATCAGAATAGGCAGGGAACAAATTTCTCAGAATTAACCATTATATAAAACTTGGAATATAAGCCAACAATCAGCTGGCAAGCTTGAAAGTTATATAATTTTACAGAATTTTACAGCATGCATTTAGGATATTAACCTCATTCCTTCTAAATTCTTCCTGCCTTTTCTACTCTCATTCTCTCCTTGGCCCTATTTTCTTCACTGACTTGTTAGGATTTCTCTTTTATCTGCTCATAGTCTTTGAATTATTATAAAATACCTGATGCTTCTCTGGAACAAAGAATGGAAGGAATAAATAAATAAATAAAATAATAAAATAACCACCATTAACTTAATGGTAGTGTTGAGATATTGGCCTCCATTTGAGAACAAACTCATTATGAGAAGCTTTCTAACATGATAAAATGCCAGTGTAGATCTCAGAGTGATGTCTCTAATTGCCTAGAACTTTTTACATTAGGTATCTGCATGAGTTATAACTCTCTTGTGAAGATAAAAAGGCTGCTGCAAGAAATAGCCCCGGTGCTGTAAGTGCTGTCAGACAGGAGGGCATCTCAAATGAGATTAATGATGTCTGCCTTAATATAAGAAGATTTAGCATAACCAAGATTATGGATTCTGCAGAAACCTGCCAGCACTCATTTATCTGGAATAAATACTATTTTTAATTAAAGTCCTAAGGTAGGTTATTCCTGAACTAATGAGATCTATAGCGATTACCTTTGGGAATTAATTTTCTTTCTTAATCCTCAGTCATTTTGATGATTATGGGTTATTCAGTCTTACTCATGGCAGTCAACTTGTAGGACAAGCCAATTTCTAGCTAAAGGCACTAAATAACCCAGTATTTGTTTTTACATAGTACTCTCATCTTCTAATTATATTTATCATTTAACCCAAATACTCTTATATCATTTAACCCAAATACTGTCCAACTGAGCTGTATACAGCAAGTCGGCTTTATAAAATAAGATCACTCACAAGAGCATAAAGCTTCAACCTAAGTGAAATGGTAGGGAATATAAAATCAGAAAATTACAACACTGCTATTTTTAACTATTTGTTTAATTGATTCTGGTTCTTTGCTAGGCACTGTACTTTTTGAGTGTTGTACACACATCAACTCTAACCCACATACAAACTCTGCAAGATAGGAATTACTATTCCTGTTTACTAGATCATGGAACAGAGGCTTAGGTGGTTTAGGCTTAGGTTTAACTCTATAGCTCATTTCATACCACCATGCCATGCAGTCTCTGCTAACAGTGGCAATCACCCAGCTTTCAGCAGACCTCCATATAAACATCAGTGTTTATCAGTATGTGGTTCAACCAGGTTTTCAGTGACTCAATAGGGTTGGTTACTCCTGTGGTGTAACAAACCACCTCAAAACTTTGTGATATGGAGGTGCCATTTTCTTACATTCACAGATGCTGTGGGTAAGGAATTTAGGCTGGGAAATGAAGATGGCTTATCTGAAGGGCCTCAGCTAGGGGGACTGTGGCTGCAGGAGTCTGCACTCACATGCTGGTTGTTGGCTGGAACCTCAGCTGGAACTGTCAACCAGGACACCAACATGCGGACTCTCCATATTGCCTGGGTTTTCTCACAACATGGCAGCCCTTGAGTAATTGGCATCTTGTATGACAGCTCAGGGTTCTGGGGTGAATATCCCAAGAGAATTAGGCATAAGCCTTTCCTGAACTAGTCTTGGAAGTTATGCTGTGTCACTTCTGGTGTGTTCTGTTGGTTAAAAGCAAGTCACTGAGATTGACCCAGATTCAAGGAAGGGGATATAGACCCCTCCCCGCCCCCTCAATGGGAGAAGTGTCAAAGAATTTGCAGACATGTTTTAAAGCCATCACAGTGGGTAATAAATACTTTACTACATATTGTTACCTGTGGCTTACATGTTAGAGTTGAGATTCTCATCTATCTCCCTGCCCCTTCTGGACGGCTCACCTGGTTGCCAGAAATATAAACAAGGGCACGCTCCAAGCAAATGCACCTCTATTACTAGTTGGGACTTCTGCCCCTAATTTCTAGCTGATCTACGACTTTGATACATTGGCTGGGGAAGAGTTGAAGCACTGGGAGCCTCCTTTTCAACCTTTCTTCCTAAGACAGAGAGAATTAGACTATGCCCCTCGTTTACCTTAGATGGTTTTGCTTGGCTTTTTGGGAGTGAGAGCAGGCTGAAAAAATTCATATTTATTGCTTCACTCATGAGATCACACACCTGGTTAATTCAATTTTTTAGTAAGTTAAAATATTTGTTGACAGGAAGATCCTGCTGGTGGAGACAGAAATCATTGATCAAAGGTTGGCTGGTAAATGTAGAATGAGAATTGAATTGAGCATTTTCCATGTGCTTACAATATAAGATGAATGAAAGGTTCTTTTTTTCCCTTAAAGGAGAAAAAGTTGAAGAGACATGGAAACTACTTAAATGGAAAGGGAGGTGATTAGGCACATGAGTTAAACTGATGATTTGGTGCCTCCTTTCCCCTGGGCCCTCACCTCAAGACATCATACCATTTTGACACGGAGTCAAGCTGAAACATTCATGCCAGACCTCTCTAAATGGGATACATTCAGGCTCTGAGAACTACTCTTAACCGATGAGTACTGACCTGGAATAGAGAATTGAGGAGCAATGGTGATTAGGAATTCTCAGGGTCGAAATGCCACTCACTCACTTCATGTTTGAAATGTTTGTACATAAAGCTACTGCTGTCACAGCTTACTGTAACTTCATGAAAAGGATGCTTGTCAAGAGGCCTTTGGAGAGCTGGAAACGGGAGTATGCCACCCAGCAGCATCTGATGGAACTATTTTTTGAATTAGCAAAAATTTGAATGGGCAGATGTGCTGTGTAGCCAGGTTTCTTTAGGATCTTCTATATTTTTAAAGGAAATAGTAAGATTCATAATTATCAGGCTATTTTCTGTTCTGACAAGCTGAAATACATTTCCTAATCTCTCTTGCAACAGGAGAGTAGTCAGGTGACTAAGTTCTAAGGGATGACATACAAACTTCCAAGTTTCCTTTAATTTTAACTTCTGAGTATTCTTAAGAGAAAAAGAGTAAGTACACCCTTCACGCTGCCCGGAATGTGGGCAGTGGGATGTGAGTACGATGGCTAGAGCCGGACTGAATCACATGGTGGAAGCCATCTACCTAACGAGGATGTTAGAGCAAGAGCCAGGGTTCCTCACATGTGAAGCCACCCTACCTGCCTTTAAATGTCTTTCATTTGAGAGAGAAATAAACGTTTTTCTTACTTAAGCCACTGTTTGTTGTTACTGTTGTCATTGTTTACGAAGCCAAAACTAATTGCTATACTTAATTTATCCTAATTGATACACTGCCCTTGCAGATAATTTTATCTGCTTTGGTCCCAGCAGGAAACAAATGACGTACTCAAAAGAGTTTAACGAAGGCCAATATATACAGAGATGTGAGCAGGGTTAAGGAAGCCAATCAGGGACTAACAGTTACTGGAAACTACCCCAGCCTCCAGGTCAGAAGGCAGGAGGAGGGAGCTGTTACTATAACATGGTGGGAACTGTATCCTTGAGAGAGGGGCTAGCCACACTTAGGAAAGCAACCACAACTGAAACAGCAGGGGTACAGAGACCCAATTCTCTCTCCTCCTTCCTGTGATTTCCTGCTGGTGCCTACTATTGGCTGAACCCAACCAGAAGCCAGAGGGCAAGGGAAACTGGGTGATATAATCTGTAAAGGTCAGCCTCCTGGGACACTGCAGAGAACAAAAGACTGAAGAATGATTCTGATGGATGATGGCGAGAACTAGCTATATATAAAGTCCTCTCATTATAAAATGACTTTTTAGTTATTGAGTGATTTGAAGATAATCTTAATTTGCATGAAATCATCCAATTTGAAAGTTAACTTATTGTTGCTGTTATTTACTAGTTAAAATGTGCAAGGTACATACCCTATGTCCTAGCGATTCCACTTTTAGGGATCTACGCAGCCATTAAAAACAATGAGGCACATAGATGTACTGCTCAGGAAAGTTATCTACGGAATATGATCCGGGAAAAAAAATTAACTGTAGACAAATCTGTTTTCATGGTCTGAAAAGAGAGCCCATGTGTCAATATCTCAACAGAGCTGAGCACAGGGAAAGGCTGGGAGGACTGTTAATAATGGTCACCAGAGGGGACAGACAATGCAGCAGCTGACTAAGAGGGACAGATAATGTTTACATTCAAAAACTGGTTTCATATGGATGACCTTCCTTTTTGTGTTTTGTTAGTATTTTTCAATGAGAAAAAAAAAAACCCAAATCACAAAATGTGAAAGATATCACTTAAGAAAAAGCTTAATTCTTGATATAACTCTCATTTTGTGTACACTTTTTCTAGCAAATGAGCAAATTTAATAAATTATATGTGACCATTTGCTAGCTGGCATAAATAATATAATTTATAGAAAAAATATATAAATGAATATTGAGAAAGTTTTGAAGTACTTATCAGAAAGAGAATTAGTTTAGTAAAATGGTGGCCATTGATATTTAACTTACAAATTTCACATTTGAACTAGAATCCAATATTCAAATCCCCCACTGACATTTAAACATTATATTATTTTTTAAACTCCCAAAGCGAAAATACATTTCAAATCTGTGCTGTCTTTGTTAGTGAAAAGACAGAGATTTTTGTCATCGATTGTGGTAAATTCTAAAATAGGTTTTTCAAAAAATAACTCTTTGATGAGTTTGTAACCCTTTCAAAGCTCTCTAAGGTCTGTGTAAATGCCTTTCAAAGGGATTTAGAAATTAATTAAACAGTGCCTTTTGGGAATTATATTGCATTTAGTATAGCAAGATAAACATATTTAGAAATTGGAACTTCAAATTAAGAATCCCAAACAGAAACTGAGTCTCTGATATTTTCTAGACTGTGTCGAATACTAACCTATTTACCAGTCACTTGTCACTTTCTCTTATTAATTGTAAAAAAAGTGAGTTAAAAGTCTCTGAGTGGGCTTCCCTGGTGGCGCAGTGGTAGAAAGTCTGCCCGCCGATGCAGGGGACACGGGTTCGTGCCCCGGTCCAGGAGGATCCCACATGGCCGCGGAGCGGCTGGGCCCATGAGCCATGGCCGCTGAGCCTGCACGTCCGGAGCCTGTGCTCCGCAACGGGAGAGGCCACAACAGTGAGAGGCCCGCATACTGCAAGAAAAAAAAAAGTCTCTGAGCACCTTTGCTGAAAACGGCCCACGTGACCTTGGAAACACAAGTGTGCTTGTAGGGGAACAAACGTTAATGTGAAAATGGTTTACTTCCTGAAAGTTTAAGTGTTTTAGATGGAAAGCTATCACATAACACAGGGACTGGGCTGCTAATTATGCTCTATGGTAGGTATAAAATTTTTTTTGAAATGGACTATTTCAAACATAGAGAAAGTATATTTCTGGGAGATTATAATTTTGGATGACTCCTCATTTTCATTGCATGTAGTAACACTGCGGTTGATTCAAATACAAAGCGTTCTGAAAAAAGTATTTTTTTCAAACTATTAATAAATGAGTTATCTTATGAGTTATCTTCTCCAGGTCATTTAGATTTACTATGGCAGAAAGAGGGAGGAGAAAAGCTACAATGGGGCTATATAAATAATCCAGTTACAGAATTTGTTTAAAAAGTCTACCCAGTCTTTAATATAGGCATTCAAACCATTGTGCTGTTATGTCGTAAACATTTATTTATTTCGCAATTATTTGTTTTCAATTCCATTTTAAGCTTATGATATTTTCATGGAACACAAAAAGGTAGATAAACTGTAGTTACGGATTTTATTCAAGACATGGGATTTTAGCAGTTCATTTTTTAAAAGATTATGAAGGGAGCCCGCACTATACTAGGTTTTTTACACTGGGATTTAAGCCTGAGTACCATGTTACAAGATGTGAAGAAGAGAGGGTCAGTTCAGTTCATCATTCTCTCCTAGCACTGCAGCAGGATCATTTTGCCATTCCTTCTCAAGACCTAAAAATAAAATGGTACATTGTTGAGTTTAAAGTGTTGTCTTACTATATTGGTAGACTTTACTTCTTTAAAACTGACCTATCATTTGCAAGGAGAGCAGTGACAGGAGCCAGTGGGTGGACCTTGAATGACCACATCTACATCATTTAAAATATTATTTATATAATATAAAAATTGGCCCAGAAAGAAAGTCTGGGCAAGTGAACATTAGTAAGATCCTTGCTTAAACTCTAGCCCCACTGTTGTTAGTCACTAATGTTATAGAGAAGGCCGGGTGTACTCTGTATTCCCCAGGAATTCCAAAGGCCTTTGTCAGCTCAGAGACATGTGGAGATACAAATCACAGAAACCAAACTAATCTGGTCACAAAACTCATCTATTTTTTTATTTAGTATTTTTAAATAGATTTTTAAATTGTGGTAAAATATACACAGTTACCACCTCAACCATTTTTAGCTGTACAGTTCAGTGGTATTAAACATAGTCATGCCATTGTACAACCATCACCACCATCCATCCCCAAAACTCTTTTCATCTTATAAAACTGAAACTCTATCCCCATTAAACAATAAACCCATTTCCCCTCACCCCAGGCCCTGGCAACTACCTTTATACTTTCCGCCTTTATGATTTTAATTACTCTAAGTACCTCTTCTATGTAAATCATATAGCGTTTGTCTTTTTGTGACTGGATTATTTCACTTTGCATAATGTCCTCAAGGTTCATACATGTTCCTTCCTCTTTAAGGCGGAGTAATATTCCATTGTGTGTGTGTGTGTATATATATATATATATATATATATATATATATATATATATATATATATATATATACACTTCATTTTACTTCATCCATCCATGGACACTCGAGCTGTTTCCCTGTTTTGGCTATTATGAATAATGCTGCTATGAACATGGGTGTACAAATACCTCTTTAAGACCATGCTTTCAATTCTTTTGGGTATATACCTAGACACCTATTTGTTTTTGCACTGGCTCCAAATAGCTTGAGTATTTTAAATAGCCATACTGCTAAACAGACTGTCCATTTAAGATAGGCAAATTCATTTTTCCTTCATTGACAAATATTTATTGAGAGACTTCTTGTGTCAGGCATGGGCTAGATTCTGGGGATACAATAATAGCAAAAATAACTTGGAAATACATGATGACAGAGCATTTTCTTTGATTTGGGGAAAAAACCCACCAAATAGAATACACTGATCAACATCCATCTCTATGAGAAAAGGTGAAGATGATTAGAGAATTCACAAAGAGTTCTTTCTTACCTCCATTTTTATCCTTGTTCTTCTGTAAAGACTCAGATATTTTCTTATCAAGATGACTCGCTTTTCCATTATTCCATAAAGGAGTTCCAAAGAGTAATAAGTAGGGCTTACATTTAAAGGATGGCATTTAAACATTTTCTGAATAATTCCAGCACTGTATTCATTGAGTAATGGCCAGGAGCTTGTTCAAGGCCTCTTCCGTCATACTCATGAGGAATTTTGGGGTAGGAAAAGGGGGGGAAGGAAGGAGTAACATGGGTGTAAGAATTCCAGATAAATTCATCCATAGTTTAGTGACCAAAAATGTCCCATGTCTTGTTTCATTTCTAGCTTTTGTTACTATCTTAGTTACTCACTTGATACCAAGATTTTCACTTGATACCCAAATCAAAGGAAAATTTGGAGACAGACCTAACCACAGGGAAATGAACTGTATCTTTTCATTCCAAAACAATGCTTTCTGAAGTAGCATACAATGGAAAAACAAAGAGGATTAGGGAACACACAGTTGTCCCCACTGCTGTGCAAGGCCTTACTGGCAGATGCAATTCTTTCTTAGAAGTACTGAAAGTCTCCTTCAGCTACCATTACATATCTCACTCAAGTCATCTTGGCTGTCAAGTGGTGGTGATACAAGACTGATGACAGTGGCCAAATCAGCTTATTCAGCTGATTCTCCACCAAAAGGAAGATATGATCAGAGAAAGCCAGAGGGCGACCAGGAACCTAAAATTTTGCTTGGATTTTAATAGGATCGAGAGGGCAGGGCCACTTGGGTCTTTCACAAGAGGGACTCTTCCTTGGGTTGGAAGTGCAACAGTTCCCAGCCCCATACAGCAGCTACCAGGAAGGTGGAAGTGGATAGTGTGAGTTCCTGTGGCTCCAAAGGCTTCCTTAATTTTCTAACTTGCAGTAATCTCTCTCCTTTTTGCAACCATGTCCTCTCCTCTGCCACTAAGTATTATATCTCTTATGTCACATACATGTCTGGGCTTCATAACTAAGCCTCTTGAGGGCAGGATCCCCACTGGATTCACCCATGTATACCCAACTGCCCTTACTCTGCCTAGCACAAACTAGGTAGTCAAAAAAACGTTAATGAGTAAGTGGGTAAATCTGATGGAAGAAGACCTGAGATCCCTCCAGTAAGCAGATAGTAGGTCACTAACTGCAGAGCAATCAGGGTTTCTTGTGGTCTTGGCAGGGAGGGACATCAGAGAAATCTGGGGACAAAGCTGGGGTCTATTGGCCATGGCAGTTCAAGCACATACATAAGGAGTACACTGAAGGTGGAATGTAGCTTTTCAAATAATTACCCATGCAACTATTTGTTCCATATTTCCGTTAAGATGGGCTACCATGCCAAAATGTTCCCTTGGCATAAACAGTACACTTTTGGGCTTCCCTGGTGGCGCAGTGGTTGAGAGTCCGCCTGCCGATGCAGGGGACACGGGTTCGTGCCCTAGTCCGGGAAGATCCCACATGCCGCGGAGCGGCTGGGCCCGTGAGCCATGGCTGCTGAGCCTGCGCGTCCGGAGCCTGTGCTTCGCAACGGGAGAGACCACAACAATGAGAGGCCCACATACCGCAAAAAAAAAAAAACAAAAAAAAAAACAGTACACTTTTTCTACCACAGGCTTTCTTTTGTGTTATTTTACTGAAAAGTCAAAATAGGCAGATGATAGGCTATTAGTATCCTCATTTCACCTGCTGGGATGCTGAAGTGAAGTAGGTGAAAGACTCAGAGTGTTCTGTTCTCTTATTCTTAGGTATCTGCCTCCTCGTAATTAGGGAGTGCCAGAAAAAAAAAGTTCTTATTCCATTTTCCCTGAGAATGCACTTGTTCAGAAATGAAAACTTGTATTATTAGTACTCATCATTTTGTGTGAAGTCAATGTTTCAAAAAACACTCTGAGGTCTCATGTAAGTCCAAACTATTGCCACTAATCAACTGACATGAAAGGGACTGTTCTGTTTTATAGAGTCATTATGTTAGGATATTAAAGAAGGCCCGCATGGATCGCCTACCTTGAGTTTGGTGATATGTTTGATAGTGGTCTATGAAGTCTTTCTCATTAAATTTGATTTGGCTTATGTGGTAATAGTAGTCTTCAACAGGATGCAGGTAAACAAAGTTAATTAATATATTGAAATGAATCACATTGGAAATCAGGAAGAAGGGGAATAGTCATTGAGTTTAGCAGGGACTAAAGTTTAGTTAATTAAAAAAATAACTTGATTCTCTATCTCTAAGAAAAATTTAGCTTTAAAATATAAATCTATTGCAGTTCAAGCATCTGTATTTGGGCTACTTGCCAAAGAGGAACTCTGGTGTGAAATATAATTAAAGTGGATCATAATATTTTCACTATGTTATAAATGAGGAACATCAAGCATACTGAGAAAAAATGCCTAGTCTAGCTTCTCTGGAGAATCACTAGTGGCCCAAATGACAAGCCATATTCTTGCCTAGACCACTAAAATATAATTCCCCAAAGAGTGATAGTCCTTTTACTATTTATAAGTTATGTAATAAATGAAATATACAATTATTCAGTACCAGTAATCCCTTTTAAAAATCACTAAAAACTTGTGTATGTTAAAAACCACACACACCTGAGTTCATACTGGGTACTTCCACTTATAGCTAAGGAAAAAAACCCCACTAGCATATATTTAGAATATGAAAACATGTTTGTATAAAAACAAGTATTTGGTCATCAGTCTATTTTCCATCCCTTTTGCAACTGATTTTACGTTCTTTATATTTTTAATTTTTAACAGGGATTACAACTTTAGTAGTTTCAGAAATATAAAAAGATGGCATCAAAATGTCCTATATATTGGTAATCTTAGCCCAAGAACTTTTCATGCTTATCTTGTGTTCTGGGCTACAGTCTTCATAGATACAAATTCGAGCAGAACAAAATAGAAAAGGGAAATAATTCATGTCAGCTGTTGAAGGCAGTTTGTAAGGCAGGCCTAAAAGTCCTTATCTCTGGCGTGTTCAGTATGGAATGCATAGTTGATTTTCATTCAGCTACCAGAGAAAGGTATTCTACGATGACAGATAGCCTTATCAAAACTACAATTAGCGGGCTTCCTCTGCAGGGTATAGCAGTTGGTTAAGTAACATTGAAGTGAGAACTCTTACCAGTTTTCTCAGAAACAATTCCCCATCATCAGTATTTGGCCAACTGCTTAGGTCTAGCATGAACATATAATTTTTAAAAGAATGAGCTGGGACCTGCTAACATGTTTCAAAGGAGCACCTAGTAAAAGCTGATCTCTAAGCAAATAAATCATCAGTTTATTTAATTTTCAAGTAGTTTTTTTTACTAAATGTATTATTCCTTTAAGAGTAACATGGTTCATGCTGCTTAGGTTGTTTACAGTGCTTTTTGTTGTGCCTAAAATTTTTCAATAAGGTGAAATAAAAGATTCAAATATGGTTTTATAATACATGGAAGATAAAATCTCATATTTATAGCATATAGTTTGACTCTTTTATATGCATGACTAATCAAAATTGTGTCTTTAAATGGCAACTTGATATTTTTCAAATTGTACTCGGAAACACTACTGTGTACCATTTGCCTTAATACCAATATTTTCAGGATTAGCTTTATTAACAGTATGACATTTTCATGCATCCTTAAACTTTACACTAGTTTTAATATTCACAATGTTTGATTAAATTCAAATCAACAAATATTCACGCCTACATGAGAAAAGAATGAAATGAGGTTACCTTTTTATATAATCAGCTAAATTATTTTTAAGAGTTAATATTGGGATTTAAAAACCTAAATTTCCAATGTTACTGTTAATTCAACCAGACGGACATAACTTTAGGCCACAGGACTGCCCATTAGCCTTTCCTGTCGGAGAGCAATTAATCTCTTGAACCACTTTTCTTCAGCATCAGCTTTCTCAATAAATAACTGAAATAAAAAAAGAAAAAAGAAGAAAAAATGTTATTGTCTGCCAATAACTTGGATTTGACCTTATAAATCACTTTTTTTTTTTTTTTTTCAGTACGCAGTCTTCTCACTGTTGTGGCTTCTCCCATTGTGGGGCACAGGCTCCGGATGCGCAGGCTCAGCAGCCATGGCTCATGGGCCTAGCTGCTCCGCAGAATGTGGGATCTTCCCGGACCGGGGAACGAACCAGTGTCCCCTGCATCGGCAGGCAGACTCTCAACCACTGCGCCACCAGGGAAGCCCTATAAATCACTTTTATAGAATACATCCTTCAGCACAAGATTTGGATACTATTTAACTCTTGATGACCTCTTAACTGAAGATAATCTATCTGGAATAATGCTCAGAAAGTTTTAGAGTAAAAGGACTAACATCAAAATCATTGGTTAGCAATTTTACGTCTCATTTTGTAAAGTTTATTTCCTACAATCTTTCTGAAGACACAGTGGTATGACGCTAATTCACAGAAGATAGCACGGTATGGTATTAATGACATGTTCACAGTCCATGAGCCAACTGGAGCAAAGCCAGAATTATATCTTTTAGTGTCAGAATAAAAATAAAACAAAACTTCTTTTTGCCTATTTTTCTCTGCCATAGAAAGAATCTCCTAGAAGTCAGGTAACATGAGTTGGTCCAAACCAGCTTCAAATACATGTAACAGCTCTAAAGGCTGGGGGTGAGCTGCCTATTTTTAGCAAATAGGAACATATGAATCCATTTCCTCCAATGGTCTTCTTGTCACCAGCCCAAAAGACAACAGTTTGAATTAACTTCAGTCAACTAGACTTAAACTGACATTCTTAAGATTTAAGGATCTTACATTTGGATGGGCCAGAGAATTGTCATCTTGGTACTTGATAGCAGTAGGGATGCTGCTAGGGTCTATTTCTTTTTCATTACTCGGTGGGTCAGCCACTACTGATGCTGGTCCTGATGTTGCAGCTGCATGCTTCACATCACTAGGTTCCACTGACTGAAACATAAAACACATGCTATTAATTGGATAACAATATACAATTAAAATGTTGCTTTAATAATATTTCTGATTTTGAATAATAACTGCTCAATTGGCCTCCTTTGAGATGATACTAACCATAAAATGGCCCTAGGTTATTGAATAAGAAACAACTATTCCTACAGTAAGCAAACAAATAAAAAAACACTGTGAAAATGTTATTTCTTACAATCAGCATATTTTTCTTAAGAAGTTGGTACTTATGAGTCTATACTATTGAAAAAGTACATACATTTCACATATCTAAATTCTATTCATGAAAATAAGCTTGCAACAAATCTCCATTTAGTTGGCCTCTTTAGATATAAAAAGCAAATTCAAAGGTTATTACTGCTATTTTTTAAATAACAACCTTACTGAGATACAATTCCATATCATAATTCATAAAGCTTTTATCATATCAACAGAGTTTTGCAACTATCACCACAAGCAGCTTTAGAACATTTTCGTCATCCTCCTTAAAAACCCTATACCCATTAGCAGTCACTACTCCCCATATCTCCCCAACCCTCGCATCCCTAGGCAACCACTAGTTTATTCTCTGCCTTTATGGATTTGCCTATTCTGGATATTTCATATAAAAGGAATCATACAATATGTGTTTTTTTTTGTGACTGGCTTCTTTCATTTAGCATGTATCAGTATTTCATTCCTTTTTTGTTGCTGAAATCATATTCCACTGTATAGAATATTATATGCCAGGTATTGTGCAAAGTGCTGGGGACAGAAAGACTGATAAATTATTGTTCCTGCCTGGAAGGAACCAGGAGTGTAGTGCTAACTCAGGTTAGTTCCAATATCTCCTTCCCTGAGAGAGGAGAAGGCCAGGGAAGTGGCTGAATAAGGGAAAGGCTGCAAGGGTAACATGAAATGGATTAGATGAGAAGTTGAAATTAAAGGTTAAATTTAAAAAACCCTAGATGATTGGGAGATTAATTCCACTACTTAGCCTTTTTTTCTACCCCTATTGGTTCTACACATATAGTTTTTCAATTTCCATTTTCTTTTGACTTTTTTACTGAACATCCACTTCTCTGAATGAAGTGCAAAACACAGGTCACTGGGGAAAACATCTAGAAAATGAAATATGCATGAATTAGTTAGTCCTTTATTAGAGTAATTTATCTCAGAGTTGGAGATCCATCTATTTAACCAGTATTTACTAAGCACTATTAATTGCTAAGCACTGGGTACACGAGGGAGAATAAGAAGATATGTTCCTTGTCCAGGACACGGGCTCGAGCCCTGGTTGGGGAAGATCCCACATGCCACGGAGCAACTAAGCCTGTGGGCCACAAATACTGAGCCTGCGCTCTGAAGCACGCGAGCCACAACTACTGAGCTTGCGTGCCACAACTACTGAAGCCCACGCACCTAGAGCCCATGCTCTGTAACAGGAGAAGCCACCACAGTGAGAAGCCTGCGCACCACAACGAAGAGTAGCCCTTGCTCACCGCAACTAGAGAAAGCCCATGTGCAATGAAGACCCAATGCAACTAAAAATAAAATAAATTAATTAATTAATTTAAAAAAAGAAGATATGTTCCCTGTCCAAATTGGAGATTACATTTTGCTAATGGGATGACAGATCTCTAACAAATAAATACCAAAATATACACATAATCACAAATTGTAACAAGTTACATAGAGCTGTTTAAAGAAATATTTGGTAAATTTGATTTGGAAGTTTTCTTCTTATATTTTGGAGCCAATATTTTTTCCCCCAGATCCCAAACATTTCTATGTCTCCAACATAGTGGTCACAGAAGACTCATAGCCCTAAGTGATATTACACTGACCCTTTATAAAACTGAAGACACGTAAGAGTAAAGCCCAATATTCTGCACAGGGGAAAGTGGGAAGTATGTTAGTCCAGTGAGGTCCAGGACATAATTTTTTGGTACTGTATTTTGCCATGCAGGGAATGTAAGAGCATGCCATTCTGCATATCTAGGCCATGCTTTGATAGGGTTCAGCTAGGAGACTGGCTGTCCATATGGAACTACCTCGAAAAATTGTGAAGTGCTGTTATTCTAGTTGCCAAACATGTGGATTGAACATGCGCAGGTGGCAGAGATAACGTTCTATTACAGAAACCAAGTAATCTCATTTTTGTTTTTACCTACACAGTACATTAAAGTTTTCTTTGAAAAGTGCTTATACGCACAAGAGGTAAAGTTCTCAGGGGTTAGGATCAGAGTGTAGAAGTTATTATTTAATAATGGGTAATTTAAAAAAATGTGTGAGGAAGACCATCAATTGCTTCTTTATTTAAGTGAGGAAAGCTGTTAGAGAAAATTTGACTATTAAAAAACCCTTAGCATGGCCACTATCAAACATCTGGCTTTGAGTAGCACTGCCACCTGGTGGTTCAGTTTGGAAAAACTTGTTTTAACACGCACTTAAAAGTATGAAAGAACAAATGACCACGCTGCTTAGAGTTATTTACCCTCTTTTTGAACATAGGCGGGTATCTGCCAAATACAACAATTTTAGGATTGAATAACTGGTAATAACCTTATTTGGGAGAGCAGTCTGAAAACAAGCTGCATCTTGGTTCCTTAAGTTGATGATACAGCAGGAACTATCAGATCATCTTTCTACTCACACCAGAAAGATAGGATTGCACAAAGTTAAACTAGTTAAATCAATATGTGTTGCAGGAGACACACTGTCTAGAATGTCATTGGTAATAGCCACTTTTCTGGTAATAGCTCCCTAGCTAAATTAGTGGAATTAACACAGCTAAAGACTCTACCAACAGAAGGGGTCACTAGTTATAGAAAAGCCTTTTTCAGAGATATTACAAACTTTATACCAATGCATGTAGCACTGTCCAGGAGAGAAGGATGTTGAAACTTGGTTCATAATTTAGTCCTCAAGAGAGTTAGTCTTTGCTATGCATCAGGAGTAGCCCATCACATCTGCCCATGACCTGGATGAAATGGTCCTCTAGATAATTTACCTCCTTTGCTAAGTCATCTCCTGATAAATAATTCATCTTCTTGGGCATCCTGAATCCTTACCTTATACTGTAGACACAGACATTTTAGAAACTGGAAAGGGATACCACTTTCTAAACTAATAAATTGGCCCTCTGTTTTATATTACAGTCCAGTGCGAATTTATTCTTTGTTGGCCCATCACTGCTCTTCTGATCGTTTTGAAATGCGATGACTAATATAAGTCTAGTGTTGGATGGCTAATATTTTATACATTTATACATTCACCAAGGTAAATGCCATCTTCTGTGGCTTTTTAGCATATTCTTTATATTTCAACAGGGAATATGCATTGAGTTCACAATTATGAGAGACACTTGATTAGTAGGAAAAACATGGGTTCTGGAGTTGGACAAATTTGGTTTGGCTGCTGCTTTCTATCATTTATTAGCAGTTTGACCATGGGTTATGAAATTTGCTGAACCTCAGCTATAATTAAGGGTTATTAGTATATTAGTTAAATTATAAATGTTAAATGTCTAGTATTAATGGTAGTCATCATTATTTTAGTTATTTTACGTTAAATATATACAAAAGTGGGGCTATGATACAACACTGTTTTACATCATTTGCTTACTGCTTTAACATTTCCAAATGGCTGTGTTGAAACAAATTGGTCCAAAGCTTATGTCTATACATGAAACCAGAAAGTTACTGTGTAAAGTAATTTTTAATTTGCTTGGTCACCAAGCCTCAAACAAGGAGCATTTTAGGATCTATAGACCATAAAAAATTACATAAAACAGTCTCTGGCCCAACCAAAACAGGAATCCTTGTATCTACAATCCCTCTGAAGGAAGCCACAGACAAATACAGCCCTCGGTAGCAGCAGCAGAAAGAGGAGGAGTAGTGACAGCTTTCATTTCTTGAGCACTTACTATACGCCAGGCACTTGGTTAACTGTTTTTTTTTTTGGCGGTACGCGGACCTCTTACTGTTGTGGCCTCTCCCGTTGCGGGGCACAGGCTCCGGACACACAGGCTCAGCGGCCATGGCTCACGGGCCCAGCCGCGCCGCGGCATGTGGGATCCTCCCAGACCGGGGCACGAACCCGTGTCCCCTGCATCGGCAGGCGGACTCTCAACCACTGCGCCACCAGGGAAGCCCTGGTTAACTGTTTTATGTAAAGTATCTTGCTCATCCTTATAAAAACCTCTGCTACGGGTATTATCCCCATCTTAAGAGATGAGAGCCAAGGTTTAATGAGATTATTATGTAGTTTAAGGATATATGACCAGTAAACGGCAGAATCAAAATGTGGTTCCAGATCTGAGTCTACATCTCATGCTTTTGACCACTGCTTCCTAATTGCTAAATGCAAGATTTTTTGCAGTTTGGTTTGAATTTTAGAGGAAAGGAACAAAAATGTTGGTAAAATATTTTAACTAAATATATTTCTAAGGGGCTCAATTCACAGTGCTGGATTAACATTTCTAGGCTGCTTCTGCTTCTCTGTCATACTTATCCAACCAAGAACTAGCCAGTTCTAGGCTTTCCAGATTGATTTTGATTGATTTTATTTCTTTCTATGAATTACTGTTAAGGGGAACCTCTTTTTGAAAGATAGTTGAAACAGAAGGTGGGTTTCCCTCACACAGATTTATGAAGGTTGCTTACAAAATGAAGAGCCTCCTGTTCCATCCTAGACCTCTCAGTCCTTAATGGTGGCATCTGAATTGGAAGTACAAGAAAAGCTACATTGAAGCTGAGTAAATTCCAACTCAGCACTAAAAACTAAAGCAAACAAAAACTAATCCTTAAAATAATAATGGTGGTCCCTTTGATGAGAGATGTAGGTGAAATTCCTTTAAACTGCTCCCAAGGGAAGCCCATTTAACTATATACAGGGTTTTGTTATAGATATGGGAAGAAGAAGAGTTTTTCTCTTGGATTTAATCAGTTATCTTAAGACTTATAACTATAGGAAATAATATTTTAAAACTTTTCTAGAGAATATAAACAAGGTAAAAAAATGACTAATCTTGGAATTCAAATATATAGATATTATTACATTTAAAAAATCTTTTAAGGTGCAACCAGATATCTAAAGAATTTTTGTGTTTCTCAGCAAGGGGTCTGTCTTACTGGTGAGCATGGAGACTCACGGAAAGTAAGGGGCATATTAGAGAAATGTAAATGGGGTAAGGTTTATACTTCAGACAGTCTGAATGCCTATAGTAGTAGAAGTTTTCAAGCACCATACTTAGTTTATAGAATGTACTTAGGTATCAAATAATTTAGATGCTGGAGTATATAATTTAAAAATAAACATTTTATGGATCAAGAGCCATGTTAGATATTTGATAAACATTATATTTAACCCTCGGTTACTCTAAAAAGTAGGAATTATTAGCTCTATTTTATGAATTTGGAAACTGAGGCTTGGAAAGAGGTTGAGAGGTTTTCTCGAGATCATAAATCATGGTAGGAAGTGTGGAAGTTAAGATTCAAACTCAGATCTTCTTGAGTCCAAAGCCCATGCTCTTTCCACTATATTAAGCAGGCTTTAGATCAATTTCCTTGCTCACTGCCAATTTTATTAGTTACTGGAAGAACTCCTAGTATCTTGGAGGAGAGGAATGGAATTAAAAATAAATTTACTATATTAATAAATACCAAATGGGAAAAAGTTGTTTAGAAGAAAACCTAGTGTATTAACATAGAGGAATAAATATTTCCATAGAAAGAAAATGCTAGGTTATCTTAAGTGTGTGCAGTGAGAACTGGGAAGTCAAGGTGAACTCCAGAAAACAAATACTACGCAAGTAAACTTCAAAACAAATTACAATTCTTTTAGGACTTCTTAATACGTACGAGTAAGATATTTAATAAAATGGGCAACTATATTTGTGAATGTCCATTTCACAGCTCCTTTTTTTCAGGAGTTGTGGTGGCAAACTACAAAATGTTCAAGTGAAATCAGCAAAATAACAGGGCAAGGACCATGGATTAACCAAGGCTGTCTAGTGCATCCTGGTATCCTGCACATGCTCAATTCATGTCCCCATAATGAATTATTTTAAAATACATATGGTAATTGAAAAGATGTCCATCTCACTAATAACAAAAAAAATGTTAATGGAACAACAAAAGGTCAATTTTTACCTATCAGGTCAGTAAACATGAAAAAGTCTGATAAGGCTTGGTGTTAACCAGGGTGTGAGAGACAGACATCTCCCTGCATTTCGAGGTGGAATTTGAGTCGATACAATATTTTGGGAGAATGACTTTGGGAACAGGTATGAAAAGAAACAATATTAACATTTAACAACTCCATTTTGAAAATTTTATCTAAGGTGATAATAATGGATATTCACAAACATGTATGCAATACCTCCAAACTTACAACTACTAAAATATCTATCAGAGAAAAAAAATAAATCAATTATGATACATTCATCAGTAGAATACTATACAGTCATTAATATATCTACAGATATAGAGTATTTTGAATAAGTGATAGCTATACCATGTATTCATTATATGTATGATATTGAAGAATACATATATTTCACAGTAGATAGCTTTTTTCCAACTAAAGGAACACAAATTCCAAAAGGCAGCCCTGATAATGATTGAAAGAATACCTGAAATATTCAACAGAAATAAAATGCCAATCAAAGCTCCTTTTATTAGAGTTGAATAAGTGATACCCATATGGGCAAAGAGTGTAAATATATGTTACTATTTGGGTAATAATTTTATTGTTAAAGTTCTTTTCTAACTTTTCTCTAGCAATGTCAATTCAAAAAGTAGATGTACACATTTGAAAAGAAAACAGTGTACGTTCATGAAATATGTATTATTGTTATAGAACTGTTATGTTGACATCTTATACTTCGCTTTCTTGGTGAATTTTAAAATAAAAATGGCATCAGATACATTTTCACAGTTTTTTTTAACAAGTTAAACTTGAACTGATTCTCACTGATTCATTCTCTCTCTCAATAACATGCTGATACACTCTCACCCTACTTCATCTATTAGAAGAAGAAGCACTTACATTTAAGTAAAATCCATTAATAAAGCATCCCTTTAGTTGGAATCTAAAGGCTTATTCATAATGCCTGGATGAAAACTTACCTTTTTGACTTCTTTACTTGACCTGAATGTTTGCTGAACAAAAGAATCACTTTCAATGGCTTCAATTTCTTTGACTCTTTTTACTTGTTCTACCAGGGTGGCTTGGTCTAAAAAAGAGGGTATTATGTCAGTGTATTCTGGTGTGTCAGCTTGTTATCAACACTATACCTAAGCAATGTTCTTTCTATGAAGTAATTTTATGACTTATGAAATTTAACTGCATGGAAAAAAAAAGACATTATGGTTAAGTTACAATAGAAACTTTTTGCCCCCACCGGAGACTCACAAAGATAACACTCCTATCCACTAAGACTCTCACCTAAAACCTAAAACATTGCTGAGAAGGTACTGCTAAAATGATCCAAGCTAATCTGTGCTAATCTGGAAGGAGGACTTTACATTTTTCCCCCAATTTTACTATGGAAATACATAAAAGGAAAAAGGAATAAGAGCACAATGAATCCACCTGCACCCATCACTCAGCTTCTATAATCATTAATTTTCTGTTATTCTTATTTAATCTATCCATGCCCACTTCAATTTTGGGGGATGGACCTGGAGTATTTAAAAGTAAATCCCAGACATAATGCCATGTTACCCCTAAATATTTTTTTAGGCATCTCAGATAAGGGCTTAAAAAAACAAAACAAACTAGTAACATAACTACAATACCATCTTTAAACCCAATGTTACCAGTAATAATTCCTTAATATAATCTTATATAATCCATGTTTAATTTTCACTGATTGTCCAAGTGTTGTTTTTTACAGCTGGTTTGTCTGAAACAGGATCCAAACAAGGTCCACACATTACACTTAGTTGACAAGTATCTTAAATTCCTTTTAATCACTTACGGTCCACCATCCCTTCCTTTCATTGTCATTTATTTATTGAAGAAAATTGATCATTTAGCCTTTACAATTTTCTACATTCTGGATTTTGCTGATTTTATTCTCATGGTGTCATTTAACATGTTCTTCTATCCTTCATATTTTGTGTAAAACAGCAGTTAGATCTAGACAGGGATAAGATTCAGGTTCAATTTCTTTTGGTAAAGAATACATCACAAACAAAACAAAACAAAACAAAACAAAAAAACTATACTTAGGGGCTTCCCTGGTGGCGCAGTGGTTGAGAGTCTGCCTGCCGATGCAGGGGACACGGGTTCGTGCCCTGGTCCGGGAAGATCCCACATGCTGCAGAGCGGCTGGGCCTGTGAGCCATGGCCGCTGAGCCTGCGCTCCACAACAGGAGAGGCCACAACAGTGAGAGGCCCGCGTACCACAGAAAAAAAAAAGAAAAAAAAGAATACATCACAGGTGGTACTGTGTAATTCCTATTACATCATATCAGGATGTGCTTCTCCCACTTCTAATGATGTTAAGATTGATCAGTGTGTCCAAGGTGATGTCAGCCTGACCCTAGTTCTCCACCAACCTTTCACTTAATGGTTTTAGCAGACAATGTTTGTTGCTTATCTCCATTATTTTATTAGACATTGCAAAATGGTCATCTTTTTTCTAATTCTATTATTTGTCCTGCATTTATTAGCCGTGATTCGAAGAACTTCCTTCATTGACTACTTTGTAACTGTGAAATATAGTCTGTAGAGGAAAAGGCAGAATAAATATTAATTCTTTCCCTTAATTTATCAATTTTGGTCCAAAGATGACCATTATGAGCTCATGAATATTTATATATGTAATGTACTTCAGTCCATCGTAGTCATTTTCATATTTTGATTCTACCTTTGGGTAGTAGGAGCCTCTTCATGTTGGTCTCTGCATCCTTTTGATATGATCTCTTTTGTTAAAGTGTGATAAGATGTCCCAGGTTCATCCTGTGCAGTTCCTGTCTCAGACTTGAAATCAGCCATTTCTCCAAAGGGCTTGGATTCCTTTTAGTGGGGAATGATACTTAAAGACAGTAACCTGAGCAGTAGGGGTGTTTGTTGTTACTGGATTGTCACCGCTTCTCAGCTTTTTCAGTGGGTGGGGTAGGAAATATGTACTTTTAGAAAAGAAAATCGAATGTGAGTTATATTTGTATATCTTTTCTCTTATTCTAAGAATATTAGGCCTTAATGATGTGATCAAAAGTACTTAGTTGTTTTTCCTAATATGTGAGTTGAATATATATTAGTTTCAAAATAATAAGACAAATATTATTATTAACAATAAGATGAATTAATAAAGTTTAAAATTTCTTTATGGTTCTTTTTGATCTTAGGATTTATTCCACTGATGAATTGTCAAAACACTATACTCTAAAGTCACTTGAAATAATCCTCCATGTGATTATGCTACCAACTTGATACATAGTTAGGTTCATTTGTTTCAGTTTTTTTTTAAAATCTTGTTTTGCTCTACTGTTTTCATAATTAATATTTGTTTTTTAATTGCATAAAACACTTACATGCTTTCAAAGTCAAAATTAAAACAACATCATTCAGAGAAGTCTAGGTTTCCTTTCCTATCCCATTCCCCCAATCCATAGGTAACTATTTTTTATTAGGTTTTGATTTTTATCCTTCCATTGCTTATTTCTGAAAATATAAGTATACATATTCTCTTCTTTCTTACACAAAATTAGCATACTATACATTCTTATGTATATTACTTCTCTCACTTTTAACACTATATTTTCCAGTATAGAGACTTCCTCATTCTATGTTACAGCTATACAGTAACCTATTTTATGGTTTTATGATAGTTTTTTCCTACCAATACCCTATTGATGGTCATTTGAATTGTTTCCAGTCCTTTGTTTTTACAATTAGTGCTTTAATAAATAGCCACAGGCATGCGTCATTTCATACTTTTGTATTTTTTTTTCACATGCTAGCTGGGCAGGAAAAATGCAACATTATAGTTCACAACCTTACTGTTTAGACTCTTGGTCTAAGCTGAAATGAATACACACCTGAATTAGGAGCCACTGAATACTCAGCTAAGGCATCTAAAAATGCCGGGGTTTTAGCCTATATGAATAATAACTGAATTTATTTAAAAAAACTGTAATAACTGGTTTAACAAGGTAGAGTTATTTGCATCAAAGTAATTTTTACATACTAAGTTGAAAAGGTTAAATGATATAGAGAGTATGAAATCTGGTCTAACACATTCAATAAAAATTAACATTTTATGAAAAATCTCTGCTTCAATTTTTGGCCAATCACAAATTATAAGCATATAGTCTTATGCAAGTTTCAGTTTATTTAAGAGAAAGACAGTGCTTCTGAGATGTGTCCCTGACAGCTGTAACCAGTCTTTTCTCAGGTGAGAAATCCCGCATGGAATGTTTGGAAGTAACAGCTGTCACAGCCAACACTCCCATCTTTGGAAGAATATATTTTGCTATATAAAAAGCAAACACTGTCAGAGTGTCATGGAAGAGCAAATAGTTCCACATGCTTTAGAATAAAAGCTCCTTTTAATTATGCAATGTACTAACTGAGCATGTGAAATGAGAGAAGACTCTTTGCCCAGCTAACTTATTAACACATGCCGTACCAGAGGATAATATTTTTACTAGTTACATATATAATGGCATTAATATAGCAGAGAAAAATCATAATGGATACCATTCCAAGTGATTCAACTTTAATTGGTCAACATGAAAACACATTTGTTTGTGTAGGTGTTAGTTTCACAATTATTTCACAATCATTAGTTCCCAACCAAAAACAATATTTCTGACTTCAGGATGATGTCTCATATGTATCAACTGTTTGACCCCTCGGAGTTTTTCTCTAACATATTCCCTCATTTGGATTTACAAAGCACATCATTAGTATTAAATGTCAGAGGTGAGCTCACAAACAGTACTTGATGTCTAAAGCTTGCAGTGTTTGTAGCTTTAAATATGGGCATACAACCAGCTCCTAATACAAATAAAAGTGTTATCATAGAAGCTGGCCAAAGGGCCAGTATATTTAACAAAATAGCACTGGGAAAACTGTAAAGGAAGGAAGGAGAAAGATTAGAGGAAAACCAGAACATTATCTTTGTGTTTCTTTAAAGATCACTTCAGGACTAACAAAGTGACAGGGCAGATAGGGGAAAGCCTGTCTGCTTGACTTACAATATGAAAATAAACCAACATAGCTTTTACCTTTCAATGTGGGAACCATTTTACTGGTGATATTTAAATTAAGGAATGTGATATTTAAATTAAAGAGTAAGAGAGTGATATATAAATTAAATTTCTTTAACATCTTTATTGGAGTATAATTGCTTTACAATGCTGTGTTAATTTCTGCTATATAACAAAGTGAATCAGCTATATGTATACATATATCCCCATATCCCCTCCCTCTTGCGTCTCCCTCTCACCCTCCCTATCCCACTCCTCTCGGTCGTCACAAAGCACTGAGCTGATCTCCTTGTGCTATGTGGCTGCTTCCCACTAGCTATCTATTTTACATTTGGTAGTGTATATATGCCCATGCCACTCTCTCACTTTGTCCCAGCTTACCCTTCCCCCTCCCCATGTCCTCAGGTCTGTTCTCTAGTAGGTCTGCGTCTTTATTCCTGTCCTGCCCCTAGGTTCATCAGAACCATTTTTTTTTTAGATTCCATATATATGTGTTAGCATACGGTATTTGTTTTTCTCTTTCTGACTTACTTCACTCTGTATGACAGACTCTAGGTCCATCCACCTCACTACAAATAACTCAATTTCATTTCTTTTCATGGCTGAGTAATATTCCATTGAATATATGTGCCACATCTTTATACATTCATTTGTCAATGGACACTTAGGTTGCTTCCATGTCCTGGCTATTGTAAATAGTGTTGCAATGAACACTGTGGTACATGTCTCTTTTTGAATTATGGTTTTCTCAGGGTATATGCCCAGTAGTGGGATTGCTGGGTCATATGGTAATTCTATGTTTAGTTTTTTAAGGATCCTCCATACTGTTCTCCATAGTGGCTGTATCAATTTACGTTCCCACCAACAGTGCAAGAGGGTTCCCTTTTCTCCACACCTTCTCCAGCATTTATTGTTTGTAGATTATAAATTAAAATTTGAAAGACACATGGGAGATTTCATTTTTAGCCTTATAAATAGCTCAGCTCCACACTGTCTGAAAACAGGCATAAAAAATGTTTTAAACTGCTTCATACTCAAAATTCTAAGATCAATATCCACAAATGTATGTCTTAAATATAACCCTGTCATTTTGGGAAGCAGAATAAAACAATCAATAATATATAGTAAATTGTTTTATTTTTTATTTTATTTTTAAAATATTTATTTATTTATTTGTTTGTTTGGCTGCGCCTGGTCTTCATTGTGGCACACAGGATCTTCATTGCCACGTACAGGATCTTCGTTGTGGCACGTGGGATCTTTTAGTTGTGGCAGGCAGGCTCTTAGTTGCGTCATGCGGGATCTAGTTCCCTGACCAGGGATTGAACCCAGGCCCTCTGCACTGGGAGCGCAGAGTCTTAACCACCACTGGACCACCAAGGAAGTCCCTATAGTAAATTGTTTCACATTCAGGGTCTTAAGTTTAACATGCCAATTTGTCATTTAAAAATTGTGTAGCAATTTTAAGACTGGGAAGAATGTGAATTAAAACTAGTTATTGTTTATATTTTTATTTTTAAAAAACATTTATTTATTTATTTGGTTGCATTTGGTCTTAGTTGTGGCAGGCAGGCTTCTTAGTTGGGGCTTGCTGGCTCCTTAGTTGCGGCATGTGGGCTCCTCAGTTGTGGTATGCGAACTCTTAGTTGCCGCATGCATGTGGGATCTAGTTCCCTGACCAGGGATCAAACCAGACCCCCTGCATTGGGAGCACAGAGTCTTAACCACTGCGCCAACAGGGAAGTCCCCTAGTTATTGTTTATATGCTTGGCATGAATGCCTAGCGTACAAAGTATCTTGTACTCATCAGCCATGAGGTAAAAATGAAAACAAGTGACAAAGTTATTGGGAGAATAAAAATTACAGGATGTTTCTGGGGCTTCCCTGGTGGTGCAGTGGTTAGGAATCCACCTGCTAGTGCAGGAGACACGGGTTCGAGACCTGGTCTAGGAGGATCCCACATGCCGTGGAGCAACTAAGCCCGTGCACCACAACGACTGAGCCTGCGCTCTAGAGCCTGAGAGCCACAACTACTGAAGCCCGTGCACCTGGAGCCCGTGCTCTGCAAAAGGGGAAGACCCCAATGAGAAGCCCATGCACCAAAATGAGAAGCCCATGCACCACAACGAAGAGTGGCCCCCGCTCACCACAACTAGGGAAAGCCCATGCGCAGCCAAAAATAAATAAATAAATTTTAAAAATTACAGGATGTTTCTGAACATTAACATGGTAAACATTAAGTAAACATATCTATTTGCACTTGATGCTTTTTGATAAACAAAATGACTTCCATAGGTTGCTTGCAAGATGTCCGTAGAATATTTCATATTTCATAATAAAAGAGAAAATAATGGAGTCAGAAAGCTAAGTCACTACAGACTAAAAAGGTCAATAACTCACTGCATGGACAATTATTTTGTTCTTTTTGTGATGAAAAATTAAAATCAAATATTTTATTAGTTGTTGATGTTATATTATAAAAATTAGGTTCACCTGCTACTTTGAGTTATATTTGACAATTTCACGACACATTTACAGAATTTTCTGTGTTATCAAAAGGTACACAAATTTAAGATTAGTAGATAAAGATGACAAGGTCCAATATAAACCTTTTATTTGAAAAGGCAAAATTTAAATATGTACACCATTTGCAGATTACCACCAAGCCAACCTCTCTAAACTGGCAGCAACGCTAGGCAGAGAACAGCAGATGGCACTATTACCCAAAATGTAATGGGCTAAGTGACAACATGAGTTTCACGAAAGGTACCTTACACATTAAAATCTCATCTCCAAATGACTACTTTTGAATATTAATAATTTATGAATTTCCCCAAAGTTAAAATGCATTTTATATTACAAAGAGTTTGGGTTGGTTGGCTTCATAGTTATTGAGTTACTTATGCTACTTTTCTCTCCCAAGGGGAAAAAAAATTTCTATACTAATACTACTGCTACAAATACATGAATAATACAAGAGAAGATCTTATTTTCAGTTTAAATGGATTCAAATTTTAGTCAAGAATGGAAATATCTGCAAAATTCCCTTTTATGGTACAATAGACACTGAAAACAAAGTCTTTGAAATATAAAGCATTTTCAAGTGCTTTGCAAGAACGAAAGAAAAAAAGCAAATACCAAACTGGCTATTCAATAAATAAGTAAATGGAGATGGCTGTTCAATAAAATCTGTAGACAAATAAAACATACCATAAAGCTTACTTGGAATTCTAAAGTTAAAGCAACTCCTCATGAACACAAATTTTAATGAAACATAGCCACTGCTTTCCCTTCAAAACAGTTCAAAACAGTGTATTTTAAATAAGTTTCTTTCATTAAAACATATATTAGAAATCCATCCAACCATAACATTTTAAGGTTGTTCATAAATCTCATATCCCTGGGCACCAATTTCCAGAACCGATATCCACAAATAATGTGAAAGATGAGAAAACTTCTTAAGTAGAATGTGGCTTGTCTATCAGCCTTCTGGAAGCTTATGATACAGTACCAAGTTATATATGTCAGTGAGGCTCCTGGAGTGTCTCTAATAACAACACCCCCTTGGATGGGGTCCAAGACAGCCTCATAACAAACTGCTTTCCATGTCAAATTAAGTAATAAGAATAAATTTAATGTGACTGAACCAGTGAAGAATTTCTGATAAACATTTTAATAAGTGCAAGTGAATTGAGCATCAGACTAGGTTTTATGAAAAACAAAATACATAATAAAAATCCACACAAATTCCACCTCATTTAGTTCCTCTCACCTAGAATGCTCTTACCTTTTCTGAATCCTCCCTGTCACTTCCCTTGCCACCTCTGAGAAAAGGGGCCTCTTCTATAATTCATTTGGCTCTCAGCATATGTTACCTCCCACTGATATTAATCTCTTCATGAGCAAAAGCTTCATTTCCCCAGCTAGAGGGGACATACCCTTCTGTGTCAACTCCAGGAGTTGGTATAGTATGCTCTATTATTTAGTAAGCAGTCGATAAACATTTGTTGAAAACTTAAAAATTAAGAGGCATTAAAATAACCATTAAAAAAAAACATCATGGGGCTTCCCTGGTGGCACAGTGGTTGAGAGTCCGCCTGCTGATGCAGGGGACACAGGTTCGTGCCCCGGTCTGGGAGGATCCCACATGCCGCGGCGCGGCTGGGCCCGTGAGCCATAGCCGCTGAGCCTGCGCGTCCGGAGCCTGTGCTCCGCAACGGGAGAGGCCACAACAGTCAGAGGCCTGTGTACTGCAAAAAAAAAAAAAAAAAAAAATCATGGGGGAGAAATGTCAAATTATAAAAGGTTTTGTAACTTTAAGAAATTAAATGTCTCTAAGTGGTTAGTTTTAACAGCTCTAGGTTCAGACTATCTGGATTGAACACTGTCTCTTCTACTTATTAGCTTTGTGACCTTGGGCAAGTGCGTTGTGGTGGTCTCAGTTCTCTCCTCTGTGGCATGGGGATAATAGGCGAAACATCGTAGGATGGTTGAGAGGTTGCCTCCCTCCTTTCTTCCTTCCCTTTCTCTCTCCTTTCCTACTTCCAAATATTTGAGCACACTCAGGCATTGTTCTGCATACCAGGGTTTAGAGACAAGAGTTTCTTTCTTCCCTCATGGAGCTTATGTGTCAATGGAAGAAGCAAATAATAAACATGTAAATAAACAATATAATATCAAGGAAAATAGAGCCGGGTAGAGGGCTACAAAGGAGAAAGTGGGGCTATCTCAGATGGGGTAACCAGGAAAGAACTCCCTGACATGGTGATTTCAGCATAAAGAAGAATCATGTGAAGGAACAAGCCATGAAACTCTGGGAGATGACACTTGTGTTCAGCACAGGGCTGAGGAAGCATTAAGAACACTTAGTAACTGAGAGCTATTACTAGTAACAGGACTAGAGGGCTGATTTAGTAATTGTACTAAGACATGGAAGTTGGCTAAAAAGTTGGTATATAAACCTCAATTTCTGGCCATACAGAATCCTAATGGATGTCTACTACCACACACTCCCTAAAATGGTAGTCATGTGGTAGAAATCATGTTTTAAAACAGACGTATATTTGATCATCAATATCTGGGATGCCTTTCTAGTGAGGAAGGTCATAGAGGCTAATTTTTCTTTTAAATGGTTGTTAAAAAGGCCAGATGAGCTGTTATGGTAGCAGAAGCAGTAATCACGGCAGTAACAGAATCTTACATTTACGGCACTGAGTGCTAAGCACTTCACATGGATTACCTCTTTTAACTATCATAACCATAAGAGATAGTACTATTATTATTTTTATTGTACAGATGAGAAACTGAGGCTAAGTAACTTGGCCAAGGTCACTGGGCTAGTTGGTGGTAGAAATGGGATCCAACCCCTGAATTGTGATCCAGTCATTATTTCCTAGTCAAATAAATTCTTTACCCACTCCTGCCAAGAAACATATATTCTTCTTCCTTCTTACCCATTTACTAGAATAATAAATGTTCTTGGTATTGTTCTTATTCTGCATTTTAATGCTTATACATTCAGTAAAATACAACGTAGCTTTATTTCTGGAGGAGATGCCATATATTTTGTCTTGGTTTTCTGGCGTTATCTTGAGCTCGATTACAGATGTATATTTTCGGAATCTTCCATACTCGAATAAATTTTTAAAGAATTATATATGTCACATTCTGAAAACCTTTATTAATGAATAAAAGAAATAAAGTTTTTAGAAAACCTATCATTCTTTCATTTAAGCCTGAAGACAATCTGAATGGTAAATTACTACTTTAGAGCTGTTCTTTATTTATTGTGCATCAATTGTTGCTACAAAAAACTAGAATGGTTTCTGAGAATTTGGCTCAACAAACAACCACTATGCAGACGAACTACATAGACTATTATTGCCTTATGCTTCTCTCAAATGTAATAAACATGGGTAGTCAAATCCACTTTCAATAGTAATAATTCCAACAAAGTAATAATTCCAACAAAGCTAAAGATACTAGAAGTTTTCTTATTTTAATAGGATAGAAGAAAGGAATATAATTTGAAGTATACTGGATTAACAGAGAACACAGACTCTGAAGTTGCTATTTGTTATCCATTTTAATTCCAGAATTCTTATTGACTCTTTAATTAAAATTCTGTAGATGGAAGAGTTGTATGTTTCTAAGGAACTTGAAGTGAATGCTGTCTGCCAGCCATCTCCAAACACTCCATAACCACACACAACTCGCCTGTCAGGAGAGCTAATGCAGACATCGCAGGGCACACCACATTTGTCACTGTGGCTAATATCAGAGACACGCAGCTCTTTTTTCTTAGCACACAAAAGCAAGATATGTAATTCAATGCTCAATTTACCCTTGTCTCACAGGAGATTTTTCCCCGCTAATTGATAGAAATTAAGCCATTAATCAAGCCACTAGCCATCATTCAAACCAGAGAAGATGAATACAAACTTTCATCATAACCACCTTCTCCATTTTAGTGTTCATTAGCATTAATTTTTAATGCAATTATGCTATTCTTTTACGCTGAGCTCATAAATTACTGCTCTTTTGTTGCTGGCTGGCCTTGTAAAATCCAAACTAATGCTTTGTACTCTGATCTTAAAGGCAATTAGTAGGTTCTTCTATCTTTTATATCTTTGCATCCCCAATAACATATATATGTGTGTGTGTGTGTGTGTGTGTATACACATATATATACATACATACATATATATATATATATGTATATAACGAACATCCATGAACACCCAACTGCTATGCCTGTTGGTTTTTTTAATGTCTCTATATAAAATCTGTGTGAACATATAAATGTAGTAAAATGTACCTAAAGTAAATAAATGCACATACCACATACATTACAAAATATAGACGTTAATATAAAAATAAGATCTCATACTCATACTGTATTTTGGGTTTAATATAAAGATATTCTTATAGTTTCTCATGATTAAAAAGTACTGCATCATTGTAGTAAAGTTACATTTTTATAACAAATTAGAGAAAATAAGAATATTAATAATGACTAAGATACACACTTGTAAGGGTCAAAAAACTACTAAAAGCAGAAAGAATAACTACAAAATATCAAAATCCCTTAGTTCTTTATCTAGGGTTATTGTTTTATGTTTAAATCCTTATTTTAAAAAACTTGTGTTGAAACCTGAAAATTAATGAGACGAAAATGAAGAGTAACGGAAAATCAGAAGAACCATTTACCCAAAAGTGTGTTTATAAGTGCATATAATAACTCCATAGTCTTATATTTTGCAAAGGGAATGCATCAGTTTATTAGAGGATGACAGTAAAATAAGACAAATTTTCCATAAATGAATATTGAAGCCAGAGACAGTGTATCCACTCAGTCCTCCATCCGAGAGAAAGTGGAAAGATGTACCCTCCTTATAGTCCCCCAAAAGCATTGGTTATGTTCACTCCTAGGTGCAGAGGAGATTAAAAAAAAAAATCTGCAACTCTCTTCTTTGTATAACCCCAGTAATGCTTTTGCCTTTTTTTGCAAGTTGCTATGTTCTGGCCGCCCACTAGCTAGAGAAAGGGTGCATATGAGGCATAAAGATTAATGAAATAAAACTTACTGGGGAGAATGGGAGAAAATATTTGCAAACAAAGCAACTGACAAAGGATTAATCTCTAAAATATACAAGCAGCACATGCAGCTCAATATCAAAAAGACAAATAACCCAATCCAAAAATGGGCAGAGACCTAAATAGACATTTCTCCGAAGAAGATATACAGATTGCCAACAAACACATGAAAGGATGCTCAACATCACTAATCATTAGAGAAATGCAAATCAAAACTACAATGAGGTGTCACCTCACACCAGTCAGAATGGCCATCATCAAAAAATCTACAAATAATAAATGCTGGAGAGGGTGTGGAGAAAAGGGGACCCTCTTGCACTGTTGGTGGGAATGTAAATTGATACAGCCACTATGGAGAGCAGTATGGAGGTTCCTTAAAAAACTAAAAATAGAACTACCATACGACCCAGCAATTCCACTATTGGGCATATACCCTGAGAAAACCATAATTCAAAAAGAGTCATGTACCACAATGTTCATTGCAGCTCTATTTACAATAGCCAGGGCATGGAAGCAACCTAAGTGTCCACTGACAGATGATGGATAAAGAAGATGTAGCACATATATACAATGGAATATTACTCAGCCATAAAAAGAAACGAAATTGAGTTATTTGTAGTGAAGTGGATGGACCTAGAGTCTGTCATACAGAGTGAAGTTAAGTCAGAAAGCGAAAAACAAATACCGTATGCTAACACATATATATAGAATCTAAAAAAAAAAAAAAAGAAAAAATGGTTCTGAAGAACCTAGGGGCAGGACAGGGATAAAGATGCAGACGTACAGAATGGACGTGAGGACGCTGGGAGGGGGAAGGGTAAGCTGGGACGAAGTGAAAGAGTGGCATGGACATATATACACTACCAAATGTAAAACAGATAGCTAGTGGGAAGCAGCCACATAGCACAGGGAGATCAGTTTGGTGCTTTGTGACCACCTAGAAGGGTGGGATAGGGAGGGTGGGAGGGAGATGCAAGAGGGAGGAGATATGGGGATACATGTATATATATAGCTGATTCACTTTGTTACAAATCTGAAGCTAACACACCATTATAAAGCAATTATACTCCAATAAAGATGTTAAAAATAAATAAATAAAAATATGAATTTTATATATACACACAAATACATACACACATAAAACACTTCCAGGCCTGCTTGAATTCACTTAATAATCACAAAATGGATATCATAATATCAGCACTAAAAATAAACCTTTGAAAATGAAACCACTGCAAATCCACAATTAATTTAAAACATTTCAAGAAGAGTTTTTACAGGCTGACTCAGGGCTTGATCCTGGCAGCCAGATGGATATAGGAGGTCAATAATCTAGAAGCAATGAGACAGTGATTAGCCAGACAGTAAAACAAGTACCCGGAAGCAATTACTGTCTAACACATCAGAAAGCCATTTGACCAAAATAGGCAGAAAATGGATTTAAAAGATAAATTTCAATGTCTCCCTGCTGTCTTTCTAAAAATCTTGTTTAGTAAACACATTCGTAAAGCCAGTTACTACCTTAAATGATAATTACTCACTGCAAAAAGTCTTTGTTCAGAAGTGATGACTGACTGGAAGGTTCCTTGTAAACAAAACAAGTTTACTTGTTCCTCCATATGCTGACTGCGAGGGAGAACATATTTATTTCTCTGTGACTGTCCAGTCAGAGATACTGCAAAGCTGTAAGCTCTAAGAGAATCGGATCTGGTCCAAAAGGTTATCAACCATCCTGAAATTTTGCTATAAAGTAGCAATGTGCCAAAGAGCGTGAATGATGTTTGAAAGTCTAACAAGAAAAGTGTTAGGGTCATACTAAGAAATCACTAAGACTCTAGTAGGTATTTGTTCAATGATGAGCTGAACACAGACAGGCTACTATTGCTAAAGAATGTGGCATTCCTTTATTGGGGAGGGAAGCTCCTTGAAGACTCCCTCTCTCTCTTTGGGAAATGGTAGATACTTATTTATTGCTCTCAAGAATTTCTACAGAGTACTTAAAAGCGAGCTTTTTTCTTTTTTTTCTTTGCGGTACACGGGCCTCTTACTGTTGTGGCCCCTCCTGTTGCGGAGCACAAGCTCCGGATGCGCAGGCCCAGAGGCCGTGGCTCACGGGCCCAGCTGCTCCGCGGCATGTGGGATCTTCCCGGACCGGGGCACAAACCCGTGTCCCCTGCATCCACTGCGCCACCAGGGAAGCCCCATAAAAGCTAGCTTTTCATTGTCCTGGAAACTACTAAGTGATGACCTTTATAGGAGCAGAATTCTATTTCTATTTATTTTCTGACCCATTACTCAACAGAGGTGACAACTCCCTTATTCTTGAAACTTTTTTATTTGGCTTCCATGACACCTTACACTCCAGGTTTTCTTTCTCCTCACTGGTCACAATTCCTCATTTTCCTATACAGGCCCCTCTAAATGTTAGGGTGCCCCAGTGCTCAGACTGGGCCCATTTTTCTTCTCTATCTTTTTTTCTCTTTCTAGGTGACCCATAGCTCTAAATACCATCTATATGCTTATGACCCTCAAATTTTTAGGTCCTAACATCTTTACCAAACTCCAGACCTTGATTTTTCTCTCTTACCCCCTAAATTTAAACTATCCCTTTCCATTAGCTCCTGTCTCTTTTAGAATAAAATTCAAACCCCATACTCTTACTGACAAAATCCTATGTAATCTGGATCCTGCTAAACTCTTCAACCAAATCTCTAATGCTTGTCCTAGCCACACTGGCCTTCTTAAGCATTCTAAACTTGCTTCCCCCTTAGGATCTTTAGAGAAGCTGTTCCCTCCACCTAGAATGATCTGCATGGCAAGTTGCTTTTTGTTCAGATTTAGTTTAAATGCCAGCTCAAGGAGGCCTTCCCATAGCACTCAGTCTAAAGTAGCCAATGTTCATTCTGTAGCACATCAAGAGAGTGTAGAGAAACCAGTTAATTGTGAGGCTATTACAGGGATCCAGGCAAGAGATGATGACTATGCAGATCAGCGGTGACAGATAAGATGGGGACATATTTTAAATAAAGAATAGACACTAATTTTGTACAGAGTGAGGCAAAGAGAAGAATCAAGCTGATTTTCAAGTTTCTGGATCAAGTAACTAGATAAACAGTAGTGTTATTTACTAAGACAAAGAAGACTTGGGCGTGGAATTAAGAGT
Organism: Mesoplodon densirostris; assembly: GCF_025265405.1. Taxonomy (NCBI): domain Eukaryota; kingdom Metazoa; phylum Chordata; class Mammalia; order Artiodactyla; family Ziphiidae; genus Mesoplodon; species Mesoplodon densirostris. The sequence goes on along the minus strand of NC_082665.1, from coordinate 83,158,417 downwards.
TCAATTTTAAAGATGATGACTTTGAGATGCTTGTAGGTTTTAAAAAGAAAGTCTCTAAGTCTGGAGCTCAAAAGAGAAAGTCTGGGCTGAAGATATAAACTTTGAAGTAATAAGCATATACAAGGCATTTACTCCAATGGAAAATGATAAATTCACTCAAGGAGAAAAGAGATAGAAAGGAACTGAGTTCCCGTGAATACAAACACTTGCAGACTGGGTAGAAGGAAGAGAGAGGGCTGGTCAGGGCTGGCAGCAAAATCAGGTAAGTATCATGCTGTATTTTAAGTGAAAGAAGGGATGTTTCAAGAAGAAGTGTGGTGAGTTGCATTGAATGCTGCTGCAAGGTTGAATGTGATAAGAAAAATTCCACTAGATTTGGCAAATTAGACAGTATTGGTGATTTTGAAAAAAGTAGTTTTAATGGAGTGATGTGGTAAGTCACACTGAAGAGGAATGACACTTAAATGAAGATTTCTGTTTCCTAGAATATGGAGGATAATATTCTCTAAATGATACCTGTGCTGAACACAAGAACAAATAATGCTAGATAAAATACTTTTAAAAAAAATTAAATTAAATGTATTGCTGAGATCACATGAAGTAAGGAATCCACAAAGACCAAAAAGGAAGTTTATAGTCTTAGTAAGTCCTCTACTCATAAAGAAATCGAATCATTTGTGAAAAATTTTTTTATAAACACTAGGTTCAGAAGGTTTTACATAAAAATTCTACCAAAACTTCAAGGAAAAGATAATTTTGTTGTCATACAAACTGACTTCCTAACTCACTTTATAGGCTAGTACAAACATGCTATCAAAAACAGTCAAGAATAGTACAAAAATGGAGAAGCTGTAGAAGCAGGTCATGAATGCAGATGCAAAAAGGGTAAGAGGGAAAAATACACACACATCTATTTGTACACAAATATATATACATGTATATGTATAATTTAATATATGAACAGATTAAATCAAGGAATGTTTTAAAAAAAGATAACACATCAAAATCATGTTGGATGAGTCCTAGGACCGTAGATTTGGTTCAACTTTAGAAGATATGTTAATGTAATTCATAATATCGTCTGATTAAAGGAGAAAAACTAAACTAAAAACCTGAATTCTTTGACAAAGTGCAACATTTATTTGAGATTAAAAACAAACTCGGGGGCTTCCCTGGTGGCGCAGTGGTTGAGAATCTGCCTGCTAATGCAGGGGACACGGGTTCGAGCCTTGGTCTGGGAAGATCCCACATGCCACGGAGCAGCTGGGCCCGTGAGCCACAACTACTGAGCCTGCGCGTCTGGAGCCTGTGCTCTGCAACAAGAGGCCGCCATAGTGAGAGGCCTGCGCACCGCGATGAAGAGTGGCCCCCGCTTGCCACAACTAGAGAAAGCCCTCGCACAGAAACGAAGATGCAACACAGCAAAAATAAATAAATTAAAATAATAAACTCCTACCCCCAACATCTAAAAAAAAAAAAAAAAAAAAAAACAAACTCGGAAAGGAAGGAAACATCTCTAACCTAAAAAGAGAATGTACCCCTGTCCCACAAACTAAACCAAAATGAAAAAGATAAGGCAAATACACTTAATGTTATAATGTTTAAAAACAATATATTTTTTAAAAATTTAATTAATTTATTTTTATTAAAAAATCTTTTTTATATCTTTATTGGAGTATAATTGCTTTACAGTGTTATGTTAGTTTCTGCTGTACAACAAAGTGAATCAGCTATATGTATTCATATATCCCCATACCCCGCCCTCTTGAGCCTCCCTCCCACCTTCCCTATCCTACCCCTCTAGATCTTCACAAAGCATCAAGCTGACCTCCCTTTGCTATGCAGCAGCTTCCCGCTAGCCATCCATTTTACATTTGGTAGTGTATACATGGCAATGCTACTCTCTCACTTCCTCCCAGTTTCCCCTTCCCCCACTGTGTCCTCAAGTCCGTTCTCTACATCTGCGTCTTTATTCGTGCCCTGCCACTAGGTTCATAAGTACTGTTTTTTTAGATTCCATATATATTCATTAGCATATGGTATTTGTAAAAAGAATATTTTTATGCCCACAAACAGGATAATGATGCTAGCTAGCTATCACCACTTCTATTAGGTATTGGTGGTCCTAGTCAGTGAAGTAAGATTTTAAAAAGAAACAAATGATATAACAAATGGAAAGGAAGAAACGAAAAAGTCACTATTATTAGATAATATTATTGTCTATATAGAAAACCCAAAAGTATCTACAGATAATTTATTAGTTAGGTACAAAATCAATATTTAAGAGTCAATTGCATTTGTATATATCAGCCATGAGAAGAAAATATAATTAAAAAATAATATTTTAATAGCATAAAAATGTAACTCATCTACAAATAAATCCAACAAATTATGTGCTAGTCCGTTAGTAGGAAAATTGTAAAAGTTTATTAACAGACACTAAAGAAGACCTAAGTAAGTATGAAGAGCTATACCATGTTAAAGGATAAGAAGACACAATATCATAAAGATATCATTTCTTACCAAATCAATCTACAGAGTCAATGTAATTTCAGTAAAAATCCCAGGATATCAATTGATCAGTCTATCTATTTACTCTTCTATTTAGTGAATCTCAAAAAATTCTCAAATTTATTCAGAAAGGCAAAGATTAAAAATAACCAAAATATTCACATAGAAGAAAAATGAGGTTGGTGACGTCTTATCAGATGTCAAGACTTATTATAAAGCTAGTAACTAATACATGCTCTATTAGTACAGGGATAAATAAAATTGACCAATACAATAGGACAAAGAGGACAGAAATAGTCTACACATATTGGGAAATCTGGTTGATGAAGGAGCTGGCATTGCAGTTTAGTAGGGAAAAAGGAGTACTGAATAAATGATATTGGGATAAACAGTGACCTATACGAAAAAAAAAATGGATCCCTATAGTGCACCATATACAAAAATCAATTCCAGGTGACTTAAAGATTTAACCATGAAAGATAAAATTTTTAGAAGAATATGTAGGAGAATATGCTTATGTCCTTGAATTAAGGAAGAATTTCTGAAACAGGGCATAAAAAATACAAAACATAAAAGAAAGGACTGGTAAATTCGAATTTATAAAAATTAAGATTTATTGAGAGAGAAGATATCTGCAACACAGATTAATTGACCAAGAATTAGTAAAAGATAAAACCAATAGAAAAAGGCATTAAAAGCTTAAATAAGCATGTCACAGATGAAGAAACACCAAACCAATAAACACATGAGAAGATACTCAACTCCGTTAGTAATCTTGGAAATGCTCATTCACACCAAGATCAGATGCCATTTTATAGTCACCACACTGTGACAATAAAACCACACATTGGCAACAATGAGAAAGACTGGAAATATCAAGCATGGCCAGGATGTGAAGCAACCAGAAATGTTATGAAATACTTGTGTGAGTAAAGACTGGCACCAACCATTTTGCAAACAATTTGGCACTCTCTGGTAGAGTGGAAGACATGTCTTCCTTATATCTCAGTAATTCTATTCCTAGGCATATATACCCTAGAGAAATTTCTGCATATGTGCACCAGGAGAGGGGTACTAGAATGTTTACATCATCAATGTTTGTAATAGCAAAAAATCTGAAACAACCTGAATGTCCATCAAGAGGAGAATGAATAAATTTTGATATATTCAGAGAATAGAATAGTTTACAACCGTGAAATGAATAAACCACAACTATAGGCATTACTATGGATGTATATCATAAGGTTGAACAGAAAAAGAAAGCAAGTCATAAAAATCATACACTGTTTTTTCATTTATAAAACGTTAAAAAGCGTCTGAAACTAAATGTTACATTATTGGGAATACACACAAATGTGGTGAAACCATACAGAGAAGCAAGAGAATAACAAGCACAGAATTCAGGACAGGTAAGATTTGAGAACACTGGGGGTGTTTTCATTGTTTGCATCTCAAGTTGGGAGATGAGTGCAGGTGTCTCTAGTATTGTTATTTTTGTACTTTCATATATGCTATAAATACTTCTGAATGTATTTCATCCTTAAAAAAATAGTTTAAAAGTGAATAGATTAACAAATGGGGCTGGGACAACTGGATACCCACATGCAGAAGAAGAAACTTGAACCCTTTCCTCACACCGTACACAAAAATGAACTTTAAATGGATCACAGAGAATGTTAGACCTAAAACTATAAAAGTCTTAGAAGAAAATATAGTAGTAAACCTTTGAGACCTTGGGGTAGGCAAAGTCGTTTTAGATGTGACACCAAAAGCATAAGCAACATAAAATAAAGTAGATAAACTGTGCTTCATCAAAATGAAAAAAAAATTGTGTTTCAAAGAATTCCATTGAGAATGGAATTAATCTGGGAAGGCTTCCTCCATGAAGCCTTCCCAGATTAATTTAACATCTTTTATGTCATAGGGACCCCAGGGAAATATTCTAACCAAACCTGTGCTACAAGCAGCTGCAGACACTGGTAGCAACTGAAGATGACCCCTAACAGCTTCCCCCTGGCCTGCTGTGTATAGTCAATGAGGAAAGATCAATCTTTTTCAGTTAAATGTCACTGATCCATAGTGGGAAAAAATACAATATATAAGTAAGCAAATCATATATATTTACATATATATGAAAATAGAACATATTTGGAGAGAAGTGTAAAATATCCCATTTATATGTATTTTAAAAGAAGAGGGAAACAAAATGACATTTATTCAGTATAACAAATATAACACAGACTTTAGCTATATGTTGTGGAGAGTTGAGGAAGAAAACTGAGGGGTGGACAGAAACAGATACAGAAAGAGAGAGGGTGAGGGGGCAAATGTGACAAAGACAAACAAAAAAGGCATGGAAAAACAGGAAGGAGAAATAAAAAGAAAAAGATGAGAAAGAGAGGAGAAGGAAAATAAACAGGATGGGGAGAGAAAGGAAAGATTTTTGACCTTATGACAGGGTGTCAGATGGTTGGGTCATGTATAGCTTGGTTATCAGAGTTGTTTTTTTTTTTTTTTTTTTTTTGCGGTACTTGGGCCTCTTACCGCTGTGGCCTCTCCCGCCGCGGAGCACAGGCTCCGGACGCGCAGGGTCAGCGGCCATGGCTCACGGGCCCAGCCGCTCCGCGGCATGCGGGATCCTCCCAGACCGGGGCACAAGCCCGCACCCCCTGCATCGGCAGGCGGACTCGCAACCACTGCGCCACCAGGGAAGCCCGGTTATCAGAGTTTTAAAGTTGGCGAAAGATCTCAGACATAAAGTCCAAACCAATTTAATATTCCTCACTGAAAGACTAGTATTAAAAAACAAACAAACAAAAAACCAATCTTTAATGTCCTGGATTAAAAACTGAGATATTATAAGAATACTTATCACAAGTTTTTGGTTAAAATTTAGAAACTCAGCATTCTTGAAATCTCCCTCCCCCCGCAACTTTTTTCCTAGATAGAGAACAATCCTAATCCTGCTACAAAGCAAGAAGTGTCACATTTTATTTTTTATTTTATTTTTTTACACAGGCCTCTCACTGTTGTGGCCTCTCCCGTTGCGGAGCACAGGCTCCGGATGCTCAGGCTCAGCGGCCATGGCTCACGGGCCCAGCAGCTCCGCGGCATGTGGGATCTTCCCAGACCGGGGCACGAACCCGTGTCCCCTGCATCGGTAGGCGGACTCTCAACCACTGCGCCACCAGGGAAGCCCTCACATTTTATTTTATACACAAAAAAGGACATCTACTTTCAACAAGCAACATTACTCTTTTATGGACTTTCAAGACCATAAAATGTCTGCTTTAGAACAACAGACATCGGTAGTATCACCTAAAAAAAATATGCTCTGTAGGTAAACCTCTTGCCCTAACAAATTTCTGGAGGGTTTTTCTTTGTAAATCTCTGCATGATAAGGCCTGGAGCGCACCATTTCCCTATATGCATCACTTCGTTCTGGCCATGCTAAGTTTCATTCAGTTCTCAACTATTTGAGAAACCATGTTTTCTTGTTTCTAGGTTTTACAAATGCTGTGTCCTCTACCTGGAACACCTCTATCCTTTCCCCCTTTCATCTTATTTGTTCTTTAACTCTCAGCTCGGAATTTACCTTCTCCAGAAATCCTTCCTTGACCTATAAAAGTCTGATTCCTACAAGCTTCTATAGCATGCAATACTTCTTTTCAAGTTCTTCCCTCAGTCTTGAAAGTCTATCACCTAGTCTTCACAGAGTGAATTTTACTTTTGCAAAATTTGGCTCAAATGCCACTCCCTATGAAGCTTTCCCAAATCCCTACTGATGAACGTTAATTATTTCTTTGAACCCCCAACATGGCATTTATTTTATTTTCCTTATATTATTGCCTTACACATTTTCTCCCCCACTAGCTGATATACTACAAAAGAGCCCAGATATATGTCCCTACACAGTACTTAGCACATAGGGGGGATTCAGTCAACGTAAGCTGGCTGAGTGAATGGACCAGATGAAATTAATCCTAGGGTGGAAGCTGACCCGAGAGCTGGAGTCCTGTTTATACTGAGAGGGCTAATCTAGGAACAATACCTCCTAGGTGGTAGGTGTTTCCAATTGGGTGGAAAGACCACAAATTATAAGCAGTATGAATCCCACAAGACAAAAGACTGCATCATAAAAAAGTGCTGTGGTAGCTATATAAAGTCATAAATAAAACAGTATATTACAAGAAACTTCTGGCAGTGATCTGGTAATAGATTTTGACTGAATTGATTACTCACTGACAGTACTCACCATAGTCCTGCAAATGCATCAACTATGTAATGAACAGCTATTATGTTTACTGATTTTCTGATTTCCATTGATAGCTAACAGGCCAAAGCTACATATCAATATTTGTGTTAGTAATACCCAAGAGCTAACAATTTTGACAAATGAAAACCTCAAAAGTCTAAACAGTTCAAATTAATGGAAATTTGAAGGCCAAACCTCAGAATTTAAATGAAATACCTAACAAATGAATCTAATACACTTAATAACAGTGAAGTCAGTGTTGATAACTTTTCCCTCTAACAAATTTTAAAGGTTTCTTTTATCCTAAAGATGGGATCATTTCCTAATAAATATAGTCTCTATTTCATTCCAAAATCAAGATTTTGAAGTTCCATAGCCTCCAGCTAACACTTGGATAAACTTTACTAAGTGCTTTCATATAGTTAGTCCTTTCAAAATTCCTGTGAGATAGGCATTGTTTTCTTCATTTTTACATGAAGAACTGAAGTCAGTGTGATTAAATAATATGGCCAGTCACTCAGTCAGTAAGTAGAAAGGCCAGAAAGCAAGTGTAGCAAAATAAAATAGCAAAGAAGCTTTCATCCTTCCACTCTTAATGCAACTTTTTTACTGCATATCACCTTACATTTGTTGACTATACCATTACTAATTTTACAGTATATATTCTATTTTGTATTCTGCTTTTTGATTCCTACTTAACAAATCCTCTTAAGGCCGTAGACCCTCTCTGGCAAAGTGTGGTAAATTTTCTGAAGACTCAGGCTATCTCACTGAATGCTTTCATGGGTTCCTGTCACCCTATAACCATCTTCAAGGTTTATTCCAGTGGTTTTCAAAGTGTGGTCGCAAGGCCAAAGCATCAGTTTCACTTGGAAATTTTTTAGAAATGCAGTAATCAGTGCCCATCTCAGAACTACTGAATCAGAAACTCTGGGGATGGTGCTATAAATTTCCAGGTGATTTCGAGGCACACTAAAGTTCGAGAACCACTGATGTATTCAAATAGAAACCTTTCTCAAGTATGCAAAAATATGCCAAATACTTAAAAATCAAACCTAAGTCTTTATTCAAAGGAAGAATAACTACTCATGAAACAAAGTTTAAGTCCCAATTGTACCTCTAGATACATATTATGAGGATTATGATACTAATATTTAATATCCAGGATAAAGAAGTTAGGTAAGGGGTGAATTAGGGGCATAGATACCACAAAAAAACTAATTCCCAGATAATTTTTCCTTTCTGTATACTTTGTCTTTATAACATATATATGTGTGGAGATAGTATATATGTGTGTGTATAATTATATTTGTAATTATATTTTGGTATTAAAATTACTTTCTCATGCTGTTGATTTAAGTCAGGGGTGAGCAAGCATTTTCTACAAAGGCCTAAACTCCAATATGCTAGGCTTTGCAGGCCATACATCCCTGTCATAATTACTAGATTCTGTTGTTGTAGGACAAAGCAGTCACAGACAATATGTAAACAATGAGTATGGCTTTTGTTCCTATTGTACTTTATTTACAAAACCAGGTGGTGGGCTGGATTTGGCAGGTTGGCTGTAGTGTGCTGACCTCTGATTTAAGCTGTCATTAAAACACATTTCCATTACGTGAGCTTCCTGAGTGACTGAGGGCAGTGTGTGCATAATCAGGAACCAAATGTTGCATGAATAATTCACACTGGAGATACTGCTTTATATGAAGAAAACACACATAATGTGATAAAGATTATGTATATACCTTTAAAGGCACCCACAGAATTAAATTTCAAAGCTGGAAGCTTTTTGAGGGGAAGGATCTTAGAAATGTCTGTTTGTACCTAGGAAGGTGTTCTGTTGATTTAATGACTAGTGGGTTTTGTGACAAGAGAAATATTCTACTTTGTTAACTGCTGTTGCTTAGAGCCAAGTTCATTCTTTTTTTTTTTTTTTATGGGTACTGAGACAACATATAAAAAAATCAAGGGTTTGGGATATATAAGCTGAGTCTGAATCCTGGTTCTTGATATATTAGTATCGTGACTATAGGAAAATTATTCAACCTTTCCAAGACTCAGTTTCCTTATCTGTAAATTGTTATCTCCCTTAGCAGATTCTAGTGAACACAGAACTAAATGAGAGAACACAGATAAGGCACAGTGCTTGGCACATTGTAGGTTTCTTTGCCCTGAGTGGGCCATCTTGCTCCCCTGTTTGCTGAGTAAGCCCTGAGAATACAAAATATTTTAATTTTTCCCTAACTGCATTCAAGATAAGGGAGAATATGATAATACTGAAATAATAAAATAGTTTCAAGAGTTCCATTGCTAAACCTTTTAAACAAGCCCCCCTCTCCATTATTTTTGCCACCTCAGGTATGATTTTCATTTCAGTCTTAAATCTTTCTTGATGACTTCACTAGATAGATCAAAAAAATCTATTTTCTCTAGTTTGACCCATGTATGGAGCATCTCTTTAAAATGAGGTATGGGACAAAAGATATTTCCTATATTCTCTGCTCAGACTTCTCTTTCCCTTTTCACCACCACCCTCCAGCGCCATCAGAAAACAGAAGTGCAAACCTCAAAACATGAATACAGGACTTGACTAAAACTGCTTCAAAGGCTTCTCCTCCTGGGTTGGGAGAATGAAAGTTTATTGGCACCTACAATGCAAGGTACTCACTCAGCAATTGCTTAGTTGTGAACAATGACCTACTGCTTTGGCTCAGTAGGTGATGATTAGGGCTTCTTGTAGCATTTGTTAAAAGGGATTTAACAAGTCTTATGTTACTTCAATCTGCTTCCCAGAATTCCCCAACTCTGTTGAAGATAAATGAAGGTGTACACTGTTGTAAAACCCCAGAGTCAGGTCAGGAACCACTAAGCAGAGTGAATTAACATAAAATACTAGACTGTTTCTTTCTGTCTGTTGCTGCAGTAAGGCTTGTCCCTCCAGAATGAGTTTTCCTGTTAGAAATGGCCACTCTTTCAAGCAAGGTGACATTTAGAGTGTCTTTCTCTGAACCATATTCTCTGAAACACCTTCCTCCCCTTGACCTAGTTTTGCTTTTTCCCCTTTGCCACTGCACATTTACATTGAGTTGGGGCGGGGGGGTTAAGGAGATGGGGAAAAATGAATTCTTAGTTATAAAGTAAGACAGCAATGAGACAGTTGAACTAAATATCTTTAAGATTTCTCCCAGCACTATCATTTTGTGACTTATTTCTAATGGTAAAGAGATGAAACAAAATGGCACTTGGAAGAAGAAATAAAATGTTAACTGGAAAAGTATCTGAGAATAGGAAGTCATTTAACGAGAATTTACTGGCAGTTTATTTATAGGAAAAAAAGGAAGGGAAAATAACAAGCGAACACTCTCCCCCCTCCTTCCCCACAGCCTGCTTCTGGAGTATGTCCTGGAGCAGAACACAGATCAATTTCCTATACCATCTGCAGCTATCTAGGGAGCATTCGGTAATAAAAACCATCCAAGAGTAGCTTTGGCTAGATTTGTTCAAAATTGTCCAACTTCAAAATGAGAGTACTATTTGACTGAAAATACATTATAACTTTAAAAACTGTCTTAAGTTATCACTTAACACTACTAGAAAAGGCTTATATTAAATAAACACAACCGAGAAGTTTTGAAAAAAAATTCATAAACAAATACTACTGAGATATGAAAAATTCTCTTCAACACATCAAAATAGCACGCTTATTTTTGTATTCTACAAAGAATACAAAACTCTTGGATAAAGAACATAAGAACATTCTATTCAGAATGTTCCAACCCATACCACCAGGTGTCAAAAGTACTAAAGGTTTTCACTGTTGGTATGTTCTGTGATCATACGTGAAAATTACACTGAGTTACCTTCACTTTCATTATTTTGGCATATAATTTGACAATGAAAGATGACAGTATTGTCTAATAACAGTAAACTGTTACACGCTCAAAGTGGTTAACCAAATCAATCTAAACTTTTAAGTTAAAGTCCCGTTTCAGTTGCCAATCAATTAAAAACATACAATTTTAACAAGGTCAATTATATTGAAATCCTTAATGTTCTTCATTTGGGATCTAAAGAGCAAAGAAAACAAAAACAAAACAAAACCCAAAAGAAAAAGCTTGGCATTCCAATAATCCTGGATAATTTTGAAATTAACTGAATTACGTGTCTGTGAAAGCCAGTTTAACTTACCCCACAAATAGGGCATTATACATCTACTTAATTAGGTACCTCCACTAAGAACACTTCTCAATTTTAAATTTACGAAATTAAAAAAAAAGTCTTTAATGGGCAAAGAAGTTTTCAATAAAAGTGCTGTTATAGCTATTATTTTATTTCTTTTAGAGTTCTTTCTTCTGGTCCATCTCCTAGTGGACAACAGGAAATGAGATATCTATTATATAAATCACATTACTGAGAAAACCATGATAAAATTACCAGTTTCAGTTGACCTCAAAATAGGGCAGCAAAAGATAATAATTGAAAAACAAAAGTTTCGGGCCTCCCTGGTGGCGCAGTGGTTGAGAGTCCGCCTGCCGATGCAGGGGATACGGGTTCGTGCCCCGGTCTGGGAGGATCCCATGTGCCGCGGAGTGGCTGGGCCCGTGAGCCATGGCCGCTGGGCCTGCGCATCCGGAGCCTGTGCTCCACAACGGGAGAGGCCACAGCAGTGAGAGGCCCGCATACCGCAAAAAGAAAAAAAAAAAAAAAAAAAAAAAAAAAGTTTCATATAATTTAATGTACTGACCTCACTTAAGTATCAGAATAATAAATGATGTCTTCAATCCCCCCACCCCAATTATTAGAGAGGTTTGTCTTCAACTGCTAAAATTACACTTAGTGAATCTGTTATATTAAATTAGTGTTCAATGCTGCTGTTAATCTTTGTCCCATTAAGTTAAAAATGCAATGCGTTTAATAGCTGCACAATCTTCACAATCTTAGCTGTACATGTATAATATGAACACTAATCAAGATCACTCAGCAGGTCAGCAGATTAAGATCAGAGTCAGTCTCCATCTCTTAGGCTCCAGGCAGAAATTTCTCTCCATTCACCTACAGATCTATTACGTGTGATCTCAACATTGTCCCATACCATAAGGAACTATATACATTTTGGAGTCTAATGTCTATTTTACCTAAATTAAATAGTTACAAATGACAACTATACCTTATTTGGTAATTCATTCTTCATTTGCTTCTAATAAAAATATTAAATACTATTACAAAGGATGACTGTATCTATAAATACACAAACAAAAGAACAACACTTCACATCACTACAAGCTGCTTTTATTTTCTGCACAAGGTGCCTGTTTTGCCTCATTTTAAATACATAGCATAATTTAAAAAATTATACTAAAAATAATTTCAGTTTTTTATTATTTAAAAAATGTTTTTTATTGAAGTATATAGTTGATTTACAATATTGTATTAGCTTCAGGTGTACAACATAGTGATTCAAAATCTTTACAGATTAAACTCCATTTAAAGTTATTACAAAATAATGGCTATATTTTCCTGTGTTGTACACTATATTCTTGTTGCTTATTTATTTTATACATAGCAGTTTGTGTTTCTTAATCTTATACCCCTATCTCACCCCTTTGACCTTCCCTCTCCCCACTGGTAACCACTAGTTTGCTCTCTATATTTGTGAGTCCTTTTCTGTTTTGTTATATGCATTTGTTTGTTTATTTTTTAGATTCCACATATAAGTGATAACATAGAGCATTTGTTGTTCTCTGTTTTTGTTATATTTATTACAATTTTTTAAGGTACTAAAGAAATAGGTTTTCAATTAAAAACAAGCCATAGCACTTTCATTTTCATTGTAACTAGTTAAGTCCTTTTACTTTTTTTCAGGGCATAATGGACATAATGGTTTTTCTGTGATAAGGAAACACTCACTTTCATACATTATCTCAATATTCCCTAGTTCAGAAACTCAACTACATTACCTTTCAGACAGTTAATAAGATGCCAGTCTCTTTTCCTGTTTCCCCATGAAATCATTTCAATTTTTAAAATCTATTAAAAATGATACTAAAAAACTACAATAGTTTAATAGTAGATTGAAATATATAACTTCTTTTAAGGATGAATGGAGTTTGACCCTAGATTAATAACTCAACAAACAGTATCCCACACAAAATAAATATCTTTTATATCACATATATCATGCTAAGTTCTAAAATAAATTAACTTTACATACTGATCTTCTATTTACTGGTTTGTTTTTCCTATATATATACTATAAATATACTATGGCATATTAGATCCACTATAGCTTTACTTTATATTGTTCTGTACATCTTCCTAATTTGTCCCACATTATTTTTTCTTACAAAATGTCAATAAAAAGATTAAGCATACATATACAAAGATCATGGCTAATGCCAGATGTTGAGAGAGTCTCCTGAGACCAAAGATTCCACACCAGGTGGTTGAGCCAGCCTAATGAAGCAACACATGCTCGTGAGGGATACAAAGAGTGGACTTGGAGGGACCTGCTCTCATTTGGTTATTTATGAAAGTATAGAGAAGGACTTCAAATCATAGTAAAAATGAAATTAAATCAAAGTCTCTCATTTTTATAGCAGTGTTTTGTTGTTGTTAAAGGTTTTAAGTATACTTTAGTGACAAGATATCATTAAATATATTTCCAGCTCCTCTACAAGTGGTAAAAATGAAAATAAATAACTTTTCTTTAAGTGGATTAAAATACAAACATCATTTCTTAAAATTTAATATGTTTCTTCTATCGAAAGACTTAAAAATGTAAGTTTGGGTCAGTGCTATTACAACTAACTTTAGTAAATGGACTGACCATAAAGCATGACCTTAGGCAATGACTAATGAACCTAAGAGCATTTTAATATATTTTCTTATCACCAAGTGAAGCACTTTAAGTTATTACAGCTAGGCAGCATGACCTCATGCAATTGAATCAGGCTAGAGTCAAATAGGCTAATGTCTTTGATAGCAATTAGATAAAGGTAGGATGTTAACTTTTACTTTAAGAAGTGTTAAACAAAGAGACTCATCTCCTGGCTTAACTTAGTTAGAAACAAACTACTCATTTAGCAGTAGAGGTTAATGTGGGAATGGCCTCTTTCACCTGTCAAAAAGAAAATTAATTTTATTTTAAAAATTATCAGGGAATTTTATTTCTATAACAGACACTTTGCTAGAGTTACTAAAGTTTCTAATAACATCTTAATATACTCTAACATTTCATATTTAAGCACCTCCTCTTTAATATCTTAAATTTCCAATATGCTCAGCACAGGTTGAGAAATATCCTCTTGTCAGTCATCATCACGAAGTACTGCTGAGCTGACCACGGCAGGCCACAACAGAGAAATTAAATGATAAAAGTACAATAAAATGTGATATAGGTACTAATTTCATATTTCATCCAATCTAAGATGTCACTGATTACAGTGCACAATTATTTTACACATCAGTAAGAAAGAAAAAGCTGTCCAACTATGCTTTCCATTATGCTTTCTTATAACTCTGTATTTTTTTATTTCCACTTATTAAAAGAGCTCTTTTAGACTGAAAACAGATTTTTAAAAATTACATGTCACTCTTGCACATACATAAAAAGACAAAGGAAGAGAAACAAACTGGCTAGGGTATTCCTAAAAGTTTTCCACATTTAAAATACAACTTTTCTGAATCTTTCAACTTAGGGTTGTAGGTGTCTACGTTTTTGCTTACAATAATGTTCTCTTTGCCATCACGGGTATTTGTGAGGCAGCCTTTCTTAAGAGGGTGCTCCTCTATTGTCTCTAGAGTTTTCTTCCAAATTACTGACACTCATTCTGCAGGTTTTGTTGGAATTTTTTAAAAACTTGGAAAATTTGGCACTTTCAAAATTGTACCATTGAATACTTAAATAATCAGTGACCAGTTAAAAAGAAATATGATTAAGGGCTTCCCTGGTGGCGCAGTGGTTAAGAATCTGCCTGCTAATGCAAGGGACATGGGTTCGAGCCCTGGACTGGGAAGATCCCACATGCCATGGAGCAACTAAGCCCGTACACCACAACTACTGAGCCTGAGCTCTAGAGCCCGCGAGCCACAACTACTGAGCTCACTGGCCACAACTACTGAAGCCTGTGTGCCTAAAGCCTGTGCTCCGCAACAAGAGAAGCCACTGAGATGAGAAGCCCGTGCACCTCAACAAAGAGTAGCCCCCGCTTGCTGCAACTAAAGAAAGCTCATGCACAGCAACGAAGACCCAACACAGCCAAAAATAAATAAATAAATAAATAAATAATAAAAAGAAATATGATTAAGTATGAACACATGACTATATATCTATCCTTGTATGTGGTAAATCATGATTGTAACTAGCTAGTTCAACTGCATAGAGCTGTTGTTTACAAATGCTTGTCTGTGCAGCAGTGCTGGTTAAAAATCAGAATCAGTTGAGAAACTTTAAGAAAATATATAGGCTCTTGGGTTGACTTCCTCAAAATTCAGAAAAATATAAAGTGTTTGGAATCTAAATATTTTAAAAACTACCCTCAGGTGAATCTGGTGTATGCCCGGCTTGGGAAGCACTGGTACTGTTTAGAGCATGTTGCTGTGGAAGTCAAGATCAAGGTCCAATTGCTAGGTAGGCTGGTTGGCTGTAACAGTAAAAAGAGCTCTGAATATAAAGTTAGGATATGAATTTTCAAATTCCAGCTAGTTGCTACTTACTAGTTGTATGACCTTGAATAAGTCACTTAAATTGTCATGTTTCCTTATTTATAAAATGAAAATACATAATTCATAGGGTTTTTGTGGGGCTGAAACCAGGTAACCTATGTTCAGGTACCAGCACTGGTAAAAGCACTTGGTATAAACTCAGAAACTGTTCTCTCACCTCCCCCACCACCTGCATGTTTACTCCAGGCTTCTTCATACTGACAGATTTGAAAAATGTAAGCAATCTCCTCAAGGCATTCCCCAGTTCTCTCAGCTGCAAGTGATCTCCCCACTTCTCACAGGCAGTCTACCTGTTATTTCTTTACTGAAGCTTATTTCTACTTTGTTTTATACTTATTTATGCACATGCAAACTTTTTTAGAGGAAGAACCTTGCCTTATTTATCTTTAGAGCCCTTCCATTAAACATGGTTCTTGAAACAGATTTGGGGTTTTGCAAATGGAAGGATATAAATGAAACAACAAGGCAGTGATCCAGTTTCCATACTGACCTCTCCGTTTAAACAACCATTAACTGTTAAGAGGTCACTGCTGCTAAGTCAACACTAGAAGTCAGGTAAAGGAACCTGAGAATGTGACTTATCAATTAGTCATTAGAAAATCAACTAACGTTTACTTGAAGGCTAGCAGAGAGAAGGACATTTAAAGAAAGAGTTAATATATTTCCATGTTCTTAGTCCAAAAATATTTGTAATGGTTCTGGGGAAGGGATGAGGATGTGGTACAGCACTGCTTAATATCTGAAGAAATAACAATCAGTATGGCTGACAAACAGTCAAGTTTTCATTTGATGAAAGAAAAATTAATTTTTTCTCTGATGCTTAAAAATAAGCTTTTAAGATTATGTCTTAAGTTCATTTGAGTAGTGTATGGATATTTTACACACATGTGGACTTCACACCAACCCAGGTAGAAAACTTTTTTTTATTGAAGTTAAAATTTTTTCTTGTAATTTTTATTGTTTTATAGGAAACTGTCTTTAAATAAAATCTTCAGGTTAGGGCTTCCCTGGTGGTGCAGCGGTTGGGAGTCCGCCTGCCGATGCAGGGGACACGGGCTCGTGCCCAGGTCCAGGAGGATCCCACATGCTGCGGAGCGGCTGGGCCCGAGAGCCATGGCCGCTGGGCCTGCACCTCTGGAGCCTGTGCTCCGCAGCGGGAGAGGCCACAATGGTGAGAGGCCCGCGTACCGCAAAAAAAAAAAAAAAATCTTCAGGTTAGTGAAAATCATGCCCATCTAACTTACAAGAGTCAACCTTTATTGGAAAATGATAAGCTCGTGTAAATCTACCACATGACTAAAATTAATTCACAAATCTTTCTAAATGTAACTTTGAGGTGGTAGATTAACCAATTTCAAAAAGTAGCCAGATAGTTACTGTCAGATGAGAGAAAAAACAAAACCCACAAAACTTCAGAGTTCATACACTGATGAAGTAAGTGGAAAAGGGGTTCCTGATTGGAAAGTGCAATCTATTTCTAGCCATGTGAGTTTTAATCCACAGGAAAAGACACAATCAGAAGCAAAGCTCTGGTGTCGTATGTTGCTTTGGTGCTTAGTCAGAGAACAAATGCTATTCATGATCTTAATATATTTATATTATATCCTTTGTGGAAGATTTGCCTTTAACACCATTGTTTCAAAGGGATTTAAATGTTCACCATTTTTAGAAATAAAAGCATTTGAATATTAAAGATGAGGAATTACTTCAGTTATTCGCCAAAAGTACAATCTACAATTAACTTCAGGTAATGATTGATAGACAACCAAGTGGACTTTTTAGTAAACAAGATACATGAAGCAGCCAATAATCTTCATTCTTAGGTTATCAGGGGAACACAATTAGAATCTTTCTGAATCATATTGATAAAGTATATGTATAATAACATGGATTGGTAACAAATAAATATTGAGGAATCATACTGAAAATAATAAAACCAGTTGAAAAATGGGCTCTGTAGATTTAGGACTGGGTTAAACTTGTTCAACATTTTGGTAAAATATTTAGCTTTCAAATACTAGATTAAGAAATACTATCACATAGAGAACTGCATCTTCTATTTTATATTCTAGTGAATATATTTGCTTGCTATAACTGGAAAAGCTAAAACCAGAACACTTCCATTTTACATAAGAATTATGGTAAATATTCAATCCAGTTACTGACGAACTTTCTTGCCATTCTCAGATTTAAAACTTCCCACAATAATGTCTATTTATTTATCTATACTCCTATTTACAACTAGTAATTAATAACTTCTATGAACTAATATTTACCCAAATATTGTTAAAGAATTTTGTAAATTATTTTGGAATCAAGCATTTAGTATTTGATTAAAAAATTTCTACCATTGAAAAGCACAAAAATATGCTGCTGCTAGAGAACTGCCTGAAGAGATTAGAATGTACTATATATTGTTTAAACTAGTATGCATAGCTTAATCATGATTCTCTTATATGACAGGCTATTTATTTTTACATTTTACAGACCAGAAAATCTTCATAATGGTATATGTGGATTTAACTCTATATTGTGAACATCTTATATACCAATAGTTTACTTATTTTCATTTCAAAATGATAGTGGAATTCCCTTAATAGCCAATAACATGATTCTTGTTTGTACTCACTCATTCTTTCCGCCCACGTGGGCCTCACTTCTAAGCCCATTCAAAATGATGTTTTCCAAGCATGTGCCACATGACTTGTTCATATAAATGGAGCAAATTAAACTGTCTCCACATATATCCTATCACATTTGTAGCCCTGATTTCTCTCTTTAACACGTGGCCAAGACACCGTATTATCTGCCTGCAGAGGTTGACCTCAGGATATTAGATTCTGCCACATAGCTCTCTTATACTAAACCGAGGGGAAACACTTAATCACCCCTGCCTTTTCAGGAAAAAATCAACTTTAAATTTACCGTGATGAAAAATCAATAAACCAGTAATTGCCTGGCTTATCATTGCGTGGAGGAACAAATTGGGAAGCGAAGCTTAGTGTCCACACAGATTTCAGTGAGACACATGGAGTTTCAGGATCACTAAGCTAGAAAAGGAAAAGGTCTCAGAGTGATAATTAAATCTACTCATGCTGATTTTCTGCCAAATTTATTTCCCAAGAGTATATAAAAATGTTTCACTGCTTCCTAGTCAGCCGTAACTAATCAAAGCAACATTATACAAACATATATGAGAAACAAAAAATGCAAATTTAAGACTGTAGACATCAGAATAATATATTCTTGGGAATAAATATTAATGTAAAGTTACTTTTAAAATAAAAAAAACTTACTTAAATTTCTTTTTCAAGATTAAAAGTATATTTCTTTGTTATGTAAACGCCCATAAAAATTTTATTTCATCAGCCAATACAACATTCTACTTACTTCATAACTTTTCAACTCTAAATTGTAAATGTTTTCAATTAAACAGCAATACTTAAAAATAAATCTCAAACTGTGAAACATTAAGTATTTTAAATTCCAAGAATGTTTCTAGCTCATTTTACTTGGGTTCTCTATGCTTTACTGGTGCAAATACATGTTATCACGTCTAAATTGGTCCATTATTTCTATATATTTTCACCACATTGAATGTGAACTGCTAGACCTGTTGTCTAAATTAGGCTTTAAAAGTAAACACAGATCTATTGTCTGAAATAAAATGAGGAGTATACATCATCTTAGCTACAAGGAAAACACATGCCAATTGAAAGTATTACTGTAAATGTTTAGTGATTTAAAAAATTATTACTGCTAATAGAACTAATTTAATGCAGCAAATTAGCATAGTTCCAATGGAAGTGCAAATGTAATCACACTCAAACATTCATATTAAGAAGAAAAAGGAAGATGAAGCTTTTTCTTTTGTTAAAAAATGATTTTATGTGTGTCCTTCAACTGGCTACTGGGACTATGATAATTAAAACATTTAAAACAGCACAAACCCCCCCAGTCTCTAATCTGAAGCTCAGGTCAGCTGTCTGTAGATTCTAATTTGTCCTCCATTTGTATTCATGACAGGAAAATACTGAATATTTAACAGCAGACCAGCAGGAGGGGGTATTGTGGGCTTAGAGGTTAAATAATTTGATTTCTGTGCAGATTACACGTAACATCCAACATCTAATCTCACACCTGATTTGGCAATACAATTACAATAAAAATAATGTAGGAACAGTCTAACCGTAAACTGGAGAAATAAGAACTTTATTCTAAAGGATTGAGAAACAGTAAGTTTATTTAAAGTACTACATTTGTTTATTATATTCTTAAGGCCTGACTTTTCAATAATAAAGGTGAAAATGACTTAACATAGCATGATAGTTGATGAGCAAAGTATGTAATTTCTATCTTCCTTTATGGGCACTGTAGGCTCCATCTATTTTAGCTCACTAAAAAGCAGTGAAATTCACAAAGAAAATATAGGGATATGGAGGGGACTTTAAGAAGTCTTCTAGTCCATTCTCCTGCCTTTAGGCAGGACTACACTGAAACAGAAGCTTTGTTTTGATATAAGATAAACTTCCATCTGCTGAAAAATCCAAGAGCTGTTTTAGAAGAACTGCTGCTTCTCAATGCTGGATAAGAATAATTAAATGGAAAACTAGAAGTTGAAAACTCAATGTCTTTATAACATCATGGATTTGATTATAAAAGTAACATATAAAATTGAATTAAAGAATAATATTTGCTGGATTAAGGTTTATGTTACACAGGTAGAACAAAGATTAGTAGACTTACTAATCACATGAAAATATGCAGGTTTGATTTTATAGTTTTCAATCTTTTGTTTAAATTATTTTTTTGGATAAGATCCTCTGCAACTATATTGATCTATTTGTTTTTCCTTCTACTGAGTGGCAGCTTTCTCTTCATCAGTGTGAATTTTTTTTTTTTTTTTTTTTTTTTTTTGCGGTACGTGGGCCTCTCACTGTTGTGGCCTCTCTCGTTGCACAGCACAGGCTCTGGACGCGCAGGCTCAGTGGCCATGGCTCACGGGCCCAGCCGCTCTGCGGCATGTGGGATCTTCCCGGACCGGGGCACGAACCCGTATCCCCTGCCTCGGCAGGCGGACTCTCAACCACTGCGCCACCAGGGAAGCCCCATCAGTGTGAATTTTAACACACTAAGTTGTTAATTCACTATTGAAAAAGAATGCATGAATTCTTTATTAATTTATTAAATAAAACAGGACAAAAACAAATACAAGCTTATTTACACAATACATAGGAAATAAAAACACTAAAGGACTTTATTAAGCTGACCTTCTAGACTGATAAGATCCAATGTCACTTTTTTTAAATGAACTCTTTACTCTTTGAGTTTTTGGAATTCCTTGGGGAGTCATCATCTTTAATTACTATACTAATTGCCCTGTGCTGGGTGCTGGGCATACCAAAGCCAAACCAGGCATGGTCTCTGCTCTCTTGTGGCTCACATCCTAGCGGAACAAACATTATTATTATTATTGCTACTATTATTAAAATGATAAAAATCGGGGCGTTGATCCAATTACAAAATGGAAGGGAGTATAGAAAGAAAAACAGGACATGTCCATACTTTCAAGAAGCTTTCAACATTTGTATACAGATTCACATTTAAAATAATATCAATAGTTTTTTTTTTTTCTTATTACTTTTGCTTGATTCCTGTATTTCTTTAGTTCATGACATAGTAGCACTGTGGGCTGCTTTGCCCTACCTCTTTTAGGGACTGTCAGCTTCAGTGCAGCTGATATGGGTAAGGAAAAAACAAAAACAAAAAACCTTCAATGCTGTTGACCAACCTGAGTTCCAAACTCACAGACTTTTCCCAAGTGTGTGATTTAGTTCTGTTCTCTTGCGTGATTTGTGCAAATAACTTAACCATTTGCGACTCAATTTCCCAATGTGTGAGATGGGAGGACTGGACTACAAAATCATTTAAAGTTTACTTATTCAATGAGCAAGTTTTGAATAAGTGCCTATGATTTGTCTCAGTGTTTTGCTATGTGAATGGAGCAGTACAGGTATACCAGGATTGCATAGAGCAGGATCACCTATTCTAGCCTGATGAGGATTAGGGAGTGGTAGGAAAGAATAAAACAGCTTTACCTGATACCTAGCATGATTTAGATATATGTCAAGAAACAGCAATCTATGATGATGAAGGAAATTGTGAAAACTTTCTCTGGGGCTGAGTCAGAGGACAATATGACACTGCTTTCTAGCAGTCCACAAACCACCCTATGAGAAAAGAGCTCAAACACCTCCTTCCTCAAATAGCAAGGAGGTTTTCTGTTTCTGCAGGGTATTTCTAAGGGCTCAGAACTGTCCTTCCTTCTAAATTTTTCTTTGAAAATCTTAATTCTGTTGAATTAGATTCAAATTAGCAGTTTCAAGGGTCTGTAGTCCATTTCCCCAGAGATTCACGGAATTCCGACTTAAACATACCTGTGATGATATGCTCTGGATTATGCAGATTAAAACACCCCTGGATAGTCACTTCATAATAATGAATTAAACCACGTTTAAAGGAATAATAAGGCTCTGCACTTAGTCACAGATTTTAAATACAATCAAAGAGAGTTTCTAGGGGCTTCCCTGGTGGCGCAGTGGTTGAGAGTCCGCCTGCCGATGCAGGGGACACGGGTTCGTGCCCCGGTCTGGGAAGATCCCACATGCCGCGGAGTGGCTGGGCCCGTGAGCCATGGCTGCTGAGCCTGCGTGGCCGGAGCCTGTGCTCCGCAACGGGAGAGGCCACAACAGTGAGAGGCCCGCATACCGCAAAAAATAAAAATAAAAAAAAAAGAGAGTTTCTAAAATTTTATTTTGTGGAAGTGAAATTAAGGTAATGTTTGTCAAGAAACAACCAAAACCAAAACAAAACAATACATATGTATTTATAGTTTTTGTGATTGTCACCTTCCAAGGTAAAATAGTTCATAAACGAATTCACGTAAAATGCACAAACTGAATATGGTTTCCGTACACTGCAGTTATGCCCAAATGTCAATTACTGATAAACAGGCTATGTTATTTATAATTTGCCTATAATTATGATACTATAATACAAAAATTAGAAAAATAAACATTTCTAATTCAGAGAACTTTCAAATCCAATATAAATTTTTTTCCAAATATCTCAATAGGCATTTCAATACATGAAAGGAAGTTCTGTAAAATATCTTTTTTACTTTAAATACATTAAATTCTAGATTAATTAAATGACTATGCTAATTAAAGGCTAAATTATTAAGTCCAGAGAAAGAATAAAGCATTTTGAAATGTACAGTTGGTTGATCTTCACAACTTTACGGCTTTTTTATTCTTTTGAAAGAAATCCAAAATAATTTGGTATATTAATTTATGATATATCTCTATCCATCCAAAATAAATGATTTCAAAAATTTTAAATTAACACAGATTTCCTTAAATTATAGCTAGGATTTTACTACATCCAGTATACTAACAGATGGAGAAATTTAATTTTTAGAGAAAAAGCTCTCATTTCCTATTTGTATGACTTCTATTCCTTTCTTCTCCTTGTAGTTTTGCATGCTATGAGAATCCTGCCTGGTTCCAAATGTGAACACTGAATACATGTGAAAGATGGACTTGAAGCTGCTAAACAGTTACCCTTGACTTTTGCTAGGGAAAATATTCTTCCAAATAAAAACACTGAAAGCTTGAAAGCAAGATCTGTAATTTCAAAAATGAAGAGAAAATGAGGGGTAATCAAGATTTCTAGAATAGTATTTGATGCTTTCCTATTGGCTCACAATCTGTTAGTAATAAGACCAATGTTACGGGTGTGTTGGATCACTTTAGAACTACTGGCAGCATCACAAACACGACTGCCCTAACAAGTCTGTGTTGTTCATCACAAGATATAACAGGAAAAGGCTCATTAGTTCTGTGCAGAGACATCATTAGTGGGGAAATATTATCATCAAGTGCTAGGAGTGACTATTCTGAGTAAGGTACTGTGCAAGCACTGAGATTACAAAGAAGTGTGAGACACATGGTTTCTGCATTCAAGGTACTATAATTCAGTTGAGGAGATGAGACTTAAAATAGTGTGACTGATTTTTAAAAAACAAACCAGAATGTATAAGTGTTTTCCATCGACGATGCAGACACTGCTTTAACACTTGGATTTTCACAGCCTACCATACACCCCCAATACGATTTTCATAGCCCGCCATGCAATCTTTTGAATAATCTAAATGTTGTCACTCAATCCTTGGAGGCTGGATTATATTTCTCTCAGTATTGAAATCATATCTGGTGAACTATGTGGGGTATCAAGCTTGGTTAAACTTTTCAGTAAGGCAAAAACAAAAACAAAATTGGGCAATGTTATAAGGTCACAAGGCTTAGTCCATTGTCTGTCTTGAAAACTGACTCCATTGAAGGAGACAACAATAACTTGGATGCATTAAAACCAATCTCATTGGCAAAAAATATAATGTACCATCTCCTATTATTAGTTACAAACTGAATGGTTTAGAACAGTGGTTCAAAGTTGCGAATCTGGAGTGAGGCTTGGGAATCCATACACTGTACTTAAAAAGCTCTCAAGGATATTCTTATGATTGTGCTCAGAAGGCAACTGCTTGTATCATTTGTTTTTTATGATCTCATTAATCCAATGGACTTACAAAATCTATTATAATTAGTAAATTCCAAAAATGAGGATGAATACAAAACTTAGTCCACAATGATAAAATGCCATATGATTGCTTATATCTTCCATAAATTTGTTTTCTTTTTGTTAACAAGTTTCTTCTGCTTAATTTCCCCACTTATCTTTAGTCTCAACCTTCTGCATATTATGCAGAATAATGAAAAGAACAGCATTCTCCATTTTCAACCTCTTTCCCTAGACATATTTGTTTCAGAAAACACCTGAATGATAAAACATTACTGAAGATTTTACATATTAAAAGTGAAAAGAAAAGAAAGGAGTTTCTAGGACAAAAGAGACCAGATTCTGATTCACAATCATTTCTACCAACCAGCTTTTCTTGTCTACTTCAGAAATTTACCCAAATTCTGAGGGTAAGGGAGGGAGAGGTTATAAAAGTGATATTCTATCTCTGAAGATATGCAAGAATGTCCTTACCAATAAAAAATAACTCTTGATAGGTAACATATGCCTCTCTACAGATATAAAAGATGAACATCAAAACGAGTAGATTGATAAGAATCTGGGAGGAAGGGAAGGGGAGTAGTCAGAATCATGTTTTTGTATGATGTTTAAGAAAGTCTCAATTTCACTATGTCTAAAAGTTTATTTTTCTAGTTTTAGTAAATTAGGCTCTTTTCTTACTCCTTGCCATCTCTACAAAAGAAATTACCACTGTTTTGTTTTTTTCAGATGTGGGATAGAATTTGGTAACAACGTAAAATGATTCTGCCATTTTGGAGAAAATGCTATTTTTTAACTTGCCCAAGTGGTTGGAGTAGTAAGATGCTATGTAATACAAATTCACAAATGTTAATTGGTAGGAGATTAACTAAATTATTTGCATTTTCTGTATCTTTTATTTTTAAGAATTATCTGATACAACATCAAATCATTCAAAAATTGAAGAATACTGATTTACAGGACTGGGATTTATCAAGAAAAAGAGGAAACCAAGAAAGTACTAACATTGAAGGGTGTGTATATTTTTCATTCAAAACTCACACTCAACTTCATTCATTCTGCTCAAATGTCATCTTATTATAGAACTTTCCTGAAGATACTATATAGGTAATGACATCCCTCCCCCAACCTCTCTCTCACCATGTTCTACTGTACTCCCTACCACTTATCTCTTCATGTATTACATATTTGCTTATTTGTTCATTATCTGTCTTTCCCCACTAGAATGTGCTCCATGCTTCGTTTTCTCCTGTAGCCGACACCAGAATAGTGTCTGGCTCAATAAGCACTTGTTGAATAAATGAATGATTTACAGTTGTGATAAATACTATGAAAAGACAGCAAGGGGTGCTAGAAGATAGTGTCATAATGAGGCTTGATTAAATTGTGAGGTAAGGATACAGTTCCTCTGAAGATACAACATTTAAGCTGATACCTGAATATTGGCATATATTAGCCAGGTAAAGAAGAGGGAGAACTTTCTAGCTTTCCTGGTATAGAGAACAGCATAGGTGAAGCCCTAAAGAAGGAAAGAGTTTCCTTTTTTTTTGAACACAGGAAGATGTCCAACTGAAGCTAAGTTACTAAACATTTCCTGTTCCTATCTCCCAGAATAATGTCTGGGCATTTACCTTTCTAGAGGTAAAAATTTCCATTTCATAGAAATTGAATCATACAATATGTAGTCCCTTGTGTTCATGTTGTAACATGTATCAGTAGTTTATTCCCTTTTATTACTAAATAGCATTCCATTAGACGGATGTTCCACATCTTGTTTATCCATTTACTAGTTGATGGATATCTGAAATATTTCTACTTTTTGGCTATTGTGAATAATACTGCTATGAATATTTGTGTACTAGTTTTTGTACAGACATGTTTCATTTCCCTAGGGTTAAACATCTCCATGAGTGAAAGTGTTGAGTTACATGGTAAATTTATGTTTAACTTTTTAAGAAACCATCAAACTGTTTTCCAAAGTGTCTGTACTATTTTATCTTCTCATAAGCAATGTTTTACATTCTCTCTATATTACCAACAATACTTGTTATTGTTTATCTTTTTGATTATAGCCATCTTAGTGCATGTGAAGTGGTATCTCATTGTAGTTTAAACTTGCATTAAGGCTGCAAAATAAAGCACTGATTTATCTTTTTATGAAAAAATTAAAATGGGGATAACCACTCAGATGAGCTATTTTTCCTAAGGATTAACTAGCTGACTCCCACAACTGCAGTTTGTGGGTGTACAAATGAATTGTCTTTTTTTAACCTGTTTTTTCAGTACAGACAGTTCAATTTTCAGATGAACAACATCAATTCTGATGCTTGCTGATTATATATGAGCCTTTCTTTGAGTGCTTTACCTTTCCTGGAGTATATAAATTGACTAGGAAGAACTAAGAGCAAATCAGAAAGTTTCTCCAAACTTCAGTTCACATCAATAGGCTGAAGGGAGCCAAGAAACATTATACATATTCTAGTGAAGGATTCCTAAAGAAAATCTAATTTTAGAAATAGATTGTCATTTATTAAAGCATAGACCTAATGTTTTCTTGACAAAAATATGAATCAGTTAAAAAAATGTGACTGTACTGAATTTGTGTTCTGAATTAATACTACTTTGGGAAAATAGCCTGTTTTCTCTGTAACATATCTAAAGGATAGTTCTAAACGTTTCCGGAAGTACAAAAAAAGTTAGATTGGGCAATTTGATGGTTGTTAAAATATTGAAAAGCATTAAATTTCAACCCTGAGTAGATCCAACTTTAGGGTAATATTTTCACTCTGTTCCATTAACTAAACAAACAAATAAGCAAAGAATCCTCTACTATCAGAGAGTCAGTTATTGAAGCTTGTACAGAAGCAACTATTGTCCATTAGGAAAATTTCTTTTTTGGAGTTCATACTAATACAATTTCTCAATTACAAAATGTGATTAATACTTCCTTCCTTGTGGATTGAGAAGAGTAAGTCAAATAACATATGCTTGTGAAAGTTCACTGAAAATCATAAAATACTGTGCAAATAAAAGAAAGGGCTACTATTATTATTCCCTCTCTGGACTAAATTGTCCCTCTTTTCATCATGGTTTATAGCTCTGGAAATACAAATTCTTTAAAGATTGCACAAAGAAGCTCTTTATAAACAAATGGAATGATTTTCCACATACATAGTACTGGTAGCAAGTACTTGTATGGGTCTAGCACTATGCTCCCACACCTGGACTGCTTCGTATTACTGAGTATGTATCTCTGACAAAATATTCTAAAAGTCTAAACATCCCCAAACAGAGAAATTCTTAAGTCACAGCATATCTATAAATACAGATTATCCAACCATTAAAATATTTTCAAAGATCTCTTAATAGCATGAGAAAATAACTACATAACTAGTGAAAAGTGCAGCACACAAAATTGTATATATCTGGGGGCTGAAAAGAGTGAGATGGATTTGTGGAATGGGAGGCAGGGTAAGGTGTGCTTATTATACTCCACTGGCAACTTTGTACTATGTAAAAATTTGGAGGCCTACAGAATGTGGCATCCTCTGCACAGTGAGATCTCTCTCCTCCTATTTTTTAGAATACACAGTTGATACATTAAACTAACACTGTACATGCTGTATGAGCTCAACATTATAAACAATCAAACACACATTAGGAGGATACACCAAAATTTTAGCCTAAATTCTCTCTCTTGGTGGTAGGATTATGTGTATTTATTTCCTTCTCTATACTTTATATATTGCTCACAGTTTCTACAAAATAGGTTCATACTACTATTATTAAAAATGTAATTACATTTAAAACGATGCCTCTAGGCAAAACAAAATGCAGTACACGAAGTCTTAAGAAAAGGATTTCAAAATAGATTCTAAGTAGTAATATCAATCCCCTAATTTAAAAAAATTAACACAAATTAAAATCTGGCAATTTAAATTTTGTTAGCTTAATGTTTCCCATCCCCAAAAGATATATGAATGTAAACTATTTTGGGGTAAGGGAGGTAACAGAATAAAATCCCTTTCAAAAAAGGTACCATCATAGGATAGCCCAGTAGAAGATTATATAGCATAGTAGTTAAGCTCCTGGGTTCTGGTATTAGAACTATACTCTATACTCAAATACTGGCTCCACCAACTTAACTGTGTGACTTGCTATCACTTACTCTCCTAAAATTAAAACGTCATTTTTACTTCAGAGGACATACAATTTAAACAATCTGGCTAGGAAGAAAACCCCATCTTTTCTATTTTCTTTCTTTTCAAAAGTTTACTTGTTCCAGATCTGGATTTTTATTTTTGAAATAATTGTATAGTTAAATTTTATTCATAAATTAAAAGAGCTGCATGCACAGAAATAATTGAATGTTAATTGGCTTCTGACACATAATTAGATGAATTCAGGCCATTTCCATAACTTGGATTCAAGTTTATAATCTAAATCATCATGAAGTCAGATTTGGCTCAGTTATCAATTTCACATTAACATGAATTCCATTAGCGGTTAGTGATCTGTGCTGGAAAACAGTGCTAAAGGGGAAGGTACTTCAGACTTAACTTAATAAACTTTATCTAAAGATGTGAAGAAATATATCACCTACATATATAATATTCCACTTGTAAGCTGTAAATTTTACATTAACTAGAAACTTAGATAATTATATCCTAAGTAAGAACACACAATGTCCTCTAGACACACAGATACTTATAGGGAAATGATCCATAATCAGTTAAGAATTATTTATTGAGTTCATGCAGTATGCCAATTTAAGAAATCTAGTTGCTAATTTTGAATGGATTAATTTCATTTTATATTATTACAACATATTGATTTACCTTAAAAATTTGCCTTAAGAAAAATGCCAACAATGTGTGTAGTAATTTACTATTTTCAGTTTAACTACAATCATAGGCAAAAGCAGAACATATTCTCAGGCTTTTATAGTTAAGGTATGAGAGTGATTTGGGTAAGGAAGAAATGTAGGAGAAACCTATCCCAGAGAAACACCTTTCAAATTGAGAATCATGGCCCATTAGTGGGTGATTTTTGTTTTGTCCTGTTTGATGATGCAATCCTATTAGGAAAAAAAGAAAATATCTGAGTGGATTAAGTATTTTTTGTAAAATTTTTTCTCAGTTATGTGTACTTATGCATATGTATATTAGGTTAAAAGTAGAATATATTTCTTACTGTGTGTTGTATGTAAAAAAATAAAAAAGCTGGACAGATCATGCTCTAGAGGGAAGCTGAAAGGATACAGAAGGTAGATTTTTTTTTCTAACAAGAGGCTATTTCAGGTTGTTTTAGAAAGAGAAGACATTATTTTCAAGCCTCAGAGTAAATGCTGCTCAGTGGTATTTCTGCCTTCATGTTCTTAAAAAGATAATGAATAGGAAGCCTGGAATTATAAAACAACCTGGATTTAAAAATCAACTTGACTTAAAAAATCATCTATGAATATGGTAGGTAGAAACAAAGACTGGGTAGAAGTAAATACAATAAAAATTGTTTGGGATACCTAGAATGTTACTGTCACACAAATGTTTTCCTTTTCATGATCTATATTTCGGTGCTTAATGATGGTTTGCAGAGTGGATTTCTTATTCTTTGTTTACATAAACAAGTAATTTTGTCTTTTCACGTAAACAACCCCTATGTGGTATTTTCCTGAAATTTCTTAGTGTGTTTTGGCTCTGAAGACTAATAAGCATATGCATTATTACTATGGTGCTTACTCTGCCTTGGTCAGCAGCCCTACAGCAAAGCTTGATTCCAATTACAAGCAATAAGGGCTACATCAGTTGGATAGGATTCAACAAGATGACTGAATCCTCTCCTTTACTCTTACCACAATAATTTCTACCATTCCCAATATCTTTGTAGCACTCTTACAGCATTGGAGGGTCTGAGTCACCCAACCATTGAGCACAACGCTGACTTGCCTTTCAGGGCAATACCCTGAAACTAGTTCTGACTGAAGCAGAATGTACAGAAAGAGTCCTTTGACTCAGAAAGCAAAAGACTTGGTAACCCACTGCGCCTCTTGGGGGCTTGCACTAGCATTGCATGTATCTCCCTCAGATGTATAGTCTTGTTCCATGGCCTCATACCTTTTAAGCCCTGGCTCTAGTCTGACATTGTGTAAATCCTCTGCCTTAGCCTCTGCTTGGCTTTCCAGTCTAGGATTCTGATTCTTATGACATGAGCTTCTTGAACTTCAATTCTCCTCTAAATTTTGGTTCTACTTCAACCCTACTTGCTCTATGCAATACCTAATATCCAGTTTGACAGAAAAATTCTTTTTTTCTTGACATCAGAGCTGATTTCCATTGGGTCTTGCTGATCATCCTGGATTAATAATATTTTATAGTTAAGGTAGAAATGTCCAGAATTGGCCAGATTATGATTTTGTATAAACAAATTCAGCTTTTTCTATTCTAAAATGGTGGTTGTTATCTAATCATACTAAACTTGCACAAATAATCAGGGTTTACATAAACTATTTTCTTTGAACAATATTCTCCATTTCTTAATTTTACATCAAGTAACAGGTGTAATTTAGAAAACATTTTTATATGTTACATTAATCCTCTAATTTTCCCCCATTAGTTAGTAACATGGTTTTAGAAATAAAGGACATAGTCTTATTAATCCTAGAAAAATAAAATAAACTTACATATATTTTCAAAAAAGGTCAATTACAGTAAAAATTGTCTCATAAATAAATTTCTAGTAGCACAAAGAAATAAGGCCAATTTTCTGTAAAACTTTTTGGTAATAGAATTATTCTTGGATGTCCATTCTGAACCTCTAAGAGCAGGATTAAAGCTTGTTAGTCTGCCAGTAAGCCTAAAAGTATGTTTTGGGAAATAAAATATTTGGGGGATAAAATATTCTATTTAGAAACTAGGTCTAACTTCATTATTATACATATTGATTAATGTGTAATCAATAATTTAATGTCCTTAAAGTATTTATCTCTGAATATGTTATTGCCATACATCTTATGGCCAAAAAGTAGATTATAAGGTATGTTGTAGGAGATAAACATTTACACACTCTAATTGGATTTTGGCTATATTTCTTTTATTAGAGCAAATAATTTCCTGTAGTAAACATATTCTGATATCGTTAAAGTTATTAATAAGACTTGAGGGAATTCCCTGGCAGTTCAGTGGTTAGGACTCCGAGCTTCCACTGCAGGGGGCATGGGTTTGATCCCTGGTAGGGGAACTAAGATCTCACATACCACTCGGCGCAGCCAAAAAAAAGAGAAAGACTTGAGCCTTACTAATATCAACAATTATAAATTGCAAAAATTATCTGCATTTCATCTGCTTTCTGTTAACAGGTAATTACTATTTCCAAATGCTAATACTATAATCAAGGCAGAGTTCTTACTTAGGCTAACCCATAATTATCCTTATCTTACATAAATACAACCTGATTCATGCACTTGCTAATTTGTCTTCCTGATGTGAACACTGGCTTGTGTTTGATCTTTAGCAAACAGACATATCTCCTTATTTCTACTAAAAATTAAATGTAAGATAACTTGACATGTAGATAATGTTGCCAGCTTATTCAAGTAAACATCAGTTTTCTCCTCAATAAAGTGAAGATCTTTCAAACCTAGTGTAAAAGCAGGTTTATATTTATAATCATTTATAGATCTTTGCCATACTGTTTCATTTCCCTGAGAAGACAGTGTAGTATAAGGCTCCGCACAGTATTAATTGATCCATCTTCAGCTTCTGATTCCATCGACAGAAATCATGTATCACCACAGGAATAATTCTTGCAGCATGGTTTTCTTTAAAGTCAATCTTGTAGTGGCACTTCTAAAATTAGAAGATGTAGGCAGGGACTTTTGAAAGATTGATTTTTAAATGTAAATATTGTAAAATTATAATTCTTGGCCTTATTTTAAGTTAATATTTATATATGTATGTAACTGATTCTCTTGCTGTACAGCAGGAACTAACACAACACTGTAAATCAACTACACTCCAATAAAAATTTATTAAAAACTAATAAACTAATACCTACAAAACATGATATAGTTTTTAGATCAATTGGGTGCAGGTCTTCCTGGTTTAGTAAATAGACAAACACCTTTTGTGTAGCTAACATGCTACTATCATGGCCAAGAACTGGCCTTAAAAACAAGCTAAATCTGTCGGATAATAACTATCAGAAGGAACAGGTGGATAAAATCACTTATTTTTGTGATATCATTACCCTTCATTCAATGAAACTGATGCACAAAGGTGATTTGCAGAAACTTTTAAAATAAAAAAGAAAGTTGTAATTTACCAAGTAATAATTGTGACCTACATACTTTTGGGTATTTTTCTCATTATTTAGAGAAAAACTCATCCAAATAACTGTCACTGAAAATGTTATCCACTATTTCACTATTTAGCCTTGGGATTATTATGTTTTACTATTAGGCCAAGGAGTGACATCAGCAGTGTGAGATGTCTTTCCATTTTGTCCTTCTTTTTGTACAACTTAATTAGGCATCTATCCATGAATAAAAGCACCTTAATGGGAGTTGAGGGATCCAGCACCGCAGGCCAAAGGGCCTGGGACGAGTCTTGCCCACCTGTGCATCTGGTAATAAGCAGACAGACCTCAGTGTGGGCTGTGAAACCAAAAGAAGCTGCAGAACCTACCACAACCCCTCTCGGCCATGGCCTGGGAAAACCTGTACTTGAGCAGAAACCCATGGAGAGGGGAGATTTCAGCATGCTGTTGAAACAACAACAACAAAGGAGTTTGGATGCACTGGAGACAGAAAGAGGAACTTTGCCAGTGCTATCCCTCTCTCAAGGCAACACTGCACTGCTGAACCGGCAGTGACTTCTCTTGTGGGGGAAAGGGAAAGCAGTGAGTGAGTGCTCGGCATCCACAGCTGTGTGGGATGCTGCTGGGGAAACCCTGGAGAAACCTGTTTCTCATCAGCAGCACCCAGAGTACTAAGGTAGGAACTCCATGATACAGTGGAGGGAGAATATCAGGAAAGAGGAAGATAGGAATGTCACAAATCATTACAAGGATGCAGTTATGGGTGACTGCACTCAGGACTTCAGGGGGAAGTCTGCCCATGGGCATCTGGGAGAACCTCACCTGAGGATCCCTCCACTGGGCCTATGGGTACCC
Organism: Mesoplodon densirostris; assembly: GCF_025265405.1. Classification (NCBI taxonomy): domain Eukaryota; kingdom Metazoa; phylum Chordata; class Mammalia; order Artiodactyla; family Ziphiidae; genus Mesoplodon; species Mesoplodon densirostris. The sequence continues at coordinate 83,125,122 of NC_082665.1, read as the reverse complement.
CCAATGCTACAAGTGCTAAACCCACACCTCCTCCAACTCTGCAGCTAGCTCCTTGTGTGCGCTCCCAAGTGTACAGCACACTTGGTAAATGGAGTGCTCTCAGAAAAGCAGACCAGGGTCTGTGGACAAGGAAGAAACCACAAACATGAGCTGTAGTGCCGCCTTTGGAAAACAAAAGAGAAGTTTCCAGCGGTCAGTCTGGTGAATTGTAAGAACCAGAGAAGACATAAAAGCTTAAGGATTCTACCACAAGAGAGAGCAAGAAGTGTGAAGCAGGTGTATCCATACAAGGTTAGAGAAAATTTCAGATATAATAGGACCAAAAAACAGTATATGCCACCTGAAGGCAACTAGTAAAGATTTCAGGAGGTGTCTGCTACTTCAAATGCAAAAGCAGTAATGCAAAACTATAAGGAATGTGAAAAATCAATGACACATATCACCAAAAGATAAAAATAATCCTCCAGTAACTGAACTCATTGGAATTTTGTGATCTAGCTGATATAGAATTCAAAAAATTGTTTTGAAAAAACTCAACAAGCTACATGAAAATGAAGACAGTTCAACAAAATCAGAAAATAATACATGAACAAATGAGAAATGTAAAGAGACACAAATCATAAAAAAAGAACTAAGCAGAAATTCTGGAGCTGAAGAATTCAATGAGCGAAATGGAACAACAACAAAAAAACAATAGAGAGCATCTCTATCACAGCAGACCAAGCAGAAAATAAAATAAGTGAGCTAGAGGTGAGGAACTTTGAAATAATAATTGTTGGAGAACAAAGAAAACAGAATGAAAGAGAGCAAAGAAAGCCTACGTGATCTATGGGACTCATTAAACGTACAAATATTAGAATAATTAGGGTTCCAGAGGAAGAAGAGGGCAGAAAGTTTATTTAAAGAAATAATAGCTGAGAACTCCCCAAACCTGGGGGGAGACTTAGACATTCATATTTATGAAGCTAACAGATCACCCTCTTATCCATACAAAAAGACTTTCTCCAAAACACAATATAATGAATTGTCAAAATCAAAGATAAAGAGAATTCTGAAGGCAGCCAGAGAGGAGGAAAAAAAAAAATTATAACCTACAAAGGAACCTCTCATCAGGCTACCAGCAGATTTCTCAGCAGACATCCTATAGGCCAGGAAAGAGTAGAATACCATATTCAAGGTGTTGAAGAAAAAAACCCTGCCAGTCAAGAATACTCTATACAGCAAAGTTTATCCTTCAGATGTGAAGGAGAAATAAAGACTTGCTTAGACAAACAAAAGCTAAGGAAGTTATCACCACTAGATCTGCCTTGCAAGAAATGCTGAAGGGAGTTTTTCAAGATGAAAAAAAAGGATGTTAATTAGTGACATAAAAACATATGAATGTATTCAACACACTGGTAAAGGTAAACAGTGAGATTTCGGAAACCCTAATTTTGTAATAGGGTGGTGTATTAAACACTTAACTATATTATAAAGGTTAAAGGAAATGAGTATTAAAAATAACTATAGCTATTATAACTCGTTAAAAAATACACAAAAAGGTAAATCATGACATCAAAAATATGAGGGGAGGAAGAGGGTAAAGCTTTTGTATGTGATCAATGTTAAGCTGCTATCAGCTTAAAGTGGATTGTTTTATCTATAAGGTGTTTTATACAAGCCTCATAGTGGCCACAAAGCAAAAAAACTAGGTAGATTCATAAAAGATAAAGAAAGGGGAAACAGAGAAAACCACCAGGGAAAATCACAGAGGGAAAAAGAAACACTGCAACCACAAAACTGCCAGAGAACAACTAATAAGATGGCATTAGTAAGTCCATCCATATCAATAATTACTCTAAATGTAAATGGACTGAATTCACCAATTAAAAAGCACAGAGTGGGGCCTCCCTGGTGGCGCAAGTGGTTGAGAGTCCGCCTGCCGATGCAGGGGATACGGGTTCGTGCCCCGGTCTGGGAGGATCCCATATGCCGCGGAGCGGCTGGGCCTGTGAGCCATGGCCGCTGAGCCTGCGCGTCCGGAGCCTGCGCGTCCGGAGCCTGTGCTCCGCAACGGGGGAGGCCACAACAGTGAGAGGCCCGCATACCGCAAAAAAAAAAAAAAAAAAAGCACAGAGTGGCTGGATGGATAAAAAAACAAGATCCAACTATACACTGTCTACAAGAGACTCACTTCAGATCCAAGGACACACACAGGCTCAAAGTGAAGGGGATGGAAAAAGATATTCCATGCAAATGAAAACCAGAAGGAAGCAGGAGTAGTTGTACTTATATCAGATAAAATACTTTAAGCCAAAAACAGTAACAAGAAACAAAGAAGGACATTATATAATGACAAAGGGGTCAATTCATCAAGAAGATATAACAGTCATAAATATATACGACAAATTTATAAAGTTGTGGCAATGACTTTTTGGATACACACCAAAAGCACAAAAAACAAAAGCAAGTATCAAGAGGGAATATAACAAACTAAAAAGCTTCTGCACGGCAAGAGAAACAATCAACAAAACGAAAAGGCAACCTACAGAATGGGAGAAAAATATTTGCAAACCATATACTGAATAGGGGTTAATATCCAATATATATAAATAAGGAACTCATGTAACTCAATAAGAAAAAAATGAGTGGAGGAACTCAATAGGCATTCTTCCAAAGAAGACACCCAAATAGCCAACAGGTACATGAACATCATCAACATCACTAATCATTAAGGAAATGAAAACCAAAACCACATTGAGATATCACCTCACACCTGTCAGAATGGCTATCATCAAGAGCACAAGAGATAAGTGCTGACAAGGATGTGGAGAAAAGAGAACGCTTGTGCTCTGGCAGTGGGAATGTAAATTGGTACAGCCACTATGGAAAACAGTAAGGAGGTTCTTCAAAAGATTAAAAATAAAACTACTATATGATCCAGAAATCTCACTTCTGAGTGCACATCCAAAGGAAATGAAAACAGGGCATTGAAAAGATATCTTCATTTCCATTTTTATTGATGCATTATTAGCTAGAGCCAAGATATGGAAACAACCTAAGTGCCTGTCAATGAATGAATGGGTAAAGAAGATGTGGTTTATATATGTATGCAATGGAATATTATTCAGCCATGAGAAAGAAGGAAATCCTGCCATTTGTGACAATATGGATGGAACCTGAGGTCATTATACTGAGATAAGTCAAACAGAGGAAGACAAATACTGTCTGATATCACTTATATGTGAAATCCAAAAAAGCCAAACTCATTAAAAACAGAGTAGAATGGTGGTTACCAGGGGCTGGGGTTGAGGAATTGGAGGGGTGTTATTTAAGCATACAAACTTGCAGCTAGTAGATAGATAAGTTCTGGAGACATAATAAACAGCATAGTGATTATAATCAACAGTGCTTTTTTATAAACTTCAAAGCTGCTAAGAGACTAGTTTTTAATTGTTCTCACTACAAAAAAAAATAATTATGTGAGGTGTTAGATAATGCTACGATGGCAATCCTATTTCAATATATCAAATCAACACATTGTACACCTTAACCTTATACTATATTACATGTCAATCTGTATCTCAATAAAGAAAATTTTACTGTTAGGCCAAATTTTTAATTAATTTTATAGAGGAGCTTTATTAGATATTTTATTTTTTATGTTAAGAAAGAACACAATAGAGAATCTCATTTTTAATCTAAAATGTTTAGGATGCTATGAAGGTAAAAATAGGTAAAATTTTATATTGAATTGAAATGTAGTAGGACTAATTCTTACATAACACATATTACCTCTGTTTCTTTCTCCTTCATGTACTTTCCATTCTGTTGTTTTTCAGTGCTTCATTCAAGATGCTTTCTTCTAATCTATCTTCCAGTTCTCTAATTCTTTTTTCTGCTCTGCCTCGTTGAAACTTAAGCCCTCATTAAGTTCTTGATTTCAGTTAATGTATTTTTCAGTTCAATACTTTCTTTTACATTTTTTAGTTTCCATTTCTCACCTGAAGTTCTTAGTATTGTCTTTTATTTCCATGAACATATTAAGCAGAGTAATATTAAAATCTGCATCTAATAACCCCATTATCTTGATCTGCTATGAATCTGTCCCTACTGACTGTTTCTTCTGTTGTCCTCTTGTTCTTGTCCTCATTGTTCTTCATCTTGTCTTGTTTTCTCATATGCCTGGTTATTCTTAATGGATATCATACAGGAACAATTGCAAAGATAATTTGAGGCTTAGGATAATGCTCCCTTCTTCCAGAAAAGATTTATATCTGCTTTGGTAATTGGCTAGGGGCACTAGCAATCTTTTTTTTTTTTAATTGAGGTATAGTTGTTTTACAATGTTGTGTTAGTTTCTACTGTACAGGGAAGTGAAGCAGAATTCCCTGTGGTATACAGGTTTTCATGTTATCTATTTTATACATATTAGTGTATATATGTCAATCCCAATCTCCCAATTCATCCCAACCCTCTCCATTCCCCCTTGGTGTCCATACGTTTGTTCTCCACATCTGTGCCTTTATTTCTGCCTTGCAAACCGGTTCATCTGTACCATTTTTCTAGATTCCACACATATGTGTTAATATACGATATTTGTTTTTCTCTTTCTGACTTATTTCACACTGTGTGTCAGTCTCTAGGTCCATCCACGTCTCTACAAATGACCCATTTCGTTCCTTTTTATGGCTGAGTAATATTCCACTGTATATATGAACCACATCTTTTTTATCCATTTGTCTGTAGATGGACATTTAGGTTGCTTCCATGATCTGGCTATTGTAAATAGTGCTGCAATGAACATTGGGGTGCATGTGTCTTTTTGAATTATGGTTTTCTCAGGGTATATGCACAGTAGTGGGACTTCTGGATCATATGGTAGCTCTATTTTTAGTTTTTTGAGGAACCTCCATACTGTTCTCCATAGTGGCTGTATCAATTTACATTCCTACCAACAGCGCAAGAGGGTTCCCTTTTCTCCACACCCTCTCCAGCATTTATTGTTTGTAGATTTTTTGATGATGTAGGGGCACTAGCAATCTTGAATCATCTTAATTCAGTCAGGAATTGAGATGATTCAAAACTGGGCTTCAGCCCCCACGGGTGCTTGTCTATTTCTGGTTCATCCTTACTTTCAGGGAATAACCTATTAAGATCCCAACCAAAAGCCCGGTGGCTTTTATCAGGTCTTCCCTTCCTTGACTGGCCCTGAACTCTAGATTTTTGTTCCTGTAGCTCCATGAGGCTCTTAAAAGCTCTGCCCAGATTCTTAGCCTTTCAGTGACCTTTTTAAGAATTGGCAGATAGATGCCACTACTGGAATCATCTCCAGGGGAAAACTGGCTCCAACTGTTGAGCTCACCTCATTTTCTTTGAACTGGGACCCATACTTCCCCACCACCTTAGTAACTCTCTCATGCCTTCAAACATATGTTTTAATATTTTGACCAGATTTTCTATCTATTCTCAGGAGGGTGAGTTCAAATAAGCTAGTCCTAACAAATCATCTTTATCCCATAAATCTTGATATGTGGTCTTATATTTTCCACTGTGATTTCCTTTTTCACCTACGGATCACTGAGAAGTGCTAAAGTATTTTAAAAATTAATAATAAAAGAGCAATGACTAATATTTTATAAAGTCTATAAAGTGGTTTCGTATCTAGTGTATCACAACCACCTCCTTAGATGGTAGATAGATTATTATCAACCTTATTAACAGATTGGAAAACTGGGTTTAAAGTGACCACTTAAGATCATACAAAGGATGAGAAAACATTACCCCATTTGAATTTACTGTATTTCACTGCTCTCATTATTTATTTTCTGTCTTCCCCCTCTACAATGTAAGCTCTTTTTTTTTTTAAAGGTGTCACATTTTATTTATTTATTTATTATCTTTGGCTGTGTTGGGTCTTCGTTTCTGTGCGAGGGCTTTCTCTAGTTGCGGCGAGTGGGGTCCACTCTTCATCGCGGTGCGCAGGCCTCTCACTGTTGTGGCCTCTCGTTGCGGAGCACAGGCTCCAGACGCGCCGGCTCAGTAGTTGTGGCTCACGGGTCCAGTCGCTCTGTGGCACGTGGGATATTCCCAGACCAGGGCTCGAACCCGTGTCCCCTGCATTGGCAGGCAGACTCTCAACCACTACGCACCAGGGAAGCCCCACAATGTAAGCTCTTTGAATGCAGGGGCCTCGATTTCCTTTTTCCCTGCTCTCTTCATATGGCTCAAACAGTACCCAGCATGCACCAGATGGTCGGTATATTTTTTAAATTGATAAAAGCTATCAAAGGAATGCATGATAAAAGGAAGATACTCCTTGTATTGCAATTCTGAATAATAAAAATTTATATTTATACACTACTGTGTAGTTGTGAAATGATTTTTAAATACTTTATGCATTTCTATTTATAACAATTCTAGATAGATTTTATCATCTTTCTCACTTTAGAGTCACAGTGAAGTTAAGGGGCTTAGTCACAGAGCCAGTAAATGGCAGGGCTGGGACTCTGAACTTCATTCTCTTACTTCAGGTACAAAAGGATAGGGCTATTTCCACCAGAGTACAATTGACTCCATATATTGCAGTGGGTCCCCTAGGTTACTTCCAGGATTGCACAATCCTGTGGGCATTCAATATGTATGTCAGCTTTCTAATGTTTAATTTATATTGCAAATAGCTGATTGAAAAGAAAGCTGTAGCTTTGAGTTGGTCTTGAAATTTGTGTGTGTGTAGAACACAGAAAATATTTAAAATGGTAAGCAAATGCATGATGGTCAGTCACTGGAGGTCTAAAACTCGTTACATAGATATCCGTGTATCTGCATTCATATACAAGAACACCTTACTGAAAATAAGTAAAATGTGATCTAAATCAGCTTCTAAGTCCATATAGAGTACAGCTGAGTACATATGAAGCACAAACATTATTAGTGAGCTATTAGGAAGGATCCTTTGCGTTGTTAAAAAGTTAAAAATGAATTAGCACACATTTACTGGAAGCATCAAAACTGAGGAATAAATAGCTGATGCTATAATATGGCACAGATAAAACTATATACAAAAGAAAGGTTAAAAATATTTAACAATCAAGTTCTTGCAGACATGGAATCAAGGGGACTATAAAGGACAAATCACTGCTGACGGAAATAAGACAGATGGCTAGGCTAAATAACTGAGTCTTTGTTCTTGAGTAATTTTTGACTAAATAAGAACTTGAGGAAAAAATATGGAATAAAGCAATGCATCCTAGCTAAGCAGATTAATTCTGCTCTTAAAGAAAGCAGCTCTCTAACATTAGAGCTAATGTGTTAAAGGGCAGATACATTAAAAATACTACAATATGACAGATGTAGAATTATTAAATCTGATACATGGGAACACAAATTTCCTAAAAGGGTATTTAAAATCTTGGAATGGAACTATCTAATAAAGAAAGACAAAGAGGGGAAGGGGGTAAACTTTCAAATGTTTAAACCTAAGAAGGAAATCATACTGCGTATTATAATGCGTAGCCAATTCAGGAGAGGGCAAGAAAGGACAATCCTTATTTCTACCTAACCTGCCTATGGCAACATGCCAAATAAACACTGACTCCTAAGTGATACCCCTGCGCCTGTTAAATTTACCCTTTTAACTTCATTCTAACCTTCTTATAAAGGGTGTCCAGAAGGAATAAAGGATGCCTCAGAACCCCAAACATTCATTTTCTTCTCTGGTCTTAGGCAAGGAGCCCCAGTGGAGGGAAAGAGGGATTAGAACAGTTCTCTCTCTGGGTGTGGTAAGACGTGGTGTCAAGTGTGTTTTATGCTAGGGACCTCGAAGCATGGGAGAGCCAGGACCTCTAAGAAAGGGCAGATTTGGCTCTGGTCCAGGCTCTGAAGGATGGTGTGGATTTGACAAGTGAGTGTCTTACACAGACCAGCCAGTCAATGGGGAGAAAAGCAGATAGAGATTACAGGAAAAGGACAAGGACACCTTGACAAACTGTGTCTCTGATGAGTATCTCACCTTCTGAGGTCCCAGAAACACAAGTGAGGCAACATAAAATGGGTACAGATCTATCTGAGTACACACAAAAAACAGTAAACAAGTACATAAGAGCTAGAGGGTGAGATCCAGAGAGGAAGGCAAAGGACAGAGGAAGAGGGATTTAAATCATATTATATTTGAACACTGATCGTAGGGTTGTGATTTATCCAGGCTATTTAAAGAGGGGGAATGTGTACTGGAGTCATACTCCTGGGTCTGTATACTGCCTTCACTACTTATTAGCTATAGAGCAAGTTATTATGCCTTATTTTCCTATCTTCCCTACAGTACAGGGATAATAACAGCACAGACCTCAGAATTCATGAGGATTAAGAGAGTTAAAACAGGTAAAGTACTTAGAACATTGCCTGGCACCTCCTTTTTTTTTTTCAGTTACTAGTACTTTTCACCCCCAGCTTTGCCAAAGGATTAACAATAACAGAAAAGATGAAATTAAGGCTAATCTCTTACTTCTTGTCAAGCAGATGTGGCAAAAGGGTTGATGGATTTCAACTTAAACAAAGGAGACTTGAGGATCTTCTAAGTCTTCACTTGAATCACCTAATATTATGTTCGTATTGTCACTGTCCACCATTTCCATGAATAATTTAGAATAGGTTGCCTAACGCTTTTGGAAACAACAATACTTGAGGCAGAAAACTAACCAATGGGTAGGGCTATTCTGAATAAACACAAGGAGGAAAAGAATTTAAAAACCACTATACTTATGCCACAAATGAGAAATTCATATTAGAGAGAAGTCAAAATGCAAAGAAAGACAATAGTGCTTATAAGTGAATTTAAAACATAATTAGAACACTTAAATGCATACTATATTAAACATAAAATAGAATACAGAAAACCTAAGCAGTTATGCTAAAGCATTCAATAATACAGAAAGAAATCGAAAGGAGAAAAGTTGAAATAATTTTTAATTATATATAGTCAGAACATTTTCAAATACATACAGAGAAAAAGAGAAAGTCAAAGTCAAGCATTTATTAGGACAAAGAATAAAAACAGAACTGAAAGACTTAATTTTTCTAAAATATAATACAGTTAGAAAAAAATGCTTATTTTTAAAGAAGGAAACTATAAACCCAAACTTTAAATATTGCTAACTTTTATGAAATAATGTAACCTTTATATAATTCAACTAAAATGGAAAGAGTTGGAGAGTAACTGGTTCAAAAAAGAGGGTCCATGCAAATGTATAGTGATATTCAATAGGTAGACAATCAACTGAGCTGTGTAAGGACCATGAAGGGCACTCTAAATGGGGTATCACTGCTTCAAGAGTGGAAGGCAAAATGGTTACTCTGGACAAGTTTTGGTGAGTAGCCTGACTTTTATCTTGAATACAATACTGGCAAACATAATTATGATATTGATTTAAGAACACTCAGAGAAAAGGACTGCACAATAGTCAGAATGTATTTGCAAGGCACAGATCTTGCTATGCTAATACAATAGCTTTTTTGAGATGGCAGAGAATGGATAGAGAGAGCTGGGCAGATAACATTTATCTACATTTTAACAATGCTTTCAACCCTGTACTACATACCAGCATGCTGAGAAATTAAGAGATGAATTGTATAAATGATGTAATAGACTGAATTTCTAGTGGCTTATAGGTTAAAAATAAAGGATTATTATTCTTTCAGATGCAGAAATATACACATATACACGTACAGATGTATCTCAGGTTTCAATCTGCAGCTAGACTAATTATATGAAATAAAATAAATGTAGCTTATACATTAATCATTTTCAGGGAAGTTTAATTTGATAGCATTCAAGTATTTAGACAACCTATAAGAAAAAAATTCTGGAAGCAAACAACAGCAACAAAGAATCTGGCTAGTAATTTACTTTCACCCACAAAATACAGGCAAAGGAAACCCATTTAATGAAACACACCTTTTAACCTTCAAAATTAGTGTCATATAGGTTGTTTTACCAGTAGAATTTTTCTTCAACATTTGTGGTAATAATTTTCCTACGTTTTTTGGATGCACAGAAAATTCAGTGAGCTCAGGTAAAGACTTGATAAATCCATACTAGCAAATATTGATAGTATTTTGAAATTCACTGATTTCTTTTTGAATGGTTGTAACTCTTTAGAGAAACAGTCTAATGAGTGAGGTCCTATCTTAGTGAAAAGACATAACAAAGTTGGGTTATACTTTCAATGATGTTATTTGGAATCAACTGCAAGCTCAAGTTAAGTTACTTAAGCATGGATTTAAAAGAAGGAAGGGTAAACTGGTCATTCATTCGTCCATTCATTCAGTTGTAAAATAATTAAGAAATTGTGTATCTACTACATGCTAGGCATTGTGGATACTAACTAAATCCTCTACAACCTTAAAGTTTATATTCTAGTTAGAATGACACGCTTAAAAAGATGCTAATTAAAACAGCTATGATTGGAGGGTTGTGCTTTTTTAAACAATTCTCAGGTACTGAAATGGAAAAGGTTACTGTATATCACAGGCTATGTGCAAGGTCAGTTTGACTTAGTGAATGTCTAAATGAAAAAATATTTTCAAAAGAATTACAATATAACCTTCAGTACCTATAGTTACCTAAATATTTTAAAAATCTTTTAAAAGATGTTTAGAACTAATTTAATGAAAAAAAAGAGCGACACCATTAGAAATATCAATTGACATCAATGTAAATGAGGGGTTCTGAAGTATTAAAGTTTCTTTGAGCACTTAAAGCCAGTATTTTAGAACACATTATCAGGCTTCAACTCCTTGAAAGCTTACAGAGGAAACAGTTACTAGGGCAAGCG